>NC_136420.1:134657580-135325080 GCF_052625555.1 Lactuca saligna
TGAAATTTCGATTTCATCTTATCCTTTTGTAAACTTGGATGTTTATCGCCGTAGAATATATATATATATATATATATATATATATATATATATATATATATATATATATATATATATATATATATATTTCCTTAATAACTTTTGTTCATTAATTTTGTTTAAAAAACTATTTTTATTTGTTTATTTTTATATGTGTTTGTGTATAAATTCGAGATGATCAATTTTTTGCAAATTTAAAACTTTTGTTTGTTAATTCTTTGTTAAAAAAATTACATGTTTTTTTATTTACGTGAGTATTTTATTTGAGTTTGTCTATTTTTCTATGTAATTTATTATTATTATTTTTTTAGTTTTACGTGTTTATTTCATTGTATGCTTCCGACGTATGAATCATGTCAAATATAATACATTTTTATTTTTGAAACTTCCGTTTGTTAACTTTAATAAAAGAAATCTTACTTACTTATTTTAAATACATGTCGGTCGAAATTTTAGTTTCATTATGTTTTCATAGTTATTTTTATATATGTTTTCTGCGTATAAATTTGGACACATATTTCTTAGTTATATACCAATAAATTCAACTTACAAAACGGATTATCGGCATGTCTTTTTCTGAGAATTGATATCATATGGCGAAAGAATAATTTATTCTTCATGAAATTTAGAAATTCAGCACAATTGGCTAAGATAGATTTTTTTAAAGATCGAAAAAGACTAGGTGAGCAATATTGGTTAAGATGCGTGGCTTTGTGGGCAAAAGTGGGGGTCTCCTCCTGTAAAAGTTTTTTCTGATACATGGAAGTTTATTTTTATATATTTATTATTTTTTTTCTTTAGTTTATGGCTAGACAATTAATTTTTTAATAAAGTTAGGTTAGAAGGTAATTAAAAAGTGACTAGTGTATTTGTAAAACAGCTTTAATAATTGAGATTTCAATTTGACAATGACCTGCTAATCATTCAACCATGAAAGTTGAAGCAAGTAATGGAAAAGAAAGTTGGGATAGGATGCATTAAGCACTAATCACTACACCAATCTTCCATTTTAAAAAATATATTCAACTTTTGGAGTAAAATATAACGAGTAAAACAAAATAAAGATTCTAACCCGTAATTTTGAGGTATTGTTGTCGATTTTTTTTTTAATATAAAACAAACTTAAAATTTAATGATTCTATAAAGCTACATGATGATTACTACACCAATCTTCCATTTTAAAAAATATATTCAACTTTTGGAGTAAAATATAACGAGTAAAACAAAATAAAGATTCTAACCCGTAATTTTGAGGTATTGTTGTCGATTGTTTTTTATATAAAACAAACTTAAAATTTAACGATTCTATAAAGCTACATGATGAGATAAGAAAATACTCCACTCCATATGAAAATAGAGGAGTGTTAGTTCGTACGGTTTCAAGCAATACTTTTTTGGGGTAATGACAAAAGTAATCATCAAACTAAAACAATTATCCTAAATAATCAAGTATTCGAGATTTCGGAATACAACTATCGCATCTGGAATATTGCATTTCACTTTATTTACTTATCAGATATCATCTTATTTAAATACTACGTAATATATAAGTGATAACCTACCCTAGCAAGCATGAAAAGAGTCGCATCCGGCCGCAACAGAACGCCTCAAGGCATAGTGCGTCTGGCAGGACAGGCCCAACGGAGCTTAGCGCCCGCCCGCGCCCCTGACAGTAGGGCGCTCCTGTAGAAAGGCTCGCACCCGCTTAGAGTGTTTCCCGCTCCAAGACAAATGTTACAGTCAAGCGACAAAGCAAACGATCAAGACATTACTGCCAGAACCAATCACAACGCTCTCACAGACAGAGGAGCACGATCCTCTAATCAGCGCTCCTAATCTTGTCCACTCTGGCGATCCTGTCTTGTACGGACGATGAGGAGCACCTAATATAAAAGGTTACACCCACAACCCCGACAAGTAAGTAGTGTTCTCCAAGTAACATACACCAAAGCCTAAAATACCCAACTGACTTGATTGCTGGAGCGTCTTTTCGGGAGATCCTCCCGGGAAATGGCCGACGACCTTTTTTCATTGTGACCTTGCAGGAGCAGCGAAGTAATCGTTGCTGGAGTTCGAGCAGACGAAGACTAATGTCGTATCATTTGGCGCCATTCGTTGTGTGATGAAAAACAAAACTAAAAGCACATCGTTCATCATAAAGAAATTACATCTGGCGACACCAGAGGTACAAGTGGGACACCGACCAGTCCCATTCGGTCAATGGAGTTGTTAGAAGAAACACCACCATCCATAGTGGTCGCTAGAAAGGTACTAGATGAGGGTTGTTCGATGATAATCGTCGAACCACCAAATAGACAACAACAACCGGCCGACGAGGGACACCTTTTCTCCGCCACCGTCCTAATAACAATCACCCCGATGCAGACGTCTCAACCACGTCCTACATTTTCAATGGAAAACATCCACATCGCAGCATCGATCCCACCCCAACAGCCGATGCCGGTCCAGATGACAATGCCACATCCCATATTTTTCAAACACCACCACTGGGCCAACTGGTAGCGGCGCAACCGGTAGTCAATCAGATACCACACTGTTTAATCCAATGGAGAGTGAGCAACAAACAACTCTTCAAGCAATGCTACCACTAAATCAGACGACAGGCATCCAACCAACATTCCACCTATCACCGATAATCCAAACACCAACAGAAGCGCAAGCAACCCCCTCAATGCCACCGCTAGCCCAAACAATGGCAACCAAAACGCCGATTTTCTTGGCATCGCCGTTTCCAGCAAGTGCACCCTTCATACCTGCAATTTCCCATTACCAACAAACTATGCCGAACAACCTCCATATCCAAAAACCTGCCCACATCATCCAACCACCTGCTAACATTACCATTTTAGCAACAAGCGTTCTATGGTCCAAACCCTGGTTATTATACACCTTATAATAACTTAATTGTGCAACCGCATACCATAGTCCATCAGTACAATTTGCAAGGCATGCTGTCTATTCCAAACCAAGATTGTTTATCGCGTAGTGTGACATCTTCGTTTACCAAAGAACTGCTAGAATACAAAATTCCAAACACAGGTAAACTCCCCAATCTGAAAACTTACAACTTAACCATAGGACTGGACAACCACATCGATATATACTAATGGACGATGACGTCACTTAAGCCAGATGAACAATTCTGGTGCACATACTTTCTGACAACTCTGGATGGCAACACCAGAAGATGGTTCAAAACGCTCAGCCCACGAAGCATATACAACTTTGGGCAACTAAAATACCTATTCCTCACAAACTTCATGCAGCTACGGAAGTATAATGGCGACTCACACTCCGTTATTGGCTGCAAACATAAAGAAGGGGTAATGGTAAGAGAATATTTCATGAGGTTCACGAACGCCACACTGGATGTCCTAGGGCATGACAAATGCTTAATAGTAAGGGCCTTCACATGGGGATTCCTGTCGGGCCCTCTATCCTAAAAGCTTATGGGCAAAAAACTGTAGACATGGGTCGAACTAAAAGAAAAGGTAGAACAATATTTGAGACAAGAGGAAGGGGAAGCGACGAAATAAACATAGCTAAATGCCATGACCACCCCCACAAAGCGCCACAGTCTGCCTCATGCACAGACGCAAGGTGGGAACATGGATTTTGGGAGAGAAAAATGCTTGCAGGGGCGTTTCAGGCCATTCACCAGGGATAACAGATGAGGCCGATGACCATACATCTATGTGGTCGCAGACAAGCAGCAAGCGAAAGTAGCGAAGGGACGGTTCTATGAATACCATAAGAGAAAAACACATGAAACTGCCAACTATTCGGTGTTAAAGAGAGAAATGAAGGAAAAGCAGTTAAAAGGAAACCTCATCGAGGTAGAGCGGAGCCTCCGCGCCAAATTTGACGCTGAAAACGCCAAGGATGCAACAAAAGAGCATGCCCAACCCAAGGAAATCCTCATGATATGAACTAAGTGTTGGATTAATGTCTAAGTCCATAACTATAATTGGTAAGACTTGACCCGACCCGACATGGTCCATTTGGGTTGCATGGCATCATGCACTTGGATAGACTAAATGAGAGAAATAAGACACTTATGGTTATTAATATATTATAAGTTCTAGTATATTAATAATAAGAATAATAATATTTAATTAGTATTGATCAACAACTAACTTAGAATTAATTATGTGATCAAAAGAAGACTAATTAAATATATGGGTTGATTGTGTAAATCATCCATACTTGTATGGTGGGCTAATGCTTCATGGATTGTCAAGTTGGGTTAAACCCATAGGATACTCCATGGATGCTCCATGGAGGTTACATAACCCATGGGTGATGGAAATGAAAGGTCATGACAATTAGGGCTTACATGGTGTAACCCTAATTATAACACACTATATAAGCATCATATTATTCACCAAAATCGGCCACTAGTGTGTGTAAAAGAAGGGCTAGCCGATTTCATGAGTTGTGGATTTTTCTCAAGTTATTCCAAGTGTATCTGGTGTTGTGTGAACCATCTGAGGTGTCACACTTGAGGCACTAGGCACTCAAGCTTCATGAAGACATTCTACATCAAAGAGGTATGTATTCTATCTTGTTATATTCATTGTTTTGTATGCTAGATTAGGATAATACCTTGGATGTTCATATTTGCATGTATAATAGAGTAAACATAGATCCAAGGTATTTAGGGTTGCATGTACACTTAGGAGTGTTAGAATGCTCAAAACCCAACAGTGGTATCAGAGCCAGGTTTGCTTTCTCTTATACTTGATGCAAAGAGATTTTTCGAAGCCAAGAAACTATCACAGCCTAAAACTCGATGAGTTCTGGTAGAAAACTCGATGAGTTCATGTATTAGAGCATGAACTCGACGAGTTCCATGAAGGACTCAACGAGTTTGGCCTCCAGACAGCATATCTTCGTGTTTCTTGGCTGAAATTGGACTTGGAACATTAACATAAGCTGTTGTTGAACTTATAAACTTGTTGTTGATGTGGTAATGTTCATGCTAATCCAATTTCAAAGATAATTGTCAATAGATTCATGTTTTGAATTAGTTTAGTGATTAGGCTAACTACAAGGAAAAGTTTGATTTGAATTATCTTGTTCTTATAAGTTGCTTAGATTAATAGGAAGTTATGTGAAATTGTTGTTTTCAATCCAAATTAATCTAAGAGTTGATTCTAAAATGTGTTTTTGTAACTTGTCCTCAAGTTATATGAAAAGTCACATTTAAGTTTCATAAAACTCATAAAAGTTGGCAATGGTTACAAAAGATTGAGAGTCTTGTCCTCAAGTTATGGAGGTTCAAGAGTCACTTCATTAAGTAATAAAATATGTAACCTTAATTAATTCCATAAGTTACAAAATAAAGAAAAAGCTACATTCTTTAATAATTTAAAGTCTTCCATAACTTGTCCTCAAGTTATGGAACTTGAAGATTTTTTGGATTAAAACTACTTTAACATATAAGCTATGGAATTAATTAGTTTTGAATAGTTTCAAAACCTGCCCTCAAGTTTTGGAATTTGAAAAATTTCTCTTATGAATACTTTAATTCAAAGTTAGCCGTTAGAATTTTAAAAAGTTAAAATTCAACCCTTATACTTTATAATATTATAAGTTAATAGTATATATATATATATATATATATATATATATATATATATATATATATATATATATATATATATATATATATATATATATTAGAGTAAAGTCAGTCTTACCGTTAGTAGGCCTCATTCACGAAACCGGTCTATAAGGGGGGTATAAGGTTATTGCCTATAAAATGTCAGTTTAATGGGTGTCCACTCTCACCAACGCTTCCTTGACCGGTGGAGGGTCGTTAGCTGAACGAGTAGGATACAGACTAGAATTCTCCCTTCATTAAAAGTATTAATGATAAATACTAAGTAACTAAACTCTTAATAATACCCAATCTTAGTTACTTAGGAAAATGTGAATAAGGTGCTAATCCATGAAATTACACTTTGCACTTTGTTTAAGTCGGTTAGTGGAGTGTGTGTGGTTAACCGGCACACTAACTCGTATTTAACAAGGTAGGCAAAGGGTAACTTACTGTTTATCATAGTATCGATGGAGTGTGTGTGGTTAACCGACACATCGATTGAGGGGTAAACACTTAAGTGTACCAAGTAATTTGCATGGTTACTTCACACCTTGTTTTGTGATCCTCGGCATCCCAGTCACAAAACCTGAAGGGCACACTCGAGATTGTAACATGCCATTGATTAGTTCAATGAATCTCAAAAGATCTAGGAGTTTCAAAGCTAATTAAAACCTAATAATACATTTTGTTTATCTTGGTGGAAATTGGTGAATCGTCATTCACCTACCTTCAAATATTTTATAGCTTGGATTATGGAATCCCTCTTCTAAGTTATAAAATAGTGTGTTGGGTCCCAACCTTAATATTTCATATTGGGTGTCTTATTAAGGACTTTAGATCAACTATCTTGAATATCTCCCAAAAGATGTCTGGTTTAGACATCTATGATCTTCCCAAATCTCTTGAAACAAGCTTTCCTAAATGAAGATGATCTCCCATGGAAATCATACTTCTTTCACCTCCTCCAATTATTCTCCCTAACCCGCAAGTTCTTGAAAAGTTTAAGGTCATTCAAGCCCTATTGGCAAGTAAAGGTCTATGTGTGGTCACATCTTGGAGATGTAGTCACATATTGTCAAGCCGGGAGAGTTGGGTGTCAAAGTCTTGAGAAAGTTAGTGGCTCAATCACTTTCTAAGTCACATAGTGAGTTCCATTGGGACACCTATGAAACAGACTATGACAAGACCCTTAATGATCTTATCTATTTGCTAAGATCAACTTCCTAAAACCTTATGGACATTAACAATGATGACATTGGATATCTTGAAAAGCTCTCTCTTCCCAATGGAAAGGGATCAGCCATAGTCAACTCGGTTGACCAAATGATAAAGAGAGAGGCTAAGTTTGAGATAGTCCCATTATCAAGGGTCCATTGCCAAAGGAAGGGGAATTAGTTGCGAAGTTGCCAAAATTTATCTGAGGATGTTAAAGTCAATAAGTTTGACTCTACTTTAGGTAAAGTCCACTATCTAACTCTGCTAAGTTTCTATTATGAGATTCTTGATATATGATGTGACTGCGTCACATGTTGATGTTTTAAGAATCAAAGAGAACTGAAGAAAAAGAATATGTTGAATCTGATCGTGTAGATGGATTTCTATCGCATAGTTTGAAGATTGGATTCTTGAGCTACTTCTTAGGAGTTATGATATATTGCTTAGGAATAGATAAAAACGAAGTTTTCATGTGCTTTTGCACTGTAAGGATAGTTTTTCCGTAAAGTTTTAAAATAAAAAAAAAAGAAAAATTTTGATTTTATTTTAAAATATCCTTACAATGGCATCTGTGGAAAATTTTGTTGCTTATAAGATTCCATTAAGAGCAAGACTGGAAATATGAATTTGATTCTTTCATTTGTGGTAGTGTCTAAATTTACCAAATAAGGAAAGATTCTCATCACCCAAGTTTTAGTTGGATAGAAACTTGGAATCATGCAAGTTGTATACCATGATGAATGAGAACTTTCAAGTATTGGAAAATTAAGACTAATTACTTGTTCACATGGATGTGTTAGTCATGTAAAGGACTAGGGGATCAAGTACACATTCTTGTGCACTGATTAAGTCCACCACAAAAGATTGATAAGACTATTCGTCATGATTTATTTAAGTTCAATAAATATGGTTATAATTACAAGTTTAAGTATAATTCTGAAACATTGGAAAAGTTTCGATGTATGGCAGAGCGAATAAGAAGAATCAAATTAGGCAGAAGGATAAAAGTTTCTCAAATCTGAAAAGATGGGAGAGTCCTTTAGTATCAATTTTTGTGATCATCTTAATGATTAAGAAGCCATATCAAAATTAGTTCTCTAAGGAAATCTTAGTGCATTCTTATGACTAAGAAGAGGAACTTGAATTGTTGAAATGGTTAAATCAAGAAGATGAGTCATACTTCGTTCCAATACAAGTCTTAGAGTCATACTCCAAGATTATAATTTGAGTGACATGTCTTAAAGAAGGTTTAAAACATTTGTCAAATGTAAGAGTAAAAGTTTTCTACTCTTGTACATTTGAAATTGCTAAGTTGTGATGTTTTGGATAAAACAAAGACCAACTAAGGAAATTGTGTGAAGTGTTTGTCTTGATTAGAATCCACACTATCTCTTGGATGTTTGACAAGGGAGTCTTATATGTTAAAGTCAGTGGGAGTCTTAAAGGTCTTGAAAGTCTCAAGAATTAATAAATAAAAAAACCTAAAGTTCTTCACTAGCACACGACTTGAGGTTCATAACCTATCATGTTGACATATTCTATGCTCATTCCAATTAAAGTTGATTTGCATATGAGTTCTTAGAGTTCTCAATTGGGTGCACAACAACTTGGAAGCAATGGCAGGCCCTTGGGGCTGCCAGGTGGCAAGAAATTAAGATTGAGTTCAGTCCATATGAGTTTGGATTTGTCATTATCCTTGTCTTGTGACTATGGTTTTGAGAATTCAAATGGATAAGAACACATACACCATTAAATCTAAGTGTCATAAGGTTTCTCTCCAATTCATGAAAATGATGGTGAGGAAACACTTTCACTAAGTAGATTTTAGCCAAATAGCAATTGTGATATTTGCATTCTCAAAGTCGTTAGTGGAACTGTGTGGTTAACCGGCACACTAACATGGACTTGTGAGAAGTGGCAAAAGGGTCTAAACAATTGAGACTATGATTACGTCATCCCTTTTCATAGTTCTAAAATTGTTTAGACACATGTGTGAGCTATCTAAAAGAGGTGTATGATTTTGATAAAGTTTTATCAAAACAATCTAGTATCAGAAATCTGAACTTTTGTAAGAAAGTCAGCTCTAAGTACATATCAAAGCTAGTGGGAGCATAAGTGTTATGTTAATAATCATCATGTTAGTGGGATCAAGATAACTATGATGAAGTATTGCAAGTTAGCAATGATAATTATAGAAAACAAAAGGTTTCAATTGGGAAAAGGTTGTTTTTCTATAATTAAGGGAGAGGAAATTATACTTCATCTCAAATCTATAAGTTTAGATCGTGAGGTTTTAATCATTTAGTCAAGGATATATATATATATATATATATATATATATATATATATATATATATATATATATATATATATTTCATGTTGGAATGGCTCAACATAAGAAAATTCTGTATATGGGTCCATTATTTGCGTTCTAAAATTCGATTATGATTACGGCATCCCTTTTCATAATCTGAATTATGAGAACTTGGTAAATTGAAATAGAAATGTTATAGCGAAAGACTGGTTTAGTCTTTATGTGAGACATCATGAATCCTATCCAATATGCTTCGGATATAAGATCGATTCCATGTGCTATATTCATCCGTTCTAAAATTTTCCAAATGCCTGGGGCATTAAGTAGGGAAAAGGTCTAGAATTGGATATGACTAAAAGGATTAAGCAATTATCAAGGACAATCTAAGTTTTACCAAAGATTGGTTACTCAAGGACAGTTGGAAGTATAGTGATAATTCTGGAAGGACCATATTGACATAATCTATAAGGAGGCAACTCTTGTTCAGAAGTGATAGTCAAAATGGAATATGGAAATGTTTCAAAGTTAGAAATTATTCAATCTGTGTAAGATTAGGAAACTTAATGCAAGAAGGATGTTTCCAAGGAGCTGATCTCCTTTGGAATGCTCTGTAATGGTTGTTGTCAAGTCTTTTTGACTTTGTGCATAATCATTACAAGAGTATTAGTGCATATAAGTATAGAATCTAATAGATTTCAGTAAATGGCATGAATTTGGAATTCTTTCATTTGCAGTAAGGATTTTGGACTATGAATGAGAATTATTGGAGTTATGTTCAATTGATCTATTTCACAAAGTAAAGATCATAGACAAACATAGTATGCATACTTGGTGTGTGGCATGACTAGTGTTTAGAAAAACATAGTGTACATGCTTGGAGCATGGGACAACTATTGTTTTAAATTCAAGAATAAAGTTGATAGCTGAAAAAGTATACAATGAATAATGTGTAATCATATGGTGATAAATAAAAGGTGTTTTATTTATATTCATAAGTTCTGAGACCATATTAAATTCCATTATTATTGTGTTTCATTTTGCATGTTTTGACTTCCAGAATAAACTAGGTCATTGTTCTGGATGACTAAGTTATTCAAACCATCCATAGTCGGTCATATGTTGGAAGTAGATATGAATCAAGACTGTCATGGGTTGGGCTTGTAGAGGTCTAAGATGTTGGACAAGGTGGTGCTACAACACTCATGAGTGCTCATAAGTTATGAGTATTAGATTCAACCCGCGCTCATTGGAATCACTTCATGGATTTTATCACGAGTGATCATGAGATGATAATATCTTATATTCTTCAAACCTAGAGATATGAGTTGTTACTATGAGTTGATAGTACATTGATTGCATGAAAACGCATTGGTAACTCGATGTTATAAAACGTTGCCTTTATGTATGATTCAACAAGTAGTAGAACAAGCCATATGAGTCGAAGTTTATCCATTCCTTTTACCTTCGGGATAAAAGCGATATCTGTGGGTGTAACAACCCGAAATTTCCGTATCATTTCTTGTAACTTTATCGTAGTACAATTCGCGCAACCGATCGTCGTTTTCAAATTCGATTTCCGATCTCCCGTTTAATTAAGTCATTAACTTGTACATATTTAAAATCACTTAATGGGTGTCTTAATACATTTAGAAATCATTTTAACACCCAACTTTAGTGATCGGAATATTTCTAGAAAGTACCGTATCGGGTTACGTCAACTCAATCGGGTACGACCAAAAGCCTCGTTTAACGCCGGTATCGGGTAGAATTCCATCGTGTACAAAACTTAAACACTATATAAACGTGTTTAAGACTCCATTTGAAGCCTTTGGTCAATTTCTCATTTAACTCTCACAACCTCTCTCCTCATCCTAAAATCAAGGTCCAAAACAAAGATTTAAGGCTTGAAATCAAAGAGGTAACACCCCTAACTTGTTATTCAACCTCTTTAGCCTTCAAATTGATGTTTAATTTGTGTTTTGGGACCAAGAACATGAGTTTACGGCCAAGGAACAAGCTTGGGCCGTAAACTCCTAAAAATGGGGTTTTTAAGCCAAATAACCCTTCCAAATCATAGTTGGGACTTAGATATGACCTTAAGGCTTGCAAATCTACACTTGGAACACTTTAAACATGATTTTTGGGGGACACAAGTGAGTTTACAGCCAAGACACATTCTTGGGCCGTAAACTCCACATAAATGGGGATTTAGAGCCTTAAAACATGTCCAAATGCCTTGAAACTCAACCAATGGCCTTGTGGTAAAATCTAGATGCATCTAAAAATAGTTTAAGGGTTTGAAACATAACAAAAGTGTCATTTATAGGAGTTTACGGCCTAGGAACATACCCTTGGCCGTAAACTCATAAAACTATGTTAATGATGCATCAAATACACTCAAATGGCTTGTATAAATTTCTAGAATCACATGTGATTGTTTTAAGCATCAAAAACTATCTTTTTCATGGGTATAAGAGAGTTTACGGCCTTAGAACATACCTCTAGGCCGTAAACTCCAAAAAGTGTGTAAAATGATGTTTTAAATTCATAACAAGGCTTGGAAAATTAACTAGAATCACATGTGATTGTCCTTTGAAGCTCAAATTAATTTTCCATGGCCATAGGTGAGTTTACGGCCGTAAACTCCTATAGTATGGCCGTAAACTCCGTTTTTGGTGTTATAATTTCATACAATCAATTCCAAGGCATTTTAGAAATCCATTCCAACAATCCCCATGTCCATTTAAGCCATTAAACACCCAAAATCACACCCACATGAGTTTACGGCCGTAAACTCATGTATGTGTGTGCTCTATGGCTGTAAACTCTTTAAAATGTTTACTATTGGGGAGTAAACTCAAGTCCCAAGTCCCTAGTACCATTACACGTCCGAAGATGTCACCCGGGTCACTCCAAACGCTCGTTTTGAGGTGTTTAACCTCATTGGAGTGTAATGTTCCATATGATTAGTGAATGTATCTCTAATTGTATATATATGGACATTATATCATTTTACATAGGGACATCGCGAGTAATCAAACCCCAAACCAACGTCTAGTATTCAAAACCGACACGTTTCCGAGTCCGGTGAGTTCATACCCCTACCCTTTTTCACTGTTTTCACTGTTTTCAGGGGGGAACACAAGCAAAGTACAAGGGAATTCTTGTACTCAAAACACATTTTCAAATGTGTGTTTCATATTCATATGCTTTTATTACTGATTACCACAACTGATAACAAATTGAACACGCAGATCACGTAACATATATTTGTGAAATAGGTCTTTAAACTGTTATGTTTTACATATATTTCACAAATGGCTTTCCACATTTTATCAGTTAAAAGCATGAAATTAAACAATTGAACATAATACCTGTACACTGTTTTGTCCTCGGTAACACTCCACACACATACGCGAGTGGAGGACTACCATATTATTACTAGTAAATTTGTTAATCCTGTATGATTGGAGACACGTCCTCGGAGAACACTCCACCGAGATACACGAGTGGAGGACTACACCCATAACCAGATTCTCTGGTATTTAGAGAGCGTAACTTGAGTGTATAGATCTATACGGGGCTGACTACCCCACACCTGGCTGCTAGCTACAACCGAACCGAAATGGTTCAAGGGTGATGAAAGTCATAAGTATGTTGACGACTTATTGCCACATGTGGACTGCTTATTGTCACAAGTTTTAGTCTATTGTATGGTTATGGAACTCGCAATTAGGATAACAGAGATTTACTTATAGTAATAATAATCCACTTTATACATCTTATACATCTTTTACATCTTTCACATACTGTAACTAACATTCAGGAAAGTATAGGACTTTTTTGGGGAAAACATGGAACCTAATCACGATTACATCTTTTACATCTTTAACATCGTTTATATTAGAAACCCATGTGCAGGAAAGCATGGGGCTTTTCTGGGTAAGACCTACATATCTAGAAAGAGTAACAAACTGGATAACATTACATCTTTTACAATTGGTAACATACAATAAGGAAAGTATGGGACTTTCCTGGTAACACACGATAAGTAAATAGAACAGTTTAACAAGTCAGATAATCAACTATACATTTTCATATGAGTAGACATGTTTTCAGTGTACAAACTTACTATACTTTACATTTGTGAAACAATAACCAACTTTTAAGAAAATACGGGATTTTCTTGGTGTACATAACATTTCAGAAACAGAAAGGAAACTCGAAACATTTTCACAAACAAAAACCGCTTATGAACTCACCAGCTTTATGCTGATTTTCAAACCGCTTGTGTTCTCAGGTCAGCGTTAGAACAGGTACCCGAAGATTCCTTTTTGATCAGAAGACAGAGTACATGAAGACCCGTTTCATTTTGTCTATATATACTATGTATCACAACTATACAAACTTTACTTTTGAAACAACTGTAAAACTTTTATTATGTAATGTAATGGTTGGTTTACTTTACTTACTATGTGCATTGGATTTGATACTCAACATGGAGTCAACCCCAAAAATGTTTCCGCCTTCGATTTTCGGGGTGTGACAATGGGCTCCTCGATGATTTGATGATGACAAATGGGAGTGCTCGGCCGGGCCAGGACTGATTTGATTTGTTCAATTAGACAGTCATCATAAATCGGAAATCGGGAAACAACAAATGGACAGAGAAAATGATTATAATCCATGTCTCAGTCCATATGATATCTAGAATGGAGGAATATATGATCCCTTATCTAATGGACATGTCATTGACAAAGGTCATAGTTCATCTACAAGGTCAGAGTTCGACGGAAGCTTTTGAGAGCTACGATTGCCAGTCGGTTCTTGAAGTCATATGCAATAATAGTTTTAGACTTATCCAAGTGGGAGACTGTTGGATTAATGTCTAAGTCCATAACTATAATTGGTAAGACTTAACCCGACCTGGCATGGTCCATTTGGGTTGCATGGCATCATGCACTTGGATAGACTAAATGAGAGAAATAAGACACTTATGGTTATTAATATATTATAAGTTCTAGTATATTAATAATAAGAATAATAATATTTAATTAGTATCGATCAAGAATTAATTTAGAATTAATTATGTGATCAAAAGAAGTCTAATTAAATATATGGGTTGATTGTGTAAATCATCCATACTTGTATAGTGGGCTAATGCTTCATGGATTGTCAAGTTGGGTTAAACCCATAGGATATTCCATGGATGCTCCATGGACGTTACATAACCCATGGGTTATGGAAATGAAAGGTCATGACAATTAGGGCTTACATGGTGTAACCCTAATTGTAACACACTATATAAGCATCATATTATTCACCAAAATCGGCCACTAGTGTGTGTAAAAGAAGGGCTAGCCGATTTCATGAGTTGTGGATTTCTCTCAAGTTATTCCAAGTGTATTTAGTGTTGTGTGAACCATTTGAGGTGTCACACTTGAGGCACTAGGCACTCAAGCTTCATGAAGACATTCTACATCAAAGAGGTATGTATTCTGTATTGTTATATTCATTGTTTTGTAGGCTAGATTAGGATAATACCTTGGATGTTCATATTTGATTGTATAATAGAGAAAACATAGATTTAAGGTATTTAGGGTTGCATGTACACTTAGGAGTGTTAGAATGCTCAAAACCCAACACTAAGAGGGATCGATAAGACAAACAGGACGACCGGGTATGCCTCACCATGACAATGCAAGGGCTGACATTTTCAATGAGAGACCCTCAACCCAAAGGCTGGAAGGGTGATAACCCATTCATAATCCAAGGGTCCATTAAGAATATAACAATCAATAGGGTGTACATCGACACAGGAATCTCGACGGACATCATCTACGAACTTTGCTTTCGCCTTTTCCTCGATAGATGGAAGGAGAATCTCAAGCCTGCACAGGGTGGCTCGTGGGTTTTACAGGGCATAATTTGTGGCCCATAGACACAATTCACCTGCCTCTCATGCTGACCAACCACAAAAAGCAGGGAAGGAATATGACCCTAATCGACTTCGTAGTAATACGAAACCCGACAGAGCATAACATCATTCTGGGGAGGACAACTCTTCTCAAGCCAGTCCGATCCCAGGCGAGACATTGAAAATGTACCTCTCAGCTTTAGCAGAAGCCATCTTCTCAGTTTTAGTTGTGGAAAGAGAAGGAAGGTAGGCGCTAGTCTACTTTGTTAGCCGGGCATTGCAGGGCCCTGAGCTGAATTATCCCACTCTTAAAAAACTAGTGCTCGCACTCATTTATGTTGCACGACGCCTAAGGAACTACTTCTATGCGCACCAGATAGAAGTTTAACAAACGTCCAATTAAGCAAATACTATTTAAGCCAGAGACATTTGGACGGCTCGCAACGTGGGCAAGATATCTAGAAGAGCACGACATCAACTATCGTGCACGAATGAGCATCAAAGGGTAGGAGCTTGCAGATTTCTTGCTGGAAATCCCCGGGGGAGGGAAGGATATGAACCATGAAGGAAAACCAACGGCTTGGAAACCACCAAAGGATAGCCGGAGAAGGACTCTATACATAAACGGTGCGTCTAGTAGGGAAGGCTCAGGAGCGGGCCTAATCCTAACCAGCCCATAGGGGGGGAGTCATGTATGCCCTCTGTTTTGATTTCCATACCTCCAACAATGAAGTAGAGTATGAGGACTTGCTCGCAGGCCTACGGTTGGCCAAAAAATGGGAACGGAGGCAGTGGTGGCCCTGACAGATTCAAGACTGGCCGCCAACCAAATCAATGGAAGCTTCAAAACAAAAGATAAAAGGATGGAGAAGTATATTAAGATAGTACAACGGCTCGTCAAACCTTTCAAAGAGCTTACTATGAAGCAGATACCAAGAAGCGAGTACAAAAGGGCAGATGTCCTAAGCAAGCTGGTGTCGACATGTTTTGACCACCTATCCAAAAAGGCCCTAGTGGAGGTACACAAAGAGAGAAGTATAGATGAGAAATAGGTGAACACCTTGACGACGACCAGGTGCACATGGATGACTCCGCTGATCAAGTACTTACAACATGATATTTCACCAGACAGCCACGAAGAAGCCAGAAGAATACATGTTAAAGCGTCCTCGTACACAATTTTGGACGAAGAATTATATTGGAAGGGATTCATGAAGCCTTGGCTTAAATGTGTAGATGAGATTAAAGGCAGGGAAGCACTCTAGGAGGCACACGCTGGTCAGGCAGACGTCCACGAAGGAGCATGCGCTTTGGCAGTGAAGGTACTCCACATGGTTCTCTATTGGCCGACCACACACCAGGACGCGGAAGAGTTAGTGTGTGGAATGCCAGGCGTATTCCCTAGTACAGGGGAACCCCTCAGCCCCTTAACAATCATCTCCAGTCCATGGCTATTTTACCAATGGGGGATAGATATTATAAGACCATTCTCAGAGGCCCTGCGTAAGGTAAAACACCTAATAGTCGCAGTAGACTACTTCACAAAATGGATAGAGGCTGAACTGCTGAACCACTGACATGCATATAAGGGAGGCAAGTAATCAAATTCATGTGGAAAAATATGGTGACCAGATTCGAAATTCCTAAGATATTTATCAGCGACAGTTGGTTGCAGTTTGCCGAAAACCCATTCAGAGATTGGTGCACTGATAAGGGAATCATGCAGCGGTTTATGTCGGTAGCACACCCCCAGGAAAATGGCCAGATAGAAGTATCCAACAAAACAACCGTAAATGGGATCAAGAAGCGCCTGGGAAAGCTAAGGGCAAGTGGGTCGAAGAACTACCAACCGTACTATGGTCATACAAGACGACACCGAGAATGGGCACGCAAGAAACTCCATTCTGCCTGACATATGGCACAGAGGCAATGCTCCCGGTAGAGCTGGCAGTAGGCTCGTTGAGAATGACTCACTCGGAAGAGGAAACCAATTCCCAAGACTTGAGGATGAAATTGGACCTCCTTGAGGAACATCGCGAACAATCAAGCGTTCGGCAGGCTGCCTACAAACATGCAGTTGAAAAGTACTATAACCAGATGGTTAAGGAGAAAGCTTTTAAAGTCGGAGACTATGTACTAAGGCGCAACGAGGCAAGTCGGGCTCAACCACAGGGCAAGCTAGGCCCAACATGGGAAGGACCATATAAGTGTTGGATAAGGTGTCTAAGTCCATAACTATTTCTGGTATGTACTTGATGCAGTTTGGCATGGTCCATTTGGGTTGCATGGCATCATGCATTTGGATAGACTAAAATGAGAGAAATAATACTTAAGGTTTATTAATATATTATTAGTTCTAATATACTAATAATATTATTTAATTAGTATTGATCAAGAATTAATTTGGAATTAATTAAGTGATCAAAAAGAGACTAATTAAATATATGGGTTGGTTGTGTAAATCATCCATACTTATATAACGGGCTAATGCTTCATGGATTATCAAGTTAGGCTAAAACCCATAGGATGCTCCATGGAAACTCCATGGTGTTTATAGAACCCATGGGTCATGGAAATGAAAAGTCATGACAAGTAGGGTTTACATGGTGTAACCATAATTGTAACACACTGTATAAGTAACACTTTGTTCACCAAAATCGGCCACTAATGAAGAATGGTGAGGGCTAGCCGATTTCAAGAAGTGTTCCATTTCTCTCTAAGTTATTCCAAGTGTATTTGGTGTTGTGTGAGACATTTGAGGCATCACACTTGAGGTGCTAGGCTCACAAGGTTTTCAAGGAATCCAAACTACTACAAGGTATGTTTTCTTGCTTACCTTTATGTTTAAAAGTTACACATGTATGCTAGATAGGATATAAACCTTGGAAATCAAAATTGTATGTATCATAGTAAAACATAGATCCAAGGTTTCTAGGGTTGCATGTACACCTTAGGAGTGTTAGAATGCTCAAAACCCTTCAGTGGTATCAGTGCCTAGGCTTGTTTGCTTGATATTGGATGCAAAATTGTGAAAAAGTTGAAAATCTTACTTTTTGGACAGTGTACTCGCCGAGTCCATGGGGGGAATCGATGAGTCCAAGCACATATTCATCCTACTCATCGAGTAGGTTCTTGCACTCGACGAGTTGGAGCCTCTCACTGTAGATTTTCGACTTTTGCTGCTGGAAATGGACTAGAAACATTACCCTAAACTGTTTTGGTGTTATAAAACTTGTTTTAGATGGTGTAATGGTTGTTCTAATCTATTTACAATGGCGAATATCAAAATTTCAAGTTTTATATGCTTTATTTATGATTCTTGAAATTGTTGATATGCATGCACATGAACTTATGAGTTTAGAAGATCATAAGATTATTTGTAACTTGCTTGTTAGTTTAATTCTTGATCATTATGTATTTTAATGGAATCCATAATTTATACTCAAGTTATGGATTACCAAAAGTCTTTCTTTTAAAGTCCATTAAAAAAACACATACGTTACATAAAATGAAAAGTCACTCATTTTATTACATCATTAACTCATAAGTTATGAAAGATGAAAGGTTTTTAAAATTACAAGACTTGCCCTCAAGTTTTGGAACATGTAAAGTCACTTTAAAAACTTTAGTTCCAACCCCTAGAATTTTAAAAGTTAAAATTCAACCCTTATACTTTATAATATTATAAGTTTATATATATATATATATATATATATATATATATATATATATATATATATATATATATATATATATATATATATATAACGGTAAAACAACTTTTGTGCTTATATATATATATATATATATATATATATATATATATATATATATATATATATATATATATATATATATGCACAAAAGTTGTTTTACCGTTAGTATGCCTCATTCACGAAACCGGTCTATAAGGGGGGGGGGGGGGTATAAAGTTGTTGCCTATAAAATGGCAGCTTAATGGGTGTCCACTCTCACCCACCGCTTCCTTGACTGGTGTATATATATAAGAACAAAAGTTGTTTTACCGTTAGTATGCCTCATTCACGAAGTCGGTCTAGAAGGGGGGGGGGGGTATAAGGTTGTTGCCTATAAAATGGCAGCTTAATGGGTGTCCACTCTCACCCACCGCTTCCTTGCCTGGTGGAGGGTCGTTAGCCGAACGGGTAGAACAATGACTTTAAATTCTCATTAAAAGTATAATGATATTAAAGTAACTAAATGTTTTTTATAAATTCCCAATCTTAGTTACTTTAGGAAAATGCGAATAAGGTGCTAACCCATGAAATTACACTTGGCACTTTGTTTAAGTCATTAGTGGAGCGTGTGTGGTTAACTGGTATACTAACTTGGACTTAACAAGGTAGGCAAAGGGTAACTTAATGTTTATCATAGTATCAATGGAGCACGTGTGGTTAACCGAAACATCGCTTGAGGGGTAAATATTAAGGGTACCATGTAATTGGCATGGTTACTTCACACCTTGTTTTGTGATCCTCGGCATCCTAGTCACAAAAATTGAAGGGGACACTCTAGATTGAAACATGCCATTGAAAAGTTCAATGAATCTCAAAGAATATGGGAGTTTCGAAACCAATTAAAACCTAATACTTTATTTCATTTTTCATGGTAGAAATTGGTGAATCGTCATTCACCTACCTTCAAATGTTTTATAGCTTGTATTACGATGTCCTTCTTCTAAGTTATAAAATATTGTGTTGGGTCCTAGCCTTAATATTACATTTGAGTGTTTTATTAAGGAGTATCTTTATATCTAATCTAAACTTGTCTTTCTTCTTTTCAGATGTCTTCAAACAATGTTGCTTTTGGATCAAACCCTACCGGCTCCTTCTCTCTCATGAACCTTTGTGGGAGAGTCATCTTCGATGGTTCTAACTTTATGGATTGGATTTAGAACATCAGGATGGTTACTCGTTATGAGGACAAAGAATATGTCCTCAATAAGGAGCAGAAGGAACTTGATGATTCATCTACTACTCTTGAGGAGATCGCTGAATTTCAGACTCATGAGAGAGATGCCACGAAAGTGGCTTGTATCATGTTGGCCACGATGACAGCCGAGCTCCAAAAGTCCTATGAGGACTATTACCCTTTTGAGATGCACTAGGACTTGATTGACCGCTACCATCAAAGTGCTCGCCAAGAGAGGTATGACATCATCTACTCCATGATAACAACACGAATGAAGGATGGTGAACCATCACCGGCCACTTGCAGAAAATGCAAAGGTATGTCGATCGGTTGCTGAAGCTAAATGTGAACTTCCCCGAGGAGTTAGCAATTGACATCATCTTACATTCCTTACCTTCTTGTTTTGACCAATTCCTAATGACATACCACATGAACAAGGAGGAAATTACACTTAGCAAACTTCAAGGACTCTTGAAGACCATCGAAAGTGGTCTTAAGGGTAAGCCGATTGTTACCACTCCCACTCCTACCGCGGCCCGTGTCTTGGCAATCGGACAAGGCAAAGGGAAGAAGAGGAAGATCCCTTCGAAGGGTACCAAAGGAAAGTTCCTTAATGACTTCTCTTCAAGTGGAACCAAGAAAGGTTCTGTCACTCCTTCTGCTAACCCTAAAGAGGCTGAATGCTTCTATTTCCACAAAAGTCATACTGGAAGCGAAACTGCCCTAATTATCTGCAAGATGTGAAGGATGGGAAAGTGAAACCCAACCATGTAGGTATTTACACTATATTGTCTAATAACTCACCCCATTCCAACTCTTGGGTCCTTGATACCGGTTGTGGTATTCATATTTATTCTGACTTGCATGGACTAAGAAGAAGTGAGGATGTGGAGCATGGGAAGATAAGCTTAATCATGGGGAATAGGAAAGCATCACCTATCACCAAGATTGGAGTTTATACTTTGTTGCTAAGTAGTGGGTTAACATTAGATTTGAATAAATGTTGTTACTCGTCTGAAATGGTGAGGAATATTATTTCTTTTCATGCTTTGTACAAACAAGGGTTTACCTTTTCTTTTGATAATGAATATGGTAGTATTAATGCTTTCTTTAATAATGTTCTTTATTTTAAGCATTACCTTGTGATGGTGTGTATGAAGCTGTGTCTATTGTAGATAAGCTAGGAAATAATGTGTTGTGTATTGATTCTTCCACAAACTTGGATAAAGCATCATTATGGCATTCTCGTCTTGGATATGTAAGCAAGAAACACATAGGCCAACTCCAAAAGGATGGAGTCTTGGAGTCATTTGACCTAAAGTCGGATGATAGTTGTGAATCTTGTCTACTTGGAAAAATAACAAAATCACCCTTCACTGGTTCTTGTGCTAGGGGTGAAGGTTTGTTGGATCTAGTACACACTGATGTGTGTGGACCCTTCAGAACCACCACAAGGGATGCTAACCGATACTATGTGAATTTTACTGATTATTTTAGTAGATATGGGTATGTCTACTTAATCAAGCATAAATCAGAAACCTTTGAAAAGTTCAAAGAGCTTAAGCAAAAAGTGGAGAATCAATTGGGCAGGAACATTAAGATGCTTAGATCCAATCGAGGTGGTGAGTATCTTAGTATAGAGTTCCTTGACTATCTTAAGGAATGTGGGATTGTCTCACAATCGACAACTCCCAGGACACCCACAACTTAAAGGTGTGGCTGAGAGGCTTAATCAGACCTTGTGGGACATGGTTCGTTCCATGATGAGTCGAGCTTCACTACCAATCTCATTTTGGGGGTATGCCTTAGAGACTACCGCCCATATTCTTAATCTAGTCCCTACCAAAAAGGTTGCCAAAACACCTCATGAGATGTGGACCGAAAAAGTTCCAAATCTGGACCACATCAAGATTTGGGGTTGCAAACCTTTCGTGAGGCACGAGATTCTCGATAAGCTCGAACCCTGAAATGAGAGATGTATTTTCATTGGCTACCCACAGAAATCCTTCGGTTACCTCTTCTACAGACCTAGTGATAATGTGGTCCTTGTAGCAAGGAGGGGAGTCTTTCGAGAAAGAGAGAGAGAGAGAGAGAGAGAGAGAGAGCGAGAGAGATTTCATAAGCCAAGGAAACAGTGGGAAGAAAATAGATCTTGAAGAAATTCAAGAGTCAAGTTGTGAAGGAACCTCAAACACTAGCAATCAACATGAGGAGGAAACTCCTGTTGATCCGATTGATGAGTCTGTACCTCTGAGGCGTTCCACGAGAGTTAGGAATGCACCTGAGCATTACTATGGTTTCCATATTACTACGGAAGGTGATACACTTATCAGTGATAACACACTGGTTGGTCTGGATGAACCTAACAACTACACAAAAGCCATGGCAGGCCCTAAGGCTGCCAAATGGAAAGAGGCTATGGACAGCCAGATACAGTCCATGTATGACAATCATGTTTGGAACTTGGTTGACAATGTACCAGGTCGTAAGAGAGTTGGGTGCAAATGGATCTTCAAGAATAAGACTGACATGGATGGTAATGTACACACTTATAAAGCGTGACTGGTTGCAAAGGGCTTTTCTCAAACTCCAGGAGTTGACTATGATGAGACCTTTTCACCAGTAGCAAAGATTAAGTCTATTAGGATTATGTTAGCCATTGCTGCATTTCATGATTATGAAATATGGAAAATGGATGTCAAAACCGCTTTCCTTAATGGAAACTTGGCTGAGGATGTTTACATGAGTCAGCTAGAGGATTTTGTCATCACAGAATACCCAAATAGAGCATATAAGCTTGAGAAATCCATCTATGGATTGAAACAAGCACCTCGCAAATGGAATCCTTGTTTTGATGATAAAGTCAAAGAGTTTGGTTTTTCGTGGAGCGAAGATGAATCTTGTGTATATGTGAAGGCTAGTGGGAGTATAGTTAGCTTTTTGGTACTGTATGTGGATGACATACTACTCATGGGAAATGACATCCTAAATTTGCAGGAGGTTAATTCCTGACTTAGGAAGAGTTTTGCTATGAAGGACCTTGGAGAAACTGCCTATATCCTAGGGATAAGGATTTTGAGAGACAAGAGTAAAAGGCTAATTGGACTTAGTTATAGTACCTACTTGGATAAGGTGCAGAATAGGTTCAGCATGCGGAATTCCAAGAAAGCAGAGTTACCAATCCAGAGTAATGCCAGATTGAGTAAGACTCAGAGTACAAGTACAGAGGATGAGATAGCTGAGATGAGTCGAGTTCCATATGTTTCCTCTGTAGGCTCGATCATGTATGTTATGACTTGTACTCGTCCTGATGTGGCCTTCAACTTTTGCATGGTTAGCAGATATCAGGGGATCCCTAGCAAGGCTCATTGGATTGATGTGAAGAACATTATGAAGTACCTGCGGAGGACTAAGTATTGGGTCCTTACCCTCGGTGGGAGTGATGACTTGAGAGTAGTAGGGTATAGTGATGCTAGCTTCCAAACTGATAGGGAGAATTTCCACTCTTACTCAAGTTGGGTCTTTACCTTAAACGGATGAGCAATAACTTGGAAAAGTTCCAAGCAGGAGACAGTGGCTGATTCAACTTGCGAATAAGAGTATATAGTGGCAAGTGAGGAAGCTAAGGAGGCTATATAGCTAAAGAAATTCATTGGAGACCTTGGAGTTGTACCAGCTATTAAGGTGCCTATGAAAAAATTTTGTGATAGTGAAAGTGTAGTTGCCTTAGCCAAGGAACCAAGGGATCACGGGAGATCCAGACACATCTACATAAAATATCATTTCATCAGACATCGTATAGAAGAAGGACTCCTCGTGGCAAAGAGGATATCATCGGATGAGAACCCAGCAAATCCCCTCACGAAGGGACTGGGTAGGGTTAAGCATCTCCACTATGTGAGGCGCATAGGGCTAAAGGATGATATTAGTTTTAGTAGTTAGATAGCTTTGAAATTTGTAAAGTGTATTTGACATTTGATGATGAATAAAAAATTGTTGTTTATTTATGAGTAAAGTGTTGCTATCTTTTGTCAATTGTTTACTATAATTTCATTTTGCATATTTTGACTTCTAGAATAATTATGTTATGGTATATCATATTATTCAAATTCTCCACAGTTAGTCATATGTTGGAAGTAGATATGAATCAAGATTGTCATGATTTGGCTTGTAGATGTCTAATTTGTTATACATAGCAAAGAGGTGCTACAACACTCATGAGTGCTCATAAGTTCTGAGTATTTGATTCAACCCATGCTCACTTGTAACGCCCGTAGATTAGGGCTAGTCAATTTAAGGATAATAAGCGTCAAAAATGACTTTTTGATGTAAGATTATTTTGAAGGAATAATCTTAACTAAGTTGTAGTATATGTTACAAGGATTCCGTACATATAAAGAGCGCTGAAATCTGAGTTATAACGAAGAATTTACGACCTGTCGAAGTTTCGCGACAGAACCGACACGACACAGCGCGACGTAAATAGTGAATTTTTGTTAGAGTGATATTTGGCCTTAGTGATCTAAATGAAAATCGTAGAATATGTTAAACCGAGAGCTTTCATGAAAAGAACGCCCAAATCTGACTTCGTGTGAGGAAGTTATGACTTTTCGAAGTTTCGGCTTAACAGTGTACAGCTCGAAGTTCGAATATGAGATCGAGCGTTATTTAGCCGAAACAATCTAAACGAGAATTTAAGATATCATCGATAGTATCCCAACGGTGAAAAGACAGATGAAAACGAAGTTCAAATGAAGGAGTTATGAATTTTGAACGGAGTTTTCCTATCCTGGCCTACTAAAAATTATATAATAAAAATAAATTCAAAATTAGCCAACGGAGTCTAAACGAGAGTTGTAGAGCATAATCTCGCCTACGCGTGGATATAAAGAACGTCGAAAACGGAGCTCGTATGCAAAATTTATGAATTTATGAAGTTCGGGGCGTGAACCCCAAGGCTGTGTCAGAGCTCACGAGGTGAGCATTAGTGGCTCACGAGGTGAGCAGATGATGGACGTCTTCCAGGGCAAGTGGCCATGATGAACGCAATGATGTATCGAGCTCACGAGATTAGCATATGTAGCTCACGAGGTGAGCATATGTGGCTCACGAGGTGAACTTAGCATTTTTACCCTATAAATAGAATTCAAGGGGAAGGCGAGTTTGGTTGTTCATCTCTAACTCTCCCACTCCCGATACTCTCTCTAAGCTCTATTTTAAACCCCCGAAGCCCTGATATCATCTCGAGACCCGAAGCCCGAAGATCTCGAGAAGTGAAATTCTCGAGCCGAAGCTCTGCCTGCGAGAAGCCGGTTTTTGTGAAGATCTTCCAGATCTACCGAAGAATACTACTTTTACAAGCCGTAGTGCTGTCCGAGAATCGTCTAATCAAGTGAGTGTGTAGTTACTTTCTTCTAACACATAGATATGAAGTATTTGCTATGAAATACGTGTTATGTGTTTATATATTGTTTGTTTATTTGAGATAGATGTTGGATGAATGTTTTATAAAGTTTTTTATATGATTTAAACTATATCTGTAATTTATATCTACAAATATGTTGGGTAGGACATGGGTAGATGGAATAGTTGGTGTGTGATGAGAGATGGTATGAGTAAACCCCGGTGACTATGAGACGTAGTGCCTATTAGATAAACCCTGGCGACGATGTGACTTTGTGCCTGTTAAAGTAAACCTTGGTGACTATGGAGTTAGCGCCTGTTAAGTGAACCTTGGTGACTATGGAGTTAGCGCCTGTTAAAGTGAACCTTGGTGACTATGGAGTTAGAGCCTGTTAAGTGAACCTTGGTGACTATCGAGTTAGCGCCTGATAGCTATGGATTTAGTACCAGATAGATAAACTTTGGCAACAATGGACTTCGTGCCAATTCCTTAGGTAAATCCCTAGGAACGAATGAATAAAGGATAGTTGATTCTTAAGGTAAAACCTTAAGAAATAAGGAAGATAATGGGGATGGGTAATTGGGTTGATTGTTTGATGATTAAATATAATAATTATATTATTGTGGGTTGAAAACCCTATATGCTCACCAGGCTCCCAAGCCTGACCCACTCAGTTTTGTTTGCATTACAAGTAATGGCACATGAGTATAAGTTGCTGGACTTGATGAGAGATTTTGGATTATAGATCAGTAGTTATAAATAACTGTTGTAAGGTCTATTTTATAATGTTTATGCTTTTGGTCTATATCGGAACATGACATCTCAAGATTTTGTTATTTAATGAAAATACATTTCCTTAAAGAAATGCTTTGATAAATTCTTATCATATTTTGTTTTGGGAACGAATTCTGCAACTGTTTTCTGTAAACGATTACTCTGATTTTAAAACAAAACATAAATAAATCGGTCTTTTCTGGCCGTGAAAATGGGGATGTCACATCACTTGTATCACTTCATGGAATTTATCTCGAGTGATTGTGAGACGGTAATATATTATATACCTTTAAACCTAGAGATATGACTTATTGCCTATGAGTTGGTTATGCATTGATTGTACGAAAATGCATTGGTAACTCGATGTTATAAAACGTGCCTTTGTATATAATTCAACAAGTAGTAGAACAAGCATATGAGTCGAAGTTTATCGGTTCCTTCTTGGATTAGAAGGGATATATGGGCCCCTCGATGATTGTGTTTTGACCTATGTACCGAGACTGGTCAGAACTAAATTGATGTGTTTTATTAAGTTCTATGTCAAACAAATCGGAAATCGGGAAACAACTGCAGGACAAAAAGTAAGACATAGCTCCATGTATTTGTCTAGCTGATATCTAGAACAGAGGATTATATGATGACTTATCTAAAATGGCGCATCATCATCATCATCTCAGTTCCAAGAGACCTTGAAAGAGCTACGATTGCTAATCGGTTCCTGAAGTCATACTTGCAGTTATAATTATTAGACTGATCCACATGGAAGACTGTTAGATAAGGTATCTAAGTCCATAGCTATTTTTGGTATGTACTTGACCTAGTTTGGCATGATCCATTTGGGTTGCATGGCATCATGCATTTTCATAGACTAAAATGAGAGAAATAACACTTAAGGTTTATTAATATATTATTCGTTCTATTATATTAATAATATTATTTAATTAGTATTGATCAAGAATTAATTTGAAATTAATTAAGTGATCAAAAGGAGACTAATTAAATATATGGGTTGATTGTGTAAATCATCCATACTTATATAGCGGGACAATGCTTCATGGATTATCAAGTTGGGCTAAAACCCATAGGATGCTCCATGGATGCTGCATGGTGTTTATAGAACCCATGGATCATGGAAATGAAAAGTCATTACAATTATGGTTTACATGGTGTAACCCTAATTGTTACACACTATATAAGTAACACTTTGTTCACCAAAATCGGCCACTAAGGAAGAAAGGTGAGGACCAGCCGATTTCAAGAAGTGTTCTATTTCTCTCTAAGTTATTCCAAGTTTATTTGGTGTTGTGTGAGACATTTGAGGCATCACACTTGAGGTGCTAGGCTCACAAGGTTTTCAAGGAATCCAAACTACTACAAGGTATGTTTTCTTGCTTACTTTTATGTTTAAAAGTTCCCCATGTATGCTAGATAGGATATAAACCTTGGAAATCAAATTTGCATGAATCATAGTAAAACATAGATCCAAATTTTCTAGGGTTGCACGTACACCTTAGGAGTGTTAGAATGATCAAAACCCTTCAATAAGATCGTCGAAGCCAGCCGCAATGGGGCATACACATTAGAAACAATGGAAAGGAGATAGATTTTGAGGACCTAGAATATGAGAAATTTACGGAAGTTCTACTTTTAGTATGCCTCCCAGGTTGATCACCCAATGAAGAAAACCAATGCCAAAGATTCAAGGCGCTTGGACAAACAACCTTACTCACATTAGTTAATGTAGTAGGTTCGACCAATTATAGCACTCAATGTATTAAGAACAAGTTGCCTGCTTATTATACTCAATGTATTAACTCACAAATACTTAGTGTATTAAGAGCAAGTTTCCCATTTATAATACATAGTGTATTAACTTTAAGATACTCAACGTATTTAAAGCAAGTTTTTCCTTTGCAATACTTAGCACATTAGACCCAAATGCTTAGGGCATTGGGATAAGTTTTCCTATTCACACAACTTAACATGTTAAGACCAAATGCTTAGGGAATTGGGATAAATTCCCCGTTCACAATATTTAGTGTATTAAATTCTAAACACTCAGTATACTCGCACGGCTCATAATAGGCCACAAGAGTTTAGACATATAACATGTTCGCATAATTGTAGTAACAAGCAATAATTGATAAGGTGTATGAGTCACCACAAAAACCAAACAAATCGGGAAAAAAACAAAATAGATTAGAGGCCATTTACATTACATGAGAACGATTCACTGTAAAAGCAAGGCCTAAGAGGCCGACATTGACAAAACAATTCACCAAATAAACTACAAGTTATAAAGCTTCAAAGTTTTTTTTCACACCCCAGAGAGGCAGAACACGGTAAAGAGTACCTTAAGAAGTGATAGGATCAACACCACTAGCACCATCCCCTAATCTCGGATCACCAACATCAGTGCTAGAACCGCCACCTATGTCCTTGTCATTATCACCGCCGTTATCACCAACACTAACACATATATTACTAACAACGCCTTCACCATCGTCATCGTCAATTAGCATACCCTCAGGGGTCTCCTCAGCACCGTCAAAAGCACAAAGTTCTCAAATGCCCTACATGTCCAGGTCACCCAAACCCAACAGAGACGTATGATCTATGCTTGAAAAAGAAAGAAGAGCTTCATTCACACTCAAAACAGGGACTGACCGAGAGTCAGTAGCACTCAGATTGTGGAACAAGAACTCATTTCAGAACTTAAGTTGCTACTACCAGACTCATCCCCAACAACAAATCAACGTGGCGAATGAGACTAACGGTGTTGGTGAACATCGGATGATCGATCAACTTGTCCACGGTTCAGACAACTCCCACATGTAACATCTAATCCAGACTGCACAAAGTAGCCTCGACATCTGCCTAGACAGTAGCAACCAACTTATCGCGGTCAACAACGTCACGCTTAAAACTTTCATTCTAAATCATCAATACCTCATTTGTCTGGGTCAGGGAATCCACTTTACTTTCCAAGTCAAATCGAACCTCTTTTACAACAGTATTTTCAGCAGGAAGCAACATACATTTCTGTTCTAAACCCTACACATCGCTCTCAAGCTCAGAAATTCGACGTCTCAAACCACTCTCACGGGCGCTACACACCGAATGAGAAACCTACAATTTGTTAAGTATCTGAATCCGACGGGTGCCTGCAACAAGGTAAAACATGGCTTGCGGCATAGGACATGTTGTGGGACAGGGAAAGACTGCCCATGGCTTCCATATCAGAGACAGTGGCAGGTGGAAACACATGGCGGAAGAACTCCACCGCATTTGCATGAATAGAAAAATCCCCAGAGATCCCCTCACGAGGAGGGGTCTGACGCTGCTTAGTGTCACCAGAACCCTTAGGGGAGAAAGACAGAAGGAGTTTGAGGAACAGGTTGGATAAGAACTTCGGTCTACTTAGTCGCCCTCTGATTTCTCTCAGACCGTTGAACGTCATCATCAGGAATCACAACAATCGCTTCCGGCATCGAAGATATCGAATTCAGGAGACGAGTAAAGTTGCGCCTCGACTGAACTTGCTTGCCAATGTTAAGTTCACCGGTAACCGCCTCACCCATGGCCAAAACAGATTTCCTTTTGGCTTGCACACGATAAATGTCGGAGATTATACCATCCTTGCTATCTTCAACCACCTCCGTGGAGCTGGAGTAAACACCAACAGGAGGGGTGACGGCCGGGATAGGGCGGGCGGTCAAAGGAGTTTCCTTGACCAACACCGATGTCCATTCAGTCACGGGTGGGGCAGGAGTAGCAGCGGTTAAAGAAAGCTAGTCGATACGACGGGAGGAGGGAGATTATTAACCAAGTCTGTCTCCCGATGCACAACACCTCATCCATAGACAACGGGGACTCGACGCCTACACAGACACCAACGCACCAGAAAAGCATGTAACCAAGTGCAAAAGTATTAACTTGTTAATCTACTTAAAAAAAAAAGGGGGGGGGGGGGAGTAAATGAGAATATACGATAGAAGCACTTACCATCAAAAATAGAGAAAAGACCGCGATTTTCTCCCATCGCCGCCAGAAGGGGCTCATCCCTAAACCAGGAAGCAGCGCTTCAGAATAGTCCTCAGGGGCGACCTGGATACTCTTCAAAAGATCGACGACAGCTTGATTATGAGGAAACAACTTAGGAGTGACATTAGCAAAGGTATTAGCATGGTACCGACCGCTACCAACCAAGCCTTGGTTGACCCACAACCATTTGTCGTGCCATTTTTTGGGGGTCCTCCCTTCATGGACTAAGGTATGTCCACCTCGTTGGACAGAGAAAGTACACTTATCGTCGGTGGAACATAACCTTTAGAAATACTTGAAAATGAAATAATTCGGGAGCAAGCTGTTAGCACGACAAATCATCTCGAATGCAACCACCTTATTTATGGCATTGGGGGTAAGTATTTGAATGTTGCAACCAAATTTCTGCAGAACCTCCTCTTGAAAGTCCGTAAGAGGAAGATGTAAACCAGTGTCAAGAGTCTTCAAGTAGACTCCCACTTTAACCGGTGGGTGGACTGAATCGATGAACCGGGCAATGGGAACTCAACACCATCCGCCGGGGGAAGATCGTACGTATCCCAAAGAAATATGAAATCAGCCTCATAAGGAAGGGCACCAAGTTGACCAGCCATGAGAGAAATGATAGAAAGAACCCTAGAAGAAGAAAAGGAAGGGAGGAAAGATAGCGTGAAAAGAGGACGTTAAACATCCTTATGAAGAGGGGAAAAGTCAAGATGTTCAAAATCCCTGACACAGTGGCATAACTGACAGCTATGATGAGGGTCACAACGCCATTAAAATCGAAATGACAGATGAACTAGGAACGGACACATATATAGGGTAATTGAGTCCAAAACGTCATAGCTAGCGCAACAACGCTAAGACAACCAGACTAGGGGACTTGATAAAGTGCCCTAGCAAGCACAAAAAGAGTCGCACCCGACCGCGACAGAATGCCTCAAGGCATAGCGCTCCTGGCAGGACAGACCTAATGGAGCTTAACGCCCACCAGCGCCCCTGAGAGCAGGGCGCTCCTGTAGAAAGGCTCGCGCCCGCTTAGAGCGTTTCCCGCTCCAAGACAAATGTTACGGTCAAGAGACAAAGGAAACGATCAGGGCATTACTACCAGAAACAATCACAACGCTCTGACAGATAGAGGAGTACGATCGTTCAATTAGCGCTCCTGATCCTATCAGCTCTGGTGATCCTGTCCCATACGGACGATCAGGAGCGCCTAATATAAAAGGCTACGCCCACATCCCCGACAAGTAATTAGTCTTCTCCAAGTAACATACACCAAACCCTAGACTTCCCAACTGACTTGACCGTCAGAGCGTCTTTCCGGGAGCTCATCCCGGAAAACGGCTGACGGCTTTCTTTTCACTATGACCTTGCAGGAGCAGCGAAGTAATCGTTGCCAGAGTTCGAGCAGACAGAGACCAAGATCACATCAATAAGCATGTTAACTCTAACATCAAAGCTTAACTAAGGCATTCACTATGACTAGATATATTGATTAACTTTCATATAAACATGAGATAAGTAAGCTGTAACAATGTTTGGAGAAGGTACTTTGCATTGCGAAGACGAACAATGCTATTGTTGTTATTTAGCCTATTTCTTGAAGTCAGGCCACATCGAACACTTCAGTCATGTTGGACCAGAACCAACTAAAATGCTTGATTATATATTAGCTAGGTGAATCTACTCACGTTGCACATGAATAAATTTTGTTGGTTAAAATAATAACAATTAAAATTTTAACGTACACAACCACATATCCTATGCATGCTTTGCATAAAGAAGAAATTGAAAATAAAGAATTGGAAGAAAAAACATATGAAAATATTGAGTCCACCGACATTCTCTAGTATTTTTAATTCACTTACTGTCATCTAGTTACCTAACCCAAGTCTAATTCCACGAAGTGCATGGTATCCTTTTCCCACATTACCTTACAATTAACATTTCAATTCATTGTTAGTCTTGAGAACGAATCTCAGCACCTTGATGCATATGGAAGTACCATATAACTAATTTCCACTTACTGCAAACACAAATGTCTACGTGTATGTCTATTTATTATCCATATATGATTTTTTAAAATCGGTCATTTTGACAAACATGTATAAAATAAGCACATAACAACGCAAACCATCGTATACAACAATTTCAACTTTGAAATATCAATTTGATGTCTAAAATCAATGTGGTGATATGGAAATAATAATAATAATAATAATAATAATAATAATAATAATAATAATAATAATAATAATAATAAAACAAAAATAAAATAACGCACAAAAAAAGGAACCGTTATTCATTTTGTAGCCTAAAAAAATACACAAAACGTTTCATACATTCTAAATAAAGATTGAAAATCATCCATACACTTTCAATTTTAACTACTTGCTAGAACCCGGAGGACATGTCACCTCTAAAAAATAACCCTTTGACTCCATTATAAAAAAAAAAAAAAAACATTTTATACATGCGTTATTGTTGATAGGAAGAATTATGGTTCTGTTATGAAAGGAAGAAAAGGCTTCTATGCAAAAACCAATCTTTAAGTAAGGAGTTGCTTCTTTAAAAAAAAAAAAAAAAAAAAAAACTACATGAGAGTCCGTGAGTATTTTTGTGAAAAAAAAGCCTACTTCTATAGGAACAAAATTTCTAAATGAGTGAAAACTGAAAAGTTAATTAGTAAATGTCATAATTATAAGATATAAGTAAAAAAATCTTGAGTTATTGTTATTGATTAGTAAAAATGTGAACGGGTTTCCGTTGAAAAATTAATCAAATGGATATCAACCAAATTGTATAAGATATTGTGATGTTATGACTATTATGAGTATCGAATTGAGATCAAGATAACACAGGTGGTTTATAAGGAACATCATTGATCCTTGATAGGATCTTCAACATAAAATCTTGAAAGGTCATAATGATCACCTGTCTTGTTTGATTATTGATTTAAATACAAATTAGTGAATTACATGAGTGATAATATGAATTTGAATACAAGTATATATACTAGTAACTCTAGTCGTGTATGTAGTTTAAATGTGCATTTATAGTTTAATTTAAATAACTAAAAGTTTGATATTTTTGGAATCCTCTTGAATAAGTATTCACGCATTGCTTTGACTTGGTATTCTGGGTCTTAAGTGTGGTTGAAATGATTCTTTAGGTTTAGGATCCTTTAGTTGATTGATTTTGCATAGATGAAGAATAAACAAAAAATATAGCTATTAATTTTGTTAAGAAATAATGATTAGGATCCTAGTGTATGTTTCGGCATCCTAAGATTCCTTTAAGATTCGGGATCTTGTATAGGGTTAAGGATCTTCACCCCAAACAATTTCCCATAAATTATACCTATGAAATATTTTGGATTAATTTCGGATATATATTTGAAAGAGTATAATTTTATCATATAATTAAAAAATAAAAGTAAGGATTCCGAAATTCTAACGAATAGAGAAATTTAAATTCTAACGAATAGAATTCCAGTCGTCAATGTAGGCATGGTTATCTGTCAAATCTGAGTCGAGAGATAATCTAGGAGAGATACCTAAATGAGCATTGAGGAGTCTGCTGAGAAGAGTAATTAGATACCATGAGATGTGAGGTAGCCTGAGTTCAACGATGTCTTTTTAGAGTAAGAAGAGCAAATAGAGTTGTAACCTAGAGATGTTTTATGTGTTGGTGGAGATTATTCAACACTCGAATGTTGCTTGCTTTGTGCTTTGTGGAACTCCTCATGATGGGAGTCAGCTACTAAGTGAATATGGAGATATTCAGGAGGTGGATGGCTAGCATCATAAGGAGTTCTTCAGCAACTGATCATAGAGAAGTGTGATAACCTAGGAACAACCTAGGGAGTGTTTGTAGTCAGAAGAGTATGCTGATAAAGGAGAGTATTCGTTGGGTAGCGACCGAGTATATCGGGATTGGTGATCGAGAATGGTTGAGCAGCTACTTAGGAAATCTAGGACGATCCATGTGGAAAGTATAGGTAGATGTGGAAGGTAGTATGGGCCCGTACTACTGAATGTAGAGGACCCGTACTCGAAACAGGGAGAATTCCAGAGGTTCTAAGTAGAAAATTGAGAGGTGGTAACATGGTTTGGGTACCATGATTCGTGGTATATTGAGAGGTGATAACATGGTTCGGTACCATGATTTGTGGCAGATCGAGAGGTGATAACAGGGTTCATGTACCATGGTTCTTGGCGATTAGTGCTTTAGAGTTTATCAGTTATTCTGTTGTTATTGATCAGACTGAGGGCAAATATGATAGAGTGTGGGGTCAGAGGGCCAAGTCGAACGAGTTTGAATGGAGCATACCTTGAGAGGGAAATCGGGTTAATATTCGAGAGAGTTTTGGAGGTTCTAGATAGAATTGCAAGACTTAGGGATGAGTAGAGCTGATGCTTATTAGAGGATCGCAGTCTGAGTTTGAGCAATCGACTGATAGATGAGACATCACCTTCTATGACAAGTTGTGTTGTCCTCGTTTCGTGGAAGAAGTAAAAGGGATAGCGAGTTCAAGTTTCAGAGTTTGGAGGCAACCCCCGTGGGGTAGCATAGGGTTGCAGCCATTCCGCCAAAGTATTTGGTCAATATGTTGTTGTGAGGTATTTCTTATACCATGAGAGAGTCATTAGTGAGACTGAGATGGGAAAGACTAGAAAGGTGCCTTTGTGTGTGAGGCATGTCTTTACCAGCAGTTCCAGGTGATCAAGAAGAGTGCATCAGGGTGGTGACCCTTGTTGTCTACGTTGTGTATCGACTATGAGAGAAAGGTGTCATGCTTTTATAATTTCCCATGATGGGAGGATGGTCGAGGAATCAGAGACGAGGTGCATGATAGTCCATTATTTCTAGATTGAGAGTCAAGACTAGTTCGGAACAGTCGTGGTATCCGGTGGTGTGTCGGTCTAAGGCATTCAATATGACTAGAGGCAGTCACATTGGAAGGATTTTTGACGTTTTGTCTCAGATTCGAGATATTTGGAGTTGCTTGGTTTCCATTGGGAAGATCATCGAATGATTGCAACATTCATTTCAAGAGTCAAGTGAGATATACCTGGTGAAACAGTGTATATAGTAGATTGTTGGTATGCCTATGGTGATGGTTCGAACCCTGAGTGGGGGAGATCTGGGTATTTTGTTGAAAGGATCAGTGATTTGTTCAAGGGCGGTTAGAGAACTAGATATATTGATATAAGGTACGAATACATGAGACCAACGTTTAATGTTGGTTGAGGCGAGGTGCAGAGCGAGATAATGTATGTTATACATGTTCTGGAAAGGAAGAGTGTCTCCATGGTAGGTGGCCGTTGGTCAGAGACCTTGTGGTGGTTAGGAAATTCTTCAAGGGTTGTAATGGTAAATTCGAGGTGGTTAGCTCAAAATGATAGTTTCAGTGGTTGAGAACTTCGGGCTCAATGTACGAGATTGTTATATGCACTTTGGAAAGGGCAGAAGTTGATTGGGCAACCAAATTCAGGGTTGGTATGAGTATTTTTGCACAGGTTTTGAGTAATAGAGGAAGAAGTCCCGGATTGTCGTCAAAATGTTCTAAGTCATTGACGATTCCTCCTCATTTCGAATTGAGAGTTGGAATATTTCGAAGAGAGGAAGATTTGTTGTGACATTCTAATAGGATGCATTGCGGTATCCTAGTATGGCGTCGTAAGTAGGAGGTTAGTGGTTGAGGCAAGACATTATGAGGTTCTATGATGGTGTACCGAGGTATTCGAGTATGATGCCCTGAAATTCGGATCATTTTGAGACTTGAGTTATGAGATGGCAAGAGGAACATCAAGTGACTATGATTCCAGCGGGTGCCCTTCAGCAATTATCATCAAACGGGAGTATTCAAGAGTGTAAATTGCAGCGAGAAAAGTGTTTGGTCATGACGGTTGTCATCAGGGTGGTGATTCTTAACCCGGGTGGGTGTGTGTACCTATCTATGTTGGACCATGGAGTATTCGATAGTGAACTCAATGGGATGATGACTCAAAGAATGAGATTATGGGGTGATAAGAGGGTGAGTGGATCTTTGTGGGAGTAATCACTTTGGATTATCAGGGAAAACCATGGAGTGAGCCCATGGTGAGTCAGTGAGAGAGTGTTGTGATACTATAGGGATCCGTAGTATTCACCGGTTAGTGAGAGAGTATTGTGATACTGTGGGGAGCTGTAGTGTTCACCGGTAAGTGAGGTTATGTTATGATACTACGGGGAGCCATCTTTTTCGCTAGTCAGAGCATGACACAGACGAGTTTTTAGGCTTGGGTAGCCATACTATTTGAGTTTTCGAGAACTTGGTGGTAGGACCAAGGGCGAGACTGGGGTCTCCATATTGGTCGGGAATCTTTATAGGCTCAGTTAAGGTGTCGTTATCAAATTGGAAGGAATTGGAGAAATGATTTACACGTGGATAGTGGGTCATGGGACATGGGTTGAGTGCTTCATTGGGACAAGTGGTTACAGTTCTGTATCGGATCAGAATCTCGAGTTTTAGTTTGACTCTAATAGTGTATTGAGTAGGTAAAATGAGATTGTGGATCCAAAGATGGGTCTCATTTTGGAGGGGTATTGTTTGTCATCTGACGTCTTAGACTTGAGTGGGTCGGTCTATTGGTATAGGAAGCACCGAGAGACACATGGAACTAATGAGTAATAGACGACAGAGGTCGAGGATGAGATAATTTCAGTTGGGATTTTAGTATTCGCTTAGAGTAAAGCGAACTTCATAACTCGTGTGATAAAGTGGTCCAAGATAGTTATTGTGAGAAGGAAGCCACTGAGATGTTTTGGGTAACCTTTGAAGGTTCAACTGTTGGGTCGGGAGTTGACCTGGTGCTCATGTGTTGAATGGAATATTTTGAAGGAAGCTAGGGCTTATGATTATATATACCAGAGCATACTTCCGAGTGAGCATGATCATTTTCTTGTGTCTAAGGATAGGGTGTTGAGAGTTCATTGTTCAAATGGGTTATGATAGTAGTTTAGTGGGTGAGTCCCTGGTGGAATGTGACCCCCCCCCCCCCCCATTCGTTCCTTTAGAGTGTGGACTAGATTGATTGGTATATATGGTATGAGTGATTGGTAGCTAATTGTTGGTCAGTGACTCGATTCTATCAGTCGCAACAAGAGAATTAGAGGAGCAGTGAGTTTTTTGGTTCTATTATTATAAGAGTAATAAGCATGGTGATATCGTGCGAGGGCGGTCTGGCAAGGAGACAAACCACTAGATTTTTCCAGGTTCTGGAGAGTCAGATCGGGTATCGTAATGACAGAGTAGTTTGTGCTTATTCGGGATTGGGAGCTCTTGTTTGGGTTTAGGTGTCCTTGGAGGAAGATAGTTGTGTGGTACGAGATCCTTTCGGTGGTGTTTCACGGGTTATTGGGTTTGATCTATGTGATGCTAAGGTGCGATTTCGAGGGCGAAATCTAATTCAAGTGGGGGATAATTGTAACATCCGGAATCCTAGGTATATTAATGGTGTGTTTATTTTGGGGTTTATTGGGTGACTCGACGAGTTGTGAGTCCAACTCATCGAGTAGAGTTGAGTTGACTGCATGGGTTTAATGAGCGGACTCGACGAGTCGGAGAGCCAACTCGCCGAGTGGGTGTTGTGTAGTGAAACCCTAAATCCCCGGGTCTGGGGCCTATATAAGGGAACTTGTAGCCCTATTTGTGGCTCATGAGTTGCCCAACTTCATAGAGAGAAACCCTAGTCGCCTTTTTGAGCTAAGAGAGAGAATGTTGAGCGTGTATTGAGTATTTTGGTGCATCATTGGAGGCGAAGAGAAGGAATTCAAGCAAGGAACAAGAAGAGGCTGTTAGATCTGTTGCTTGTCATCTAAGAGATTTTGTAAAAGGTGAAAAGTGTGTACCTTTATCATTATTATGGTTGGATCTCTTGATTTTGGAAGGCTAGGGTTTATGCCACCTTTATTTTGGGATTTCAAGCTTACAGAGTTGTCTTGAGGTTTAGACCTCAGATCTGGACCTTGCGAGGTCCCTAGAGTCCAATGGCCCGAACTGTATTCACCCATATGAAGGATATTGTGCTTAACACATTATGAGAGCATGTTTTGGTATGTTGTAGCAAAACTACCATGCATGAACGTAAAGATTGAAGCTTTCTGTGATAATGGAGTCTTGGGATGCTAGATCTAGTGTTTGGAGTAGTATAGCTTCTTTGAATCATCTGAATGAGAAATCCAATTGAAGGGACTCACCGAGTCTATGAGCTGACTCAACGAGTCGGCTGGGGTTTTTCCCCAATGAGTCTGGACATGGGTGACTCGGCGAGTTGACGTGACAACTCGATGAGTCAAGGCGGACTTTCGCGATATGCCAAAAGAAACAAAGGGACTTGACAAGTCACATAGATGCACTCGGCGAGTCGGGTCAAACATGGATTGTTGACTCGAGTTTAACTTATGTTGACTTTAGGGTTTGGTCATACATGAGTAATGGAGACCATGGAGGGGTAAAATGGTCTTTTACCCAATCCAAGGGTTAGAAAGAGAAAGAGATGGAAACCTTTTGGTATTGAGTATGAATAGACTATGAATTAGAGATATTTATCCTATGTGATAGGTAGAGGCTAGTTTGAGAGTTCCGTGTGTGATATTATTACTTGTTAGCTTTCACGTGAGTCTTCTCACTAAACTTACCATGTGTGGTATCTTTGTGTGATTGAGATGTCTTATGTGCTTATCTATGTATTGTGATATTGTACATTATGTCTTTGTGATTTATGATGAGTACTATTATTATGAGCTTTCTGAGTTAGGACCGGAGGGTCCACCCGAGTTATGGGACCGGAGGGTCCCACTGAGACACATTGATTGGAGGGTCTTATCTGAGTATAGCCATGATAGGCTACTGAGATGTGTGTGGTTTTTAGGGAACCCACTAAGCTTCGCGCTTACCGTGTTATATGATACGTGTATCAGGTACTTTTCATGATATCGGGAAGGCGTTGACTTGATTGTACACACGAGAGAAAGAGTTATGTTTGCAATATGTTGGATTTGTGATAACCAATTTTAAATAAAAATGTGTTGATAATTTTTTACTAGTGATTTTGAGGAAATGTGACATATGTTTATTTGTGTTTTGAAATGAAAAAAATTTGTTTTAAATTTTACGGTGTTACATGTTCCTTATTTGGTTATGGACTTGAGGTAGAGTCATTGATTCAACTGTCTATCGAGTCATGTACCATGTACAATTGGCATATGTGAAGCAATAGCGATGATATTGGAAATCTTTCCAAGGCGGAGTGGTGCTAGGAAGTAGTCTAGTTCAAGTTCGCAGCCGCTTAGTAATGGTTTTAAGGAACCTACAGGTTTAAGTATTTTAGATGCCCTTGAGGAATATAGTTCTTGTGACTTAGTGTCTTAGGAGGATGACTTGAGACAAATATGTATTGGTGTGGATGATAGTATTAGGCTCGTGCTACTGAAAGCACTAGATATGTACACAACTCAATAAGGAATCTTAGGGCAATAGGGAACTTTCAGGAGTGTGTAAGTATTTTCGAATTGCACTATAGCCTGATTTTGATCATTTTCTTATATGTTCTAGTATGGTGGTTACCAATGTTTCAGGCTCCAGTGACCTCAAGAGGCCGAGTGAGAGTGATTATGAGATTCGTAGGATATTTGCTATCAATGTGGCCACAAAAATCAGAGAGGCCATACCACAGATATTTGGGTCTATTAAGATCATGTTGACCGAGACTTTCGAAGAATGCTATGTTATCGTCACTAAGGTCACTTTTTTCGTAGCCACTACAACTGTTGTTGTTGCGAGACTGCAAGAGGGTGCTTTGTTGTGGTACATGAGTTCAGCAGCATGAAGCTACAAGAGTTTGACAGGACCAAGGACCATATTTATGCGATGAGTTGGATTTATGATGTTGCTGGTTGCTTCTACACTTTCTCCTGTCCGAATAATATGAAGGTTCACTTTGCACTGAACCTACTTTGCTTGGGAGCAAAGGACTAGTGGAAGTTTGTGACGGTTGACTATTCTCCTACAGAGCGTTCTGCAATAAATTGGGAGAGATTTACTGAGATGTTCAAAGATGAGTTTGTGGCATTGGTTGAAAGAGAGCGGTTGGCCTAGGAGTTCACATATCTCAATAAGAATATAGAGCAGACGATTTAGATCCCCAGGATGTTCCATGAGAGGGGTCTGTTTAGCCCTAAATACATGTCTTCAAAGTAGGCACATGTGACCCAAGTGAGAGAGGAGAGGGAGGATCAGGGGAAAGATAGAAGGCTAGTGCATTCACAGCCAGTGACCAAGAGGTTCAAACCTACTGATTCTAGAACTGTAGGCTAGAGCGTACGTACTTGCAGCAAGTGCGGCAAGGGTCATAAGGGACCCTGTCGGTAAGGGACTAATTGCTACAAGTATGGAAAGGAGTGGCATATGGCGAAGGATTGCCCCAAGGGGTTTTTAGTTTGCTTCAATTGCAACCAGATGGGCCACATTAGGTCTGAGTGTACTTAGCTTGCATATAGGATGGTTCAGCGTTCTGATGCTACTACCTTATGTATTACAATTGGCCGGCAGGGGAAGGAAGAATCTTCAATGGTTCGAGGGAGAGCATTTCAGCTGCCAGCAGACTAGACCTGATCAGCACTGGATGTTGTAGATTCTATGTGGTTCTTTATTATTTATTTTGATTTGAATTATATTTACTTATGATATTATTCCTATTAGGTACTTTTCTTATGAATTTTGTACCTACTCTACTGTTGTTTGACTCGGGTGCGAGACGGTCTTTTGTGTCATCATCCTTCTGTCATGGTTTTAGCATTGAACGTGAGGCCTTGAGTATATCATTGAGGATTTTTATAGCTGATGAGCATGTGGTCTCCGTTATTGACATCTATAAGGGATGTGGATATTTTTTGGGGTTGGGTATACGATAAACCCTATTCTTATTATGATGAGAGATGTATGTGTTATTGTGGGTATGGATTGGTTGGCCCAGTTTGGGGCCCTAATTAACTGCCAACATTAGTTGGTGACGGTACAAAATCCTAGCAGGGGAGTGCTTACCATTTACGACGAGGGTAATAGGACAAGATTGGCTTTTTGTTATGCAGCCAATTCCAGGTAGTTTTTATAGCATGGGTGTGCAGGTTATCTGGCGTATGTGGTGGATATATGGATTGATGAGAAGAGATCATTTTCTATCTCTGATGTTCCTATTATACGTGACTTTCCAGATGTTTACCCGATGATTTCTCGTGAGTTCCTCCTAGGAGGGAATTGGAGTTTTGGATTGCCTAATCCCTGGTGTGGTACCTATCGCCAAGGAGTTATATCTCCTTCCCCCCCCCCCCCCCCCCACACTCCGAGATGCAAGAGTATCCTCTCATCTTAAGGAGCTGTTAGGAAAGGAGTTTATTTTGGCAGAGAAATTCGCCGTATGGAGCACCAACCCTTTTTGTCAAGAAGAATGATGGTTCACATCGGATGTGTATTGACTATCAGGAGTTGAAAATCTGAAGGTGAAGAACCGTTATCCATTATCGAGGAATGATAATCTCTTAGACCAGCTGTAGGGGGCATCTTGGTTTTCCAGGATTTATTTGAGGTAAGGATACCATCAGATGAGGGTACGAGAGGAGTTTATTCAGAAGATGACCTTCCTTACCCGTTATGGGAATTACGAGTTTGTGGTGATGCCTTTTGGGCTCACCAATGCACCGGAAGCGTTCATGGATCTCATGAACTAGGCTTGTAGGTCTATGTTGGACCGCTTAGTGATTATCTTCATTGAAGATATACTGGTCTATTCGAAGACCAGTGAACAACATGAGGAGCATATGCATGACTTTCTTGGGGTTCTACGAGCGGAGAGGCTTTATGAAAAGTTATCCAAATGTGAGTTCTAGTTATGCGAGATTCATTTTTTGGGACACCTCATCAATCAGAATGACATCTTTGTCAATCAAGCTAAAAATGAGGCGGTTATGCGATGGGAGGTTCTGAAGTCTCTATATGAGGTTTGGAGTTTCCTCAGTTTGGCAGGAAATTATCGGATATTCATTTGAGATATCTCCAAGATTGAAGTTCCTATTACTAAATTGAAGATGAAGAATGTTGTGTTTAGATAGGGTTCTGAGCAGCAGGCATCATTTAAGACTCGTTGGTAGAGACTCTGTGAGGCATTAGTACTTGCCCTCCCTATGGGAGTTAAGGATTTTGTGGTCTACTATGATGCATCCATCTCGAGATTGGGTGTTTTTTTGATGCAGAGAGGGCATATGATAGCATACACTTCAAGGTAGCTGAAGCGTCGTGAGGTGAAGTATCCCACTCATGATCTTGAGTTGGGGGCAGTGCTATTCCCCCTTGAGATTTGGCGCCATTATCTTTATGGGTTTCGGTGTAATGTCTACAACAACCATAAGAGTCTGCGATATCTTTTAGATCAGACTAATTTGAACATGAGATAGAGGAGGTGGATTGATGTAGTAAAAGATTATGATTGCAAGATTCTATATCACCTGGGTAAGGCCAATACGGTGGCCAACGCTTTGAAACGGAGGGCAGTCAGTACCCTAATTTAGGATGTGTGTTTAAGGATGATCGTGGTGACTCCAGTCCTTAAAGTTGATCAGAGATATGTAGTCAGAGGCTATCAAGGAGGATAATCAAAGAGAGAAAGAGAGGCTATCAAGGAGGAGAATTGGAAGAGAGAAAGAGCGGTTGGTTAGGTTTCAGCATTTGATGTCGATAACATGGGATTATTGACATTTCATTGTCTGGTTTGGGTGCCCTATACTTGTGGGGCCCATCAGGTATTGATGGATGAGGACCATAAGTAAATATTTTCCATTCATCAAGGGACTTCAAAGATGTACAATGAACAGAGGCATAACTACTGGTAACCACATATGAAGAGGTATATGGTGTGGTTCGTGGATCTATGCTTGACCTGCCAAAAGTTCAGGGTCGAACATCAGTGCCCTAACGCAGATTACGGCCCTTGGAGGATACACTGTGGAAGTGGGAGTAGATTACGATGGATTTCATTATGAAGTTGCCAAAGACTATGAAGGTTTTTGATGCTATTTGGATGATAATTGACCGTTTGATGGATAATGCTCACTATCTAGCCATATGTGAGAGCTCTTGTTTCGAGAAATTGGCCGACATTTATGTCCAAGAGGTAGTGGCTTGTCATGGGGGTGCCAAATTCCATTATGTCTGATCGGGATGTTCATTTCACTTCTAGAATTTGGCAAAGGTTTCATGATGATTTGGGTAGCCAATTGCATTTCAGTACTGCCTACCATCCACAAACAGGCAGGCAGAGTAAGCAGACTATTCAGATGCTTAAGGATGCGTTGAGGGCATGCATCATTGATTTTAATAGGACCTGTGACTCCTACCTTCCTTTTTCTAAATTTTCTTACAACAACAGACATCATGCCAACATTGGTATGCCTCCCTTCAAACTCTTGTATGGAAAGAATTGTTGGACTCCTATCTATTGGGGAGAGGTTGGTCAGAGAGACATGTGGAGCATTGATATAATGCTTAAGATGACAGAGCTTATCCAAGAGGTTAGACAGAGGTTGCTGGAGGCCTAGAGTTGTTAGAAGAGTTATGTAGATCAGCGATTCTCAAAGTTGGAATTTTGGGATGGATATTTGGTCCTCATTTTTATTGGCCCTTTCAAAGTGATAGCCTGATTGGGCAAGGTCGCATACCGGTTAAAGCTGCTTGAGGATTTGAGTCAGATTCATGACACCTTCCATGTTTCCTAGTTAAGGAAGTATGTGGTCGATGAGACATTTATGGTTCCTTTAGAGGATATTCAGGTTGATGGTCTACTGAATTACATCGACACGCCAATAGCGATTCTGGATAGGAAGGTGAAGCTATTGAGGAACAAGATAGTGAGCTTGGTCAAGGTTCAATTCAACGTCAAAAAGGCTCCGATTGGACTTGGGAGCCCGAGGCTGAGATGCGTGAGAATTACCAGAATCTCTTCGCATCAGCTAACTTCAAGGGGGAAGTCTGATTCTAATGAGGGATAATTATAACATCCCTTTCGAGGTATTTTCACTTTTAACATAAAATGATAATGTTTTGCATATATAGTCCTTACGACGGGTGTACATGAAGTGTATGCCGAGTGTAATGTCATAAGTGATCAAACGGAGGTGGAGTACACTACACATACATGTGAGTACGCTGGTGTACTCGTGTTTCCCTTAAGCCCTAACTTTTTTAGGGTTGTGTCTCCTATTTGAGCATCTTATTCCCCCGTGGACCTTCTTATCACCAACCTCTATTTCTTTAAACCCCAAAATTGAAACTCTAGACATTGAGAGTGAGATTTGAAGCTTTTGAGTGTTCTTAATAGTGAAGAATAATTATTGAAGAAGTAGTGGTGCTTTCAATCCTTGGGGTCTCAAAGGTATAAAGTTCATACCTTGAGGCTTACTTGGCTAGATATTTTTATGTTTAAGTTTCTGTTCATTTTATCTCAAAACCCTGGTCTTTGTGAGTATAGAATACTCCAAAGCATTTGATCTATCCTTTCAGACCTTTTAGCATGAACAACGTTATAAAAATGCAAACTTGGCCCTTTCTTTTCATCTATGCGTGAGTTATGGAGTATTTGGTGAAGTTAGAATTTAGCGTTTTAGGATTAAGCTCTCTTTAGCCAAGAAAATGCATAAAGTAAGAGACTTTATGGATTAAGACATCTCTTAATGTTAGATCTGAGATTGGGGTAAAGTGTCTTAATGATTAAGACCTTTAAATTTGAGTTTTGAGTTAAGATTAAGTACGTCAAGTGTAATCCTGGCTACACCTAGCATACCCAGTTCGAACCTATTTCCTCAAGGCTTGTGCCCTACAGCCAATGTAGAGTTGTGTACGTCGTGTAGAAAAGTCAATGTAACACCCAGAATCAGAAAGACCAAGAAAGTAAAGGAAACCCTAAGTCAAAAAAGGGGTCAACTCGTTGAGTCTAGTCAAGAAATCGACGAGTCGGAGCGGGCTCCGTGTCGCAGAATAAGTGTCCAACTCGGCAAGTCTGGTCTGGGTTGGGAAAGCCCTAATTCTGTGACTTGGTACCCTATTTAATCATCTTATTCTCTTCCCTAGGGTTCATTACAGCCTCTCTCGTCCATAACCCCAAAACCCTAGCCACCGAACTTCATTCTTGAGCTTTTGGTGAAGATTAAGGTCCATTGAAGTGGATTTTGAAGGCTTGGAAGAAAGGAGCAAGGAAGGACGAGTAGATCCAGCCTCCATATCGACTTCGAAACTGTTAGCACCTAAAAAGTCTGGACCTTGAGCTTTCAATTGATAAATCCCCTTTCTTGCTTTCCGTTTCTCACATTTGGATCATTTCCAAGGTTAATCCGAGTATTAAACCCTTGAGGATTGTGACGTCCCCAAAATCACGGCCAGAAAAGACCGATTTCATTTATGCTTTTTAAAAGTATTGCAGAATTTGTTCCTAAAAAAAAACATGATAAAATATTATTTATCAAAGCATTTCAACAAGAGATTCACTTTCATTATATAATAAAATATCGGGGTGTCATGTTCCGATACAGACCATAAAGCATAAACGATAACATTACAAGTCATTCAACAAATATATACATATACAGACTTGTAAACAAAACAACTCGATGATTCATCCATCTTACGCCCTTGCGCCACTTCCTGTAATACAAATAAAACTGAGTGGGTCAGGCTTGGGAGCCTGGTGAGCATATAGGGTTTTCAACCCACAATAAATATATTATATTTAATTTCACCAACCAATCACTATCCCGATTACCCATTCCCGTTATCCTCACTTTACGTCCCTAAAACAACATCTATCTCAAGGGACCTAATCTAGGATTTTCATCGGGACGGACATTACTGCTAAGGGGTTTCCTCAACAATAGATATCCTAAAGGCAACCATGAGGGGGATAGAGTACACCGGTGAACACATCGTTCACAACACCCACAGGTTATGAATCTGCTAGCGTTCCACGAGATTGTCTAGAAGGAGTCTGTGGTCGTTATCCATACTTCGTTGAATAACTAGGTCAACAACAACAACATCGAGGCCTCTCATCTGTTTATTACACACCAACTATCTACCTATGTTCTACCTAACATATTAGTAGATATATATATATATATATATATATATATATATATATATATATATATATATATATATATATATATAGGGAAAAGTGAATATACCCTTAAGGTATATAAGCTTAGGTACCCAAACTCACCATAATACGTCATTTTGTTTGATATATTTATTATAATGTTCTTCAACTTCAATCATTAACTTGATTTACTTTCAAGATTTTCAAAATTTCATTATTATCTTCCTCTTACATCAGATCTTTTTGACGAACATCAATTAGGCTATATATATTATAGTTGAAAATAAAAATTATGGAAGAGGAAAATAAATATGAAATTTATAAAAATCTTTGAATGAAATCAAGTTAGAAGTTGAATTATAAGAACATTAGATAATTACCATGTATATATATATGATACAAACCGACATAGTATGGTGAATTTGGGTACCTAAGCTTATATACCCTTAAGGATATATTCACTTTTCCCATACTAAGGATATATTCACTTTTCCCATATATATATATATATATATATATATATATATATATATATATATATATATATATATATATATATATATATATATATATATATATTCATACATAGTTTAAAAACCTGTATAGCATTTTCGTTCAATACATATTCCACATAACAGATGAGGCACACCCACATAACATGTATTTCATAGAAAATAAATCAGATCTATGAGATAGAAGAGAATGAATATACATTCACACATATAACAACAACATTATACACATAACACATATTTCGTATAAAATACTTCATAATTATGCGTTAGAAGAAAGTAACTACACAATCACATGATTATAAGATGATCGGAAAACACTACGGCTTGTAGAAGTAGTAATCCTCAGCAGATCTGGAAGATCTCTACAAAAATCGAACTTCTCGCGGACAGAGCTTTGGCTCGGGAATCGCACTTCTCGGGATCTTCGGGGATTCAAAACTTGCTTCGGGGCTCGAGAATATTACCGGGGCTTCTGGGTACTTCTGGCACGCAAAACGATGCAAAACGGGAGAAAGAAGAGAGAAAAAGAGCAAAAGAACTCGACAGCCTCGCATCCTATTTATAGGAGGCTGGAGCCTCACCGTACGCTGGGCGTACGCTTGTACGCGGGGCGTACGCATCCGAAAACGTCACGATGTTCGTCATCCGAAGAACTCGAGTGCGAAGGTCGTCACGCTTCGCTGTACACTGGGCGTACAGCAGTACGCTGGGCGTACCTCGGATAAGGTCGGTAACTCCCCTTCGGATAAGGCCGAATTTTATAATTAAATTTAATATTAATTATTTAATAAATTTTGAAAATTCATATCTTCTTCATACGAACTCCGTTTTAGACATTCTTTATAGCCACATGTAGGTGAGACCACGCTCTACAACTTTTGTTTAGACTCCGTCGGGTAATTTTGAATTTATTTTTATTAATTATTTTTAATAGGTCGGGACAGAAAATTTCCATTATAATTTCATAACTTCTTCATCCGACGTCCGTTCTCGCCTAACTTTTCATCACATTGATACTATCAACGAGATCTTCGATTCTCGTTTAGATTGCTTCGGCTAAAAACCGCTCGATCTCAAATCGAGTATTTCGGGCTGCATACCGTTAAGTCGAAACTTATATAAATCATAACTTCCTCATACGAAGTCAGATTTTGGCGTTCTTTTTATGCACACTCTCGATTTAACGAACTCTACGAATTTCGTTTAGATCACTAAGGCTAAATATCTCTCTAACGTAAATTTCACTTTTTACGTTATTCAGCGTTGTCGGTTCTGTCGCGAAACTTCGACAGGTTATAACTTCTTCGTTATAACTCGGATTTCGACATTCTTTATATCTTCGGAAACCTCGTTTCAACTACTACAACATTATACTTAATTAATCAAACTACATAATTAAGCAATTAAGCACAAAACACATAATACTCAAATAATACACTTCTATTATTTCAAATCGGGTTACAAAGGTTAACCTAGACTATTATATAACCATTAATGACAGGCCTAGAAACACAGGCGTTACAATTCTCTCCACCTTAGAATGATTCCGTCCCCGGAATCACACATCAACAAACAAATGCGGATAGTGACCCATCATGTGACTCTCCGTCGCAACTTCTTAGTCTTTCGGTCAACAATTACCTCTGGTTCTTCAATCAACCTTTTGTTCAAATCGATTCTCAACTCCGAAAATGTAATCATGCCAGGAACTTCCCCCGTGAACTTCCTCAAATAACACACATGAAAAGTGTTATGAATTCCATTCAGTTCTTCTGGTAGTTCGAGCTTATAAGCTTGGTTCCCAATCATCTGAAGAACTTTAAACGGTCCAATAAACCTTGGACTTAATTTTCCCCTTTTACCAAATCTTATAAGTCCCTTCCACGACAATACTTTAAGCAAAATCGAATCCCCAACTTCAAAAGTCATTGGTCTTCGCTTTTTGTCAGCATAGCTCTTTTGACGATCCTGAGCTGCTAACATTCTTTTGCTAATTATTTTCAACTTTTCAGTAGTTTGATGAACCATCTCCGGTCGCATAAACTGCTTTTCCCCAGCCTCAAGCCAACAAGACGGAGTACGACACTTCTGTCCATACAAAGCTTGGTAAGGTGCCATTTTAATGCTCGAGTGGAAATTATTATTGTAGGAAAATTCTACCAAAGGTAAATGTTTATCCCAGTTACCTAGGAATTCCAAGGTACATGATCTTAGCATATCTTCAAGTGTTTGTATCATTCATTCGCTCTGACCATCAGTTTGCGGATGGTAAGTTGTACTTAAACACAACTTGGTACCCATTTCCTCTTGTAGACTTTTCCAAAACCTCGAGGTGAAACGGCTAACACGATCCAATACAATCATTAACGGAACACCGTGAAGCCTCAAAATTTCCTTCACGTAAGAATTTGCAAGCTTCTCCATAGACCATTTCTCCTTGGCTGCTATGAAATGAGCACTCTTAGTGAATCGATCAACGACCACCCAAATCATGTCGTGACCATTCTTTGTTCTGGGTAGTTTAGTGACAAAATCCATAGCAATGTCTTCCCACTTACCCATAGGCATAGGCAATGGTTCTAAACTCCCATACGGTTTCTGATGTTGTGTCTTTACTCTCGCACAAGTCACACACTCAGCCACATACTTTGCAACATCAAGCTTCATCGTCGGCCACCAGTAGTAGGGTTTTAGGTCCCTATACATTTTAGTGCTACCGGGATGAATCGAGTACATGGTTTTGTGAGCTTCTTCCATCAAAAGATCTCTGACTCCTCCTGTCTTAGGTATCCAAATCCGATCTTGGAACACCTTCAGTCCATGACTATTTACACCGAACACCAACGTTTTGCCCAAACGTTCCTCCTTTCAGTTATTATTCTCAGAAGCTTCGCTTTGAGCTTTCTTTATACTTTCTAAAATAGTCGAGACAAATTCAATTCTCAACGCTCTTGGCCTTTTCCTTTCAAGATTGACTTTCCGTCTGAGAGCATCAGCAACAACATTAGCCTTACCGGGGTGGTAAAGTATCTCACAGTCGTAGTCTTTAAGTAATTCTAGCCAGCGTCGTTGCCTCATATTCAATTTCTTCTGACCAAAGAGATATTGGAGACTCTTATGATCAGTAAAAAGTTTGCACTTCGTGTCATAGAGGTAATGCCTCCATATTTTCAGAGCGAAAACTACCGCTGCCAACTCCAAATCATGAGTTGGGTAGTTCTTTTCATGCTCTTTCAGTTGTCGAGACGTATATGCGATCACTTTATCTCTTTGGGTCAAAACATAACCCAATCCAACCCCAGACGCATCGCTATAAACAGCAAAGTCTTCAACTCCATCGGGTAGAGAAAGTATCGGTGCCTCGCATAGTTTCTTCTTTAGCTTCTCGAATGCTTCTTTATGCTTATCATTCCAAGCATAAGTAGCTCCTTTGTGGGTCAAAGCTGTCAACGGAGTAGCGATCAAAGAAAATCTGTGGATAAACCTTCGGTAATATCCAGCTAATCCCAAAAAGCTTCAGATCTCCATGGGACTTTTCGGTTGTTCCCACTTCATCACAGCTTCGATCTTCATTGGATCAACCATTATCCCTTTTTGGTTGACCACGTGACCCAAGAATTGGACTTCACGAATCCAAAAATCACATTTGGAGAACTTAGCATACAACTTCTCCTTCTTCAAGACTTCTTACACTTCTCGCAAGTGTCTGCCATGCTCCTCTTGGCTTTTCGAATAAATCATAATGTCATCTATGAACACTATCACAGATTTATCAAGGAACGGATTACAAACTCTGTTCATTAAATCCATGAATGCCGCTGGAGCATTGGTTAGTCCAAATGACATAACCAAAAACTCGTAGTGTCCATATCGAGTTCTGAATGTAGTCTTCTCTATATCCTGCTCTCTTACTTTCAGGTGATGATATCTTGACCTTAGGTCGATCTTTGAGAAATAGCTCGAACCTTGTAGTTAATCGAATAGGTCATCAATCCTCGGCAATGGATATCTATTCTTTATTGTTGCCTTATTCAGCTCTCGGTAATCGATGCACATCCTCATGCTTCCATCTTTCTTCTTTACGAATAACACCGGCGCTCCCCAGGGTGATGAGCTAGGTCTAATGAAACCTTTGTCCAATAACTCCTGAAGTTGCATCATTAACTCCTTCATCTCCGTCGGTGCTAATCGATAAGGTGCTTTTGTAATTGGTGTTGTTCCGGGCAACAAGTCAATTCAGAATTCCACTTGTCGATCAGGCGGTAATCCAGGAAGATCTTTGGGAAATACTTTCGGATAATCACACACAACGAGAATATTCTGCATCACCTTCTTTTCCTTCTTAGCATCGATCACGAATGCTAAGTATGATGTACATCCCTTGGTCAAATATTTTCTGGCTTTCATTAGAGAAATGATTCTAGAATTTACTCTACGTTTATCTCCATACACCATAAACGATTCCTTCCCTGGCGGGTTACCTTTACTATCTTCTTCTTGCACAAAATTTCGGCATCATTGGCGCTAAGCCAATCCATTCCCAAAACGATGTCGAAACCGTTAAGTTCGATAGGCAATAATTCCTCGTGGAACTTATTCCCATTCAGATCAATTAAGATGTTTTTCATACGATAGCTAACAGGTACAAACTTGCCACTAGCAACTTCGACTGATAAGGCATTATCTAGTCTATCAACGGGCAAAGCTGGTTTTCTACCAAATTCATGCGATATAAAGGATTAGTTGGCTCCATAATCAAATAAATTTTGGGCAGGCAATGTGTTTACAAGAAAGGTACCTGAAGCGACATCAGCTTCATCTTTAGCAGCTTCCAGTGTCATCTGGAATGCTCTCGCCTTCGGCTTTGGCAGAATGTTGGGTCTAGCTGCCTTCTTCTTCTTCAGGCAGTCCCTCAACATGTGTCCCTCTTCACTACAACCATAGCAAACTTTCTTAGTGAGGATACATTCATTGGCATAGTGACCTGGATTTCCACACTTGTAGCATGTGGCCACTACCTCACATTTTCCATGATGCTTCTTCTTACATTTGTCGCACCATTTCGCTTCGCCTCCACTTCCCCTCGAACCAGACTTCGAGAACTTGTTTTTCTTATTGGACCCTGAAGTTCCATCGAACTTCCTCTTTTCATCAACTTCTATCATTTCCAGACCCTTTTCCTTCTGTTGGGCCTCCACATTCTTAGCTGCACGAACAACCGTTTTCAGAGTAGTTGCCATCTTGACTGTCGGACCAAAGTCGGCAGGCAGTCCATTAGCAAACCTCTCAATCTTGGAGAGTTCCGTTGGCACTAGGTATGGAAATAACTTCATTTTATCAGTGAATGCAGTAGCATAGTCGTCTATGCTCATCCTCCCCTTCTTCAAGTTTTGGAACTCATTGTTCAGATCGATCAGATCTATCTCTGAACAATACTACACCCTTAGTTGTTCCAAGAACTCCTCCCATGAAATTTTAAGGGCTTCCCCTCGTGACATAGTATCTGCCAACAACTTCCACCAACTCAAGACTCCAGTCTTCAGTTGTCTAACTGCAAAGACGGTCTTCTGTTTGTTGCTACAGTCGCAACTTTCAAATACCATTCCATTTTGGAGATCCAATCCATTATCTCAACAGGCTTTGGGCTCCCAGAAAGACTTGGCGGCTTGGCGCCCAAGAAGTTCTTGTACATTCTCCCATCCTTGTTGTTTCTCCTTTCCGGATCATTCCTTCGTTCTCCTTGAGTCCCAACTTGACTCATAATGCGACTATTGTTCCCTTCCTCCGGTTGCTCGGGATTCAATTCAGGTTCCTCAATAGGTATGATAGGTTCGTCCTTATTATTATGCAACATCTGTCGCATCTGATCCCTTTGTTCGGCTAACATAGCTCGAATCATGGCTTGCACCCCAGCCATTGTTATTGGTTCTGGTGCTGCTGCTACAACATGTATTTGCTCAATCACTGGCGGTTGATTCCTGTTTTCATCCGCGTTTCTGACGCCACTCCTTGTTCTCACCATTTTTGATCTACACACCGAATAAGGTGAAATTTAGATCTTCATTCATGATAGATTTCAAATCATCCTTATCACTCCGAAACGATTACATGCTAGTTCTAATATCGTATACATACGCTTAGAATCCTAAACACATAAACCTTCATATCCGGTTGGCAACAAACCGTAGATCCGAACAAATAATATCATATATGGCAACATATAACATTTAGCACATAAAAGAATTTTAGGCAACTTTCCAAAAAATAAACTAGTGCTCGTGTCTAAAATTCAACAGACACACATCTCAAAATTCCACTTAGCATTCTAAGTTTAAGTCTAGAAATCCTACAAATTCCTACTTCGCTTAAACTAATGCTCTGATACCAGCTGTGACGTCCCCAAAACCACGACCAGAAAAGACCGATTTCATTTATGCTTTTTAAAATAACTTCAGAGTAAATCCTTTTGATTTAAAAGTGTTGCGGAATTTGTTCCCAAACAAAACATGATAAAATATTATTTATCAAAGCATTTCATCAAGAGATGCATTTTCATTATATAATCAAAAATCGGGGTGTCATGTTCCGATACAGACCATAAAGCATAAACGATAACATTACAATTCATTCAACAAATATATACATATACAGACTTGTAAACAAAACAACTCGATGATTCATCCATCTTACGCCCTTGCGCCACTTCCTGTAATACAAATGAAACTGAGTGGGTCAGGCTTGGGAGCCTGGTGAGCATATAGGGTTTTCAACCCACAATAAATATATTATATTTAATTTCACCAACCAATCACTATCCCGATTACCCATTCCCGTTATCCTCACTTTACATCCCTAAAACAACATCTATCTCAAGGGACCTAATCTAGGATTTTCATCGGGACGGACATTACTGCTAAGGGGTTTCCTCAACAATAGATATCCTAAAGGCAACCATGAGGGGGATAGAGTACACCGGTGAACACATCGTTCACAACACCTACAGGTTATGAACCTGCTAGCTTTCCACGAGATTGTCTAGAAGGAGTCTGTGGTCACAATTCATACTCCGCTGAATAACTAGGTCAACAACAACAACATCGAGGCCTCTCATCTGTTTATTACACACCAACTATCTACCCATGTTCTACCCAACATATTAGTAGATAAAAATATATATATTTTCATACATAGTTTAAAAACCTGTATAGCATTTTCATTCAATACATATTCCACATAACAGATGGAGCACACCCACATAACACGTATTTCATAGAAAATAAATCAGATCTATGAGATAGAAGAGAATGAATATGCATTCACATATATAACAACAACATTATACACATAACACATATTTCGTATAAAATACTTCATAATCATGCGTTAGAAGAAAGTAACTACACACTCACATGATTAGAAGATGATCGGATAGCACTACGACTTGTAGAAGTAGTAATCCTCTGCAGATCTAGAAGATCTCTAAAAAAATCGAACTTCTTGCGGATAGAGCTTCGGCTCGGGAATCGCACTTCTCGGGATCTTCAGGGCTTCAAAACTTGCTTCGGGGCCCGGGAATATTACCGGGGCTTCGGGGTACTTCTGGCACGCAAAACGATGCAAAACAGGAGAAAGAAGAGAGAAAAAGAGCAAAAGAACTCGGCAACCTCGCATCCTATTTATAGGAGGCTAGAGCCTCGCCGTACGCTGGGCGTACGCCTGTACGCGGGGCGTACGCGTCCGAAAATGTCATGGCGTTCATCATCTGAAGAACTCGAGTGCGAAGGTCGTCACGCTTCGTTGTACGCTGGGCGTACCTCGGATAAGCTCGATGACTCCCCTTCGGATAAGGCCGAATTTTATAATTAAATTTTAATATTAGTTATTTAATAAACTTTGTAAATTCATATCTTCTTCATACAAATTCTGTTTTCGACGTTCCTTATATCCACGCGTAGGTGAGACCACGCTCTACAACTTTTGTTTAGACTCCGTCGGCTAATTTTGACTTTATTTTTATTAATTATTTTTTATAGGCCGGGACAGAAAATTTTCGTTATAAATTCATAACTTCTTCATCTAACATCCGTTCTAGCCTAACTTTTCATCGCTTTGATACTAACAACGAGATGTTCGATTCTCGTTTAGATTGCCTCGGCTAAAAACCACTCGATCTCAAATCGAGTATTTCGGGCTGCATACCGCTAAGTCGAAACTTCAATAAATCATAATTTCCTCATACGAAGTCAGATTTTGGCACTCTTTTTATGCACACTCTCGATCTAACGAACTCTACGACTTTCTTTTAGATCACTAAGGCTAAATATCGCTCTAATGTAAATTTCACCTTTTACGTCATTCAGCGTTGCCGGTTCGGTCGCGAAACTTCGACAGGTCATAACTTCTTCATTATAACTCGGATTTCGGCATTCTTTATATCTTCGGAAACCTCGTTTCAAGTACTACAACATTATCCAAAGATATCAAGTTTATTTTACACTTAAATTTTGATGCTTCTTTTATTCTTAATTAATCAAACCACATAATCAAGCAATTAAGCACAAAACACATAATACTCAAACAATACACTTCTATTATTTCAAAACGGGTTACAAAGGTTAACCTAGACTATTATATCAACATTAATGACAGGCCCAGAAACACAGGCATTACAAGGATGGATTTGGACAACAGATCTGGATATTCTTGAGCTTTAGAAGCTCAAACTTGTTGTCTTTATCTAGCTGAGATACCATTTCATGGCCTAGACCTTCTTTCTAGCTTGGATTAAGAGTTTTGGCTTCATAACACCTTGCATGTAAGTAAAGTTAGCAACTTTATGTGCAATGCTAGCAAAAGGAGTCCATATCTATGAGTTTGAGGTGTTGGAATGGATTGGAATCAGCAGAATAGAGTTGTTATAAGATGGACTCAGCGGGTCAGTTCATAGACTCGACGAGTCGGGTTGTAAACCCAAAACTTCTGTTTATGAGTTGAATCAGTGTGTGGGTTTAGAGAAGGACTCATTGAGTTTGTGTCCGTAATGGACATGAAGATCATGGTACTCGACGAGTTCAAGGAGCAACTTGGCGAGTCCAAGGAAATTTCCTTAGCTTATGAAGATGGAATTGATGAGTTGTAGAACAACTCGGCAAGTCGGTTGAAGATGGTGCCGAATGTTAGTTAAAGGAGAACCGGTCGAGTTGTTGCTACACTGGATGAGTAGAGTTGAGGTTGTTTTGGGTTTTGAGGAGGATGGACTCGGTGAGTTGGTAGAACAACTCAGCGAGTTGAGTCAACTGGAAGTTGACTCTGACCATTGACTTTGACCTTGAGAAGGACCTTGATCAAAGTTGACTTAGTTGGCTTCTTGAGGACAGTTAATCTAAGTGTTGTTACAGGTATTGGTAGCTCAGGGAGCTGGAGGAGCAGCAGTTCGGGGATTTATCAGATAGCGGATAGAGGGTTATCAGTAGAGTTCAGCAGTGCAGGTGAGTTTTCCCTTTGTGTGGATGGTTCTACGGCCACAATTCCAGCCCATGTAGTTATGAGTAGGAAGACCCGGTGGTTAGCGCTAGGCACTGTATGCTAGTATGATATTCAGGACCAAGGTCTAATGTTAGCGGACAGGTGCCCAAGGAATGGTTTACATGATAGTTTATACTTGTTGTCGGTGTGATACATGTATGTGCCTGGTAGGGAGGTGAGTGTGGGCGAGGTCCCGTATCTCACCAATAGCAGAGTGTAGACGATTTTCCATATCTCATTAGCAGCAGAGCAGGGCGAGGCCCAATGTAGTAAGGGAGTGAGTGTGGGTTGTTACCGTATCTCACTATCAGTTGGAGCGTGGATGGGGTTCCATGACCCATCAGTAGTAGGTCAGGGTCGGGGCCCAAGATAGGCAAGGCCTTAGAATAGGAATTCAGTAGTATATGTTCAGTTGATGTGTTATGATATGATTGTATGTTAGTATATGTTAGCGAGCGGGGCCCAGAGACAGGCGGGGCCTCAGAGAAACAGATCTGTACACCGAGCAGGGCTCGAAGCCAGGCAGGGCATGTTGTAGCGGGCAGAGCCCGAGGTAGAGGGCGAAGCCCAATATTTGCAGTATGTGATTATGCGCATGGTATGCGGTAGGTTGGGGAAATCACTAATCTTCGTGCTTACAGTTTGCAGTTTTGGTTTCAGGTACTTCCGATGGCGGAGGGAAGAGCTCGGGGTGATCACATGGCACACACCATAGTTAGTCAGCCTGGGATATTTACCCTTATAATGAGAACATGTTTTCAATTGATACTCTGAATTTATGATATGACTTATGTTATGGTTTAATAAATATGGTTTTAGTAATGTTTTAAACGAAATTTTTAGTTGTGATTTTTGGGTCGTTACAGCCAACTTTTTTTACTTTTGACCTTTTGACCAATTGTGCCTTTGGGTCAAGTTCTGAGGGTTTTTGGGTATTGATAGGGGCAAAATGGTCTTTTGCATAAATTATGGATTAGATTTTTGTAACAACCGATTTAAGGTACTTTCATTTTTGACCCATGGTATGTAAATATTTTGTAGATTCGATCCCTAGGGTTCAGTTTTACCATTTCCAAAAAAGTCGTAGTACGCAGGGCATACTCCTCGTATGCGTGGCGTACGCATGAAAGGTAAAAACCCTACAATTTACGGTTTAGACCCTATTTAAACAACTTAATGAGCCTTGATCCTATCATTTCTCAGCCTCCATAGCTCTTTGAGTCCCACTTTGAAACCCTAGCCCCATTGAAGATATTTGACCCCCTTGTGTGTGTTATTAGTGTGTGTTAGTGAGAGTTGAAGAAGATCTTGCAGGAAGAACTTTGATCAAATGAGAACTTGTAGATCTAGATTTCTAACATCATTTCTAGCTTCATTGAGGTATAAATCTTGGAGCTTGCTTCTTGTATGCTTAGATCTAGTCCTTATGAGGTTTTGGTCCCTTTTGAGTCCTATGATGAGGGAACTCACTAAATATAGAAAATTACCTTAATTTCTAATTAGGGTTGTTTGGTGTAATTAATATGCAGAGTCTAGTTCTGGTAGTTCAAGCGTGAGTTCTATCAGTCATCTGTACGAGTTAAGTCTATTCTTACCTGTGTGGTAGAACATATATGTTGACCAGTTGGGTATGTGTGTTATTATCATGATAAGTGATACTATGTGTGTTGAGACATTTTGTAGTCTCTGTTGTCTTTTGAGCACAATAAGACTTCCTAAGTGCACATGCAACCCTAAATGCTTTGGATCTATGTTTTCTCTAATTATACATGCATTTTCATATTCCAAAGCAGTGTCCCTAACTAGCATACAATTGTAAAATGAATAACACAACTAGTTAGATGAATTACCTCTTAGAAGGACTTGCAATTATATACCTTTGAAAAGCTTGATCTCCTCAAGTGTGATGCCTCTAATGGTTCACAAACACCAATATGCAAGAGGATGATTTAAGAGAATAATATATTTATCTCAAAGAGAAGAGGCAACCAATTTTGGTCTATGGAGGGTTCTATTTATAGTTGTGGCAAGTGTTAGGATTACACTTTGTAAACCCTAATGATCCATGACTTTCCAAATTTCTATGCTCCATGGGTTTAACCTCCATGGGTTATATTATTGGCTTAGCCCATCTACATAATCATGGATCACTTAGCCCATACTATAAGAATCATTGATTTACGTAATCAATCCATCCATATTTAATTAGTCTCTTTTGATCACAAAATTAATAAATTAATTCTTGATCAATACTAATTAAATAATTATTTATTAACATATTATACTTGTAATATATTAATAAACCATAATTAACCTTATTCTTAAAAATCATCCTATCCAATTGCACTGGAGAAGGCAACCCAAAAGGACCATGCTACAATCGGGTCAAGTACATGCCAGGTATAGTTATAGGCTTAGACACTAAATCCAACAGTCTCCTACTTAGATAAGTCTAATAACTATTACTTCTTATGCACTTTAGGATCTAACTTAGCAATCGTATTTCAAAAGCCGTTATCGAACTCTGACCTAGTCAGTGACTTGTCTTTCAAAAGCTAATGTCAATCTTCGACATTATATGCTTGTACTAACTACTCATCAAATCATGCACAACGACACGTTTTATAACATCAAGTTACTGATGCGCTTTCGTGCCATCAATGCACAACCAGCTGTTCGTCAACAACTCATATATTTTGGTTTGAAGACTATATGATATTATCATCTCACAATCACTCGTGATAAATTCTATGAAGTGATACAAGTGATCGCGGGTTTATCCAATACTTAAATCTTATTTGAGAAGTACTCATCAATGGTGTAGCGAGCCTGTTGCTATGCCTAACGCCTTAGACAATCTTCCGAGCCAACTCATGATAGTCTTCTTTCATACTTACTTCCAACATATGATCAATTATAGATAGTTTGAATAATCTTATTATTCTGGAAGTCAAAACTTGCAAAGTGAAACACAACAATAATACTAATCCTATATGGCCCAAATACTTGTGAGCGTAAATATAACACCTTTTACTTAATTAGTATATTGATTACTCATTATTCATTGTATAATGTTTTGAATAATCAACTTAATACTTGAATTAAAACAATAGTTATCCCATTCTCCAAGCATGCACACTATGTTTACCTATGGTCTTTACTTTGTGAAAAATAAATTGTAAACATTTCTAATTAAACTCATTTCACAATTTCAAATCTTTAAGTGTAAGAATGCCAAATTCTTGCCACTATTAGAATGTGCTAGTTCCAAACTATTATGCAAAGATTCATTTTGTAATATCTAGGCACAAAAAGTCACAAAGACTTGACAAACAGTATTGCAAAGTATTCCTTTGGAGATTGTTACAAGACAATTCCACGGAAATGAAGTCTCAAATTCAAAGTACATTCATTTAACATCCTTCCTTCGCATAAAAGTTTCTAAGTAACTCATATATTCTTGATATCAAACTCCCATTATGGAAACATTTCCATAATTGCGATATGACTACCCATTCTTAATAGAATCCCATCTATTCAGAATTATCAATATGGTCCATTCATTACAATACTTCCAACCATCCATAAGCAACCAATCCTTAGCGAACCTTAGATTCTCATTGATAGTTGTTTAACCACTTTAGTCATATTTTGTTCTAGTCCTTTTCCCACTTAACACCCTAGACATTTGGAAAATTAGAATACATGAATATTATATCATAGGCAATCGACCCTGTATCCGAAGCATGTAGGAAACGATTCATAATGTATAACATAAACACAAGCTACTTGATCAATCTTTTTCTATAATATTTTTATTTGCCATGTTCTCAAATTTCAAACTATGAAAAGGGATGCTAATCATAATTGAATTTTGAGAACACAATTAACATTTCCATATATAGAATTTCCTTATATCGAATCTTTTAAACATAACATTCATACATGTATTTGATTAAATTTGATTAAAAAACTCAATCTAACCTTTTAGAATTTAAAAATGAAGTATAAATTCCTCTCCCTCAATTATAGCAAAACAACTTTCTGAAACCCTGCAACTTTGAGAATTAAAAAACTTTGTTTTCTATAATTAACATTGCTAACTTGCAACACTTAACATAATAATTATGCTCCTACTAGCATAATAATTATTCTGTTACTGGCATAATATTTATGCTCCCACTAGCTTTGACATGTATCTAAATTAGTTGAAATTCTAGAAATCAATACTTATTGACTTTCTTACCGAAGTTCGGATTTCTGACACGAGGTGCTTCGATAAGCCTTTATATAACCTTCTCAATATCATACACCTTTCCTTAGATAGATCACATGTGTATCTAAACTATTTTTAGAATTTACAACAATAAGTCTTAAATGTTTAGACCATTTGCCATTCCTCACAATTCTAACTATGAAGAGGGATTTCATAGTCATAATCGAATTTGAGAATGCAAATATCACAATTGCTAACTCTTTAAAGCCACTTAGTGAAAGCGTTTCCTCACAATCATTTTCACAAATTGGAGAGAAACCTTATGACACTTAGGTATTTATGGTGTATGTGCTCCTATCCATGCGAATTTGTCATAACTATAATCACAAGACAAGGTTATTGGCAAATCCAAACTCAAATGGACTGAACTTGTTCAAATTTAATTGCCATCAGGCGGCACAAGGGCCTACCATTACTTCCAGGTTGTTATGCAAACAATTTAGTACTCATAGAAATCATGTGCGTAGTCCACTTTTAACTGGAATGGACACAGAAACAAGAATATGTCAACACGAGAGGTTACAAACCTCAATTCGTGGGCTAGTGATCAACAATAGGTTTATTCATGATTATTTCTTGAAACTTGTCAACATCTTTAAGACTCCCACTGACCTCTGGACATATAGGGTTCTCTTTGTCAAGAAACATTACTTGACAAAAAAATATTCAAGAGTTAGTGCGATTTCATATCAAGACAAACACTTTTGACAATTGGTCTTAGTTGATCTTTATTTTATCCAAAACATTACAACTTACCAATTTCAAATGTACAAGAGTAGAAACATTTTACTATACATTTGCTGCTATGTTACTCAATATATAATCTTGGAGTGTAACTCTAAGATTTGATTTTGGAACGAAGTATGATTCATCTTAATTGACTTAACCATATCAATAATTCATGATTCCTCTACTTAGCCAAACAAATGCACTAAGGTATCCTTAGAGGATCAAATTGTGATATGGTTTTTATAATCATTAAGATGATCATAAAACACGATATTCAAGTAGTCTCCCATCTTTTCAGATTGAAGAAACTTTTATATTTCTGCCGACTTTGATTCTTATTCGTTCTGCTACACATTGAGACTTTTCAATGACCCAGAATTATACTTAATCTTGTAATCATAACCATATTTACTAACTTTAGTAAACCATAACGAATAGTCTTATCGTTCTTTGTGGTGGACTTGACCAGTTCACAAGAATGTGTACTTGATCCCTTAGTCCTTCACTAGACTCACATTTACATTCGAACAAGGAATTAGTCCTAATTTCCCAAAGATGAAGGTTCTCATACATCACACAATACAAGTTGCATGATTCCAAGTTTCTATCCAATTGAAACTTGGATGATGAGAATCTTTCCTTATTTGGAAAATTTTGACACTACGACAAATAAAAGAATGAAATCCATATTTCTAAAAATACAAACATGAATTTTTCACATATGCCATTGCAAGGAAATATAAAATAATATGAATTTCAAAAAAAAAATCTTTATTTATAAAAAAATCTGCAGAAAAACTCTTCCTTACAATGAAATTACAAATGAAAACTGTGTTACTAAAAATTTCTAAGCAATCTATAACAACTCTTAAGCAGCAGCTCAAAAATCCGATCATCGAATAATGCGATCGAAATCCATCTCTTCGCGATCAGACTCAACATACTCTTCTCATAAGCTTCCTTTCTTTTCTTTAATTCTACAAAACATCAAAATGTAATCTGATCACACTTGTATTAAGAATCTACAAATAAGAACTTAATAGATTTAGATAGTGGACTTACCTGAAGCAGAGTCAAACTTTTTGATTCTACCTTCTCTTAGATCTTTCAGGTAGTCTGGGCAGCTTCGCTTCCAGTATCCCTTCAAATGGCAGTAGAAACAAATGGCTTCTTTTGCACTGGCACATGAGACAATCCCAAAATCAGCCTTTCTCTTGTGTTCAAAGCTTTTGACCAAGGCCAATTCCTTTCCTTTAGTAGAAGGAATCCTTTATGGACTATCGATGTCATTGCCTATGTTCATGGCAGCCTGGGAAGTAGATCTTCCACTCATTTTTGCTTGATCATTGCACCAAATCATTGCTAGTTCAGCAACAACTAGAAAATAGGCAAGATCAATAAGGGTCATGTCGTGATCTATCACATAGTAGTATTTAACGAGCTCAATATATGACTTGGGAAGTGACTTAAGAACCAAGTCAATAGCCAACATCCTTGGGAACACGACACCCAACATTCCCAGCTTGTCAATATGCAGCCTCATGTCCAAGACATGAGCACATATACACTTTCCATCTTGATGTTTCATTGCTAGTAGGGCTTGAGTGACCTTGAACTTTTCAAGTCTTTGAACTTGTGGGTCAGGGAGAATAATTGGTGGAGGTGGAGGAAGTAAAGTATGATATTGTGGAATATCATCTTCTTGTGGAAAGCCTTTTCCAACAGATTCAGGAAGACCATATTTGTTTGACCTACACATATATAAAGGGAGAAATTCAACTTAGTTGATTTAAGTCCTTAATATAACACCCAAAACCAAATATTAAGGCTAGGACCCAGCACAATATTTTACAGTTGCGAAGAGGGATGTTGTAATCTAATTGTAAAATATTTGAAGGTATGTAACTGACGATTTACCAATTTCCAATATGAAAAACGAAATAAGTTATTAAGTTTTAATTGGTTTGAAATTCCTAGATCTTTGAGATTCATTGAACTTATAATGGCATGTTTAAATCTTGGTGTGCCCTTCAAGTTTGTGACCGGGATGCCGAGGATCACAAAGAAGGTGTGAATAACCATTCAAATTTTCTTGGTACACCTAATGTTACAGATCACCTAATCAATGTTCCGGTTAACCACACACGCTCCATTGATATATGATAAACATCAAGTTACCCTTTGCCACACATTTTCAGTCCCAGATTACTATGTCGGTTAACCACACACGCTCCACTAATGACTTAACAAGGTGCAAAGTGCAATTTCATGAATTAGCACCATTTTCACATTTTTCCCAAAGTAACTAAGATTCCGAAATTAATAAAGGTTTAGTTACTTTTTTTATCATTATACTTTTAATGAGGGAGAATTAATGTCTTATCCTACCCATTCGACTAACAACCCTCCACCAGTCAAGGAAGCGGTAGGTGAGAGTGGGCACCCATTAAATTGCTATATTATAGGCAGTAACCTTATACCCCCCCCCCTTATAGATCGACTCAGTGAATGAGGCCTACTAACGGTAAGACTGACTTGTCTTATACATATATACAAGTATTAACTTTTAATATTATAATAGTATAAGGGTTGAATTTTAACTGTTAAAACTCTAGGGTTTGGAATTGAAATTTCATTAATGTAACTTTTTTAAGTTCCAAAACTTGAGTAAAAGTTTTGTAACTTTTCAAGACCTTTTGAAATTCATAAATCATGGATTTTAAAGTTCCATAAATGAGACATTTCCAGTTCCATAACTTGAGGACAAGTTATGAACTTTTCATAACTCTTGGTATTTCATAACATATGAGTTTAATGGCCTTTTACAATTTGAGACTCTTCATTTTCTATAACCTATGAGTTTAATGACTCTTTTAAAGAAAAGACTTTTGAAATTCCATAACTTGCGGACAAGTTATGGAGTCCATTAAAATTATTTAGATCATTAATACAATAAACAAATAATACATTCATGATCTAATTAAACTCATATAATCGGGATAATTCATATCAAACAAATTTCATGTAATTAGCCTAATCATAAAACTAATACAAAACATGAAACTTTGAGAATTATCTTTGAAGTTGGATAAGCATAATCATTACCACATCAAAAACATGTTTACTTGTTCAAAAACAGTTTAGGGTAATGATTCTAGTCCAATTCCAGGTTTAAAACTCGAACTTATGCAATATGAAGCACCAACTCGTCGAGTGCATGAACTGACTTGGCGAGTTGGTCAGTTTATAAAAGTGACTCGGTGAGTCTATCAGTGGACTCGGCGAGTCTACTAGCCAGAAAGCAGAAAATCGATTTTTTAAAGCTTTCAAAGCAAATAGCATCAAGTGTAATGGAAAAAAAATCCTAGGCTTTGATACCATTGTTAGGTTTTGAGCACGATAACACTTCCTAAGTGCACATGCAACCCTAAATATTTTGGATCTATGTTTTCTCTAATTATACATGCATTTTCATATTCCAAAGCATTGTCCTTAACTAGCATACAATTGCCAACTGAATAACACAACTAGTTAGATGACTTACCTCTTAGAAGGACTTGTAGTTCTTGACGTTGTAAAATCTTGAGAACCTCAAGTGTGATGCCTCTAGTGGTTCACAAACACCAATATGCAAGAGGATGATTTAAGAGAATAATATATTTATCTCAAAGAGAAGAGGCAATCGATTTTGGTCTATAGAGGGTTCTATTTATAGTTGTAGCAAGTGCTAGGGTTACACTTTGTAAACCCTAATGATCCATGACTTTCCACATTCCTATGCTCCATGGGTTTAACCTCCATAGACTATCCATGGGTTATATTATTGGTTTAGCTCCTCTACATAATCATGGATCAATTAGCCCATACTATAAGAATCATTGATTTACATAATCAATCCATCCATATTTAATTAGTCTCTTTTGATCACAAAATTAATAAACTAATTCTTGATCAATACTAATTAAATAATTATGTATTAATATATTATACTTGTAATATATTAATAAACCATAAATAACCTTATTCTCAAAAATCATCCTATCAAATTGCACTGGTGAAGGAAACCCAAAAGGACCATGCTACAATCGGGTCAAGTACATGCCAGTTTTAGTTATGCACTTAGACACCAAATCCAACAGTCTCCAGGGTTGTTGATAACCTACAAGGCATGTTGTTTTCCCACAGAGACTTCGGGTAGTGCCAGGGTTGCTGATAATCCATAGTTGTTTATTTTATGTTGTGTTGTATGTGATAATTTAGGGAACTCACTAAGCTTCATTCTTACAGTTGTTGATTAAATGTGTTTTAGGTACTTCAGAGGATCGGGGGAAGGCGAAAGCTTAATTATACACATTCACTTGCATTTTATGATTCTGGGTGTTTTGGGATACTCTGATATGTTGATGATGATTTGTATTTGACACTTATGATTTTCTTAAGATGGTTTTTGTGAACTATGTTTTTATGTGAAATTAAATATGAAAAATGTTGGTTTAAAAATTTGGATGTCATAATCATGAGGGGTCTTTGGGAATTGAGTGAGATAGCATGAGAACATTTCGTTCGAATTTATTGGTATGGTTCTTATGTAGTGTATAAATTTTGAATTTGATCAAGAGTACGACTACCTATCTCATTCTATGGTTGTGCGACCATGTTTTTGTCTGATTTTGTGTTAGTAGCAGCCCTACCATGAAAGGAATTATGTATGATAAAAGGGTATCGTTTGTGTTGTGCGCAGTTAGTGTTGAGAAGGATGTCAATTAGGTTCCTAAAAGTCAGTGGATTGATGGTTGGGTACCTTTAGGCCCATATAGTGTTGGTCGTGAGTCTTCAAGTCAGTAATGGAGTGACATCAAGATCGGTGAAGTACAATAAGCTTATTAGTTTAGTGGCTAGAATGAGATCGTGATGGAAACTAATGGTACCCAGTAGGTCATTTGATTGCGACTCTTAGGTCTCAGATCATCAGTCTTATTGGCATGTTCGGGTTTTAGTGCATTGTTGGGAGCTGAGAGACTCAGTGACCAGCTGGTTTGGATCACATGGATAGTAAAAGTTTGTATTTTTGATGTATTAGTTGTGCATCAGAACTCACTTGCCAAAAGTTTGCATTTGTGGGTCTCTACTAGCTTGTGGGCTATTACTAGGAGTTGGTTACTAGATATGGGTATTGGATCTGAAACTTCAGGTCATGAAGATAATTGATAATGTCTCGAATGATTTGTCAAGTGGTTATACACCTAAGCTGATGAGGGATTTGGATGAAACGTGAGATTCATGGATTGAACCATCATTATGGTTGAGGGAGGAATGGGTTAGTGATGACTTGTCAGGAAATCAAGTGTCTATTTAAGGTTTTTGGGAACAATTTATGGATTTAAGGATTTTTTTTAAAATTCATGATTGGTATGTTTTGGCTATTCACAATCGGTATGTTGAAATTCACGATCTGAGGGTTAGGTACGATGAATGGATGATGATCAATATTCGATTATCTTTTCTGGAGTTTAGAGTGATGGTTTCCCATTTTTAGGGAGTATATTGATGGAGTTGGTTTGTGGTTGTAGTTTTGAGAGTTCTCGGTTTGAGTGGTTTTCATTGGAAGTTGGGTCTTATAGTTAGGGAGAGAAAGAAATGTTTTATGTTGAGTATTTTCAAGTTATTAGGTTGTTTCTTGGTAGTTGTGGGTTACCGAGTGGTCTCTCAAATTTTATTTATAAGATTCCTTGATTTTGAAGTGGTTATAGGAAGCTTATGGAATATGTTGGCATTGTTTTTAGAGATCCTAACAAAGATGAATTTTGAGGACGAAATCCAGTTTTAGTGGGGGATAGTGGTAACATCTTGTATCAAGACGTTTCTTATTCTGGGATTATGGACAATAAACAAATCAAGTAAAGGCCTTTGGCTTCAAGGTAATAGGTTTTAGATCCTATTGGATGTGTATAATATTGGTTATGTGATCTAAGCCCTTGGTTTGTGTTTTGGAGTCAAATGCTAAAATGGGAAAGTGATGTTTCTGACTTCTTTCATGAATTAATGATTTTAGTTCGGTAGTTTTTTAAGACATAAGTAACTATATAGCATTTTGGGGCTCTTCAATACCTTTCTGTGAAGAAATGTGGTTATGGAGGGGTAGTCATCAAGCCCAAGCCCATGATTGTAGGGTTTTCAACATATTTAAGCATAAGGTTCTGTATTTTTGGGCATTCTAGCAGTCGATGTCATATCTTGAACCCCTAGTCTCCATCTTCAAGATTTGAGCCCATCCCATATTCTCTCTCCTCTTTTGGATTCTTTTTATGATATTTTGATGAATCTTAAAGATCAATAAGGTTCTTTTGGTTGCAAGGAATGATGCTTCATGTTTGTATCCATTAAAGGCACTACATCGCTATTGTGAGTATAAAGTTCAAATCTTTCTCTTTAGTTCTTTAAATCTCTTCATTTTTGGTTATTTGGCACTTTTTGTCCATTTTATGAGTAATAATGGAGTTGATTGGACTCCAACATCTTTTGAAATAGTTGCAATGCTTTATATACCTCATGGACTAGGAAATTTAAGATCTTTTTTCCTTCCCTTTTAGCCATGCATGTTATCTTGGTCCATTAAGTCAGTTTGGTGTATTAAATTTTAGATCTTGAAAGATTGTTGTATTATTATGGATAAAGATGGAAACTTTATCCCTCTAGATATCTTGTTGATTTAGATATAAAAGTGGGAGACTTGGACTAAATGGAATAAGTTAGGAAATGTACATTTTTGGGTCCCTTTTGAGATATAATTCATGATCTTGGTGGTTTGGACCATCCTCATGCATAGAGTTAGAAACTTTATCAACTAAGAAGCTATTAGAAATTAGATATTATGTTTTTAGCTTTGGTCCTTCAAAATTAAGATACTTTTGAAGAAAATATCTTTAGATTGAAGACCACGGCGTGGCCAAGGAAATCCCATGGCATGGCAGCGAGACTTATCACATCTGGTTTGTCCGGACGAGCCCACAACGTGGCATGATGATCAAAATGGCATGGTGACAAGTTTATTCTCGACTATTTTGCCTAGATTCTGCCACAACATGGTGGCATTTCTGCCACGACGTAGTAGCAAATTTTGATCGAGAGTAGATTGAGTGGCTATGGGGTGTCCATGACATGGGCATCAAGCGGAGTTAACTTCGACCGTTGACTTTTAAGCCAGTTGACTTTTGGTAAGGATTGGTATTGGTTTGGCTTTAGGTAGCTTGTCTTGGTTGTTGTGTTGCTATGGTTTTTGTTGAGCTTTTGTTGATTAGTTTAGGTTACTCTCTTCACCGTACTCGTGGGCCGAGAGCACCAACGTCGGCCCGCTAGGTCATGTTTATAGGATGCTAGTTGTCTTTATGACTCTTGCTGATATGTTTGTTTGTTCTTGTTGTCTTTGCATGAAGGTTTGTATTGATCGGATAAACTTCAAGTATAAAGAACAAAAATAAGAAAACAAAGAACAGAAAGTAAATAACACAGAGAGTTCTCCAAATTGTTCTTTCACTAAGAAAGAGTTTTTTTCCTCACCAAGAACACGAGTTGTCACAAAAACAATTGGCGCAAATCTGAACTCTCTACATTAGGGTTTACCTTAATGTAGATTATATACTAATCTATACATATGTATCCCATGATTTAAGGGATTATATCTTATCTTAATGTAGCATTAGGGATTATAATGTGCTACATTGGCTCTTAAATTAGGGTTATTGCTCTGATACCACTTGTTGAGCATCAGCGCTACCGGTTGATCTAAAACCAATTGATGTTATAAAGGGGACAACCTTACCCGTATAGCGCATTTATCCATCCAGGACCAGACATTTGATTACGGGCACTCTAGGCCATCGTGCAAGGACTTAGTCGATGCCATTTTTGACCCCCAACAAGAATCAATCTTCATTACAAAGATACTAGATCTGCTATCTATTCTATACTTATATATACCATTATCTAATATACAAAAGACTACATACAATAACTATACTATGCGTTGATGTTGATAAGCATAATATGTTGGTGTTGGCAATTGAGAAGACGTTGATGCTGACAGATAGCTTGTATGAGTTTTTGACTCATCAGATCATAAGGTGTGACTTTACAATCTCCCCGTATCTAATGATGTCCAAATTAATCTTCTTTAGAGTCATCAGAAGATCCATTATAAAAATTGTCAGCTTCTATCAAGATCTTAGGCTTGACCCGTCAAAATTGATCAATTTTAAGCTTATCTGGTCTTCTACTAAGCTCCAGAGATATCAACATGCAATATCCTCTTTCCAGTTCAAGGTATCCAAGTCCTTCCAAGCAAAAATGAAAAAAATGTTTAGTGGGAGAAGAAGGAAGATCATCAGTATATTAAAAGCACATTTGATTCTAATTGTCAAGATAAAATATACCATGCTCCGGTTCGGGAATTAAGATGTATTGAAATGGTTTAACACCCGCTTGTAATTCATTTTTTATGTATCAAGTGCCATAAAGAAGAAGAAACTTTGTATTTTTTGAATGTTTAGGAACACATGCTCTTCTTGAGGAGGAATATCAAGATGGACCTGCTGATGGCACAAGGTTCAGTTTCTTGACTTTACTAAGCAGTTGCTGAATTGACAACTTCACTTCATGAGCATGAATACCCTTGTGTTTGTCAATGATTTCTTTAATTTGCATCCACTCCCTGTAGCCAAATTTGACTAGCTCATGAGAAAATACAACTTCAATGTACTTATACTAATTTTTCTTCCTAACCGGATGATGCTATATTGACTCGTTTCTTGGTTTGGTGGATCTTACTTTAATAATTGGATTAGGCTTTGATCTATGAGTAAGAACGTCTCCAAACTTATTCTTGTCCATCTGGTTATTCAGGGTTGCAACCCTGTGTTGTTTCTCGACAATGTTATTGAAAATTATAATTTTCTTGACTTGATCCTAAGAACTCTCATTAGTGGAGGCAGGGGCTTAAACAAGTTTGGCAGACATATGCTCTTCTTTTCTAGCTTCCTTCTTTTGTTGAATAGAAGCATTAGTTTCCATCATGATCTCATTTACTTCACCAACAGAAAACCTCCATGTTGCAACTAACTCATTTATATCAAGGATGAGTTTGCTTTTCGTGAAGGGAGGGGTTGTTAAAGAATCATCAGAGATAGAACTTCCAGCTTCAGCTTCATGATATCCCTGTGAGGAGTAAGCCTTCCTATTTCCAGGATTGAGCTGATCATCATCAGACACGATATCACTATTAGTTCCGTGAGGAACCTCCCCTTTAAAGTATGAATTAGGGTAGACGACATTCAAAGGAACTACATAAACAACAGCAACTTATGACATGAAACCAAGGTCAATAAATCCTTCATTGTCATATCTTTCTGATTGATCATCGGTGTTTTGAATGGGATGATTGTTGTTATATCATCTTCTAGAATATCAGCAACAACAATTTCTTTTTGAAGGTTAACCCTTTCAATTTCAATATTAGATACCTCAGGTTGAGATGGAGTTGGTACAATTCCCACCATTTGCATTTGCTAATCAAAAATCCCTTAATTATTCTCCTCCTTTTTATCAACATCAGATTAGGGAGGAGAACCAGGTGGTGAAGGAGTGGGAGTAGGAGGATGAGAAGGTGGAGGAGACGGTGGAGGAGGATTTAATGATGGGGGTGGATGTGGAGGAGGGTTATCACATGGAGAGTTTGGTGGTGTGTCATTGACAACCATATCATCATCATCATCACCTAGATTCATAAGCTGCTTCATTGCAGTCACATCTCTTTCAACTTTAGCCAACCTTGTATTCATTGATTGAGTTAACTTCACATTTAAAGAGAGTTAAGAGAGACCATCAATTTGAAAGTTGGAGCTTGATTCTTCCTTATCATCTTGATGAAAAGTGGCATAGGAGGATCATTCTTAGCTTGAGGAGAAGGAGATTCTAACTCATTTTGGATCATTGGTTCAGCTATTTCCATAAATGAGGGGTTGATATGCGTTGTGCAACATCATCGGTAGATCCCATTGGATGAAGAAGTAGTAGGAAAATGTATGTGTTGGTTCATCCTTGGAGTAGAGTTCATCTCGTGAGTAGAGTCTTCAACCTAATCAATTGCTTGTTCTTATTCATCAGCTCCTTCTCTATTACTAGAATCTTCTTTATAATCATCCTCAACATTTCCTTCTGCATAATCTTCATCAGCGTTATCTTTACCATCATTCTTATTATCCTTTCAGAATATGTGGATTCAACCATATAGGGTTTCTCAATCCATTTTTGCATCCTCATAGTAATAGATAAGTCACCTTCAAGTGGAGCGGAACTAATAATATTTGAAGCTAGGGTAGGAATTGGAATGACAATCCCATGACTTTCAACGTAGCCTTCCTCATGAGATAAAATCATTCTAAGTCGATGAGGATAAGGAACATGTACTAGATTTTTGTTCTCAGTGATGCAATCAATCATCTGATCAAGAAAACATTGGGTAAAGTCTAGTCTTTTGTTATACACAAAAGAGAACAAACTTGTTTTCTTAAAAAGATTTAGTTGATCCAAACTCCCCGTCTTGTGTCCAACACTTGCCAATGACCATAGTTAGATACTTCCATCCTACATTAAAACACTGACAAAGAGTGTTCCTGTATGGATCACGAGTGATGCTCTAAAGATTGAAGTTATCCCCTAATTTTTCATGAACAGGCTTGTAACTTTCTTCCGAGGGAGTTTCAGAGTAATTTTCAAATAGGGTAAGACGAAGAGCAGTTCGAAAAGTTTCCACGTCAATAATAACCCTATATTGACCGTCACCAATGGTTCCAGTAATGGTTTGGGCATCAAAATTAATAGAGCATGAATAGTAGAACTCACATACTTGTTTAGCATAGAATTAATGGGTCTGGGAAATCACAAAAGGCATATCGAAGACATCAACTCTTGACATAGTTGACGGAGTCTTCTATTCCTGACTTGGAAAACTGCTTTGGGACGTAGTCAGAGAACGCTACATTGGTTGCTAGATGATGACTTGAGAATCAGGGGCATGAGAACCTTTAACAACATTAGTGTTGGATGCAAACTCGTAGAGAGATTTTGACATGGTGAAAGCTTGAGAAGGATGATGCCTAAGAGATCCTTTTTTCGAGACAGAATGAGCCAATTGCTTGAATAGCTTGTAAAACTGACCTAAAAGGGAGTATCCCCAATTTATATAAAAAAAAATCTTCATTTTTAGGAAATCATAACTGAAGAGAACTGTGTCGTAAAAATCCCATATACCAAGATAATGATGGATCGTTTAATCGTCATCTAAAAAAATTATCGTTGAGATAAGAAAGTTACATCAATGATATGTCCTCAGCAACAATAAACATTAGCCTAAGTGATCAGTGAGTGCATTGAAAGGTCAAGTTTGTGATGTCAAATGATAGTGTGGGCTTAAACTACGGCTCATTGACATAGTATGGAGAGATCTCATCAGCATGTGGTTTCATACGCTAACTATTTAACCATTTTTGTTATAAAAAAGGGCAAGAGTTGTATGATGTGTGTGATAAGTTGTGGTGTTTTAGCTTAAGCATTCGCATAGATTTGTCAAGCTCTCATCAGCATATGGTACATTACACTGAATCATAAAGTTGTAAAGAAGAATATAAGGACAAGAATGGGTTGGTGCATGTGATAGTCTATGGTACATAGACTAACCATCAGCACAAAGTTTCAAACTTTTATAAGTGTTTGGTAAAACACAGTGAATCATCAAGTTTTATTATTAAGAAGATAAAGGAAAGAATGGTTTGTTTCAGTCATGTTGAGTTGGAATCAGTGTGAATTATAAATAGTTAAACGCATCAACAAGAAGTGGTTTAAACTTCCATATCATAGAGTTGGTTGCAGTGTAGAATCAAAGATTCACCATTAACTCATAATGGTTCCATGCCATACCTCAGAATAGGAGGTCGGGGATACGAACAACCATATGCCATTTAAGGACCAGACAAGTAACTCTTACACTGATGACTATGAAATCAGTGTAACCATTAGGTTATGTTAAAAATTTCAGTAGAATATGATACTTGATGCATATAGCAAACATGCTTCTCATTACGATGATGTGTCAAAAGTTGCATACTAGGCTTAGAATAGACTCCATCAGATTCCCTTAAAAATAATATACAAACACAAACAAAAGAGTTAGTCAAATAAGAAAATATTCTTAATAGTGAAGTATGCGCAGGTTTTTCAGAATGGTGATAAAGATTCATTCCATCAAATCTTTAGAATTGAATGGTCATAAATGCACTTTCATTTTCGAAGATATCTACCCCTTAAATTTTGGCAATAAAAGAGAACAAACAAGATCAACCACAAAAGATAATTCACATTAAACAAAGGGAGAGAATTCCTTTAATCATTAAGATTCTACAGATTGATTCTAAGCTTCATGTTCACCAAGAACAAAAGAAGAACAGTAACAAATGATTTAGAAGGATCCAATCTTTGTAACCATCGAGTTATCTGAGTAGCAAGACAATATTCGAAGGTTACATTCATTGTGATACATGAAGGAAGAGAAGGTAGGATCACTGTCTTGTTGAAGAAGCCTTTGGATCTTTGAGGTGATGGAGAGTTAATGACAATGTCCCTGGAAATTAGGAGGTCAATGTCACTGAACTCCACTTCATCTCACTCAAAATGAAATATGTTGTTCAAGATAGAAGAGATATATGTCCAAAAGAACACTTGGTGGCATAGTTATCCCCCATCTGGTCTCATTAGCATGAGCCTCAGCGTTTGTGAGAGGGAAATTGGTGGTGAAGAAAATATATAGAGTCGGCATCAACTAACTCTTTGATCAGTTAAGATCATTTTTTATATGAAGAAAATATATAGCATGAGCCTCAGCGTTTGTGAGAGGGAAAGGAGAATGATGCATTCAAGGAATGACACATTGATCTGATCAGTTAAGATCATTTTTTATATGAAGATAGAAGGTCCAAACACATACAGAGGAAAGAGAAGAATGAACATTGGCAATGTTAGTAGCAAAATGTGTATGTAAAATGTGTACTCCTTTGGTAAAGTAATAAAAAAATGTAATGCACAAAAACAAAAAATAAACTAAAAGTGTAGCAACTTATGTTCAGAAATTTAAGTGTAGAAAAGCATGAAGAAAAGACAAAATATAGTATCAATGTCTAAACCAATAAAATCAAACCATATAAATATTGTTGTCCCTTAGTGAAGAAAGAACGATTTTGTTCTCATAATCAAACAGGTTTCCCTCATGATGATTAAAAAGAAATTTATAACCAGCATCACAAAGTTGACTAATGGAGATGAAGTTTCCTTTCACTCCCTCAACATAAATCACATCCTCCAGCTTAATTGTTGTGCATTCAAAATTTCCTACACATGTAACAACCCTTCCACTATTGTCACTAAGGATTACCACTGGACTATCCTTCTTTGTAAAATCTGTTAAGAGGGACTTGTAACCGGTCATGTGTCTAGAACTTCCATTGTCTAGGTACTAAGATTGTCCTAGATTTGGACTTGGTCCTTTGATAGCGTGAGAACTATCAGCATCATATATGCCATCAGGAGAATCATTGATAAGTGCCATAAGACCATTAACATTCAGCCCCTCATCTTCAGATGTTTCCTCTTCTTCCACCCATTCTTCACAGTCCCCTTATTTTGCAATGAAAGCTTTTAGTAGAGAGATTCTTTCCTTCTTCATATGGGCCGCAAGCTTCTTATACAAGACTTCATAATTCTCCAGACTTTAAGCTTCTTTCTTCTCCTTGCAATCCCAATAAAAATGATTAGGGCTTCCATAATTAAAGCAATTACTTGATTTTCTCTTCTCTGAAGTGGATCTCCTTGTTGAATTGTTTCCTTCAAATTGAGTTCTTCGAACCCCTTTTGATCTTCTTTCTTCATAGCGTTTAACAATAAGAGTAGTGTTGGCAACAAGTTCATCAGTGAGATCTTCATCATTTTCCTCACCCTGATCTAAATTTTTTGATTTGCTGATGTGATCCATTTCTTCCTTTCACTACACTAGAGAAACAAACTTTTCCTTTATTGATTCCTTCATAATTTATTTACGAAGAGCTTTGGTCTCTTCATAATTTCATGGATTACCAAACAAGGAGTTCATATCCATGGTGTCAATCTTTTCACCATTCTTAAGAACATCAGCGTGATATACTTAACTTTTCCCAAGAGAATTGAGAAACTTCAAAATCGACTAAGATGAATGCTCAATGATTCCCAGTCTACGCATATAATTAACCAAGCAGTTAAACCTATTGAAGGTTTGGGTAAGTGACTCACCTTTTTCATTAAAGAAATGCTCATGTATCCGATTGAGGTTGTTAATGGTTATGGCCTGGACTTCCATTGTGCCTTCTTAAGCCACTATCAACATAGCTATCATCTCTTAAGTTGACTTATAATTCTATACAAGATGATACACGTGGTATGGAAGATAGTTTCCAATAGAATCCTTGGCTTTCACATCATGAATAAGCAGTATTTTGTCATTATCATTATAACTCATCTCTGGCTTTTGCTTCAAGGGTCCAACGGGAGCGTTGTTGGCCATGATTTGGTACATAGGAACATAGGAACCTTTTTCAATAATTTTTCTCATCTCATAGTCAATGGTTTCAAGAAAAACCATGGCTTTTGTTTTCCACATAGTGAAATTGTGTTAAAAAATGGGAGGAATTTTGTTAAGACCAAAGGCTTTGGGATTTGACATGATTCCTTGAGTGTATCACAAACCCACTCTAATACCAATTGAAGGTTTGTATCGATTGGATACACTTCAAATATAAAGAATGAAAATAAGAAAACAAATAACATAAAGTAAATAAGACATGTAGTTCTCCAAATTGTTCTTACATCAAGAAAGAGTTTTTTTCTTCACCAAGAAGATGGTTTGTCACAAAGACGATTGACGCAAAGTTGAACGCTCTATATTAGGGTTTAGCCTAATGTTGATTATATAGTAATCTATACATGTGTATCCTATGATTTAAGGGATTGTATCTTATCTATACTAAGAACCGGTCATCATAACAAATATAACAAATCTACTATCCATTCTATACTTATCCATATTATTACCTAATATACAAAGATTGCCTAGAATAACTATACTATCTGCTGAAGCTGATAAGCTTGATATGTTGGCGTTGGAAGTTGAGAAGATGTTGATGCTTGATAGATAGCTTGTATAAGTTTTTGACTCATCTAATCATAAGGTGTGACCTTACATTGTGACTCATGTTTGTATGATTGTATGCTTTATGTATGGGGGTGTGTAATGCCCGCAGATTCGGACTAGTAAATTAAGCGACAATAAGCGTTAAAAATGACTTTTTAACAAAAGATTATTTAGAATAATTAATCTTAACAAAGTTATAGTGTATGTCACAAGAGTTCCATACATATAAAGAACACCGAAATCCAAGTTATAACGAAGAAGTTATGACATGTCAAAGTTTTACAGCAAAACCGGCATGTCACGGGGAATCGTAAAAAATGAGTTTTTTATAAACTAATATGTAGCCTTAGATATCTAAATTAAAGTTTTAGTGTATGTTAAACTGAGAGTGTGCATAAAAAGAACGTCAAAATCTGACTTCGTATGAGCAAGTTATGATTTTTCTAAGATTTCGCATAGCAGTATACAACTCGGAATTCGAAAATCAGATCGACCGATTTTTAGCTGAAATAACCTGAACGAAAATCGAAGGTCTCCTTAATAGTAGCTCAACGGTAAAAAGACTGACGAAAACGGATATCGGATGAAGAAGTTATGAGTTTTTAACGGACTTTTCCTATCCTGGCCTGTTAAATATATAACTTTAAAAATAAAGTCAAAATTAGCCAACGTTGTCTAAAAAAACGTTTTAGAGTACAGTCCCGCCTACGCTTGGATATAAAGAACGTTAAAAACGGATCTCGTATGCAAAAGTTACAGATTTTAGAAGATAATTAGTTTTTAGAGTAACCAGCAAGTGACACATGGCACAATCTTAGCCGCACCTTCTTCCCCACGGCTTTGCATGAGATCGTGACACGTGGCACATTACGCCCAGCATAATTTTGAGTACGCTTAATGTAAACCTTAAAAACCCATTACGCTCAGCGTAATTCTTTAGTACGCTCGGCATACTCGTTGTTGGCAGGCTATAAATAGCGGTGTTTTTCCTCATTTTTCTTCACACCTTTTCTCAACTTCTCTCCCAAATACCCCCAAAGTCTCAAGGCTTTTCTCTAGCCTTTCTTAGGAGTTAGGAGTGAGTCCCGGATCACCATAAGGCCCCGAGAAAAAGAGCTTTCGGCTCAGAAGTTCTTCCCATGCAGAGCCCGGTTCTTCGCTAAACTCCAATATAAGTGAGTTATGCCTACCCTACTTTAAATATAGCTTATAATATCGTTATTATAAACCTATAAGTAAAATTTATCAGTTTTCAAATTCGTTATATTGATTGATCTACTTACGGGGATGATGTCTAAGCTGTGATTTAGTGAGGTGTTTAAAATGGGATTTCCAAACAGTATACTTCGTATACCAAATGCACCCTACCTCCTATATGATCCTACCCGGTTGTTCCTTACTTGATAGATCATGATGTAGAATTTGAGCTAATGATGAATCTAGACTAATAATTAGTCGCAATAAATATTAGACTAAAATCTAGTGGTAACAATACTAGGTTTCGTCGAAGGAAATTATATTGTTAAGAAGCGAAGCGCTGTCTGAGTGTGGAATCATCACTTTAACAAGTGAGTGCATAGTTACATTCATCTTACACATAGATATGAAGTATTTTATATAAATTATGTGTTATCTGTTCATATTATATGTTTACTTGATATCTATGCTAGATGTATGATCTTATACATGTTTTAAATGCTTTAAACTGTATATGTATTTTATATCTACAAAATATGTTGGGTAAAACATGGGTAGATGAGTGATAAGGGATGAAAGATGATATAGAAGAACATTGGCAGTTATAGACATAGTGCTATATAGGTGAACATTGGTAGTAATGGACTTAGTACCCTATAAATGAGCATTGGCAGGTGCGCCACAACCTGTAGATGTTTTGATCTACGATGTACTCTAAACATCCTAGCAGCTGCACTCAAAGGGTAGTATCGGCAGTTGCGCCTAATAGAGAACATCATAACCCTCGCAAATGCACCCAAAGGACAATATCGGCAGCTGTGCCTAATAGAGAATGTCATAATTTTGGCAGTTGCGCCTAAATGATAATATGGGCAGCTGTGCTTAATAGATAACGTTGATAGTTGTGTCATTAGGAAAACGATGAACTTTGTGCCTATTCCTTAGGACAATCCTTAGGAATAAATAATGAGGAATGGATGATTCTTATGGAAGATACTTAAGAATAAAGAAGATAATAGGGATGAGTAATTGGGTTTATTGTTTGATGATTAAACATAATAACTTTATTATTGTGGGTTGAAAACCCTATGTACTCACCAGGTTTCCCAACCTGACCTACTTAATTTATTTGTATCACAAGTGTCGATATGAAGCTACATTATACTGAGAGATTAAAGGAGATGTAAATCACTAGTGTAAAAGAATGCAACATCTGTTTATGCTTGTGTTTCTGTATTAACGATGACATCCCAAAGTTTTAAAATGAATAAAATATATTTCTTCGGAAATGCTTTGATAACATATTTATCATGTTATTCTAGGAACAAATTCTGCAACATTGTTCTTTAAAAAGGATATTCTGATTTTAAAATAAGAATAACTAAATTTTTTAAAATGACCATGCATTTGAGGATGTCACAAGGTGAAATAGACCCGTTCGGTTGAAAAAGATCGTTTGAGTTTAAATAGACTCGGGGGTGACATAGACCGGTTCAGTTGAAAAACATAGATTCAGTTGAAATAGAAGCGGGCGTGAAATAGACCCGTTTGATTAACAAACACCGATTCATTTCAAAAAGACTCAGGGGTGAAATAAACCCAGTTGTGAAATAGACCCGTTACAACTTCGAGCTAATATGTATGTATGGTATGTGGTATTTTAGGGAACTTGCTAAACTTTGTGCTTACGTTTATGTTTAAACGTTTTCTGGGACTTCTGGTTTCAAAAGGAAGGGCCTGAGTTGATTGCACTGCATCCCCTTGGAGATTTAATCCACATTAATTGTTTATGATTTTACTATGATGCTTTGAGAGTACTATAATGCTGATCATCTTTTGGATAATGAATGAATGTTTTTGACTTTTTTAAAATGAAATTTTCACTCGGTATTTTTGGGATGTTACACAGGTCACCAAAAAGAATACGTAAACATACCATTGTCGTTGTCTGATCTAGACCACCTGTAGCACCTGGTTCCTGGTACGTAAAAATTTATCTAAGTAATTGTCATTTTAGCCTTGGACTCGGCGAGTTGTAGGTCCGACTTGCCGAGTAGGGACGCGATCCGGGGGCACGCTTAAGTTGGCGACTCGGCGAGTCCATATCCTGGACTCGGTGAGTCACCGCTGTTTGATAAAACCCTAATTCCAAGGGTTTGCCCCCTATTTAACCTAGCTTATGCGACCCAAGCTCGCCCCATTTCACCTTCAGAGCGCCCTAAATCAAACCCTAACTCGTTTCTTGTGAGATTGAAGTGATTAGAGTGATTCCTTGAAGTTTTTGGGAGAAGAAGGAGAGTGGAGCAAGAAGAAGAGAAGGAGACCAGATATCTTGGTGCTATTTCAGAGTTCTCTGAGGTATATCTCTACTCTATTCTATTTGCATGCTTAAAACCCCATTAGAGCACCTTTTGAGCTCTCTTTGAACCTTTTCCAAGCTTGTTCATGAAGTAGAATTCGTAATAGGTTGAGTATCCGCTAGAACTAGTCATGTTTGACCTCCAGAAGCTCAGATCTATAACCTTTATGGGAGTAAATTGTTGGAATGTCCTAGATTTACCTTCTTAGCCATTATTTCGCCCCTAATCCCCATTCTATGCATTTCTACATGTAAAGTTGGAAACTTTACGTGTAAACCAGGCCCTAGGAACCCAGATCTATGAATGGCATGAGCTGGATCCAAGCAAAATCGCGTGTATGGTTTTTGCATATGGCCGACTCGGCGAGTCATTCATCTGACTCGGCGAGTCGGATCGCGAGTCCCAGGGTTGCTCCCCTTTTGTGTCTACGAGTTGGAGTAGTCAGCCAGACTCACTCATGAAGTAACTCGACGAGTTCATGGCAATCTTCTTGTCTCAAGAACAACTCGACGGGTTCTTCATACAACTTGGCGAGTCACAACTTAGAGTGTTCTTCGAATGAAGGCGAACTCGGTGAGTTGTTCATACAATATAGAGAAAGGGACTCGACGAGTCGGCAAGCCAACTCGGCGAGTCTGGTCAACTGGCAGTTGACTGTGACTTGACTCATGACTTGTTAAGGGTAAATGGGCAATTTACCCTGAGGGCGGTTAGCAGTATTTGACTAAGTGTTTGGTGGGAATTACAGCCAGAGGATTTCCGGAGCAGCAGCAGCAGCAGATAAACTATTCCCACACATATCAGCAGCTACTACGAGGTGAGTTACCTTCCAGTAGCGGTGGGTCTACGGCCACAATGTCGGCCTACCAGTAGGAGTTGTATGATGGATGATTGTCTCTGTGATATTCAACTAAGGTTGCTACTTCCTGTGTTATGTTTATGTGCTAGTATGATATGTTGCTATGTGCTAGTGACAGTAGGGGGAGTTAGTCCCCAAATTACCGGTCGATAGGGCCGAAGGGGGGATCATGCCCAGTCATGCTAGATAGATTACGAGATATATGTGTTATGTGGTAGTAGTAGGGGGTGAAATAGTCCCCAGTATCCGATCGAGAGGACCGAAGGGGGAGACCAACACCTAGATATGCTAGTCAGTATCCGGTCGAGAGGACCGAAGGGGAGGCAAGCTCCCAGTTATGCTAGACAGTATACGTTCAAGAGGACCGAAGGGGTAGGTCGGGCACCCAGATATGCCTGACGATATATGCATGTTATGTGATTGTATGGTATGTGGTAGGTTGGGGGAAATCACTAAGCATTGTGCTTATAGTTTTAAGTTTTGGTTTCAGGTACCTCTTCTTCGAAGGGGAAGGAGGTAGCGCAGTAGTAGCCCATCACATACATGCTTCGTATTTCGCGTCATGAGATCTTTCTGGGGGATTTGTACTCTGACATTATTATGTTTTTATGAAATGTTTTCCAGACATGCAATATCTTACTAAAATATTATGATCAGTGAACGTCTAATTCGAATGTTTTGCTAAACTCATGTTTTCAAACATGAAATTTTTGGCTCGTATTTTTTGTGGTGTTACAAGTTGGTATCAGAGCCCTGGTTTGAGGGATTCAAACACACCTTCGGGGGTGTTTGAACTCAAATCGAGGGATTAAAGATTTTGGAAAGAGAAAATGTTTTCTAAAAGGATAAGTAAAGGGTTTTAAGAAAGAACAAAGTGTGTGATGTGCGCGACCGGCCGAGCTCAAGTAAGTATTCCCCAACGTACCCATACAAGTTTATTTATGTTATCAGTTTCTGTAGAACAGCATGTTAGAATAGGACTAAGGATCTAGGAGTGATGCCTTATGTGCCTGCTTTATGTGCTTCATTATATGAAAGAGTTGCATGCTAGAGTTGAGTAGACAGTAGTAGGGTAGCTTGTTTAGGTTATTCCTGATAGTACGAGTTTAGCATTGTATGCTAGTTCAATTTTCTCTACGAGGATAGAGTTGCTTGATATTGTTTTCTTTATGTCCAAATGCTGCTTGCTTTGTGCTATGTGGGCTTTGAAGTGATGGGACTTATCTGTTAGGTGAATACGTTAAAGTCACATGTGATCAGGGTTGAATAATCTCAGAGTGTTGGATTTGACCCTATTGTGTAGCTCTTGTTTGAGTCGTAACCGTTGTAGGGATGAGTCCCTTACTCGAAGGATTATCCGAGCCTCATCACATGTGATTGTATTCAGGTAATAGCTAATTGGCATCACTAAGAGGCCTTCAGCAGTTGAGGAGTGGGTTGGGTGGAGTTAGAGGTTTCCTAGGGAAAGCCTAGGATAAGAGTAGCAGTGATCAGCAGTAGTGGAAGGGACCAGGTTGAGTCAAGGCAGTCTTTGGGGAAGGTACAGATAGATGTGGAAGGTAGTATGGGCCCGTACTACTGAAAGCAGAGGATCCGTACCCGAACTGAGGAAAGATAAAATAAGACCAGGGAACTTGTAGTGGGCGTGATCCCTCCAGGGGTATCTGTATCGCTAACAGTTGTTATTTCTTTGAATTTCAGAATGGTGGTACTACGCCCGAGGCCAACAGTTGGTAGTACAGGAGAGGGATCGGGTTCGGGATTAGGTTCCGAGCTAGTAGATGAGGGGCTACGCGAGTTCATCGCGTCAGAGATCACCAGAGACATCCTTGAGTCGACCTCCATTATCTTCGGGTCGATCAAGGAAGGGATATTGGAGATGATGGAGGATCACCTTAGGCCATTCAGGAGCGACATGGCATCTGGCCAGTCAGGACCCCGCACACTATCCTTCAAGGACTTTCAGGGCAGTGGTGCACCGGACTTTCATGGGGCGAAGGACCCCATAGCTGCCAGACGATGGATTGCATACATTGAGTTTGCACAGTTGACTAGCTTCTGCCCTGAGGGGTCGAAGGTGAGATATGCAGTAGGATGTCTGAGAGATCGAGCTAGGGATTCGTGGGAGTCCGTCGGAGACTTGTTGGGAGCCTCGGTTGTCGAGGCTATGACCTGGTCGGATTTCGTGACCAGGTTCAGGGCAGAGTTTGAGCCGGCTGTCGAGCATCAGCAGCTAGCCAGGGAATTCCTAGATATGAGACAGACGACGAAGACTGTGGCGGAGATCACCTCCAAGTTCCGGGAGAGGGCGTTGTTGGTGCCCCAGTACGCGGGTGACGAGGATATGAGGACGACCCGCTATCATGATATGCTACGAGCTGATATTCGGGAGCATGTCAGTTTTCAGCTTGCACTACCCTGGACTCTATGATTGCTAGGGCAAGGGAGAAGGAGATAGATCTGGAGCACATCATGAAGAGGAAGACGGGCCAAGAGATCAGATGCGGGGCCGAAAGGCCAACATGGACGGGGCCGCTGCAGGAAATGCGGCAAAATGCATGAGGGAGCATGCAAATTGGGATCGTCAGGCTGCTACAAGTGCGGAAAGATAGGGCACTTCAGCAGGGATTGTATCACCCCTGTACCTGTGATTCAGACATCGGAGTTGTTGTGTTTCCACTGCAACCAGAGGGGCCACAAGAAGGCCAATTGCACCCAGTTGACATCACCAGCGCTGGTTAAGGCGCCAGCTCCAGCTACCCTGTGGATTACAGATGGCCGGCAGGGCAAGGCAGAGGCTCCAGTGGTGAGGAGTTGGGCATTTCAGCTGACTGTAGAAGAGGCACGCGCCGCACCCGATGTGGTGACGGGTATGATTCTCTCCTTCTACTTTATTTTATGATGTTATGCTATTGATATGTGCTCTGTGTATATGCATTAGGATCGTTCCATGTGAACGCTATTCCGGTTCAGGTGTTGTTCGACTCGGGTGCCACCCGGTCATTTGTTACCCTTGCGCTTAGCAAGAGGTTTACTGAGTCCTCGGGCATGTTGGATTGCCCTTTAGAGGTAGAGATTGCCGATGATCGATCGGTGCGAGCATCAACAGTGTTCAGGGATTGTGTTTTGAGGTTATTTGAGGAGCGCTATTTGGTGGATTTGGTTCCCATACCGTTGCGGGGGAACAAGGTGATTATAGGCATGGATTGGTTGAGCCCTAATGGGACGGTGATAGATTCCGCACAGCAGCTAGTGCGGGTCAGGACCCCAAGCGGGGGAGAGTTGGTGATCCACAGTGAGAGGCCACAACATGGACCTATAGTATGTTCAGCAGCGAGAGCTAGGCGCTACCTTCAGCAGGGATGCGCGGGGTATGTCGCGTATGTTATGGACACTCTGGAGACAGGTAAGGTGATGGTGAGCGAGGTTCCAGTGGTGCGAGACTACGCTGATGTGCTCCGAAGGAGCTTCCTGGAATACCTCCGGAACATCAGGTGGAGTTCAGGATCGATCTAGTTCCTGGTGCGGCTCCTATAGCCAAGGCACCCTATCGGTTGGCTCCTCCCGAGATGCAGGAGTTGTCTACGCAGTTGCAGGAGCTACTAGACAAGGGGTTTATTCGACCGAGCAGTTGACCCTAGGGAGCCCCGATCCTATTTGTGAGGAAGAAGGACGGGTCGCATCGGATGTGTATAGATTATCGGGAGCTGAATAAGGTAACGGTGAAGAACCGTTACCCACTCCCGAGGATTAATGACCTCTTCGATCAGTTGCAAGGAGCATCTTGGTTTTCCAAGATTGATTTGCGTTCAGGCTATCATCAAATGAGGGTTAGAGAGGAGGATATTCAGAAGACTGCGTTTCGGACGCGCTATGGCCATTATGAGTTCATGGTGATGTCGTTTGGGCTCACCAATGCTCCTGCCACGTTCATGGACCTCATGAACCGCGTGTGTAGACCGATGTTGGATCGGTCTGTGATAGTCTTCATTGATGACATCTTGGTTTATTCCAAGACTCAGGAGGAGCATGAGGAGCATCTGAGGGAGGTTTTGAAGACCATGAGGAAGGATAGCTTGTATGCTAAGTTCTCCAAATGTGAGTTTTGGTTACACGAGGTGCAGTTTCTTGGGCACCTCGTCGACCAGAACGGGATTTCAGTAGACCCGGCCAAGGTGGAGTCCGTGATGGGGTGGGAGGTTCCGAAGTCTCCATCTGAGATTCGGAGTTTCCTAGGATTAGCATGCTACTATCGGAGGTTCATTCGGGATTTCTCCAAGATAGCCATACCCATGACACGGTTGACTGGGAAAGCCGTTGTCTTTCGATGGGGGCCTGAGCAGCAGGTAGCATTCGAGACTCTAAGGCAAAAATTGTGCGAGGCGCCGATCCTAGCCCAGCCCGAGGGCGTGGAGGATTTTGTGGTATATTGCGATGCGTCGATCTCAGGCTTAGGCGCAATGTTAATGCAGAGGGGGCATGACATTGTTTATGCCTCAAGATAGCTGAAACCTCACGAGGCGAACTACCCGACGCATGATTTGGAGTTGGGGGAGGTGGTCTTCGCCCTCAAGATATGGCGCATTACCTCTACGGGGTTCGATGTACCTTTTACACGGACCACAAGAGTTTGAGGTACCTTATGGATCAGCCGAATCTGAACATGAGACAGCATCGGTGGTTGGACGTGGTGAAGGATTATGATTGCGAGATACTTTACCACCCACGGAAGGCCAATGTGGTGGCCGATGCGCTTAGCCACAAGACGACGCCGATCAGGGATGTTTGCATGAGGATGACTGTGGTGACTCCCCTGTTGGAGCAGATTCGGGAGGCTCAATAGGAGGCTATGAAGGAGGAGCATCGGAAGAGTGAGCGGATAGTGGCACAAGTCACCTCCTTCGATTATGATAGCTGGGGGTTATTGACACTACACTGTAGGGTGTGGGTGCCGTATCATGGAGGCGTGCGCCAGAACTTGATGGATGAGGCACACAAATCCCGATTCTCTATTCATCCAGGGGCGATGAAGATGTATCGGGATCTTCTCCTGGACTATTTGTGGTCGTGCATGAAGCGGGATGTGGCATGGTACGTCGAGTGGTGCTTGACATGTAGGAAGGTCAAGGCCGAGCATCAGAGACCGCACGGTAAGATGCAGCAGTTGGATATCCCATTGTGGAAATGGGAGGATATTACGATAGATTTTATCACAAAGCTTCCACGAATGGTGCGAGTAGATTCGATTTGGGTCATCGTCGATCGGTTGACCAAGAGCGCCCATTTTATTCCGATTCCGGAGAGTATCTCGGCCGAAAAGTTGGTCGATATCTATATCAGGGAGATAGTGGCGCGGCACGGGGTGCCAGTGTCAGTGATATCAGATCGAGATGTGCGGTTCACTTCCAGGTTTTGGAAGAGGTTTCATGATGAGTTGGGCACTCGTCTGCATTTTAGCACCGTCTTTCACCCGCAGACGGATGGTCAGAGTGAGAGGACCATCCAAACTTTGGAGGATATGTTGCGGGCGTGCGTATTAGATTTTGGTGGTAGTTGGGATACCTATCTTCCCTTGGTTGAGTGCTCGTACAATAACAGCTACCATGCAAGTATTGATCATCCCCCATTCGAGATGTTGTATGGTCGGAGGTGCAGGACCCTAATATGTTGGGGTGAAGTTGGCCAGAGGGTCATGGGGAGCACCGAGGTGGTGCTCAAGACGAACGAGAGAATCCAGCAGGTTCGGAGCAGGCTTCAGACTGCGCAGGGTCGGAAGAGAAGTTAGGCCGACAAGCATCGATCAGACCTGGAGTTCCAGGTAAGGGATATGGTTCTCCTGAAGGTGTCGCCTTGGAAAGGCGACATTCGATTCAGGAAGCGAGGCAAGTTGTGCCCGAGACTCATTGGTCCGTTCAGGGTTGTAGCCCGGGTGGGCAAGGGGGCATATAGGCTGGATCTGCCAGCCGAGCTAAGCCAGATCCACATCACCTTCCATGTCTCCCAGCTGCATAAGTGTCTCGTTGATGATTCAGTGGTGGTACCATTAGAGGATATACAGGTTGATGACAGCCTAAATTACATTGAGCTCCCAGTCTCAATCCTCGACCGAAAGTCGAAGGATCTGAAGATCAAGAGGGTGGAGTTAGTGAAGGTGCAGTGGCAGCACCGAAAGGGGTCCGAGTGGACTTGGGAGTCGGTAGAAGAAATAATGGAGCATTACCCCGAGTTGTTTCAGGATCGAGCAGCAGACTTCGAGGATGAAGTCTAAAATAAGTGGGGGAGATTTGTAGCACCAGGTTCCTGGTACGTAAAAATTTATCTAAGTAACTTTCATTTTAGCCTTGGACTCAGTGAGTTGTAGGTCCGACTCGCTGAGTACGGACGCGGTCCGTGGGCACGCTTAAGTTGGCGACTCGGCAAGTCCATATCCTGGACTCGGCGAGTCACCGTTGTTTGATGAAATCCTAATTCCAAGGGTTTGCCCCCTATTTAAGCTAGCTTGTGCGACCCAAGCTCGCCCCTTTTCACCCTCAGAGCGCCCTACATCAAACCCTAACTCGTTTCTTGTGAGATTGAAGTGATTAGAATGATTCCTTGAAGTTTTTGGGAGAAGGAGAGTGGAGCAAGAAGAGGAGAAGGAGACCAGATATCTTGGTGCTATTTCAGAGTTCTCTGAGGTATATCTCTACTCTATTCTATTTCCATGCTTAAAACCCCATTAGAGCACTTTTTGAGCTCTCCTTGAACCTTTTCCAAGCTTGTGCATGACGTAGAATTCGTACTAGGTTGAGTATCCGCTAGAACTAGTCATGTTTGAGCTCCAGAAGGTCAGATCTATAACCTTTATGGGAGTAAATTGCTGGAATGTCCTAGATCTACCTTCTTAGCCATTATTTCACCCCTAATCCCCATTCTATGCATTTCTACACGTAAAGTTGGAAACTTTACGTGTAAACCAGGCCCTAGGAACCCAGATCTATGAGTGGCATGAGCTGGATCCAAGCAAAATCGCGTGTATGGTTTTTGCACGTGGCCGACTCGGCGAGTCGCTTCGCGAGTCCCAGGGTTGTTCCCCTTTTGTGTCTGCGAGTTGGAGTAGTGAGTCATAGGGTATGACTCAGTGAGTTGGAAGCCAGACTCACTCATGAAGTAACTCGGTGAGTCATTGCCATGACTCGACGAGTTCATGGCAATCTTCTTGTCTCAAGAACAACTCGATGAGTTGTTCATACAACTTGGCGAGTCACAACTTAGAGTGTTCTTCGGATGAAGGTGAACTCGGTGAGTTGTTGATACAACTCGACGAGTGGGATGAAGGACTATTGGACTTGGGTATAGAGAAAGGGACTCGGCGAGTCTGGTCAACTGGCAGTTGACTGTGACTTGACTCATGACTTGTTAAGGGTAAATGGGCAATTTACCCTGATGGCGGTTAGCAATATTTGACTAAGTGTTTGGTGGGAATTATAGCCGGAGGATTTCTGGAGCAGCAGCAGCAGACAGACAGACTATTCCCACACAGATCAGTAGCTACTACGAGGTGAGTTACCTTCTAGTAGCGTTGGGTCTACGGCCATAATGCCGGCCCACCAGTAGGAGTTGTATGATGGATGATTGTCTCTGTGATATTCATCTAAGGTTGCTAGTACCTGTGATATGTTTATGTGCTAGTATGATATGTTGCTATGTGCTCGTGACAGTAAGGGGAGTTAGTCCCCAGATTACCAGTCGATAGGGCCGAAGGGGCGGTCATGCCCAGCCATGCTAGATAAATTATGAGATATATGTGTTATGTGGTAGTAGTAGGGGGTGAAATAGTCCCCAGTATCCGATCGAGACGACCGAAGGGGGAGACCAGCACCCAGATATGCTATTCAGTATCTGGTCGAGAGGATCGAATGGGAGGCAAGCTCCCAGTTATGCTAGATAGTATCCGGTCGAGAGGACTGAAGGGGTAGGTCGGGCACCCAGATATGTCTGACGATATATGCATGTTATGTGATTGTATGGTATGGGGTAAGTTGGGGGAACTCACTAAGCTTCGTGCTTACAGTTTTCATTTTTGGTTTCAGGTACCTCTTCTTTGAAGGGGAAGGAGTTGGCGCGGTAGCGGCCCATCACACACATGCTTCGTATTCCGCATCATGAGATCTTCCTGGGGGATTTGTACTCTGACATTATTATGTTTTTATGAAATGTTTTCCAGACATGCGATATCTTACTAAAATATTATGATCAGTGAACGTCTAATTCGAATGTTTTGCTAAACTTATGTTTTCAAAAATGAAATTTTTGGCTCTTATTTTTTTGGGTGTTACACCACCCATTCATGGTCATCCAAAACGGAATATGATTTCTACTTATTTATGTATTTCATTCCATCAAAACCTAAAAGTGTCAAGGAACAAAATTTTCATCTCCATTCTTAAGTTACTCACAATATCCCGAATGAGACTACCCGACATCAAACTTAATTGAACTAGGTGTAAGTCTTACCTTATTAACAGGCAAAACCATTAGACTTCCAATACCAACTCTATTTAGACAACACTAGCCTAATTTACTTTCTATGTTTATCATGTAATAATAGTTATATATCTTTTAACACACATATAACCATATATGGTTCGCATATCGTATATCCTCAAATACATTCTAACTAGACAATAAGCATGTAGCTCACATATAAACTTTCTAACTGATATTTAATACTTAAATTAATATTTGTATTAAAAGCATGTTCATGAAAGGGACTATGCACCCACTTGATAAAGTGGATGCCTCGGAATTTAGGTAGAACTTCGCCTTGGTGCTTTATCTTTTCCTCGGACGTGATCTAGGTTCACATTACTAATTCTTAGTCTTATATTCCTGTGATTACATATATTCTAGATTCTTCACTAATCTTAATGTCTGCATAAAGATCTATCAAGTAAGGAACAACTAAGTAGGATCATATCGGAGGTTAAGAGTATTTGGTATAAAGAGTATAGTATTTGGAAATCCTACTTTAAACACCTCACCAAATCCAGCATAGACATCATCCTCGTAAGTAGATCAATCAGTATAATGACTTGAAATTAGTGATAAATCTTAATTATAGGTTCATAATAACTACTATGACTATAATTGAAATTTACACTTGAATAAAATAAGTGTAGCTTAACTTACAGAGTATTCTGATGAAAACTAGGAATTATGTTGGCAGAACTCTGATTTAAGAGCTTCTACTCACTGGCTACCGAACACTGCAAGGCTTCTAGGGTTCCCATGGATTTGATGAAGACTAAAACTAAGGGAAATCTAGAGCTAAAGTGGGTAGAACTCAAGATAGAAACATAAAAAAGGGTGTATGAATAGACTCTATGGCTCCAGGAGTCACGTGAGACATGGCAGATAACATGTGGAGTGTTAGTGCATGTTGTGCACTCTGTCTTTACATGAGAGCGCACATGAGGAATTTCCATTTCTTCAAAAAAAATCATATCTTCTTTATACAAGCTCCATTTTCAATGCGTTTTATATCCACATGTAGCTGTCGACAAGATCTACAACTTTCATTTAGACTCTTGGCTAATTTTGAAGTTATTTTTAAAGTTATATTTTTAAGAAGCTAGATTGTTAAAAGTCCATTAAAAACTCATAACTCTCTCATGTGACATCTATTCTCGACTGTAATTATATTGATAGATAGGTGTTGACAAAATCTTCAACTCTCATTTGGATTGCTTTTCCTAATAATCAACAGATTTTGATTTTGGTTTCTAAGTCGACACGGCTATGATGAAATTTCTAAAAATCACAACTTTCTCTTACGAAGTCAGATTTAAGCATTCTTTATATGTACGAAATCTGTGTGACATATACAATAATTTTGGTTAAGATTATTTATCCTTAATAATCTTCTATCAAAAAGTCATTTTCTAACGCTTCTTATATCTTAATTGACTAGCCCAAATTTGCGGGTGTTACAATTATCTCCCCGTAGGATGATTATGTGTTGGAATCATCAGCAAAATAGGGCTTGTATGATGAATCCACATGTTACCTTTCCATCCAAGGTAATAATCATAACACTTATGTCTTTTCAATGAGTTTCTAATTCCTTATACTTCTCGACCGTTGATGGTGCTCAGCCCTGCACCTACTCTTCCCTCTATATTCGTTCTTCATTGGAGGCTCCTTCTCCTTATAGAGTAGACTTAATCTAAGATATGGTCTTTAATTTGACTATCATAATAGACTTATGGGTTTAATGACCTTTCATCGCATGATGCAATGGCTAGACTCAGGTCTCTTTGAATTAGACTCTTATCATGAAATATACCTTCCTTCATGTTCTTATGTGATATACTTACATTCTAACATGTAGCCCTTCTAGCTACATGCTGCCTAATTTCAACATTGATCGTGGTACTTCTATTTATTGTTTCGATTTTCTTTTAAACCGATCTAAAGTAGGATGCTATGTTGAATTTACTGCATAGATTAGCCGGACTCGATTCGATATGACCACTAGGATCGATATAATACTTATCTTTGTAGTCATGTAATGTTGGAAATGAAAAAAATATCAATTACTAAGAGACTTAGCAACCTTGTGACTTTCCCTGATCCAAGTGTGAGTCTTGTGCTTCCGGTAGTATAAGCCTCTACTACCTTTCACACCTAATCATACTCGTCCCAAGGATTGCTTCTCAATTCTCCAAGTCACCATCCAATAAAATCACATTGAGGCATAACACATATATCATAATTGAGACTATATATATATATATATATATATATATATATATATATATATATATATATATATATATATAGGGCCACCAATTCATTTCTTGAACTCATTACATAAGTAGCTTCCTTTTATTGACTCCCTAAGGGACATCTACTTCCTCTTTTATAGCCCTAAGATTCGTTTATAATGCTCGTGCAAATTCTTCCTTGCTTGGACAATCTTTCTTGAAATTCCAAGGTCCTCCACGCTTGAAGCACATACTTTGATTGGATGTACATTGGTTGGAATGGTGACCTGTCTTGCCATACCTATAGCATATCACATATTCTATCCACTGTCCAAAATTCTTTTGTTCTGCATTTTTTGCACCATTTCGCCACCTTTTCCCCCCATACTTCGTGCTATTGGGTCTAGGTTTCTAATACCTACTTTTTGTTGGATTCTTAGGATCCTTCATTAACCTTCTTTTCTCATGACTCCAGTCGAGTTGATAAATTTCCCTTTGACTATGACTTAAAGTGATTTGGCAACTCGGATGACTGCATCCAAGGTAGTTGTTACTTTTACCATTGGACTGAAATATGTTGGTAATCTATTAGCAAATCTTTCTAACTTTGTGAGGTCAATAGGAACTAGGTAAGAAACTAATTCCATCTTCCCAGTAAAAACTGCAGCATACTGGCTGATGCTCATTTCTCTTTCCTTCGGGTTCTGGAATTTATTGCTTATCGCTAGAAGGTCTCTCTCTGAGCAATATTCTCTTTTCAACATCACAAGGAAGTCCTCCAATGACATCTTCCTTGCTTCTCCTTTTGACATGGTATTAGCCAACCGTTTCCACCATCTCAATACTACAGTCTTTAGTTTTCTAGCTATAAAGATAGTTTTCTATTTGTTGCTACAGTCGTAACATTCAAATAGCATTTCCATTTCATAGATCCAAATCATAACCATCAAGGGCATTGGTTCTCTAAAAAGACTTGGAGGTTAGGATGCCATCAATTCCTCATAATTTCATCTATTCAGTCAGCCTCCTCTTCGGTGTTGTTTTTCCAGAACCTTTCTGGTTTAGTTTGATTTATAGCTTTATTATATCTTCCTTCATCAGGATGAACTTCATTCTGCATTGGTTCAACGATCAGTGTTGTGAATTTTCTATTACTCCCTTCGAATAGTTTCCTAATTTCCTCCATATGCTCAGCTAGCATTCCTTTCATTACATCATGTACTCTTGCCATTATGATAGGTCCGAGTGTAGGTGTGATGACTGGTGCACACCGAATCACATGCCCATGCTGTTGTTTTCGTTATTTTTTCTTCTCCTGCTACGATTTCTCACCATGACAATCTATACACCGAAGAAGGTAATCAGTGTACCATGAAAAGAATATAGATGGGGACGGTTCAAACACACAATTCTCCTTATCAATCCACAAAGTTACATACTAGTTCTAATACCATAAGTAAATGTTTAAAAACCTGAACATATAAAGTTTCCTAATTATAGGTCGGAAACATACCTTAAATCATATCAAGTAATAGCAACTGAGGCAACCTAAAGCGTTTTATAAATCATTTAGCACATAATAGTATATTAGGCATCTTATCCTAAAGTGTTCTAGTGTTAGTGTTAGTTTAGGTGTGTTACCTAAAATATAATAGACACACATGTCAAGATCATTGCTTAGTATTCTAAATTTTTGTCTAGAAATCCTCTATATTCCTAGATCTCTTAAATTAATACTTTGATACCAACTGTGATATCTCCAAATTTAAGGTCATTTAAAATCTTTTTCTTTAGCTTATTTTAAATCAGAGTGTTTTTATAACTGCAGAATTTGGTCCCATAAAGGTATTTTTCGAATCAAATATTTTTCATTAATTTTTAAAAACTTGGTATCTCTAACTGATACAAAACATAAGCATAAATAGGCCTTACATCAATATTAAAATAGCCAACAAACTCCTTTAATCTTTCTGTAGATAATTATATTTTCTATCAGTATCTTCGTATTACTACCTATAATATAAAGTAATTGAGTGAGTTAGGTTGTGAAACCTAGTGAGTACATATGGATTTAAATTCCACAATGTTATATTATTATTATTATTATTATTATTATTATTATTATTATTATTATTATTATTATTATTATTATATATATATATATATATATATATATATATATATATATATATATATATATATATATTAAAAAACCAATTGTTACCAAATAAACATATAGATGTCACTACAAGAAAAAACAGTCTTTTACGACACGGAATGTGTGTCATAAAACGCTTAAACGACATGCAAATGTGTGTCAAGGAAGGCCCTGCCATAACGAAAGATGACACGCTTTTGCACGTTGTCTATTACGACATGCATTTACGTCGTGCAGTTACAACATGCATTTACGACGCTCATTTATGACACACAATGCATATCAAGGAAGGTCGTGTCATAAAGGAAGACGACACGCATTTGTGTGTCATACCCTTACGACGCACATTTACGACTCGTATTGCGTATCATTAAAGCCCCTATCAAGAAAGGTCATGTCATAAATGATGATGACACACATTTTTGCGTATCATAATCTTAAATGTTTTAAAAAAAAATATTATTTATAGATTTGCTAATTTTCAAACTAAGTTTGCATTTAATGTCTCATAAGAGAAAATAAAGTATATTAAACAAAAAATACAATCTATTGCATAAAATTTAAGGTCATACAAATAATCGTTCCATGGAAAGATAACATAAATCAATAGATGTTGTAACAGAAATTTACAAACTAATTAGATACAAGAAATATGAAAAACTTGAAATCCCTGAGATAAATAGTTCTAACAGAAGCTTGACGTAAGATAAATACAATTGGACCAGTAAGCACGGATGTTCCCGAATCCACAATAGCAGCACAAGAACACGTACACATACATAATAGTCTTATAAACACTTGATATATGTTATATGATTAACAAAGGCCTGTGAAGCGAAATATTTTAACCTCTATTGCGCACTAGAAAATAGCTTCAAATATACGTGGGACGTCATCAATCATATCACCCTTATACCTACAATGGAATCAAGAAAAGTCAAACCACAAAAGTGCAAGAAAGTCAAACAGAAACCAACATACATACTTGATCTTCAGCTTTATCAAGAAAAGTCTCAATCAGCTTCAATGTTTCCCTTTTCACAAACCTTAGAAGTTTCACATATGAAGTTCTAGAAGCAAAAGGCTTGAGACAATAGAAATATGCCATATTGTTATTTCTCACATAAAACTATATTCACATATACCTGTTCATTAAGATGCCAACTTTTTTTTTTTTTGTAGGAACAACAAAAAGAAAATCTTTATAAAGATAAGTCGCAAAATTCGGATCCACGGAAACAGCAACCACTTCAAGCTTTTCATTTCCATCATCCATCAATTGAATAGTCAAACAACACGTGGCACCGGTCAACTGCAAATAAAAAATATATTATTTCCAATATTTTATAATAAAGTAAAGAAAAGAAAAAAATACACATTGAAATCTGTAGATATTTTCATCATGAAAGAAGCACATGTGCATAAGATAGGTTTATCCAAAGTGAATAACAAATAAGATTACCTATTTGACAAGTTTATAAATTAATTTATCCAAAGTGAATAACACATAACATTGATTCCCTAAAATTGCACGACAATCGTCTTCAAATTTTGCATTATCAGTTGACCCACCAAGCAAGATATATAAAGCACACATAAATCTGTAAATATTTTGTTTAATTAAGATTTTAATTTAAGTGAAAATAAAGAATTTAAAAAAAATGACATTGAGTAGAGATCTGGAGAGGAAGTGACTTTGTTGGAGCTTCTCCACTTTGTTTCAACAGATGTTGAATTGAATTTTTTTGATGAAAGCCTTTCATATAAAACCTGAAAAATAAATTTTATATATATATATATATATATATATATATATATATATATATATATTGAATATTGAATATTGTTACTTGATGAAGCCTAAAGAGGTCATAAAAGCTATCATTCCCATAAAAGACATGCAAATCTTTTATTTCACCATTATCAAATAAAGGAGCTGCAACATGTTTTGCTAATGGCTTGGCAGTTGACAAAAACTACTCAGACAAGGGCAAAATCATCAAATCACCACCACCATGAAAATGTTAAATATAGGATTGGGATTAGGATTTAACTATTTGATTAAAAAAGTTATTGGAATTTGAAACTAAACATACTTGTAGACATTAATCATGTCCAAAAAATGAGTGTTATGATAGAAAAATAAAAGTAGAATCATTGGGAAGTAAATTAAGACAAGCTCTTTGGTATAACCCATTAATTCATTTTGTCCACATTAAGTCAAAAAGGATCAATTATGCCATGTATAGTTTTTCAGATTAAGTGTTAATACTTATTAAGACCACTAAGTCAAAAAGAATCAACCCCTAAGTCATTATTATGTCCAAGTTAAGTAAAAAAGAAACAGCAAGTATATATTAAGACATGCTCTTTGGTATAACCCATAAACTCAGGGAAACAAATTTGTAAAAAGATGTGAAATGAATGACTTGGACAGACAGGAGATTCTGTAGTCCAAGCTGGTCAACTTCTGCCTGGTATTTCAACATTTTCTCATTCTACTTATTCAGTTATTGACTTATTTCAATTTCTAACTACTTTTTTTTATTTTCAGAACTTGCATTAAGATGTGGTGAATCTATATACCTAGTCGCCTTTGTGAAGCAGAGGAGATAATGTTGTAATAACTAATAATAACCACTTACCATCTTTTATTGTAGAAAATGCGGAGTAATCTATGTTGTATTTCATGCCATAACACTAATCACATGGTGGAATAGACTTCAAATTCACCTGTGAAATAAAATAGCAAGACATGAATTATGAATATCAAAAGAAGATACTAAAAAAAGTACAAGTTTTGAACATACACTAGGTGCTATTTTGAGTACTTTGACTTTTGAGACAATGCAATCTAAGTGATTGTCATTTTTTAAGTAGAATAGAACAACCGCTTGTTGTCATGAGATGTTGCTTCATCTTTTCCTATGACCTGAAGAAATAAAATGCATAAAGATGACACAATAATATGAACAATATATGGTGGATATGCTACAAAAATACTAATTTCATATACCTTACTACCTTAGATTACATTCTATTATTACCAACATAGATAACATTTATGTAAGTAACATATTACATTGCAGATTTCCTTTCATAAATATTCCAAAAGAACCCCATTTGGAATAGAGAACTATTATTTCTAGTCTAAATTAGCAGAAGAATAAAATCAAATACGTGATGTGTCATAGTCTAAGTGCTTTTGAAAAGTATACAAAACATTCTTACAGTATCTTCAGCTTTGTAAAACCATTGAATTCTAAAAAAATATTCATTTGAATTTGTCTTAAAATTTTCAAGTACCTGAGTTCTAGCTTTTGGTGGACCCTTGTGAAATTTCAACAAGTTATGTAGTTATAACTCTAGCTGTTTATCAAACAAGTTTAGACAGTACATGCGGTCTACCTTCTCTTTGTACAAGATATAACTTGATATATTAATAAAATATAAAAAATTGACATTTATATCCCAAATCATAAGGGTATACAAATAGAGCGCAAACTCCAAAAGCAATTCAAGTTGCAATGAAGAATTGAATAATGAAAGAGTTTATTATGCACACTTAAGTGTATATGAATTTGCAAAATACATATTGGAATAGAATCTGAATTTAAACGAAGCTAAAGAAAATAGTTCATATTATTGCTCTATTATGGAAGACTAATTAAACATGTAATTTAGCAGAAGAGATATGAATTAATACCCCAAACTTGTGGATTTGAACATAAGATGTCATTATCATCGACAGAGATAGTTGAAGGAGGAGTGGAATGCAGGTGATGGTGAAAGATGCCAGGTTGTCATTTAGGCAAGAAGAACACAATCCAGGAGACTAGTCACTTTCGTGAAGCAGAGGATATAGAATTTTAAGGTTTGACTTTTTCATGCTTCTGGTAAGGGTGAGTGGAGAAAACGGTATACAAAACTCCAGCGATGGAGTGCCTATTGCCTTGATCAACATCGAAAAACAGGAAGGAACAGGTGGTGATGGTCGGAGTCCAAGGGATTGAAGAAAGAAACGCTCGATGTAGGGAGGGGGGGAAGAGCAGTGATAATTTTTTTGGGGAGAAGAGCACACCTAGGGCAAAATAGCAGAAACAAGGAAGGTTGGTTTCTAAAGAGGAGTCACGCTTACTGGAGGATAAGTGAGTTGAGGTTGCTGGCAAGGCGAGGTGAGGTCGCAGAACAGATCGATTGTAGAGATCACTGAGTAAGTGAATTTTTGTAATGTTCTTGAAAAAAATCCCTAGACCCTTTAAATTAAGGGCACGCAAAAATGTGTGTTCAAAATCCTTTAAATTTTGGGAGAACTGACATTATTTTTAGGGCATACACTTTTGTGTATCATAAATTGGTGTGTGTCATTATTTGTGTGTCATTAAAGGGTTGTTTTCTAGTAGTGTGTGTCTCCAACTTGGATATCAATAAACCCCCATACCTAAAAATACCCACTCCAATCGATCCTTGTAGATCTTAGTCTACAATTATCAGGAAGGATTATCCTGCTTGATGAATCATTTAGAATAATCAAGTGTTTGTCAACTAGAAGATAAACATACATACTTTTCCAGTTTCCTAATCTGGGTCCACCATTTCTAGTCACCCAAAGGATTATGCAAACATACCATTAGGTTGTCTGATCTAGACCCACCATTTCTGGTCACCTAAAAGATTATGCAGGCATACCATTACAATTGTCTGATCTAGGCCTACCATTTCTAGTTACCCAAAAGAATAAGTATACTTACCATTACAATTGTTTGATCTTGGCCCTCTATTTCTTGTCACCCAAAAGAATAAGCAGATATATCATTATAGTTGTCTGATCTGGATCCACCATTCCTGGTCATCCAAAAAGCAATATGATTTGTACTCGTGTACGTATTTCGTACCATCAACACCTAAAGGTATTAAGGAACAAAATTCTACTCTCCGTTCCTAACTTACACATACATATCCTGAATGAGACTACCCTATACCAAATTTAATTGAACTAGGTGGAAGTCCTACCTTATCAACGAGGAAAACCACAAGTCTTCCAATACCAACTCTTTTTAGACCACACTATCCTAATTTAGTGTGTATGTTTAACATCGAGTATTTTTTTATATATCCTTCTGATAATATTTCTGTTATTGTTATCATGTAATAGTAGTTATATTTCTTTTAATACATAGAGAACCATATCTGGTTCGCATATCGTATATCCTCAAATACATTTCTAACAAGGCAATAAACATATACCTCACATATAAACTTTCTAATAGATATTTAATATTTAAATTAATACTTGTATTAAAATGATATTCATAAAAAGGACAATGCACCCACTCAATAAAAGTGGATGTCTCGGAATTTAGGTAGAACTTCGCCTTGGTACTTTATCTTTTCCTCTGACGTGACCTAGGTTTACATTACTAAATCTTAGTCTTATATTCCTGTAGACTACTATTATTCTAGATTATTCACTAATCCTAATGTTTACATCAAAATCTATCAAGTAAGGACCAACTAGGTAGGACCATATCGGAGGTAGGGTTCATTTGGTATACAAAGTATATTGTTTGGAAATCTCACTTTAAACACCTCACTAAATCCAGTTCGGACATTATCCCCGTAAGTAGATCAATCAGTATAATTACTTGGAATTACTAAAAAGTCTTAATTATAGATTCATAATAACGACTATGATTATAATTAAAAGTTACACTTGAACAAAATTAAGTGTAGCTTAACCTACAGAGTATTTTAATGAAAACCATGAACTATGCGGGCAGAACTCTGATCCGAGGGCTTCTATTCACCAACTATCTAACACCGCAGGTATTCGCCGAATACTAAAACTAAGGGAAATGTAAAGCTAAAGTAGGGAGAACTCAAGAGAGAAACATAAGATATATGTGTGAATAGACTAATGTTTGAAGGGAATTTATAAGGAGAATTTTGTCTACACACTGCGCACTTGTTCGGACATGATTACCTGGCTCCAGTAGTCACATTACATGTAGCGGATAATGGGTGGAGTGTCAGTGTGCATCGCGCACTCTGTCGATGCACACGAGTGCACATGAGGACTTTTTGTTTTTTCAAAAACTCATATCTTCTTCATAGGAGCTCCATTTTCAATGCGTTTTAAATCCACATGTAGCTATCAACAAGATCTACAACTTTCGATTAGTCTCCGTCGGCTAATTTTGACTTTAATTTTAATTTTTTTTAATAGTATTAAAATGTTAAAGTCCGTTAAAAATTCTTAACTCTCTCATGTAATATCCGTTCTCGACTGTCCTTATATCGATGGATAAGTATTGACGAGATCTTCAACTCTCATTTAGATTGTTTTTCCTAACAATCAACCGATTTTGATTTCTGTTTCAGGGTCGTACACCACTAACTTGAAATTTCTAAAAATCACAACTTTCTCTAACGTAGTCAGATTTATATGTTCTTTATATATACGTAATCTTTGTCACATATACTATAACTTTATTTAAGATAATTTATCCTGAATAATATTTTATCAAAAAGTCATTTTATAATACTTATTATCATCTTAATTGACTAGCTCGAATCTGCAGGTGTTACATACACACTAAAAGTATATTATGTACCGTTTTTAAGATTTTAGACTAGGGTTTTTCTTTCATACATGATTTTTTTGGTTACTTTGATTGTTTTCACTACCAACATTTTTTGTAAGACCTAATAAACAACATAAAAACATAAATACAAAAAATTGGAATGTCTCTAAATATTATTAAAAGAGAACCTTTAATTCACCAATGAAACAATTAGGGCCCTTGATTGTGGTTTAATACTCTATTTTTCACCCTTAGATCAAATTACTGATATCATCTTCTCTAAATAAAATTGAAACACAACTACATTTAATTATAGAATCTGTAATAATTATAGAATCTTTAAATTCAATAATTATTTTATCAATTGAAACATATCATTCTATTTATATACATGATATTAGTTTCTCTAATTAATATTGTTTCTAATTTAACTCCCTTATTTATAGGTTTTGATTTCCAAATTCAAACCCGTATATATTTTATTTTATTTTTATTTATTTTATTAAAAACTTATTATACAAGCATATCAATAATTAAGTTATTAACCTATAAAATCTAATCTAATCCCATTAAATCAGCAAAATATTGAAGAGTCAAAATTAAATTCAGTATTATTCATAATTTATCTCCTAGTATATCCTACATAAAATGAATCAGTTTGAGATAATTGTATGGATTTTAAAACTGATTAAATAAGAAAGTCAATTAACTTGAAGTTTTGAATTAATATAGCTGGTATCTATCTTTTTTTCCAGACGAATAGCCGAAAATCTCCAAGATGATATTTTAGGATCCCAATTTTTTAGAAGATAATGATTTCCATATTTAAAAACACCCTATATATATATATATATATATATATATATATATATATATATATATATATATATATATATATATATATATATATAATTACACTGAAGTGGTTATTCCTATGATTTTAGATTGAGTCCTATTATTTACAGTGTTCTTCTTGAGCAATCTTCTTCTACAGTTCTTTTTTCCAAGCTCTTACTTTACTCTGTTCTCCTTATTCTTCTTCAGTTTGTTGCATTTACTATGTTCTTATTATTTGTTATTATTTTGTTCTTGTTGAGAGGTCATGAAAAAAATTAATCAATCTACTTTAAGCATATTAGTTTCATTCATTTAGTTACAAAAACAAAATTATACCCTTTATATCAAATTTTTAATGTGTTGACATATGTTTGTCAAGAGAAAACCATAAAAGTCATTTTAATGCATGCTGACAAAGCTAGTGGAACGGACCAAAAGCAAGATAAAGAAGTTTTTTTATTGTTACACTTCAACTTGCATGAACAAACACGTATATGTTGCTCTAAAGTTTTCAATAACTTTTTTATACATATTATTATAATCTTCGATTAAATTTTCTAATTTTATATTATTGAATTTGTTTATATCAATGGTTTTAGTTTCAAAATCACCATTATAGTACAAGACTTTACCGGCGTGGTATCACTTATGTTATTTGATCATGACGCAAAGAAACTTCTGGAAAAAACACACAAAATTTGCTTCTAAAGTTTAATGAGGTTATCGATATTAACTTCATTTACATAAAACTAATTTTTACTTTTTGTCTGTCTATTTTTATAGCCATTAATTTTTTCATTTTTAGGAGAGTAATATAGAGATTTATCCGTTTGCTTTGAAATTACTTTTGGATAAAAAGTTGGCATTCAAAATTCAAATTTCTCATTATAATTTGAAGAACAATGTTGATGGTTATGCAATCTCAAACTTCAATGTTGATAATAAAATCACAGTTGAATTGGAAAAAGAAAATTAACATCGAACATATAACATTCTTTTATGAAACATACAACAAACACTATACTTATTATATTCGTTTTTTATATTTTAGTTGATCAACTAATATATTTCTTTGTACTACAAATATAGGTGTTGTAATCCAATTTGTTTAACATTTTATCGGTGAAATTCGGATGTCAAGACACATTAAATTTAAAGGTTTTAAATATAATATAACTAAATCTAATATTTTAAATACTTTAAAATTTTATTAACTATTAGATTGACATATGAATTTATTGTTTATATTTAGGATGCAGTTTCATTTAGTGGTGATAACGTCATACTCGCTTCGAATCTTGATAAACGTATTGCAACAAGTCCACCAACTAAATGGAAATCCTTTAAAAAAGTGTCTAGACATGAAGAGTTAAAACACAACTTGGAAGATGTTTATGATGTTGATAATCTGGAAACAATGCCCTCAACCAAACGATCATTAACATCAATGACAAATCGTACTTTTGGAGAAGGCAAGGCAAAACTGTTATATCCAAAGAAAGAAAAATAATATATGATTTTCATGATTTTATATGAGTAGTTGGGTGATTAGAGTACGATTGATTTCATATTATGTTTACATACTATTTGGTTTTTGGGTTTGATTTTTGATTACTTTGTTTCATGGTATTCGTTTTTTGGGTTAGAAGTTTGATCATTTAAATACATTTTGGGTTTTATGAAATGTTAAATTATTCATCTATTTTCCTTTTGGTTTAAACTCATGAATTTAAAATTTTAATCATTTTTTTACTCTATTATTCTGTTTGAATGTGAAATTGTCAGCATTGTTACAATGTTATTCATTACAACTTCAATAAAAATATTAACAAACTACAACCTTTTATGAAATTATAAAATTTTATAAATCTTCTAACCATTCTAAAATAATTATTTATAGTTCCTTATGAATTCATTGATAAATTTATTAGTAACTACCATTGAAATATTATTATTTTTTAGATATTAATGATATCCACAATTTTATATATTTAAATAATAAAACTCATTACATTAATGCTTGAGAGAGGCGAAGACTAAGACGTTTACATTTTTTTCGAAAGGGAACTTCCCTAACAAGGGTTTCCGAACCAGTTTTCGTGCACCGACTAATCCCTAGTGCGAACATGAGGCTATCCCTCATGTAGTGGAGTCACTACATGCGAACCTCCATGGCCACAAAGGCTAAGTAGTGCCATGATATGAACATTGGTCAATAGGTTATCCACCATATCTTCCACATGTCTTACTAAGTCACAACAACCCAATTGAAAGACATTTACATTTACAAAATAGAAGATTGAAATATATATCTAAAAGAGGAACTTTATTTCATCATCTAAAGCAATAAACATTTTTTATTGTGTTTCACCTATACCTTTTTCACCCTTAGATCAAATTGTTTACGTCATCTTAACCAATCTTTGGTCAAACACGTTGTCCATCAACGTTTTGGCTCAAACCTTCACCAATTTCTGTTATCCCTAAAATAAAATTCAAATCCTCCCCAAATTTAAAGACAGAACTTATGCATTGACCATCATATATGTTTGCAAATCAGCATGATATATCTTTCTAATTATTTTATTTCTTTCTCAGTGTACATCAATGGTACCAAAATTCATCAAGGGCAAAACAATAACCTTGTATTTAATTCTTATTGATATAGTAAATACTTCCAATTTTGAAGATAATAATTGGTCTCATAGATGTTAAATTACAATTACACGATTTCCAACTATCTAACTCAATAACTTTATGTAATTATTCTTAACCTTACCTTTTTCTATTACATTATTGATTAGATTTACTATAATTAAGTTTAAATTGTAGAGATTTTTACTTGAAAGTGATGAGCATTAGTTGATGTTTTTATTGAAGCTTGAGGATGATGCAAAACTCAAAATCTCTTAGTGGTAATGTTGAAGATAATAGAGTTGCGTCTTGGGCCCTTTTGTTTTACAACCGGATTGGGCTTGTCAATCCGTGTTCTACTAGATTAGCCTTCTTTTTCTTAGAAAAGCTGTTAGGGTTTTATTATAAATATATGCATGCATGTATGCGTATAGCAACGGTCGTCACTCTCATTGAATATTGTAAACCCTAAAATCCTCTATAGTTGATGTTCTTTATCGAGCTCTTCTGAGGATTGTTTATTGAATCATTCAACACCTTTTGATTCATTAGCTTGTTCTTTATTGTTTATTTAGTCATTTATCTACCTGTTTCATAGATCTAATCGATCTTTAAGTTTATTTTAAACTCATCAATTGGTATCAGAGCAGGAGGCTGTGTAATCCATACACTTCTTTTCTGTGAAAAAGCTTCGATTAGGGTTATTCCGCATTCATTGATATTTATTGAGCCGTCATCTCATAATTGACGTAACTCAAGATTTATTATCTTTGCCCTAATTCGATATATTACAAGTCTGATCTTTGAACAGGTTATTCGATCAATTATGGACGAGTCACAATCCAATCCCATCAATATTTCAAACAGCATTGGATCAACAACAATGATTCCCATCCTGTACACCCATGATTATGAAGTCTGGGTGAATCACTTTGAAGATTATGTCATAGGATCTGAGGATAATGGATACCTCATCTGGGAAGCAATTATCTCTGGACCGTTTTCTCATTCAGCAACTTCAAGGATTATTAAAACTCAAAAGGAGTATAATGATCTCCTGAAAGATGTTAAAGATGTAGCGCAAGATGAAAAAGTTAAATTTCAGTGCAATATCAAAGCGCTAAGATTGATTAGATTTGCTCTTCAATCCGATACCTTTAGGCTGGTAAGTTCATGCACAACTGCTAAAGAGATATGGGACAGGCTACGTGAATTGTACTCTACAGATGAAGATCTTGAACACTCCATTCAAACTTTGCTCTTATCTGAGTTTGGTGAGTTCAAGCAAGGAACAGAAGAAACAGTGACTCAGACGTTTGATCGCTTCAATCATCTTCTTAGCAAGATGATCAAACATGACATCGAAAGGAAGCTTATTGAACATAAGGTTACTTCTTTAAATGGACTCAGGTCTGAGTGGAGAGCAATTGTTTCCACAGTCAAAGCACACAGCAATTCAAATCCTATTCTTTGGCGAAACTGGTGGGCATCCTAAAATCTCAGGAAAAGATCGTGCTGCAGGAGAAGACCGTGGTTTCAAGTCTGGGTTCATTAGCACTCCTGTCGAAAAGCAAAGCTGTGGTAGAGGATGAAGATCTCAACTTGGATGATTATGATCTCACATCTGAAGACTATGCTATGATGGTGTCAAACCCTAAGAGATTCATCAAGAAGATATTCCCCACCAATAGGAACCGAAACTGGCAAGGAAGCTATAGCACTGAAAAAGTCAAAGATGAACCGAAAGCTGAAGAAGCAAAGAAGGAACAGAAGGCTGAAGGAGATTCTGGAGTGAGCTGCTATTATTGTGGAGGAAAGAACCATTATGCAAAAGATTGCATCCTCAAAAAGATGGCAGAAAAGAACGAAGAAAATGATGAAGAAGTTGTGTTGATGAAAAAGCTTGATGAGTTAAGGAAGAAGAAATCTGCTGCTAACCCTTCCATGAATGCTTTAATTGTGCAGGGCTCGGTAGCTGATGATGAGTTCGGTGGCGTGGAGGTTTGGTCAACCGACTCTGAAGATGATGAAGTGAGGAAGCCTTCACATGGAAAGGCCTATGTAGCGAAAGAAGAAAGCAGTGGAGGAAGATGCTTGATGGTGTCCGACATTTCTTAGATGAGAGGATACAACACTGATGGTGGGAATGATGACAAAGAACAGCAGAATCTATGCTTTACTGCCAAACCACTCAGCGAGCAGTTCAGCGAACTTGATGAACTGATCAAGAAGGTACAGTCAGTTTTTGTCTCATTTAAAGTCCCACAATGCTCATATGAAAAGGAATTAAAAAGTGTTAATTCAAGAATCTCTCATCTAGATAGTAGTTTAACTCAAACTCGGGTCACCAATTCTAACCTAACTGATCAATTAAGCAGGGTGTCTTCGAAGAGTGAGGAATGGCGGATGTGGATCGAACTGAAGGAGTCAGAGTTAATCAAAATAAAAGATGAAAACATTTATTTGCAAAGAGACAATTTGAAGCTTTTGAAACAGCGAAATGTTTTTTGTCTAATTGCCAAACGTCTTTATACTAATATTACTCAGCTTCATTTAAATTGTGAAATAGGGCAAAAGATTCATCGCATGATTTTACCCTTTCTTGAGTTAAAGGAAGATGAAATTGATGCTGACGCATATAATTGTGAGAGTATTATTTCGTCTGAGGATGTTAATCCAACATATTTATATGGACTGGACAAAATTGAATCTTTCATAAAATCCAAGGACCACAAGAATATGCTCAAAAATCTTTTGGATGAAAATGATAAACTGAAGCTTAGAACCGAAACTATACAAAAATTTGACTCACTGAATGTCAACATAAGCTCGGAAAATAAAATTGATGTTGAAAATGCATCTGAGCTTAATGAGGACGATAACATGAGTGAAATTTCTGTAGAGGACACAGTTGATTGCTCAGAATTTGTCAAAAATGAACCCGAGAACCATAAAAATCTCATCTCAGAAAATTCTGTGGAATTCGCTCGGTTGTCCCAACAAAAGTCCCCGATTCTTGTAGAGAAGGCAGTTGTATACCAAAAAGTTAGGACCACTCCGAATCTGGTATACAAAGTCACAGGTGTAACCAAACATCAGACTGCTGAACTAACAGCTATTGTGAACGAAGACAATGTTGATGGTTGTGATGAGTTCTTCTGGTCGGCTCCCATTGACAATGCTGATGAAACGGTAGGTCTGTCCGAAAGGACTTCATGGAAAAGCAAAGGCAGATACGTTCCAGAACCTTTAAATAAACCTGATTGCTTCAACGTGGCAAGTACCAGTGGAACAAAAGATGTCCCTCAAGAGAAAGAAATTCCTGCAAAGGAAGTCGCATCTCCAAGCAAAACAACATCGGTTCAGAGTGGTTCAACCAATGAAAATCAAAAACATAAAGCTAACGTCCATCATCGACCGAAGCAGATGAGAAGTCAAAAACGGGAAAGGAATCAGAGATACAGGAAAAATCTCTCCGAAAAAAAACTGTTTTGGCGATCGCAAAATGCCTATTTCTCGCATCAAGACAGGAATTTAAAACCAGCGAAAAATCCTGATGGATCGACGGAGAGAAACGACAACCGAACGCAGAGTTTCGGTTCTGAGCAGAACAATAACCAAAAGCAGAGGTTTGGCTTAGAGCACAACAACAACCGAACGTATAGATTCGGTTCAGAGAATGATTTCAACCAAAAGCACAGGTTCGGTTCAGGAATTATAAGAGGTCAAAACTCTAAAGATGGTCCTTCCGTTAATCAAAAGCAAAAGAGTCACCCGGAATCTTCAATCAAGAAGTCATACCATTCTAAGTCATCTCATTCTAACTCTTCTAACTATTCAAAATCCTCTGTCTCTTCTCGTCCTAGAGTCCACTTTGTTTCTACTCAAAAATCTCAGTCATCAGCTGATCAAAAAGGAAAACACAAGGTTTCAGATACTGAATCAAAATCAATACCAAAACCATTAAATCCAAATAAAATCAAAGTTTTCACCATCAAAAGAAAAGATGATACAAAACTAATAAAAAGAACATATGTTGTTGACATCTCTCTTACTATTCCCGCAAACAACTCACGAGGACCCAAACAGCTCTGGGTTCCTAAATCTACTTAATTTTTGCAGGTTATCAGTGACGACCAGTATGATGAAGAATGGTACATTGATAGTGGCTGCTCGCGTCACATGACAGGAAGGAAGGAAGAACTTAGGGAATTCAGATCTCTTTCCAATGGTGGAAATGTCAAATTTGGGAACAATTCCTTCGGAACAATCAAAGGCTACGGAATGATAACAAACGGTGATTTCTCAATCAGGAAAGTTGCATATGTAGAGGGATTACAACACAATCTTATCAGTGTATCTCAGCTTGTTGGAGGTACTGGTCTCAAAGTCTCATTCGATGATGAAGGTTCGGAAATTATCAACAAAAAGACGAACAAAGTTATTCTCCAATCAGAGCGCAAAGGTGAAATGTTTCCCCTTAATCTCAAACCAATCAAAGGAAACCCAGCCATCTATCTGTTATCCAAGGCACCATCTGACGAAAGCTGGCTGTGGCACAGAAGACTCTCTCATCTCAACTTCAAAGATATCAACAAACTTGTCACTGGAAGTCATGTGAGGGGTCTCCCATTGCTCAAATATGACAGAGATCATCTGTGTGCTGCATGTGAAATGGGAAAGCAGAGTCGTCAAAGTCATCCATCCATAATAAACACTAAAGTCGTAGAACCACTGGAATTACTTCATATTGATTTATGTGGTCCATCTTCTGTAGAATGCATTGGTGGTAGCAAGTATATTCTTGTTATTGTTGATGACTTTTCACGTTTTACATGGGTGTTCTTTCTGAAGCTTAAATCTGAAGCGACTCACAAGCTAAAAGTGTTCATCAAGCAGATTGAAGTACAGCTGAAGAAGGTCGTTCGCAACATCAGAAGTGACAATGGGTTGGAGTTCAAAAATAAAGAATTTGAAGAATTCCTGGAAGAAAAGGGGATCAGTCACAACTTCTCAGATCCCTATACACCTCAACAGAACGGAATTGTCGAAAGACGAAATCGATCCTTATGTGAAGCTGCCCGAACAATGCTAAGTTTTGCTTCCTTACCTTTATATTTTTGGGCTGATGCTATTTCTGCTGCTTGTTTTACACAGAACATGTCGTATCTTAACAAAAGCTTCACTCTCAGTCCTTATGAGATCATCAACAACAGGAAGCCTAATGTGAAGTTTTTCCATGTGTTCGGTTCCAGATGCTTCATTTTCAATTCCAAAGAACACCGCAACAAGTTTGATGTCAAAGCTAACGAAGGGATATTTCTAGGTTATTCTCTTACTTCCAAAGCATACAGAGTGTTAAACAAGCGTTCAAAGAAGATCGAAGAAACTTACTACGTGTTTTTTGATGATAGCTATGTTAAGAAGCTACAGGCCAACAAAGACACAGCTGGAGAAATCTTTCCTCAAACTGGCCAAGTCACAGCCTCGGTCGCTAATCTATTCGAGAAATTCATGGAGCTTTTTGATGAACCAGAGAAGGCCACTCTTTCTGAAGCCAGTGCAGCAGACAACAGGGTAGATAACTTGAAGCAACTTATTGACGATGCTGCAAGAAGAATGAATGAAGAAGAATCGAGTTCACAAGACCCTCCCCAACACAATGCATCAGTAGAGGGGGAGGATCCACCTGCATCCCAGCCAAGTTCACAAGTTGAGGGGGAGCTAAGGTCTCAACCTCCAACCGAGAGTGCTTCACCAACCGAGAGTGCTTCACCAATCGAGAGTGTCTCACCAACCGAAAATGTCCCACCAACCGTAGGTTCATCAACACCCGAACGATCATCACCTCTAGAAACCACTATAGCTCAAGATTCACAAGACATTCCTGCAAGATCACATGTCGAGGGGGAGCATGCTGACATGGCATCCGACTTCGACAGTCTATCCGAACCAAAAGAAATAATAAATGCTGAATTGGATCCATCCTTTGATCCAAACTTCCCTCCTCTCACCAAATGGACCAGAAATCATCCTATTTCTCAAGTTGTCGGTAATATCTCAGAAACAATTCTGACCTGATCACAACTCAAGGCAAAACAAGCATCCTTGTACTCAAAAGTCGAATTCTGCATGTTTAACTCATTCATATCCAAAGTTGAACCAAAGACAGTTAAAACTGCTCTTGATCACTCTGATTGGGTTCAAGCAATGCAAGACGAACTGAATGAATTTGAAAGGAACAAGGTCTGGCGTCTTATTCCAACTCCTCCACATGCCTCGGTTGTTGGTCTCAAATGGGTCTTTAGGAACAAACTCGACAAGGAGGGGAATGTTATCAGAAACAAATCTCGTCTAGTCGTCAAAGGATACTGTCAGGAGGAAGGCATTGACTATGAAGAGACATTCGCTCTGGTAGCTAGGCTGGAATCAGTGAGAATATTTCTTGCTTATGCTGCTCACAAAAACTTTGAGGTCTTTCAAATGGACGTCAAGTGTGCATTTCTCAATGGAGATCTCGAAGAGACTGTGTATGTGGAGCAACCTCCTGGATTCGTGAATGAAAAGTATCCCGATCACTGTTACATTTTGGATAAAGCCGTGTATGGTCTGAAACAAGCTCCGAGGGCCTGGTATGAAACGCTGACTAAATTTTTAAAGATGTCCAAGTTCAAACAAGGTTCGGTTGACCCAACCTTCTTTCGCAAAAAGGAAGGCAACCACCTTATGATAGTTCAAATTTACGTCGATGATATCATCTTCGGCTCCACGAATCCAAGCCTAACAGCTGAATTCAGAAAGCTGATGGAGACTAAATTTGAAATGAGCTCAATGGGTCCCATTAACTTTTTCCTTAGTTTAAATATCAGACAGGGACCTGAAGGCATCTTTATCAACCAGGAAGCTTACACCAAGAATCTCTTAGCAAAATTTGGCATGATGGGAGATTCAAAAGTCAAAGTCCCAATGGCATTCGGCACTAAGCTCACTCCATCCCTGGACAAACCAGCTGTTGATCTTACACTTTATCGTCAAATGATAGGCTCTCTAATGTATCTTACTGCTAGTAGACCTGACATAATGTTTTCTGTTTGTTACTGTGCTCGGTTTCAGGCAAATCCAAGGGAACCTCATATGCTTGCAGTGAAAAACATATTCCGTTATCTCAAGCGAACTACCTCTTTAGGTCTGTGGTACCCTTCTAACTCAGGCTTCTTCATTCAAGCCTACTCAGATGCAGACCTTGGTGGTTGTGCTCTCGACAGGAAAAGCACCACTGGCGGTTGCCAATTCCTCGATGGGAAGTTGGTTAGCTGGCAGTCAAAGAAACAAATCTGCGTGTCACTGTCTACCGCTGAAGCAGAATACATTGCCGTTGCTTCCTGTACCTCTCAAGTGATTTGGATCCAGAGTCAACTCCGAGACTATGGACTCAATATGAAAAAGATCCCACTATATTGTGACTCTGAAAGTGCAATTAGGATCTGTCATAACCCAGTGCAACATTCCAAGACCAAGCACATCGCACTGAGGTATCACTTCATCAAAGATCACGTGGAAGACGGAAACGTTGAAGTACACTTTGTTAGAACCACTGATCAATTGACCGATGTCTTTACCAAAGCTCTTCCTGAAACGACTTTCAACAAAATTCTACAAGGCTTGGGTATGATGGTTGGAGAGTCGGTCCCAAATCCTCAAATCTCCATCTAAGAATCAAGAACCGAAAGAGACAGACCGCTCAGTTGCTCTCTGCTCTGGAGATTTAAAGGAACCGAAGCAAACAGACCGCTCGGTCTCTCTCTGCTCTGGAGATTTAAAGGAACCGAAGCAAACAGACCGCTCGGTCTCTCTCTGCTCTAATGATTTACTGAACCGAACTAGACAAACCGCTCGGTTCATCTCTGTTCTGAAATTGTCACCGAAATACACAGATCGCTCGGTCTATCTCTGCTTCATTATTTTTTTATGTTGTACAATTTTATCTTTCTGTTTTATTTATTTTTCAGAAAATCTCAAAATTACAAAAACATTTTATCTTTCTGTTTTTATTTATTTTTCAGAAAAATCTCAAAATTACAAAAACATTTTATCTTTCTGTTTTTATTTATTTTTCAGAAAATCTCAAAATTACAAAAACATTTTATCTTTTTGTTTTTATTTATTTTTCAGAAAAATCCCAAAATTACAAAAACATTTTATCTTTCTGTTTTTATTTATTTTTCAGAAAAATCGCAAAATTACAAAAACATTTTATTCTTCTGTTTTATTCCGTTTTCTTACTTACTTCCACTACTTGCAAGTCCTGGTCGGTGTACGTTTTGCACAGGTGAATACAAGCATCACCTTCTGTAGTGTTTACCCAGGTATGTTTTATCTTTCTCAGACTAGTTAGACGTCCCTAGAAGCATGCTGCTGTATGTTGTCGCAAGCCTCTATGACCTCGAGCACGCCTTAATGATTCGATCAATACCTATCGTCTCTTCCCAATCAGGCTATTCTCTCACACTCGGTCTAGAGCTACCTTACTCTACTCATTTGATACATGAGTTGCTCTGCTTTGTCCCTATTCTGTAGTAGAAGGTACGTTCGGTCTCTTAACCACCTCCTCAAAATTCTACATTTACCTTCCATTCCCTAAAGTAACCCTTGATGCTTTCGGTCTTTACCACTGAAGCTTATGGCTACACAACCTCTGTGTTTATGATCTTGGATTCGATTACCACGTTCTAAGTGAAACCCAAAATCCAATACCTAAAATGAATTGACAGTGAGTGATATACTCAAGCTATTACTTGGAAATCTCATTTTCTTTTTGTGTGATCTTTTATGAAATCGTCTCCACCTAAGACATTTCTTCCCAAAGAGGTCCAGGTTATTTTTCTTTGAGATTTCTGTCTATCCCATGCTTGTCACGCGATAATTCCCACCTACCTGTTCAACAGATCACATCGGTCTCACAGGTATCTCTGCCAACACTCAGTTTTATGTTAAGACTTGATGTTCGGTTAGAGGTCAGCCACCCTTCAGCCCATGATCAAAAGATGCCTTTCATTGTTTATTAATAGACAACTGATCGTATTTCTCGGGAAACCACATAAGCACTTCAAGTTTCTCTTGGCTTTGAAGGAAGCGATTCTTGCCCGGAATCTTCCGCTTTCTGTCTTCTTAATAGACAACACTCACATCCCAAACACCTTTGATTTATTTCTTTATCTTTCACACTCTTATGTACGAAAATTAATTTTTTCCAACATTCTGATTGCTGTTTGGAATATGGTTTTAAGTTTCAGTTGTAACCAAACAAGGGCACAAGGAATTTCAAACGGTACAAAAATGATTTGGGCGCGTGCAATTGATTCGTTTCACACCCACGTGTGCTGACGTATTCCTGGGATACACCATAACTTCCAATTGCGCTTTTTCAGGCGATGTTTTGGTTTCCTCATCATCACGATTTTCTCTCTCCAGTGAACGGTATAAATAAGGGGTGATCGTGTTCTTTGGCATTTACCTCCCACGAATTCTCTCTCTCTGAAAAGTTTCCACTGTTCATCTTCTTCCACAACTCAACAATGGCGACTTCTTCTTCTGCACAAGATCAAACTGCATCTTCATCTTTGCTCTCCATCAAACCTAATCAAAATATGATTATAGAGATGACCCCATTCTTATATGATTCATACATGCTACACGTGGTGGAATGCCTAAAATATTCCCCATTGCTGTTGGCACTCACGCAGGTGGAAGCCGTTCCAATGTCCCTGCTCTCTCAAGTCTACACAACGGCAAACTACGACAAACACAAAGATCACATCTACTTCACCATCCACGACAAGAAAACCTCTGTGTCCAAAACAAGGTTTTGCTCTCTTCTAGGGCTTGCAGTTGATTCTTCCGTCATCTCACCGGATTTTATCACCACTACTCAACTCTTCTCAATGATGTACGAGATGGGGTATACGGATGTTCTTACTACTATCGCGAAGGTCAAGAAATCCTGTCTTCCGTCTCACTGGAACGGATTGCTTACCCTTTTGATTAAGGGTTTAGCGGAGAGGTGTGGTGGTTCTGACACCACGAGTAAAGGGTTTCTCACCATCCTGTATGGTCTTTACAACGGCATCAATCTAGATTATGGCTCCATAATCTGGTCTCAAGTCGTTCAGAGTCTCAACACCACTACACGGTACTCTGAGATATCATGCGGCCATTTCTGGACGCTTATTACAAAAAAGGCCATGGATTCCCTTGAAATCCAGGTGATGAAGGATGCTCTTATGGCTTCAATTGCCTCTTACCACACCAAGAAGATCATCGTCTCTGATCCAAGTAAGTTTCTCCATTATGGATTGATCCCTGAATCCATGTATAGGTATGTCACGCCTCACAGCAAAATCATGGCTGACTATAGCACCAGAACACCCTTGCCTCCAAGGGTTCTATCCGATTAACAGAGAGCTGCACTAGACGCCCTTGATCAACCTGCCAACCGTGGCAAGAGGGCCAGCAAAAAGGAGAAACCAGAGAAGAAAGAATCTGAACTGAAAAAGGAGAGAAAGCGAAGATCCTCCAAACGCAAATCTGATGCAGAGGAACCTTCTCAGTCCAAATCCAAGAAGGTCAAGAAGATGGCTAAAATAGCCAAAGGGTCTCCTTCTCCTGGCTCTGCTCCTAATGACCCATCCGACACAGAGGCTGCTGCTCCTCCAACCGAGACAACCATTGCTCAGTCTCCTCAACAACCCTCTTCTCCTGCAGCCACTCATCTTCCCTCTCCACCAGTATCTCCCAAAATTACCAAATCACCCACCCCTCCCTCTTCTCCTAAAAATCCTACCCCACCCCAATCACCAACACAGGAGGTCCCACTTTCTGTTCCTATAACCATCCCTCCCACTACAACAGAACCAATCATTCCCTTCTCTGTTACTCAACCTTCATCCTCTATCCCCACACCAATTATCGCCGAATCAGTTACTATCACCTCTTCCCAACCACCAGTAACAGTCAATATATCTGATACAGGGGCTACTACTGTGGTTGAAACCCCTGTCATCAACATTCCCCATCTCCTTCTCCATCCTCCAACTCCGGTGCTACCTTAGGCGATGATGATGAAGAGTACGAATCTCTTTATTATAGCCCATACCGGATTCCCACAGACACTGATCCCGATACCCCTGTTACTAGTCAGCAGATTCAAGAAATTCACGACAAACTCGATAGTCTGCTGGCTGATAATAAAGCCTACGGGGGTGTCGTGCTGAAAGCCTTCATTGAGTCTGCGATCAAGACGTACACTGACGCTCTGGATCGTTCAACTGATGCCATCGACAACTCAGCTGCTTCATGCTCCAAAGCCACAAAGGAAGTTTCTGAGGTTGTTCACACAACTCAGATCTTTCTTGATTCTCTAAAAGCACATGCTGATTCCAATGCGGCCAAGTTTCAGACGTCCGTCGACTCTTTCTCGGCTACCCTTCAGGGTGAAACCTCCAAGTTTGAGGCTCTGCGTGCTGACCTCAAAACTGAATCCACCTCCTTTCTCAAATCTTTGGATTCACGTTTTGCTTCTCTAGCAGCAGAGAGCACCCTAAAGGAAGATCTTGTCAAGCATCAGGCAACTATCGACCTACAAAAGATACAACTGGCCTAGGCACAACAAGAAATTTCTTTGCTAAAGACTCAGCGGGCAGTTCTTCAAGGTTGCGCTGGTGATGTCGAGAATATGTTGACAAATGTTCTTGACACTCATGATCCCTTCCTTACCCTTACTATCAGACAGCATCTCCAGGCTAAACTCCTTCCTGCAATTAACATCTTGAGTGAAATGAAGGGTGTCTCGGAGAAGCTTGTTCTTCCGCGACAAGGGGAGAGGAAGGTGTATCAAAGACAGAACCGAAGGTTAATGTAGCTTCGGGTTCTGGGAAACAGTTCCTTGTTGAGAGCGAGTCAGATACAGATGAAACTATCACTGAAGCTCTTCAACGGAAGAAAAGGGACAAAGAGCTAGATGAAACTCTTAAAATAGCTCGAGAGGCCGAGGCTAGGGAAAGAAAGATCAAGGAGGATGAGGATGCTATACAAGCCAAGAAGACTCTGTTCCCAGAATGGGATAGAGACACACTCATCAATCAAGCAATTGAGTTTCCCTCCATATATTGGTTGGAACCGATTGCATCCTTCGAGTGTGAAAATACCAAAGACTCGCAGTTTGACATGCCAATCACGCGAAAAGCTTTTACATTTCATTGCTTTGATGTCACTGCCGATGTCCCTCATCCAAACTTGAAGGTTGACAGAGAGTTAATAGATTTCTATCTGAAGTATGGTCAACCGCAGTACTTGACATGGAGTGCTCAGAAGATAATTAAAGTCAAGGTACTGAAACCGACACAGGCTGGGAAATTTGTGAACGTTAATTTCAAAATCAACAGAGGAACGGCCAACACATAACATCTCATTTCTCTGGCAGATCTTCCCAGTCTGAATCCGCATGATTGGATTCTGCTATACAACATTCTTCTCTCCAATCATAGAGAGTATGAACCGATTCTTAAACATCTCAAAAGAATGTTGGCTTCCTACATCCATGAGCTCGCCACTATGGATCAGGAAATAGCAAAGATTATGAACAAGAAACCGACCGTCAAGCCTACTTCCAAGATAGGAGACGTTCATAAAATGAAGGTAGGGCAAATTGATTCTTCCAATCTGACGGTCATGTTCACAAGAGGCGACAAGCATAAGTTTCTGTTTGCTTTGGTAGACAAACATCTGTTTTCAACAGATTGTCTGGAGCATATTATAAATATCATTCACCGATGCAAGCAGAACTCAACATCAGACAAGAAGAACTTCACTGATATGCTTCGTTGGTATATCACCTTCAGGCATCACATTCTGGCTATAATACCGAGGATTTTTGAGACGGTAAAGAAGCCTTCTGCTGTTAAAAGAGAATGAAGATTCTGTGCCAAAGACGCAAAGGGGGAGATTGTTGAAGATAATAGAGTTGCGTCTTGGGCCCTTTTGTTTTACAACCGGATTGGGCTTGTCAATCCGTGTTCTACTAGATTAGCCTTCTTTTTCTTAGAAAAGCTGTTAGGGTTTTATTATAAATATATGCATGCATGTATGCGTATAGCAACGGTCGTCACTCTCATTGAATATTGTAAACCCTAAAATCCTCTACAGTTGACGTTCTTTATCGAGCTCTTCTGAGGATTGTTATTTGAATCATTCGACACCTTTTGATTCATTAGCTTGTTCTTTATTGTTTATTTAGTCATTTATCTACCTGTTTCATAGATCTAATCGATCTTTAAGTTTATTTTAAACTCATCAGGTAATATCCTACATAGTTAATAATTGATTATTTCGACAAAAGTACTTTCCATTAACTTTGATAAAAAAAAATAGAATTAAGCATATTTTTATGATTATAAAATTGTTTTCCCTACTCACTTATACTTATCATCCTAAATATGAGAAAAGATTAACCATGTTTATATTGAAAAGTGCCAGAAAGATCTTATTGGTCATACCTTTCTGACATGATCTTCAAATGTTCTTTGTTTTTTATTCGTTTTTGTGTATTTGATTTGTTTCTTCAAGAAACTCAGTTTTCTATTAATTTTGATAACAAATTTGTTGAATTAAGCGTAAATGAATTTGAACAATCGTTAAATTTCATATTCTATAATGTAATTTATGCACTAATTAATCAAATAATAGTACATATCCAAGTGGTGGGGTACCTACAAGACAATAAGAAAACATGTAAATTATATGCAATTTCACAATATTGTAAGTTTTTTTAGTGAATTTAAATGAACAATTACTTCTTTCACTTGATTTAGATGCTTGATTACTCATATAAGGTTGTAATAAAATAAAATTCTCATAAATTGAAAAATTCGTTAAGCAAAACCTTAAAATTTTGAAATTTGTTAGAAATTTGGTTATATGCCAAGTTAGGCTTCTTTTGTGTTGTCATGTTTGTTGATTTGGCTATATAGGGTTCATTTGAAGTTCCATTTCTCTACAAGAATGTTAATGTTCACATCCAAGTGGAAACACTCACAACTGGTAAGCATTCTAAAAGATTTTTTCACTTACATTAATCAAAATTGTTATTTTAAGTGGTTCGTTCTCATGGATGTCACATCGGTTGTTACTATATAGACCTTCTAACAGTCTAAAGAAGAATCCTAACAGCTTTATGAAGAATTTTGTTGTGTTTTCAATGAAGTATCACTCTGTCAACATTCTTCTCTATAGTTCATTCTCTTATTTTCGATATAGATGCGTGTCACAACAATAAGACAGGAAGATGTGTTAGTGACCATTAAAGATGAAAATGTAATATATAATGTAAGAATAATGTATAAATTGTAAATTTTAGATTTGTAATATTTATTTTAATGAAAAATATATTGTTTGATTGTTAGGTTACATATCTGTCTTTTTTTTATATAATTTGATTTTGACAAGTTTGGTCTAAATTTGATAACTGAAGTAGGTAAGAAAGATATGTGCTAACTATTTTGAATTTGTATTGCCCTATAGAAACCAACCGTAGCCTCACAAACCATTCTCTTATATCTCAGTAGGTCTTAACATTTTCCAAAATTCAGCAACAAGAAGTCATGGATGCACTTCTTGAATCAATCATCTAAACCGAATTTCATTTGTTAGTTGGATGTAGTGATCAAAATGCAAGATTTGTGAAAGTTCATTATTATTTATTAGTGTTAACCTTTAGCAAATTATGAAACTAATATTATATTTTTGTTCATAACATGTTTACTTATTTTTTTATTTTTTTCTATTATTATTTTTTGTAATAATTTATTTGATCGGAAGATATGTCTGTGATTGGGTGTAGCCTGAAAAATCATATTTTAATTTTTATAAGGAAAAAATATTTTGAAATCAAACAAATTACAATGTTTGAATTTGATGTTTATAGTTATGACAATTCACTTTATTTGTAATGTTTATCGAATTTCTGTACAGAATTTAATGTTATCGGTACATATAACAACTTATTGTTGTTTTTGGTTTTACAGTGTCAATATGAAAAGAGCCATATGAGCCTCCATGGTGGGTGGTATACCGAACAAAATCAATTCATAAAGCTACTACACAACATGTTTTAATCAAGAATTCGTATTATGTTGTGATAAAACAAAGATCACATAGATCATTTATGTTAAAAATTACTGTATTAAAAAACCAAATTGCTCTAATATAAATATTAAATATTTTTATCTAATAAGTTTGGTTCAAAAACTATAAAAATAAATATAACTAACATTTTTTTTATTAAAATTCAACCTAAGACAACACCACCTATTAATGTGATATTTATTTAATTTATGTTCTCGTGTTTAACACGAGTTATAATCTAGTAATACTTTAAATAGAAAACATTTATAAGGGTTCATCAGTTTCTAGATCGTTCACCATAATCCAGAAAAATTAGTTTTAACATATTGAGTTCAAAAGCATACAAAATGCATGAAACTGGCATGGTTTGCTGAATCCTAATATTTCCCCTTCGAAAAGATTTGTAACTGCCTTTTTCAAAATATTTTAGTGTTTTTGGAAATAGTCTAAAATAACATTTTGGGTGGTGGTAGGTAACGCATGTTTGACTTCCTTTATAAAGGGTGACCACATAAATGGTTAGGGATCCGTATTTTCTCGGGTCTAGAATGACCCATTACAAATAAAGTGGTGAAAAAGCTTGTCTCTCAGTTTATACTAAACAAAGAAGGGTCATTTTTGGCAACGTCCAAAAATGTGTTCTTTATGAATTTCAAAGAAGTAGTATTTCATGCTTTAACATTTTTAAGGAGAGTTTCGAAGTTTGAAACTCGTGATATTCAAAAGAGGGAACATTTCATTTTGGAGTGTTTAAATCCCAAGTGATCAATCAGGCAACACTGACCATGAGGTTTTTCATGCTTTAACGTATCCTTCAAATTCAAGAAGGAACTACATAATCAATGTAGTACTCGGTAAAAGTGTTTAATGTTAGAAATATTGTTTAGTTAGTATCTCTACAATTTATTAAATTGTTACTTACTCGCCATATCAAATCTATATAGGATTGGAGTCGATTGGACAAAAGTTGAATATACGGCTTTCCTCATGGGGTGCTCTACAACAAAACTACCTTATGTTTATCTTGGTTTACCAGTAGGTTTTAATATGTCAAGTTGACCGTTGGAATTGTATTATGAAAACCTCAAGAATAAAATATTTAATTGGAAGGTTCGAATGTTATCCATCTTGAAAACTACAGTTAAGCAAATTATGTGTTGGAAGGTATGAGGTGCAAATTCTTATTGGGTGATTATTATGATGAAAATAAGATTTCTTGTATGAAAATGGAGAAAGTTTTAGCGGCAAAATAAAATGGTGGAATCACTATTGGAAGCTTATATGCATTTAATCAAGCTTTCTTGCAAAAGTAGCGATGACTTTTCCTTAACTTGGGATCTACATTAGGGGACTAAGTGATTTTAGCTATCCATGGAGATAATAATGCGTTTAGTGAGACAAGGTTGATTGACAGAGTTGTTTGGGCTAAAATAATTGTTCCATAAACTAACTTCATGAAAAAGGTATTCTCTAACATACCATTGTGTCAAAGAATATGGTAATAATTTTGCTACTAGATTTTGGAATGATGTTCAGATTAGCGAAAACACTCTTATAGGGGGGACAAAATTTTACTAGTGTTGGGATTTTGATCACTTATGTGATGCAACACCCATAAATATGGGTCCAGATAAAATTGAGTAGACTTGATGACCTTATAAGAGATGTATTAAAAATGTTTAAAAAAAAAAAAAAAGATGTAGTTTTATCAATCGAATTTTTTGTGGGGGAATTTTGACTCAAGTATTTTGTTTGATGTAATATGAATATGTGACTTCCTATGTTGTACTCGTGAGAAATAAGTTCTAATTGATGTATTAAGTATAGTCTAATGGTTTAAGTTGTTATGGATTCCTTACAATACTAGATGTAAAACTCATCTATACATGAGTTCATTTAAAAGAAAAAATTAAATATAAAATTTTAAACATTTAAAAGTTTGAATTTATAAAAAAAAAAAAAAATAGAAGAATATTGAATTATTAAAGTTAATATATATATATATATATATATATATATATATATATATATATATATATATATATATATATATATATATATATATATTTTGCTTTTTTAAATTTAAACAAGTAATTTAGATAAATAAACAAATGAAATTAATGAGGTTTTAATTTAGAAATTTTAAAATTAAATGGAAAATCAATTAATTAAATTGTTATGCATTTATTATAATTATTACATTTAAATATTATGTGGAATTTGATAAAATGAAAAAAACCACAAATTGCCATGTGGAAAATCTTAATTGAAAATAACCACAAAATGACATTAAGCCAAATCAATGAAGGTGTGACATATGGCAAAAATATTTTCATTTACTATAGTAGATTATTATAGTAGATGTTACATTTAAGGGACGACATCCTAGTTTATTTTTTAGGTGGCGTTTGGTTTGTAGAATGGTTCTAAAAAAATTAGAATATGTCAATAAATTAGAATTTTTAAGGAATTGTAACCTAATTCCATATTGTGTTTGTATCAAAGAAAATAAAATTGAAATCTAATTTCATATTTTATTTGATTAGCGGAAAAGTGAATTGGGATATATAAATGATAAAACTATCTATATATATATTTTTTGGCTTAATTTTACTTTGTTTTATAATGTATATTAAAATATATATTTTATAAATTGTAAAATAATAAATGGTGATAGTGAAAGTAGTGGTGCATGGTGGTGGCGGTTAGAGATGTCGGCAGTGATGACGATGGTGACAGTGGTTGTAATTTCCCATTTTTCATAATAAAATTTTCATTTTTATAAACCAAAGCCCAAAAAACCATTTATTCCAAAAGATGAAATCATAAAATCAGAGTCTAATACATAACACAGAATCACAAAATATCACAGTTGTTCATGAGTGTTTACAGTTACGTCTTCGCCTTTCAACCATCATATGAAGTATCTGAAAAATATTTAATTCACAACTATAATCACAAAACTTGTTGAGCTCCTCAAAATACCACATATCACAATATACACACAATACATACAAGTATTGGCCTTCAATGTAAAACTGGTATGCCTCTCCCCTCGTCTTTAGCACAAAAGCTGGTAAACTCCATCCTAGAACTCAAAGTTGGTCCGCCCCTTTTTTTCCTTCAGTATATAACTAGCGAGCCCCAAGTATTTTGGCCTACAACACATAGTTGGACCACCCTTAACTTATCACATAATAGGTCGATATATATATATATATATATATATATATATATATATATATATATATAACAGATAACCAAATATTCTAACACCATATGCAACTAACAAACTAGTCTGTGTGTCTAAGAACATACATCAACACATTCATTTCCTAACATACTGAGGACTCATACATCTCTCCACGCTATTATTCGCAACCACCAAATGAATGCATAATTGTATGTACTCAGAGATAAGATATAGACAGTCTAACAAATGATCCCACCCTAAAGCCACAACCAAATAAGGAACGTCCAATAAGGCCTAGATCAAGAGCTCTCACGCTATCTTTTCTTACTATATATAATTCCTACGACATGCACTCGACGTTCACCAATACAAAAGACTTGTAATGCCCAATGGTTTCAAGGTATTATTTATTTAATCATTTATTTAATGGACTAACTGTGTAAGTTGTGTGGACTTAGTGAATTTGGGCCTTAGTGTGTGTATCGGCTCGTTGAGGTCGTATGTTGGGAATAAGCCTAGTGTATGCAGGGCGTAATTAGACCCAAGTGAAGCGCGGAGGAATGCACGTACACACAACATACGTGGTCAGGACCAAAACCCTAATTTTATGGTGCAAGCCCTATATAATGTCATTATGTCCTAAGAGGTGGCCTCCTTATCAGCCTCTTATGTCCAGAAACCCTAAAATCAAGTCCCATCTTCCATTGTTAAGTGTGTGTGAGCTTTTGGTGCTTATCTTGGTGCATTTTGAAGTAGTTGAAGGAGCTTGAAGTTTCTTAGCCTGAAGAGGAGGTCTTGGATCCAGAACCTCTACTCATTTTGCAAGAAGTGTGAGGTATGAAACTCTTATCTTGATTGTTATATGTTTAGATCTCCTTTTTGGTTAAATAGTTATGTTTTTAGCTATGGTTTGGATGCATGTTAGGATTAGGACGTCCTAAAGGCTTATTCATTCAGATCCAAGGTCCTTGTAGACTCCTTGGGCATATAGGTGCCAACTTTTTAGAGTTTAGGGACCTCATGCATCCATTAAGTCCTTTTTGAGCTTTGGAGCTTCTTAGGGTCATGCATGGAGGTAAAGTTAGCAACTTTACATGGTATTTCAGCTAAAAGGGGTCAGATCTACATCTTGGAGCAAAGTCTTAACGGGTTAGGAGCTTAATCTTGAAGTTGGCTGAAATGGTTGATTATGTTGGGTGTACAAGCTCATACGTGCAGCATACAAGCCCTCTATGTCGTACGCTTAGAGTATCGGATGAGTACGCTCAACGTACTCAGTCTGTTGGCATTTCATTGTTGGACTTTCATTTTGGGCTGTGGTTTGGGCTTGGAGGATTAGGGTTTTTTGGGTCATTTGATTCTAGTAGTTTTTGGGCCAAGTATGTTATTGTTCTTTGGGATAAATCCTATGTGAAGGGGTTGGGCCCAATTAGAAATAGGGCCATATTTTGGGCGTTGGTGGATTGTTTAGCTTTGGGCCCCTTGGATTGTGGTTGTGGACTTCATTCTTGGACCATGATCGGATAGGGGTAAAATAGTCTTTTTGCCCCAAGTAGATATTTTTGGTTATAATGTAGATCCCAAATGTTAGTTAGTTTTTATGTGGCAATTGATAGCTCGGGGAGTGGTAGGATCAGCAGCTAGGGATCATTTGCTTCTTTCATATTTTCGAGGTGAGTTTCTCATTAGGTTTAGCAGGTCGAAGGCACCAATACCGGCCCATGCTTATGCTATGATAGTATGCTAGCTGTCTTCGTGACACTTGCATGTGTGTGTGTTTATATGCTTTCTGGGCTAGGGCCCGGTGACTATTTGTATGCTATGTATCTATGTGACTATTGCATGTATACATGATTATTTGATATGTATTATACATATGTTCGGCAAGCCCCGATCTATTACCGAGAGGAGCTCGATGCCGAGCGGGGCCTGATGTCGGATGGGGTCCGATCCCGGGTGGGGCCTGATGATAGGGCAGGGCTCGTTATATACTTAGTGTATGTATGGTATAAGGTAGTTGAGGAAAGTCACTAAGCTTTGTGCTTATAGTTTCCAACTTATGTTTTAGGTACTTCCGGTTCCAAGGGTAAGAGCTCGAGTTGACTGCATCGCACATATCATTAGGATTTCACATTTGATATTTTCTCTGATTTTGATAACATTTGATACATTGATTTTGTTGAGATGTATGGTTGATATTTGAAAATATTATTTTACCTATTATAAAAATGAAATTTTTGGGACCATATTTTTGGATGTTACAAGTTGGTATCAGAGCCTTGGTTTGAGGGATTCAGGCACACTCTTGGGTGTGTCTGAACTCAAACTAAGGACTTAGTAGAATTTTTTAAAGAAAAATGTTTGTAAAAAGGATTTCTAAAAGAGATAAAAGGTGTGGTGCATGCAATCAGCCAAGCTCAAGTATGTTTTCCCAAAATACCTGTACATGCTTATGATATGTTTTGAATTGTGAATCTGTGAATCGCATGCTAGATTAGGGCTAAAGATCTAGAAGAGATACCTTTTTATGCTTACTATATGAGCTTATATATTTGCATGCTAGTACTGAGCAGTCAGTAATAGGATGAACTGATTAGGTTATGCTTGGTTCTGATTACTTGATGCTCGAATGTTGCTTGCTTTGTGCTTTTAGGAGTTCTAGCTAGCTTTAGCTAATTAATAAACGAATATGATAAGTTACATATTATGGGAACTAAATATTTTTAGAGTGTTAGGTTTTCACTCTATTGTGTAGCTCTTGTTTGAGTCCAACCATTGTCGTGTGAGACCTCTCATTTGAAGAATTATCTAGTTTTTGTGATATGTAATTGTATTCGTGAGCTAGTTAGAGAAAGTTAGCAAGACTTCCTTCTGCAGCTAATGGCAGAGAATGGTGTGGAGTCTTCCCTAGGAAAACCTAGGATTAGATCTAGTGATGAAAGCATTATCTATGAGGGAATTGTTGGATATAGAGTAAATTAGTTGAGTTAAAGCACTTATTGAGGAAAGTGCGGATAGATATGGAAGGTAGTATGGGCCCGTACTACTGGAAGTAGATGTTGGATTAGTGTCTAAGCCCGTAACCATATTTGGTAAGTACTTGACCCGGTTGTGCATGGTCCTTTTGGGTTGCCTTCACCAAAGCAACTTGACTGGAGAAATTAAATAGAGAGAGAGGTTATTGTGATTTATTAATATGTTATAAGAATAATATATTAAAGGAAAATCATATTTGTTTAATTAATATTGGTCAATAATTAATTAGGAATTAATTTTGTGATCAAGTGTAATTAATTAAACTAGAGGGGCTGAATTGTAATTATAAGATAGTTGCAAGATAGGGCAATATTTATCCTTGTTAAAGGATGAACGAATTTAAGGATAAGGATATCCTTAAAATCGTCCAAGGATAAGAGGATAAGGGTTTTTCAAGGCTTATCTTGTGGTTGCTTGGTGGGCAAGTAACTGGATAAGGATAAGGACTTAAACCCTAATCTAAACCCTATATAAAGACCCCTAGGCCTTGTGAATTCGTGTACATGCTCCTAAGAGGTCCCAAGGACGAATTCCAACTCCTCCCTCCTCTATCTTAAGCCTTTCCAATTGCTTGTGGTGTTTGTGAGCCATTAGAGGCACTACACTTGTGGTGCTTGCTTTCAAGACTTAGGATTTGAAGATTTAAGTTGTTATTGCAATATAAAAACAAGAGGTATGTAAACCAACCTTTGTATGTTAATTTCGAAAATAGCAATGCACATTAGGGTTTTATTCTTGTGTTCATAATGTTGTGTATCTAATAGTGAAAACATAGATCCAAACTAGGGTTGCATGCACACTTAGGATTGTTTGTATAAAACCCATCAGTGGTATCAGAGCCTTTAGTTAACATGTTTTCAATTAGTTTTATTCAATTGTATGAACTTGACAAATTAGGGTTTATAGCCAATAAACCCTAGGAGGCCATAGATTTCGAGATTAGGGTTTTCTAACCCTAATTTGTGAAAATCTTGAAAGGGTTTTTGAATCCTTTCCTTTCAATCCAAGATTTCGAAATCTAGGGTTTGCAAACCCTTAGATTTCGAGATTTGCCTCCTTCCCCAAGATAAGATCCTATATTTTAGGGATTTGGATAATCCCATATCTTGTAATTATCCTTTAATAGTTAGATATGGTAATTAAAGATCATGAATTATCCCATCCCTATTTTCGAAATTTCTGGAGGGATTTAAGGGATTAGGATAATTTAAATGTTTAAATGATAATTATCTTTTAGATCTAGATAATCCCTTATGATTTGATAATACAAATTAATAGTTTAATTTAAGATAATTATTAAATCAAGAGTTTTAATAATTAAAATTTTAATTTAAGTGACATTAAATTTCAAAAATTTTAATTAAAGATTAAAACCCTAGTATTTTTGAAATGCTTAAAATACACCATATACTATTATATTATTACAAGCTTAATAAATAAATATATATATATATATATATATATATATATATATATATATATATATGTATAATTAAAATGCTAGTCTTACCGTTAGTAGGCCTCATTCACGAAGCCAATCTAAAAGATGGGTATAAGGTTGCGGCCTATAACATGGCGCTTAATGGGTGTACACTCACACCCACCGCTTGCTTGATCGGTGGAGGGTCGTTAGCCGAACGGGTAGGATAGGGAAACCTCATCCTCTCATTAAAAGTATAATAAGAAATACAAAGTAACTACATGTTTTCTAAAATTTCCCAATCTTAGTTACTTAAGGAAAAGTGAATTGATGCAATCCCATGAAATTACACTTTGCACCTTGCTAAGAAGTTAGTGGAGCGTGTGTGGTTTACCGGCACACTAATTGGTTCTATGCGAAGGTGGCAAAGGGTGATTCGTTGTTTATCATAGTTCGATGGAGCGTTATGGTTTACCGGCACATCGAATAGGTGATCGTTACAACGAAGGCACCATGTGAATTTGCATGGTAATTCACACCCACTTTGTGATCCTCGGTATCCCAGTCACAAACGAGAGGGGCATATCGAGATTTAAACATGCCATTGAAAAGTTTCAATGAATCTCATCCGAACCTAGGAATTCTCAATACATTTAGAACTTAGAGTTAGGTTTTTCATGATGGAGAATTAGTGAATCGTCATTCACTTACCTTCAAATTATTTGCATTTAGATTACAGCATCCCTTTTCTAAGATGTAAATATTGTTGTTGGATTCTATCCCTAATTTTCTTATTGGGTGATTATTAGGGATTCATATTCTAATCTATCTTTGTCCTTTTTCTTTTAGAGATGTCGAAATCAAACAAAGCTGCCGATAGTTCCTTCACATTGATGAGCCTTTGCCAAAAGGTTACTTTCGATGGAACGAACTTTAGCGAATGGATAAGATACATTCGCACAATTGCTCGCTACGAAGACAAGGAGTATGTCCTCGATGAAAAGCTTGAAAAGATCAACGCTGAAATTGCTACTCCGGCTGAAATGAGTGCTTTTAAGACTCATGAGCGTGATGCAACGAAGGTTCACTGCATCATGATAGCCACAATGAACTCCGAATTCCAAAAGTCCTATGAGGACATGTACCCGTACGAGATGCATCAAGACTTATTGGAGCGATACCACCAAAACGCGAGACAAGAGCGTTATGAGATCTTCACTAACATGATTTCCGCTAAGATGGGTCATGGAGAGTCTCTTACCGTGCACCTACAAAAGATGAAAAGGTATGTCAATCGTCTTCGCAAGTTGAATGTTGACTTTGGGGAAGACTTGGCAATCAACATGGTACTTCACTCTTTGCCTCCAAGCTATAATCAATTTAGCATGACCTACCACATGAACAAAGAAGAGGTCACCCTAAGCAAACTCCAAGGTCTCTTGAGGGTCGCTGAGAGCAACTTCAAAGACAAGTCTGTTGCACCAACTCCCAATCCAGCCGCTGCTCCTGTCTTGGCTATTGGTCAAGGGAAGGGAAAGAAGAGGAAGGCTTCGTCCAAAAACCAACGCAAGGTGAAAGCCCGAGATGATGCCTCTTCTAGTGGGACCAAAGTTGATCCCGCTAAGCCCTGCTCTAACCCTAAGGAGGTTGAATGTCACCACTGCCACAAGATAGGATATTGGAAGAGAAGCTGCCCAGAGTACCTGCAAGCCATCAAGGAAGGAAAGATCAAGACAGCTTTCGCAGGTATATACACAATTAAATCTAACGATTCTAATCATGCTACTTCTTGGGTTCTTGATACCGGTTGTGGTTACCACATTTGTTCTAATGTGCAGGGACTAAAAGGAAGTAGGGATGTGAAGCAAGGAAGGATAAATCTAATCATGGGGAACAGAAGATCGTCGCATGTGACCAAGATTGGAGTATATTCTTTAGTGCTTAGGAATAGTTTATGTTTAGATTTAGAAAATTGTTGCTATTCGCCAGAAATGGCTAGAAACATCATTTCATTTCATGGTTTGTTTAGACAAGGTTTTAGATTTTCTTTTAATAATGAGAATGGTTCTATTTTAGCTTATCTAAATGGTGTTTTTTACTTTGAAGCTATACCATGTAATGGATTTTATGAAACTGTGATGATTGTTGATAATTTAGGAAATAATGTTTTGAATATAGATTCTTCCAATAGTTTGGATAAAGCATCCTTGTGGCATAGTCGTCTTGGACATGTCAACAAGAAACGCATAGCCCAACTCCAAAACGATGGAGTGTTTGAGTCATTCGACCTTAGGGAATATGACACATGCGAATCTTGTTTGCTTGGAAAAATGACTAAGTCACCCTTCGCTGGTACGTGCGAAAGGAGTGAAGGTTTATTGGACCTAATACATACCGATGTATGTGGACCATTTAGATCAACCACGAAGGATGGGAACCGCTTCTACGTGACTTTTACCGATGACTATGGTAGATATGGGTATATCTATTTAATCAAGCAAAAGTCAGAAACTTTTGAAAAGTTCAAAGAGTTTAAGAATGAAGTGGAGAATCAATTGGGCAGGAAGATCAAGATGCTTCGATCCGATCGAGAGGAGAGTACCTAATTCTTGAATTCCACGAATATCTCAAGGAGTGTGGAATAGTTTCACAATTGACGCCACCTAGGACACCACAATTGAATGGTGTGGCAGAAAGGCGTAATCGAACCTTATTGGATATGGTTCGCTCTATAATGAGTCGTGCTTCACTATCAATCTCTTTTTGGGGGTATGCCTTAGAGACTGCCGCTCATATCCTTAATGGAGTCCCTACTAAGAAGGTTGCCAAAACACCTCACGAGATGTGGACGGGGAAAGCTCCTTCATTGGCACATATCAAGGTTTGGGGTTGCGAGGCTTTCGTAAGACGAGATACTCACGACAAACTCGAACCTCGAAGTGAGCGATGTATTTTCATCGGCTACCCGCAAAAATCCTTTGGATATCTCTTCTATAGACCAAAGGACAATGTTGTCTTTGTTGCGAGGATAGGAGTTTTCCGAGAGCGAGAAATCATAGGCCAAGAGGACAGTGGGAGGCAAATCGAGCTTGAAGAGATTCAAGAGTCGATAGATGAAGGAACCTCCACCGATGGCACTCAACCCGTGGAGGAAACCCTGGTTGAACCAATTGACGAGTCCTTACCTCTTAGACGTTCTGATAGAGTTAGAGTTCAACCCCAGTTTTATGGTTTTCATATTACTACCGAAGGGGACATGTATATTAGTGATGGTACACTAGTAAATCTTGATGAACCTAATAGCTATAAGGAAGCCATGGCAGGCCCGGAGTCTGCAAAATGGAAAGAGGCGATGGATAGCGAGATCCAATCCATGTATGATAACCAAGTTTGGAGTTTGGTTGATCATGTGCCCGAATATAAGACCGTTGGGTGTAAATGGATCTTCAAGAAGAAGACCGACGTGGATGGAAAGGTACACACATATAAAGCGCGATTGGTTGCGAAGGGCTTTACTCAAACTCCCGGAGTTGACTATGATGAGACCTTCTCACCAGTTGCGAAGATAAAGTCTATTAGGGTAATGCTAGCTATTACCGCATTTCATGATTATGAGATTTGGCAAATGTATGTCAAGACCGCTTTCCTTAATGGAAAGTTGGCTGATGATGTTTACATGGCTCAGCCAGAAGGGTTTGTGGATCCGAAGCATCCGAATAGAGTGTGTAAGCTTAAGAAGTCCATTTATGGACTTAAGCAAGCATCTCGCAGATTGAATCTCTGCTTCGATGAGAAAGTCAAAGAGTTTGGATTTGTACGAAGCGAAGATGAGTCGTGTGTATATGTCAAAGCCAGTGGGAGTATAGTAAGCTTTCTAGTTTTATATGTCGATGACATATTACTCATAGGAAACGACATCCCGACTTTGCAGGAGGTTAAGTCCTGGCTCGGGAAGTGCTTCGCTATGAAGGACCTCGGAGAAGCTTCTTACATTTTGGGAATAAGGATAGTAAGAGAAAGAAGTAAGAGACTAATTGGACTTAGTCAGAACACTTACTTAGAGAAAGTACTAAAACGTTTTAGTATGGAAAACTCGAAGAAGGGAGAATTACCGATACAAAGTAATGCCAGATTGAGTAAGACTCAAAGTCCGAGTACCGAAGCTGAGATAGCTGAAATGAGTCGAGTTCCTTACGATTCCGTAGTTGGCTCAATCATGTACGCTATGACTTGTACTCGCCCTGATGTAGCCTTTGCTTTGAGCATGGTTAGTAGATATCAAGGGAACCTTGGCAGAGCACATTGGATTGCTGTGAAGAATATCCTTAAGTACCTTCGGAGGACGAAGGATTGGTTTTTAGTCCTCGGAGGGAGTGATGACTTGAAGGTGCGAGGGTACAGTGACGCCAGCTTCCAAACCGATAGGGACAACTACCGTTTGCAATCGGGCTGGGTCTTTACCCTAAATAGAGGAGCAGTGACTTGGAAGAGTTCCAAACAGGAAACAGTAGCTGATTCAACGTGCAAATCAGAGTACATAGCAGCGAGTGAAGCATCGAAGGAGGCAATATGGCTGAAGAACTTCATTGGTGACCTTGGAGTTGTACCCGCCATAAAGGAGCCCATGGAGATTTTCTGTGATAATGAAGGAGCGGTTGCCTTGACCAAGGAACCGAGGGATCATGGTAGATCTCGACATATCGACAGAAAATATCATTTCATCAGACATCATGTAGAAGAAGGACAACTCATAGTGAAGAGGATATCATCAGAAGATAACCCAGCAGATCCGCTTATGAAGGGACTGAGTAGGGTTAAGCACTTGCAGTATGCTAGGAGTATTGGGCTGAAGGATGGTATTAGCATAGATTAGATAGTTTTAGAAACGTATAATAGATGAATGTAATTGACATTTGATGATTAAATAAAGGAGTTTTATTTATAAGTAAAGTTACTGTCATATGTTAATTGTTTAACTATTGTTTCACTTTGCATGTTTTGACTTCCAAAATAATTGAGTTTATTAGGAATAATCGAATTATTCAAATTGTCCACAATCGTTCATATGTTGGAAGTAGATATGAATGAAGATTGTCGTGAATTGGTGCGTAGATTGTCTAAATGTTATTAGACATAGCAAAAGATTGTTGCGACATTCATGAGTGCTTATGAACTGGATTTGAGCATTGGAACAAACTCGCGCTTGCTGGAATCACCGTATGGAATAGGATATATAAGAGGTGATCGTAAGACGATAATATCATATAGTCTTAAAACCTAGATATATGGTTTATTATTTGCTAATTGATTGTACATTGATAATGCGAAAACGCATTGGTAACTCAATGTTATAAAACGCATTGTTGTGTATAGTTGATTATTGAATAAGTAAATGCATATAAGTCGAAGTTTATCTGTAAATTTTATCCTAAGAGGGTAGAAGAGATATCTCGGCTGCTCGATGATTTGATTTGACTTATGTGTCGGGCCCGGTCAGAACTAAATTGATGTGTTCGATTAAGTTCTATGTCAAATAAATCGGAAATCGAGAAACCTAAATGCTTGACTAATCATTCCATAGAATTGTCAGCATGATATCTAACAGAGGACTGTATGATCCCTTATCTATAGGACAGGTTACTAATAAGATCAAAGTTTGACAGCGTCTTTGAGAGCTACGATTACTAATCGGGTTGCACGTTACATTTGTGGTTACTAGACTTATCCAAGTGGGAGACTGTTGGATTAGTGTCTAAGCTCATAACCATATTTGGTAAGTACTTGACCCGGTTGTGCATGGTCCTTTTGGGTTGCCTTCACCAAAGCAACTTGACTGGAGAAATTAAATAGAGAGAGAGGTTATTGTGATTTATTAATATGTTATAAGAATAATATATTAAAGGAAAATCATATTTGTTTAATTAATATTGGTCAATAATTAATTAGGAATTAATTTTGTGATCAAGTGTAATTAATTAAACTAGAGGGGCTGAATTGTAATTATAAGATAGTTGCAAGATAGGGCAATATTTATCCTTGTTAAAGGATGAACGAATTTAAGGATAAGGATATCCTTAAAATCGTCCAAGGATAAGAGGATAAGGGTTTTTCAAGGCTTATCTTGTGGTTGCTTGGTGGGCAAGTAACTGGATAAGGATAAGGACTTAAACCCTAATCTAAACCCTATATAAAGACCCCTAGGCCTTGTGAATTCGTGTACATGCTCCTAAGAGGTCCCAAGGACGAATTCCAACTCCTCCCTCCTCTATCTTAAGCCTCTCCAATTGCTTGTGGTGTTTGTGAGCCATTAGAGGCACTACACTTGTGGTGCTTGCTTTCAAGACTTAGGATTTGAAGATTTAAGTTGTTATTGCAATATAACAACAAGAGGTATGTAAACCAACCTTTGTATGTTAATTTCAAAAATAGCAATGCACATTAGGGTTTTATTCTTGTGTTCATAATGCTGTGTATCTAATAGTGAAAACATAGATCCAAACTAGGGTTGCATGCACACTTAGGATTGTTTGTATAAAACCCATCAGTAGAGGATCCGTACTCGATTCAAGGAGTGATGCAATGAAGCCATGGAGCTTGTGGCGTTATGATTTCCCCCACTGTGTAGTTGATGCGTATTCTGATAATTTTTAAGGTCTATTTTCAGTATGGTGGTATTGTGAGGTAGGCTAGTGTGTAGTTCTAGTGGTAGGGAGGGTTCAGGCTTAGGTTCTAGAGTCGGGCAACTTGATAACCAGAGGAGGGAGTTCTTCTCTTCTGAGATTACGTACAGTATCCTTAAGCAGACTCCTATGATCTTTGGCACGGTCAGAGAGGGTGTTCTGGAGAGATTCTAGATGAAAGATAGAGCTCATTTCGCGCTGAGATTATGGATTTGGTTGGGATATGCTCTCTGACTTTCAAGGAGTTTTAGGCATATGGAGTGCCAGATTATCATGGAGTGAGGGACCTTATTGCGAGCAGCAGGTGGTTAGAAGATGGTGTTAACGCCTTCCGTACCAGCCAATGTCCCGAGGGGGACAAAGTTAGACTAGCTTCCTACATCTTGAAGGACAAGACACATGATTGGTGGGAGGAGGTAGGCATGCGATAAGAGATGATGTTGCTATTGATTCGATAACCTGAAGTGATTTCTCGACCAGGTTCCGAGTCGAGTTTGCACCAACGATTGAGGTGCAGCAACTGGCACGAGAGTTCCAGGATCTTTGTCAGACTATTGAGACGGTAGATGATATCACCTCTATGTTCAGGGAGAGGGCACTTCTGGTTCAGCATTATGTGGCGGACGAGGAGATGAAGAATGCTCGGTACCATGAGATGCTGAGGAGTGATATTCAGCATTTTGTTAGCTAATCCAGTTGCAATACGCTGGAAGACATGATAGCGAAGGCTAGGGAGAGGAAGATTGATTTGTAGATGGAGAAGAAGAGGAAGCCAGATTATGTGGTGAGTGTTGAGGGTTCGGGAAAGAAGCCCATTGTATCTAATTCTAGATCGAGAGGCCATCATGGTCGTACCCACTGTGGCAAGTATGGCAAGGTGCACGAGGGGACGTACAGAGTGGGTGGTTCTGGCTGCTTCAAGTGCAATCGGATTGGTCATATCAACAAGGATTGTACTACTGCCAACCCTACCACTCAGGTATCTTGTCTGATTTTCTTTCAATACAATCAGAGGGGCCACAAGAAGGCCCATTGTCTGATTTTGGCTGTAGTAGGACTGGTGTCAGCACCCGCCCATGTGACTTTGTTGTATGGATGTTGTATCATTGTATTGTGGCTGGAATAATCAAGGAAAACCCATAACCACCACCGTGAGGTGGTGGCTGCCGCCACTAGTCGCCATGTTGGGTGGCAGTGTGCATTTTTTGATTTGCTTGTTAGTTTAGATTCTTGGACATATTTAGTTTAAAATTTATAACCACTACCACAAGGTGGTGGCCACTGCCATTGACCACCACTGCCCGAGGTGGTAGTGGGTGGTGCTCGACTTATTTAACCCTAATTGGCCTAATGAAGCCCTAATTGACCTAAATACCTAACCATTTGACTAATGGGCACGCAATTAGGTTGGAAACCTTAATTATGGTTTAGAAAACCCAAATTTTGGATTTGTTGGTTTGGGCTTATCGGGACCCGCATTTTAGGCCATTGGAATTGAATTATGAGTTACACCCAATCACACCGTATGATTTATTTAGTATAGTGATGGACTTAATGGATTAAGTCCTTCATGGGTTAAGTAATAAACACTTAACCTTAATTGTCATTTTATGTGAAAACCCTAATTTTGTTTGGGCCTTCAGTTGGGCCTTTCAATTTGGCTTTGGTGATTGGACTATTGATGGGCTATCCAAGAACAAGTATATGGACTAGAATATTTGGATGGGCTTTAGGATAAGGCCCATTAGAAAGGATTGGGTCCAATTTGGAAAATTGGGCCATAACTGGTCCTTTATGATTATGTGATATTGGACCATTGGAATACCAAGTGTTGGACCAGAATTGATGGTTAGGCCTTAAGGTAAGGCCTATGTGAAGGGTTTGGGGCTAACTTGGAAAATTGTGTCATATGTTGGGCTTTGATCCATTGGTTGACTTTTGGGCCTTTAGATTGTGATTTTGGGCCTTAGGCTTGAATCAAGCTAGGTGGGAGGTAAATTAGTCTTTTACCCCAAGCATGGACTTATGGTGTAACACCGAAAATTTCAAACAAATTTTTTCAATGTTTTTATAAAACATAATTCCATCGATATTCATAAAAACAACCATTTTAATTATCCAACAAAACAGTACAAAATCCCAAGATCATAATATCAAACTCCGAACGTGTGTGTATACGGATCAAGCCGGCGCCTTCCCGCGGTCATCACTAGTACTTGAAACAAATAACATCAACACTGTAAGCACAAGGCTTAGTGAGTTCCCCAAAATACCACATGTAACACATATTAGCCACTCTAGGCTATAACTCTGTGGGTCCGTGCACCCAAACTCTGTGAACCCTCAGGTTCTGGCTCTGATAAACATGCACCACATAAATCACATAGAAATCATGCAGTACAACACACAACATACATAGCATACAAATACTCTATCACATAACTCTGGTTACCTACTCAAGGTAAAGCATAGTGAGAAGACTCACCTCGCGTGTCTCGGTAAATCGTAAACCTGAATCGCTAACCACTCGATCTGCCGAGCTGTAGTCCCCCTATAGCACAATACATCTCTAATTAACACTTTCCCCAACTAGGGTTGACCATACTATAACAAGTCAATCCAGGTCAACGGTCAACGGTCAACTTTTACCGGACTCGGCGAGTACCAAGGCGACTCGGCGAGTCTGGGCGTATACACCAATTTCCCTGGAATCCTCCCTTGACACGTCGAGCATTCACTCAACTCGACGAGTTCCACCTGGCATGAGTTGTGGGGCCACCACGACTCAACTCGCCGAGTCTCAAAACAACTCGGCGAGTCCAGTTTGACTCAATCCACCGGTCCATTCTGACTCCCCCTTGACTCACTGAGTCCACCCTCCCCAACTCGGCGAGGCCACTCACTGTGTGGTCGGGCAACATTCATGCTACTCGCCGAGTCTGTTCTTCGGACTCGGCGAGTCCGTGCCATGCACTGACTCAATCTTGCTCTAAAGGTCAGATCCAGTCCATTAATCCATAGATCCAGTCCCTCCAATCTCATTTAGCACGTAAAGTTACAATCTTGATGCACATACAACCTCTATATAACCATATATGATGTTTTTGACTCATTTACTACAACACAAGGTCATGGACTCCATTGTCATACATAAAGCTTGATGAGTGAGACTCTCTGGACCTCTATGGGTCCAGATCCATAACCTCAACTCAAGGAGGGAACCAATGGGCACCAAATCATCCCATAAATGACCATCATAAGCCCTAAATTGCATAATGCTTCACCAAACAGGAAATAGTCCGAGATCATACCTCTAGAGTGATGATCTAAGCCCCAAATCCACGAAATAGCAACCTCCTTTGCTTCCTCTTGCCTAGAGTCTCCTTCTTCTTGCTAAATAACACACACAAGGTCAAGAAATTCTCCTTTCTCTTCACAAATCGCTCAAGAACACCAGGGTCTCTCACTGAGGGTTGGGTGAGCACAAATGACGGCCATAAGGCCCTTTAAATAGGCCTCAAACCCGGAAATTTAGGGTTTCATTACACAGCGCAGACTCGCCGAGTCCATATCCTGGACTCGCCGAGTCCAAGCGCGCTCCATTGTTCAAATCCGCGTCCCTACTCGGCGAGTCTGAGCTCCAACTCGCCGAGTCCCCCTCACAATAGCACAAAATTAAATTTACAAGATACCTGGTAAAAATCCGGATGTTACATATGGTTATGTATTGGAACCCAATTATTAATTGGGTGTTGTTTGATGTTGACAGTTCGGGAATCTATTATCCAACAGCTAGGGTTTGTCTGCGAGACTTCAGCAGTGTGAGGTGAGATGTCCTCATGATGTTAACAGGGTCGAAGGCATCAATACTGGTCCTTTTCGGATTTTCATCCGGGTTTATTGCATGATATGCTTATTGATTTGCATCCTGGTAGTTAGGATGGTGATATACTTAGTGACATGGTAGTTCGGTATCCTGGTATATAGGATAATCCTATGTTAGTGTTGGTTAGGTTTGTATCCTTCTTATATGATTTTGCTATGATTAGTGATATGTTAGATCGGTTTGATTGTTATATATATATATATATATATATATATATATATATATATATATATATATATATATATATATATATCGAGGTTGTAAAAATCATTTGACGGTAGCTCGACGGTCGACTGGTGTTAAGGGATTAATCGGTCTTGGCTTGATTAATCCCGCCAAACCCGATTAATCCTAAATTTCCGATTAATTCCCTAATCCTCGACGGTTGGAGAATGCCAAACGATTAATCCACAATTAATCGTCGATTAATCCCGATTTCTGCAACCATGATATATATATATATATATATATATATATATATATATATATATATATATATATATATATATATATATATATATATATATATATATATGCTAGTTTATGATATTTATGTGCACATGTTTGTTAGATTTGGAGGTTGGGTTGAGGCGGACCTGCTTTGTGTTGAAGACCAATATACCCTGGGTGGACCGGATAGACTGTAGACCCGGGAGGGCATACTAGTCAGGCCAAGTATGTTAGTGGGCTTTGGGCTAAGGCCCATGTAAAGGGGTTGGGCCGAATTGGAAATTAGGCCATATTTTTGGCCTTGGTGGATTGTTTAACTTTGGGCCCCTGGGACTGTGGTTGTGGACTTTATTCTTAGACCAAGCTAGGGTAAGGGAAAAATCATCTTTTTACCCCAAGTAGATATTTTTTGTTATAACGTAGATCCCAGATGTTAATTAGTTTTTATGTAGAAATTGATAGCTCGTGGAGCTGTAGGATTAACAGCTAAGGATCGTTTGTTTCTTTTAGATTTTCAAGGTAAGTTTCCTCACTGGGTTTAGCACGATAAAGGCACCAATGCCGACCCATGCTTATGTTATGATAGTATGCTAGTTGGTGGTTATCAAGACTAACAAAATTAATAACCCTAAATCTTTTACACTAAAATAGTGTATAGTGGTAAAGGGGTTGAATCCATGGAGATTAGCTCAATTTAATAACTCTATGAAAAAACTCTTTGCAAAAGTACTTATAAAATGACAATAAAAAAATGGGGATTTTGGTCTTTTTAAATACTTGAACTAAAACTAGGATTAAACTAAGATTTAAATGGAAAATTCAACAAAAATATAGTTTGATGTAAAATCAATAAGAGAAAGATGGTTGACTTAAGGTTTCCTCACTTTGACTATAGCAATCAAATGGTGCAATACATGTTTTAAGACCTTAATTTGGCTATAGTAATTTAAGAAGCTTGAGATTACCTAGACTTTTCTTAGTTGTTAAAATGGTTAGAGAAGCTTATAACAATTTCCTTAATTAAAGTCACAATTTCCATTAAGTATGTAATTAGTGAAAATCAACTATCATTAAGAACTAAAAAGTCACCAAATCCAAGATGAGTCAAATGCTTTCACTACCATGTTGGAGAAAATGTTTTTATGATTGTGTGAAGTAAAACTAACACAAAAATCACTTGTGGCTTCCTAATTTCAGGATCATTTACTTAATCAAGAAATTAGCCAGCTAATCACAACAAATACATTTAAACTCATGAATAAAAACATACATGTAGTAATAATATGTTAAAACACAAAACATTTCCATAAGGATTCAAGAACAAGTTCATGAAGTCATCAACATGCAACAAAAGTTCAAAGGATTCCAAAAAAGTCAACCAGATTTTGTTTAGCCTAGCATGGCTAAACTCAAGAAACTAAATTGAGAAAAGATTATACCAAACATTTAACAAGATTAAGAGATGAAAATATGATGTTCTTGAGGTGTTCTTAGCTTTCAAAACGCTCCAAAATCTCCAGGGAAATGTTGATTTTTCGGATGTGCAAGAGTCTCCAAAAGATGTGCACTAACCTTCATCAAATAGCCTTCCAATTAAAATTATGAAAATGCCCCTGCATGGCTTTGCGCGGCCCGTGTGTTGTTGTGCGGGTAGCTCGTGTGCTGAGTTTGGTTTTATTGTAACTTGGGTTCTTTTGTGATTTGGGCCTCAAATGACTTAGCCCACTTGCCCAGAACGAATCCACTAAGCATGTAGCCCAATATTCTTCATGTTTTCTTCATATTAAGCCCAATTTGACTTCCCCATATCATCCATAGCTCACGTACTCGTCTGATTAAAAATCTCCGCATGCTCGCAAATTCACAATTTCTTCTAAATTCAAGGTTTATTTCCTCCAAGCCCCATAGCCACTATCCCACTCCATGCATCAACTCTACTAGCCATGAAGCCCAAGATCCTTGTTGTCCACCAATTCCTATTGATTTCCATACGTCCTAAACATTCACGCTCCGCTAGTCTCCATGAAATGTGTAATAAAGCTCACGAAACTAGAAAGTACCCGAAATAGTCATAAAATAACAAAAAAGAAAATATGCATGGAAATTATCTAAATTTTGAATGGAATATGCTAAAACAAACTATAAAAATAAGTACCTAAAATGAAACTACCACTAATTGTCTTCGTGACTATTACATGTGTATGTGTTTATTTGCTTGCCGAGCTAGGGCCCGATGACGATTTGTATGCTACATATCTATGTGGTTATTGCATGTATATGTGATTATTTGATATATGTTATATGTATAATGGGCGGGGCCCGATCTATTATCGGGTGGGGCTCGATGTCAGGCGGGGCCCGATGTCGGGAGGGGCCTATTATATGATTATTGTGTGTATAGTATCAGGTAGTTTTGGGAACTTACTAAGATTTGTGCTTAAGGTTTTCAGTTTATGTTTAAGGTACTTTCGGTTCCAAGGGGAAGAGTTCAAGTTGACTGCATCGCACATACCATTAGGATTCTGCATTTGATATTCACTCTGATTTTGATAATATTTGATACACTGATTTTGTTGAGATGTATAGTTGATGTTTTAAAATACTATTTTATCTATTATAAAAACAAAATTTTGGGCACCATATTTTTGGATGTTACAAGACTATACTAGCCTGCTCACCTAAACAACATACCATCACTCCTCTACATTCAATGAAACAATGGTATATAGTGTAGCACGTATTATAGTAAGAAGACCTTACCTACTCAAAAATATAATAAATCACAGTCGCACACTCAAAATTTGGCACAAATCAGATCCACGAACCGTCTACACACCTATAAAGGTCAAACCTCAGTCTACACCCCAAACCCAAAAGTTTAACTAAAGTCAAACTTAGTCAAAAGTCAACATGTTAACAATTTATCAGGTAGGTGCCCCACATCTTATAGGGGACAACCCACATCCAGAAAATGACAAAATAGTTGTATCTTAGGCTAAAACAGACACGCCTCAAAAAACCCAAAAAAATGTGCCACACCAGGGAAGGACACACCGCGTCTGGGCCTTCTTCTCAATGTGTAAAAACGTAATCCATTAAGTTAACACCCCTAAACTTCTAGATCTAGTCCTTAACAATCTCTAAGTGGATAAAGTTTCCAACTTTATTCATTAAGACACTCTAATGAAGCAAGAATTAAACTTTATGCACTGAAATGACCTAAAAAGCCAACACAACTTGCATGACTTAGAGGACATGCATGAAACACCAACTTTCCAACTCCAAAAGGTCCATAGAACAATCTTAAGAGCTTAACGAGGCTGATGTGATCTCAACTCCAAGCTCACTAACAAAAAGGGACCAAAAGTGCATAAAATGACAATAAGTAAGATCTAGTAAACTGAAAGGATAGTGAAACCTTATTGGATCTACACTTGCTCTTCACTTCAATACACCAAAGGAAATCTTGATCTTCAAGCTTCAATCACAAACAAAGGGAATATAGGATCTCAAGGTGAAACAAGGCTAAAAAAAGAGGGGCTAGCGTGTCTGGAAACTGTCTCTAGGGATGATGGAGGTCGCAAATGATCCAACCCTAGGGAGTTACGGGTGTTTAAATAGCCCGCAAAAACTAAAATAGGACTTTAGCCAACGGGTCAGTTACGTTGCGTCTACTACGGGGATCCCCTATTCACTTATGATTAGTTATAGCTTTTCAAATTCTTAGGAATTATGGTTAATAGTTTTCTGCTTCGCCTCATACTTTTACTTTTCTTTGGACGATTAAACCCCTAATTATATAATGGAAAAAACACCAAAGGAAATAGGGTGTTACAGTGGTGATCGAGGCGAGTTGTAACATCCTGATTATTAAATAAATACATAGATAAAATTGATGAATGAATAGTCGCCTTAAATCCATATTATTTAGCGGGTGTTGGTTTTAGGGAGCCAAATGTTATAAATTGGATTATTCGGGGACTAATGTGTAAGTTCCGGATTGGTTTTGTAAATATTTGTGAAGGCATGGACTACTTGGTAAACTATTGGGACTTAATTTGAAGAGATTTTGGGAGCTAAGGGGGTGAATGGGAGCATATGGACTTCATTTGAGAATAATTTATAATAGGAGGGGTTATTTGGTAACTGTTGGACTTATCAAGAAAAAGAATTATAGGAGTAAGGGTATAATGGGTAAATATGAGAGTTGTTTCAAAATTATTTTAGGAGGGAGGGACTATTGTTGTCATTATGGAAAAACATTTAGAAGGGAGGCAGGTATATAATCCTCCTGAAACCCTAATCCTAGGAACCATATACCGGCTGCCACCGTCCTTCTTTTTCAGCTGCCACCATCTCTTTTATAGTCACCTTGCACCACCATGTCAAGGTCGCAACCCACTGAGCCAAGTGTCGCTGTCACGTTTTCTGTTGTTGCTGGAGACGAAGACCAGTGGTGGAACGTCGTTCAGTCGGAAATGAAGGGAAGCAAGTTGTAGCCGCCTACGCCGCCTCCTCCTCGCTTGTGAAGTCGGAGAAACAAAACCATGGTGGATCCGTTGTTGTTCTCAGTCGAATACGCACCACTTTTCACCACCTAAGAACCATCGTTTCACTGTTCCTGTTGAAGACGAGGGTCGCCGATGGGAGTTGTGACAGCGAGCGATCGGAAAAAGTAAGATATTGGTTGTTGCATTGTGTTCACGTGAGTACGAGTGTTCGTGATCGTGTTTATGTGAGTGTGTATACTGTTGTCTCATGTCAATCATATGCATGTGTATGGAGTGTTTGTGTCGCCAGAAAGCAAGAGCACCACCATGGCAGCCAACCATGGTGGTTGTCTTCGTCTATACCTTTTCTGTCGCAACCAGCCACCGTGAGGAGTGGTTGTGTGCGTGTTCTCGTGTGTGTGTGTGTGTGTGTGTGTTCAAGTGTACAAGATGTGTTTTGTATCCATGGGTTGTATGTGTGACTTTTGACCGGAAAACCCACCGCCACCACCGTGAGGTGGTGGCTGTCGCCATGTACCACCATCGGCCACCATTAGGGTGGTTGTGTGTGAGTGTTTGTATTAGTATGTGTGTGAGTTATTTGGGTTTTTGCTTTGTAATATTGTAACCGATGCTAGAATAATAAAAGAAACTTATAACCACCACCGTGAGGTGGCCGCCGCCGCCGTGAGTCGTCGTTGATCACCACTACCCGACGTGGTAGTGGGTGGTGCTCGCCTTATGAAACCCTAATGTGCCTTATGAGACCCTAGAAGGCCTAATGAAGCCTTAATTGATCTAAGGACTTCGTTTTGGGCCTATTGGGCTATGATTGGGTTGGAAACCCTAATTAGGGTTTAGAAAACCCTAATATTGGATATTTAGGTTTTGGACTATTGGGACTCGCATTTTGGATTACCAGATAAGGATTATGTATTAAGCCCAGCCACACTACATGATTGACCCAGTATATTGATGGACTTAATGGATTAAGTCTTTAATGGCTAAGTAAGAAACACTTAACCCTAATTGTTATTTTATGTGAAAACCCTAATTTTACTTGGGCCTTAAGTTGGGCCTTTCTATTGGAATTTGGTGATTGGGCTATAAGGCCATCCAAGAACAATCAAATGGACTAAGAATTTTTGGATGGGCTTTAGAGTAAGGCCCATGTGAGGGTTTGGGCCCAATTTGCAAAATTTAGCCATAGATGGGCCATAATTGGGCCTTTATGATTATGAGATATTGGGCTATTAAAAATGTCAAATATTTGGACTAGACTGAATGGTTGGGCCTTAGGGGAAGACCATGTAGAGGTTTGGGTCCAATTTGGAAAATTGGTCCATATGTTGGGCTTTGACTCATAGTTGACTTTTGGTCCTTTGGATTGAGCCTTGGTCTTGAATCAAGCTAAGATGAGGGTAAAGTAGCCTTTTACCCCAAGTATGGATTTATGGTTATGTGTTGGAACCTAATTATTAATTGGGTGTTATTTTGATGTTGAGAGTTCGGGAATCTGTCATCCAGCAGCCAGGGTTTCGTCTGCAGGACTTCAACAGTGCGAGGTGAGTTACCTTCCAGTAGGGGTGGGTCTACGGCCACAATGTCGGCCCACCAGTAGGAGTTGTTGATAGATGATTGTCTTTGTGATAATTATCTAGGTTTGCTACTACCTGATATGTTGTATGTGCTAGCATGATTTGTTATATGTGATAGTGGTAATAGGAGGGGAATAGTCCCCGAGTTCAGTCGTTAGGACCGAAGGGTAGGCCAGTCACCCCAGATATTCCTGATAGCATGTTTATGTTATGTTATTATGTGTTAGTGATAGGGGTGAAATAGTCCCCATATCCGGTTGAGATAAACCGGAGGGTAGGCCAGGCACCTCAGAATTATCTGGCAGGGTAGGTCAGCCACCCCATAATTTCCTGATAGTGGGGTAGGTTGAGCACCCCGGTATGCTTAGTAGGGTAGGTCGGGCACCCAGATATACCTGACATGGGGTAGGTCAGGCACCCTGGTATGCATGATGGTATGTGATTGTATGGTATGTGGTATGATGGGGGAACTCACTAAGCTTCGTGCTAACGGTTTTCATTTTTGGTTTCAGGTATTTTTTTCAAAGGAAATGAGACGGTTTGATTGCAACGCATCACACTATGTTTTCCGCACATGAGATCTTTGGGATTACATTATGATATTATTTTATGATAACATGTTGGACTATTGACATTTTGGTTTTAACATGAGATATTGTTATAGATGTTTTTATGCTTATGGTTGTAGAATAACTTATTTAAAAATGAAATTTTGAGCCTTGAATTTTGGGATGTTACGTGAGTGTTGGTAGGTCGTGGTAGAGGTGTCGGTAGTGGAGGTGGGTGGTAGTGCTGGTGGAGGTGGTAGTGGTGAGTGGTGGCACTTTTGGTGGTAGCAACGGTGGTGGTGGTGGTCGTGGAAGTGGTTGGTGGTGGGGGTAGTGGTACTAGTAGTAGAGGTGATAGAGGTAGGATGTTGGTGTAGATGTGACCTATGGGGGTGATGGTTGAGGTGTAGTCGGTGGGTAGTGGCGGTGGCGGTAGGTGATGTTGGTGGTGGTGGACTTGCTAGCAGTCATGGAAGTTAATGGTGGCAAGGGTTTGGATGGATCGGTCGATCCAATCCAATCAAGTGAATCCAAATTGATTTTGGTTTTCAAAACATGGATCCGAATAGTCCAATCTAAATTCAAATCCAATCTGATTTGGTTAAATTACAATTCAGTTGGATCGATTTTTATAATTTGGTTTTCAAAAGCCGAAACATTTTAAAACGACATATAATTAAAATATTACCCAATTTTTTAGAAGAAGCAAAAACAAATTATTTTGTAGTGATTCAAAATTTATAAACAACTACTAATAAGTAATATTATAGTTTAATATATTGTAAATAAAAAAATTATTGAGAGAAAATGGATATTAATGTTTTCTAGTAGGTGACACTTTTTGAACCTATTTGAAAAAAAATTACAAAATTAATAAATAACTATAGATATATTAAATAAATAATAAATTGTTATTTGATTTTTTTTATTCGGTTTTTATTTTATAAAACAAAACTAATCCAAATTTCAAAATAATTATTCAGTTTTGTTGAAAACCAATCTAAAAATGTGAATATTCGAACCAAATAGTCAAATCCAAATTGTCTAATAGGGCAATTCATTTTTATCCAAAAAGTGAGCAACCTTATCAGGAGTGATGGTAGAGTTGGCGACCGTACTGATGGGTTGTAATAGAGGTAATGATGGTGGTGGTGGAGGTGAAGAAGGTGGCGGTGGTGATGGTGATGGGTGGTGGTAGTGGTAGCGGCGATGGTGGCGAATGGTGACGGTGAAGATGATGGTGGTATAAAAAAGGATATTAAGGTAATCTTGAACTTTTCCTCATGAAAAAAAATTCAATTCTATACTTATTTTATAGAATGGATTTTGCCTTCTTTGAAGGAAAGTGCACCTCATTTAGGAATTCAATTCCTTAGCAAATCTTGAAATAAACATGAGAATATGATGGAATTGATCCAACAATATGAATGTAAAATGAAAGTCTTACTTGTTAATAATAATGAAAATGACAATATTTTTTTAGTAATATGAATGGAAATGGTAGGTTTTTTGAACCACATATTACTATAATGTAATGGAAACCTCATTTGATTATAAACTAAAGTGTAATACGAAATAGTAACCGCACTTAATTAAAATGAATACCAAAAGTTTTTTTTAAATGAGAATTCTTGTTTAGAACATGTTCTTTTACTTTTGGTTTATCATTTGGTAAAGATATAAAGATGTCTTGCCTTGCTTTGCAAGTGACGATGTGTTACTTCATTCTCGCCATTTTATAAAATCCCCTAAGATTTGAACTTGGGTCTCTAATGGGGAGGAGTTTATCAAATTCATAGCAAGTGAGCCACTAGATGATGGTTTGAATAACAAAAGTATATAAACATATAAACATTGACCTAAATCAACAACATAACAACGATACATAATAGTAGGTGGACTTCATTGTTCTAGTAATATTACCAAACACATTGTTTACAACACCCAACTTACAAAATGGGTAATCAAATAAAGAAAACATGGGGATTAAAATGACCCAAATGGATATAAAAAATTTCCATTTTCACTCATGTCACACCCCAAAACCACGAACGGCGGAAACTTCAGGGGTGGAGGACATCATGTAAAGTATCATAACAGTGTAAAGTAGTAAACAAGCAACAACATCATCTATTGCATTAAAAGTAAAGTTCTAATACATGTGTGTTCTTTGATAGTAATAAGACACCAAAATATGTAATCAAAATAAAAGACGAGTCTTGTCTGTGCTTCGTCTTCTCAAAACCTGATCATCGTACCTGTCTACTAGTGACCTGAGAATACAAATTATTTTGAAAGAGAGTAGATCGGCATAAAGCTGGTGAATTCATAAGTATTTAAGTGTCATTACTCTGTTTTGGAAAGCTGTTATGAATGCCATGTAAATCTTTTAATGAAACATTTGATATAAGTATGAAAACCCTAGAAAATCCCATATTTCCTACTAGTATAAAAGTAGTCTTCTACCAAGACTTGAATGTTTTGAAAGTAGTCTTCTACCAAGACTTGAATGTTTTGTTGTAACAAAGATGGTTTTTCTCCTGTATGACTACTATTAGCAATATATAGTCTACCTCATCGTTTATGTGAACGTATCACAAAATAAAAGTAACAGGGAAAAATATAGCCATATAAGTATTATCCTTTTGTATTAGGATAAACCTGACATCGCGACTACCAAATAGTATTAACCTTGAACCTCCGTAGATGTTCATTTTCCTCTATAGCTAACAACAGGTTGAAGGAATGGTTAGTCCCGTAAAGGTACCCCTAGTATAAGTATTAACCATAGGCATCCGTAGATGTTCATTACCTATGATGCTAACAGTTGGGTGTCGGAATGGTTAGTCTCGTATGATATCCTTTTGTACTAGTATAGACAGAACTAATCTACACGTATAATTTGTAATAGTATCTCATCATATAGTATCTAGGTACAAGTATCCATGTAATTGTATCTCTTCATATAGCATTTAGTATAGACTCATGAATGAACTGATTCTTGTGTAATTCCTTGTAATAGGAATAATGTTTTGTATCCCCTAAACTATCCCTATAATAGTTTACTGGAATGTGTTTGATGTCCAAGAAGGTTTATACACCCTTGCTACTCAAGAGTGTGGGAAGTGAATGAAGGATGAAAGCTATCATATCAATACATACATACATATATATATATATATATATATATATGTATATGTATATATATATATATATATATATATATATATATGAACATAAGTGTATATATATAGTTTTGATCAAGAAGATGAAAGAGGTTTTGTAAAACATTTAAGAGTTTTGAACAATAAATAACAATGACTTGATGTCATTTTATAAAACATTTAAAAAGTAATTCATTTGATAATAAGATATTTTAAAACAAAAAACCTTTTCATGTATCACATTTTGAAGCATGTGAAATCAGTTGGTTGAAAACACAGTTATAAATCACGTGCGATTGAATCTATAACATGTTGTTTTCTACTTGTACCCCCCCCCCCCCTTAAAGCATTTAAAATCATTTAAACCATTGATTAAGGGGTATGAACTCACCTGTAGATGGTGGTTTGGATGAACTGGATGATGCAGGATTGCTAGGTGTCAAGTGAAGACTTGTACACACTCAAAGATCCTAGTTAACATATAATCACACATATATGTATCCAATTAGTATTTAAACTACTAATTGACAATGTTAAGACATCCTAGGACATGCTAAACACCTTATATAAGTGTTATAAGTCCCAAGGATTGCATCTAATTTGTTGTAGGACAAAGTTATTGGGTTTAGGGTTCCAAAGAACCCCTTCTTGGTGTTTACGGTTTTGTGACCCCAACCAAATGAGTTTACGGTCGTAAACCCTTGAGTTTATGGCTGTAAGCTCATTCCCCTTTAACCCTTTGATGTTGTGAAGCCTTACAAGTCCCTTAGAAGTATTTCTACTTGATGGTTAAGTCCTTGGAAGAGATTAGGGCTCTATTTCTCTCTTTTGAGGGGTTTACGGCACTAAGACCATTTCCCTTTTGGGTTTGCGGCCGTAAACCCTTATGGACCATGGTATTTTTGTGCTTTCAAGTCCCATACACATTAAGGTATGAGTCTAGGCTAGTTTCACAAGGAAAGCAAGGGACTAGGGCACACTTTTGGCCCTTAAAGAAGGGTTTACGGTCCAAGGTGTTCTTGGGCCGTAAACTCTTTGATCTTGGTGTTTCCTCGTGATTTCTTGATGTATAGACGTATAATAAGCTATATGATACTCTAAGATATAAGCACTTACAATTTGGGACGAAAGACAGAAGATTCGTGGGAGAGAATCGGGTTTTTCTCTAGTTGAAAATGGAACAAATGACTAAAAATGGCTAAGGGCCATATATATACCCCATGGGGTTTACGACCGCAAACTCCCTGTTTGGGTCGTAAACTCCAATTTCTTGGATTTATGGAATGTTATTGTTGCAAAATAAACCCTAGAGCATCCTCTCTCCTGGTATCTCCTAAAGTGTTAATCATAGAATACTCAAACTTATCCCAAAAAGTCTGAAAATTAACAGTAACTGTTCTGACTTCTATTGACTTGATATGTTGTACAGAAAGGAAATTTCGGGTTGTCACAACTCAACACATTATTTACAACTAGTCTAAATCAACACCCTACTGAAGCCTTTACACAAACTTATACCCACTATCCCATCTTTTGTAAGTATTTTCTTATAAAAACCAATTGCCCATATAATCCTTGGGTCTTAGTGCATGTAATTGATAACAACACATGCATGTATAGAAAGGATGCTTAAGATTTCTAAAACCTTCAAGTATAATAACTTATCTCTACATTTGTTTTGAATTTAATATAGCCATTTCCCATAATCCTATAGGTTTTAGGTATGTCGTTTCCTTCTATATTATAATCTATTCTGAACACAAATTTCATATAAAAAAGATATTTCCGGATCGTATGACATTTTCATCAATCTCACACTTCAACTATTCATACATTTTGACTAGTTAAGTGTTAATCGAGATAAATTGATAATAATGAATGACATATGTTGACAAAAATGACACCATGTCGATAACTAAAAACAATTGTAAACATTGGTAATGAAGATGAACGGAGTAAAAACCTTTTTTCATTAGCACCATCATTGGTAGGAAGCCTAATTTACCCTAATACTTACAATTGAACACCTCTATAATCTTTCCCTCCGTGTAATGAACGGTTTAAACGAAACGAATCACATAATAAAGTTCTATTTACCAGATGTAACCGACCGACAAATAATCATAATGACAAAATTCTGTAAAACCGATGGCTTTAGTGCAATAATTTAAAGTTATGACAAAAAAATTAAAAGAATACATATACTATTAGTTGATTTTGTGTCATTTTCCCTAATATAAAACCCACCATACTGGCTGATAAAACTATGGTATTTAATTAATTATACAGTAATTACAAGGTTTTAAATAACGTTAGACGTGAGTTGATGTCAATGTAAGGTCTTAAGCTTTTTTTAGCCGTGCCAACCATTTCGTTTGTGAAGCGTGACATAAAAAGATAATTTTATATATAACTAGATAAGAAACCCCGCTTCGCGGGGGTTGGATTCGTCACTAATGTTAAAGAAAACGAACGGAAGTCAGTAGAAGGTGTCACTTTTGAGTGAAATATAGTACATTGTCTGAATTGTAGACATAATAAAGTATGTTGTTATTCACTACAATTCGCCCATTTACAAACACATAATATTTGAATATGTTGTAATATGCAATTAAAAAATGAATAGTTTGTAATGAAACTCAGCACCTGAAAGCCCTTGTGGTTTTTCGTGGAAAAAAGCCATTTAATACCCACTAATATTATATTTTTTCCAAAATGAAATAAACAAAATTTGTGGTATTATTCCAAAAACATATAAGAGAAAGTGATTGAACCAATTGATCTTTTGTATCATCAAATCTTGAATACAAATGCGGTTTCTATGTAAACATAATTGGAACTATGTGAAAAAAAAATCAAAAATCAAAAATCAACATTAGCAATCAAAGAAACCCATACAGATCCTAGTTTTATTTGTTTCTACTTTTTACTACACCACATAAATCTAGTTTTTCCGTATCAAGAAATTATAGCATCTAAACAATACACTTTATACATTTTAACGAATTACAAAAGTGAAAAAAAAGTTGCCTTGTATATAGAACATTGAATAATTACCAATTTTACCCTTTGGCCAGTGATATGCTTATATCTATTTAAAATTATTCAAAATATAATGGTTTCTATTCAGTTATGTATCTACAAATAAAAATGAGTAAATTGATTTCAATATCATCAATTTCAAACAAAATTAAAATAAATAACAAATAACGAAAATCAAAATCATAATGACTCAGGAAGTCGATTTGGGTTTAAAGAACAGGAAATAGAGAAAATCACACAAATGAGTTTCAAGTGGAGGACTAAAAATGGGAGTACGATACCTGAAAAAACCTTCAACATTCCTCCATATGTGGTTGAGATTGGAGTGTGATTACAGTGAGTGTATTGTGCTCCATCAATTGACAAGTTATCTGGATATATGATAGAAGTGCTTTCACCAGTCACATTTCTTGCTGCAAATCAGAAAAAAGAAGTGGAAAATGAATCTTTAATTTACATTAAGCTTGGAAATTTGAGACCATGGAGAAAAAGTCAAAGAGACAAACAGAGACTATTGAGGGTATTTTAGGTATTTAAGTTTTTTTCTCAAACTACACGTCAAGACGAACTAACGAAGGGAAGGTATTTTAGGATTTTGATTTAGTCAGATTTTCATCAAACTGTTTGTCAAGTGGAACACACTATATGAGTACTATTGAAGGGTATTTTAGGTATTTTGTTTGCAATAAAATATTTTTTTGTCAAGTATGAGTACTATTGACGGGTATTGTAGTATTTTAGGTATTCTATTTATAGTCAAAGATTACAATAAAAATGCATGTTAAGTAGAACAATAATATGGAGTAGGATTGAAGGGTATTTTAGGTATCAGATATCTAGAGTCAAAGATTTTTATTAAACTAAGACGTAGGGGTTGGTACTAAAGGGTATTTTAGGGACCAAAGAACACCTGGTAGATTGGAAATCAGTAATGATGCACAATCTTCAAAATCATAAAATATACCTGGTTATATGCTTCCTCAGGCTTGCAAATAAAAAACTATAGTGGCACAATTGTTGCCTCATATTTTCTAACTTCCCTAGGATGCAATGCCCCTAAGTTCAAAATCCCCATAAGTTTAACTTCAGCTTCAATCTTTCCATCCTACAGTGATAACCATCATTTAAATAAGGGAAAATTCATAATTGGGTTTTGAATTATGTATAAAAAATTACCTGGTAAAAGTGCCAATAGGAATCATATTCATAATTATAGTACTTATAGGCAATGAACCAATTTGAACAAAAAAAAACAACAATAAATTTACCTAGAAGGAGAACGATCAAGAAGGCAGGTAGCGGGAACAGAAGATGGAGATAACAGTGGAGACAGCATGGAGATGATGATCGACACTCAATCAAGATTTCATGAAATCTATTCTGTTTACTTTGCTTTTCTTGTAAAAGTAAACAACAAAGTTTACTATCACGATCATTGAATTCTTGGTAACTAATAGTTATACCTTAACAGTGGTGATATCATCAGGCTTCTTTCCACTTATCACAACTAAATACCTGAAGGGAGGCTCCCATATCCATAGATTACCAGTTACCTGAAGCCCTAAGCTTAGATGATGTCAAATGTTATTAACAATTCAATATGTAAAAGCAGAAAAAAATAATCAAAATCAACATATTGTAAACATGCCTAGTGTTTTTACCCTAGTTCTAAAGCTTTTAAGTCAGATTCCAATCAGAAAAGGGCCTTCCTGTTGTTACCCACCCACTATCTATCTTTCTCATATTTTTATCCTGATTTTTTTTCTTGTTCCCAACTTTTAGTTCCTACCATGGGAAACATGGATTGTGAGCTTCATGAAAAACTTCATCAGGTTCACATCATGGTGCAAGCTTGAATGAAACAGTAAAAAAAAGTAAGAATTCTATTAATGGATAGAATTACTTGTAATTTTTTCTTTACAAAAAAAATGAGTAACAATCTTGATTTTTAACACATTGATGATTGTTTGTGCTAACATGTTGGATTATCAATCAAAATGAATTTCAAAACCCATAAGATGAATTTCATGAATGCCATTGTTTAATTGAAATCAAATGAAAACAAAGAATCGGTGATGGATAGAACACATACATACCCGGAATTGTGTTCAACATAATTAAACTTCAATAAAACCCTAAATCGAAGGAATCGTCGATCTGCTATGAAAAGAAACCTGAGAAAGCAAAAACCGTACCCAAAATAATAATATATATATAAATTCAATTACCTTAAGTGAATTAATTGAATACTCACATTAATGAGATATAGTTGCAATCATTAGTGGATGATAATTTAATCTTCATAGGAAATGAATCTTACCAATAATAAAGACAAAGAATTAGGAAACAATGAAGTCGAATTCCATAATTTTCAGAAAAAGAAAAATGAAAACGGATAAAGAAACTACCTTGAATTAGGGTTCGTTAAGACGTTCATCATCTACATCTATTCATCTTTGTGTCATCTAACACCTCTCTGCCCATCGCTTATAAAATTTTAGCTTTTGCAGTCAAAATCCAATCAAAGGGAGTTGGTGGCGGTGTTGGCGGTCACTTTACAGAGGTTAAGGCAGAATGGGTTGTAGAAGCACCAACGAAAGATGGAGACATCACTTCTAAAGCCACATAGGACACATGAAGTAAATGTAGGCGGTGGAAAATAGCAGGTGGAGCGAATGTTAGTGGGAGGAAAGAAACAAAAGGGAAAGAAAGATCGTACCTGGTGGCTTAACATTGGTAAAATGATTGGGTCATCCTACAAAGTGAAGTGTAATCGGGTGAAAGGAGCAGAGATATATGGGTGATACGTAAAGCAGGAAAAGAATCGACAATTATGAGAAACATCGATATCTATTGTGGGTATTGAACTAAAGCGAGGAGGACTAGAGATGATCGATGAAGTTGACCACGATTGAGAAAACCAAAACAATCCACTGAAGTCTAATTGAATAGAAAAACCCTTTTGGGTCGATCTATGCCCTCTGTGGAACGAAGAAAGACAAGCGGTGGAAGGAAAAACTGGAAGTGGTATGAACCAAAGCGGTGATGTAAGGAGAATTAAAGGGAATGTTACTTGTGTAAGAATGTTATTGGAGAACAAAACAGTAGGGAAGATATGCAATAAGAAAGGCGGTGGGGGAAGAATATGGGAAGTAGCGGGCCACAAATTCGAATCTGCTTGGAGCATAAAGCAGTGAAAAAACAACACATATATAAAAGAATATATAAAATGGCATAAAATAACCCCTAAAAGAAAACAAAGACAGTTGCAACCCAACCCAAAACCAAATGACCATTATTGCAAAAAAAAAAAAAAAAAAAAAAAACCTATGTTCACTATTCCTAAGTTGAGACATTTTTAATATATATATATATATATATATATATATATATATATATATATATATATATATATATAGGGGATAGGGAATATACATTACAGCTCCACCTAAGCTGAGGTATTAAACCTTTAAAATATGTCGTTTTATCATGTTAAATATACCCGGTTTGCTTTTACTTGGTAAATATATCATGCTCCATAACATTTCTTTCTTTCATTATCGTTTTACGATCTTTGTTATCTTTCTTCAATTATCGTTTACTTCACCCACGTGAAAATTACTAAACCCTAAACCCTAAACCTAAACCTTAAACCTAAAATCTAAACCCTAAACCTAAACCCTAAACCCTAAACCCTAAACCTTACTGTGTCGATCTTCAATTTACATCTTGAAATATTAATCGTGAATCCATAACCGTAATCTTTATATAGTAAAACAATTTATTTTCAAGAGATTTAGTACCTAAGCTTAGGTGGGGTTGTAATGTATATTCCCTTATTTATATATATATATATATATATATATATATATATATATATATATATATATATATATATATATATATATATATATATGGGAAAAGTAAATATACCCTTAAGACTATATAAGATTTAGGAACCCAATATTTAAAACTATGTACAAAATTAGTATGCTTCCTTATTCACATTGAATAACATCGAACACAATGTATCCTTGATTTTCGAATGATTCATGGAAATCACAATTCAATATAAATTGGCCCATGATTAAGGTCGATCGATCGTCTTCTTCAACAAATTTATTTTTTGTGATGCTATTCATCGGTTGAAACACTTACACAAAATTTATTGAACTTTGTTTATGTTATGCTCGTATTATTAATTGAATGTAGGGGTGTGCGCGATGCGGTTTAGTGCGGTTTCGAATCAAAACCGCAAACCGCACCGCATATACGGTTTGAATATTTTAGAAATCGCACCACAAATGTTCAAAACTGCGTGATGCGGTGCGGTTTGATGCGAATGGTTTATACGGTTTGATGAGATTAATTGCTTTTATTTTATAAAAACAAATACAATTTTCGAGTTAAATCGTTTTTAATAAATTGTTATTCATGCTACTATAGTTTTGTAAGTATTATTGTTATTGCTTTATATTGTCGTTATAGTTACTATATTCTTGTAAACCATCAAATCTTGATCTAATAGTGATTTAATGTTACGTTATAGATATTTGGTTATTGTAAGAAATATATTTATATACATCGTTTCTAAATCGTGATTTGAAGTTATAAAAAAATAAAGAAAAAAAGTATATATATATATATATATATATATATATATATATATATATATAACATGCGGTGCGGTGAGGTTTGAACCGCATTTTTATAAATACAAACCGCAAACCACACTGCATAGCGCAGTTTGATAAAATGATGAACTGCAAGCCGCACCACGAAATTCTAAACTGCATTATGTGGTGCGGTTTGGTGCGGTGCGGACGATTTATACGGTTTTTTGCACAACCCTAATTTAATGAATCCAAAACACAAACGGAAAACTTGAATCCTGGTGGGTGTGGATGTAGTCATTTAATCACTTTTTCAAGATTGAATTTGGATTTTCGTTTAGGTTATGCGATTATACATTAACATAAAACCTTATGCGTGGCTATAGACATTCAATCAATTTTTTTTCCTCCAATCACTAACACCATGAAGTTATGAAAAAAATATTTGAACATGAATTAGAAGCCACAGTAATTGATAGTGGATTGAATAACATCGTTAGGCTTGGATGAAGCAATAAAAGAAAACGAACCGATACACTTTACATATTGTTTTTAGGATATTTTTTTTGGTTAAAAATTAAACCACTAATCAAAACTACTATGTTGTTTTAAGTATTAGGTTTCTAATCTTATATAAATTCACTTTTCCATATATATATATATATATATAAAATTTATTTTTATATAGATCACATTTTGTTAAATCTTGATAGCAAATATAAACCCTAAAGTCATAACTTACCGTAATTTAAAACCTTTCGTAATTATATAAACTAAACATCTAAAACATTAAATACATAGTTATAAAAAGAAAAGATGTGAAGAATATGGGAAAAGTACTTGGTAAGAAAAACTTGAAATTTTTATTCTCAAAAGATATAATTACTACAGTAATATGCAAAAAGAAAAAAGAAAAGAGAGATTGGGAAACAGAAGAGAGAAAAAGACAGAAAGCAACAGTACCCTAAGTCACACATCAACCCTAACCTCCCCCCCCCCCCCCCCCCCCCCCTCCCTCCCTTCTTCTTCTCTCTCTTACACACTCATCTTTTTAGCTCCGTCTCTTCTTTTTTTCATCCACACCTCTCTCTTTCTTTCTCTACCAATAATCTAATCAAGAACGCACACACCAGTTTATGTTTGTGTGTGTGATTGAGCAACAAAACATGAACTGATGATATAATACTTAGAAGGTCTGCTTCAGTTTCTTCCAGAAACCCAAACATTGTCTGTTGGGTTAATGCCAAATTAAAGAAAACATCATAGGGAGCAGTTGAGATTTCAAGTAAACTATAGTTCAAACAAAAAACTAACCTTTTTCTTGATTCCACTTCTTCCTTATTAGCTTCTTTCCAAGTTTAATTCTACTTTTGTCCTCTTCATCTTTGCCTTTTCAGTTTTCATGATGATGCAACATACATAGATACACTCATATTATATATATAAATACACTTACACATATCGAAACCTAGAGAGAGAGATAGAGAGAGAGAGAGAGAGAGAGAGAGAGAGAGTGAGAGACAAGATGATGATGAAACAGCAGAAGGTGATTTTGGAAGATAATTTGAGTTCTGCATCGAGTGATCTTTATGCAAATACTGTTAATTGTTGTTCAGAGAATAAAGGTCAAGAAAATGGAAGCAATTATCATCCAAATCAACAGCAGTACTTTGCACATCCACCTCCAAGTCAAAGTCAACCACTACTCAAGAAAAAAAGAAGTCTTCCAGGCAACCCAGGTTCAATATCTCTTAAATCTTAAACAAATTTTCATGAGTTTTCTCCATTTTCATAAAAAAAGTGGTTGCTTTTTCATTAATTTGAAAGGAAAGGTACAAGTTTGGTAACAGTGATGTAGTCAACGAGGGACTATCAGTTGACCTTGGTTCAAAATCTCGTAAATCTTTAATCTTTTTCCATCAGTCTCATAAATAAATTGTGGGTTTTCAATATTTAATTACTTCAAAATGAAACTCATTTGTTTTTTTTTACAACGATTAAGAAAATCAGGAACGGGAATGGATGATATCGATTATGTTATTTCATGTTGTAGATCCAGAAGCAGAAGTGATATCTTTATCACCGAAGACATTAATGGCGACGAATCGATTTGTGTGCGAGATATGTAACAAAGGGTTTCAAAGAGATCAGAATCTACAACTTCACAGAAGAGGACACAATCTGCCATGGAAGTTGAAGCAGAGGAACAAGAATGAAGTTGTGAGGAAGAAAGTGTATGTGTGTCCAGAAGTGAATTGTGTGCACCATGAACCATCTAGGGCTCTAGGCGATTTGACTGGAATCAAGAAACACTTTAGCAGAAAACATGGTGAAAAGAAGTGGAAATGTGATAAATGTTCAAAGAGGTACGCAGTTCAATCCGATTGGAAAGCTCATTCCAAGACTTGTGGCACCAGAGAGTACAGATGCGACTGTGGTACCCTTTTTTCTAGGTAAAATTCTTCCATTTATGATCACAATTCAACATTAAATAGCCCTAAAAATCATGACAAATCCCAACACAAAAGGATAAAAAAGGTTGTCGATTTCATGTAAAATGAGCGTTTTGCATGAACCATGTGGGATATATAAAGAAAGACACATTAAAGAACCCTAAATTCTAAAACCCCATAATAAATGAAGTCCCTTTTCATATTCATTGACAGTATTGATTCTTTAGCTGTTATCTGTGATTAAAAAGTACATTTTTCAATAAACTTTTTTGTGGGTGTCTGTGTTTCTTGGATTAACAACTAATAGCGAGATGGGTTTTTTTCTTTTTTCTGCAAAGTTTTTGTTTTTTTGTGTTTGGATTGTTGTTGTTCATGGTATATTGTCCTTTTTAGTTTTATTTTTAATCTTAAAAAAATATACAGGAGGGATAGTTTCATCACACATAGAGCTTTCTGTGATGCACTAGCAGAAGAAAGTGCACGAGCAATCACCGGAATAGATCCATCCATTCCGGGTCAATTCCCGACCCGATTCAACGATCTTCATCTTCTTAACCCGATTCACAACACCTTTTTGAAAAAAGAAGAACACCCATTTCCATGGCTCCAAACCCAAACCCAATCCCAATCCCAATCCCAATCCCAAGAAAAAGATTGTAGCCCTAGCAGTACTAGTCATGGTGGCAGTGGGCCCAACCTGACAGCCTACCATCCAGCACCATCTGCGTACATGTCAGCTACTGCGTTGCTGCAAAAAGCAGCTCAGATGGGTACAAGTCACCTAAGCAGCAGGAGTACAAGTATACAAGCTCAATGTACAACCTCTACAACAATCTTGAAACCCCACCACCACCAACACCAGCAATACCGAGCTCACGTGTCTACTAACTCTGCAACTATTGGTAACAACAATGGTTGTACAAGTGCTTCAACTGGACTACTTATGTCTTCCCTTGACCCTGAAGAGATGATGGCGTTAGCTTCTTTCGGAAATGTTAAAGATGGTGCATGTGCAGGTGGACCCTCACCCTCACCTTCACATTCACCTTCACCTTCACCCCACCCAACCCCACCTCTACCCCTACCCCTACCCCATCATCCTCATACATCACCTGCTTTTCTTCATCCCATGAACATGAGCATGAATATGAGCATGAGCATGATGATGAATCCAGACGGATTTGCGGATGTGTCGACGTTTGAGGATGCATTTAGTCAAATCTTGGATGCAAAGAAAGAAGATCATGATCATGATCGTAATTTGCATGGAGATCTTGTTGAAAGTCGTCCTTCGAATTCAACCAAACTGCATCATGGTCAAATGATGGCGATGAAAGATTCAAAGAGTAATGGCAATGGTGGTAATATTGGAGGTGGAGTTATGGGCAATGAGGGGATGACAAGAGATTTTTTGGGGCTGAAACCTCCCTCCCATGGCCATGGTGGTATTCTTAAGCATCAACCAAACCCCTAAACCATGGCATGCAAGGTAATTAATGGATTAATTTATCAAATTAGGGTTTTGCCCTTTTCGTAGTTACTTTTTCATGTCTTTTTTGTTACTGTAATACAAAAAGTAAAGAAGCTTTCGAGTCCCTAATGATCTATTTTCGCATTGGAACTTCATACACATGATGCATGATGCTATGCATAAACCATGCTCAAACAATCTCGTTACAGTTACAAAATTACAATTTTTAAGTAGATTTAATGTGCTTCCTTTTACTCGGATTCGTAAGGGTTTTGTTGGAACGGAGATTCTTATGTTTTTTTTTTTTAATATATATAAGGATGATTTAACAACACAGATAACAAAACATATGGGGTAACATTGGATCCTTGATCCAGTACAATGGAAAGATTCCTGAAATGGTGCAATACAGTTAAATATTTTATCTATGACAAATATAAAACAAGGATATTTTAACTCAAGCCCATATAAAAAAATCAATAGGCTAAAAAAAGGATATAATAGTTCGTTGGAGCAACTTCAACGATTTTTATGTTTCGGAGGCCAAGAATTTTGTTAGAATGATACTATAAATATCATCTCCACTCACATAAATAGTAACATTAGGATACATTATTATACTTCTATACGGGTACACAAGGAAATTGGGAAGGGGGTACAAATACGATTTCCCATTTTCTTTCCATCAAAAAATTTAGCATTATTTTTGTCTTAGCTTTTTTTTTTTAACACCAAACATGAAGGTTAAATATGAAGGCTTATAAAAAACACTATTCACAATGTTAATTTCAATTAATTTTTTTAAAACAACAAAAATGAAATAAGTTTTTTTTTTAATGAAAACTAGTTTTCTAAAATTCTCAAATTAATTTATTTAAACTTTGAATCTAAACTATATATAATTTAGTTGTTATTATTTATGATGTGAATTGATTTATTATTATTAACACTATAATATATGAAATATAATATATGAAATGTGTATAATCAAGTTTTTAATATTTACAATGTCAATTTAAACTAAAATTTCGAAGAAAAAAATATTATTTTTTATACATCAATATAATTGTTTATTTAAAGGGTAAATGAATTATGAATTTTTATATCTTTATTTTATATTAACAATTAAAAAACCTAGATATTAAAAAAAAAAGTGTTTTTTAAAATCATTTTTTATATATCAATATAGATGTTTATGGAAAAATAATAAAATTTTATGATATTGTTATACTCGGTTTTTTTTTTTTTTCAATAAAAGATTAGTCATAAAAACGGAAAAAAAAAATGAACAAAAAACAAAAACAAAAATAGAAAATGAGTTTTTTTTGTTAATTATGGTATATGTACGTCGACAGTAAGTGATGAAAATGTATGGATAAATTGGTTCATTGGTTCAATTGTTTAAAATGGTTCCTCACTGAATATATATATATATATATATATATATATATATATATATATATATATATATATATATTGCATGACCCGACTCTTGTGCGGGTGACAAAAGGCGCATTTAGTACTTATTTTAAAAAATTAACTCAGATCGTCATTCTTTTAGTTAAAAGTTTCACATTTGGTCTCTCGTTAACTTAAATATGCATGTTTCATTCTTTGCGGGACATGAAGGGACTATTTTGTTATTTTTGGTTTTATTTTTATTTTTTTCTTATAATTATTTATAATATAAAAAAAGAAAAAGTCCATCCTACCCACCTCACCCTAACCTCTTCCCTTCTCAATCTTTTTCCCCTAAATTCTTTGATATAAAATAATAACCACCACTATACTGTTACCGACAACCATTGATGGCTACCTCTTTTTCCCGGATCAACCTTCAACAATCAAAATATAAATCATACAACCACCAACATCACTAAATCCATCTCACCCATAATTCATTCCAGCCATAACCACCCTTATATCCACAACCATCATCAACACCTACATATACACCCACCATCATCACCTCCTTTTGTAATCACCGCTAACCACAGGCCTTAATCATCACAAACCCACCAATCTAGTACATTTATACAAATATGAGATCACAAAAAAAAGGAAAACAAAAACCCAATGTTCAACAATTTCTCACACCTAACCTCCAATTCATTGTCTTCTTCACTTCACTTAGTTAAATAATGTCGAATTTTGAGAGGGGTATTCTAATCATGATATGTAGTAAACTAGAAACGAGAAAGAGAGGTGTAGGTTCAACTTCAGTTGGTCTGCTTCGAAATATAGAGCAATCACGAACATTACTTTGACTTGCTAACAAGAAACATCCTCGAAGAAGATGGCCATGGATTCTAAATGCACCACCATCGTCACACCATCTAGGGTTTGCCATCACCTGAATCATCACCTGACTCCCCGTACCTCAGATTCATCAGGTTTCGATCGGAGATGGAGGTGGAGCTAGGGTTTCGAACAGGATAAAGGCAAATAATAACAAATCGGTTCTTCCTTGGTAGTTCAACTCTTTAGAATCAGCAGCTCTAAAGAAAAATATAACAAAAAGGAAGTTGAGGGGGTAGAAGGAAACATGGGGAAAGGGTTAGGGTTTATATATACACACACACACACACACACACACACACACACACACACACACACACACACATATATATATATATATATATATATATATATATATATATATATATATATATATATATATATGGGAAAAGTGAATATACCCTTAAGGGTATATAAGCATAGGTACTCAAACGCATCATACTACGTCGTTAGGGTTTATATATATATATATATGTGTGTGTGTGTGTGTGTGTGTATATATATAGAGAGAGAGAGTGAGAGAGAGGAAAAGTGAATATACACTTAAGGGTATATAAGCATAGGTACTCAAACGCATCATACTACGTCGTTAGGGTTTATATATATATATATATATATATATATATATATATATATATATATGTGTGTGTGTGTGTGTGTGTGTGTGTGTGTGTGTATATATATATATATATATATAGAGAGAGAGAGAGGAAAAGTGAATATACACTTAAGGGTATATAAGCATAGGTACTCAAACACATCATACTACGTCGTTAGTGTTTATATATATATATATATATATATATATATATATATATATATATATATATATATATATATATATATATATATAGGAAAAGTGAATATACCCTTAAGGGTATATAAGAATAAGTACTCAAACGCATCATACTACGTCGTTTTGTATCATATATATACATTGTAATTGTCCAATATTTTTATAACTCAACTTCTAACTTGATTTATTCCCAAGATTTTTATAAATTTCTATTTATCAACCTCTTACATAATTTTCATTTTCAACTATAATATATATATATATATATATATATATATATATATATATATATATATATATATATATTATAGTTGAAAATGAAAATTATGTAAGAGGTTGATAAATAGAAATTTATAAAAATCTTGGAAATAAATCAAGTTAGAAGTTGAGTTTTATATATATATATATATATATATATATATATATATATATATAACATAGTAGGTATTCGGCAAAAAGATGTGATGTAAAAAGAAGATAATAGTGAAAATCTGAAAATTTTGAAAGTAAATCAAGTTAGAGATTGAAGTTTAAAAAACATTATAATGAATTTATCAAACAAAACCACATATTATGATGGATTAGGGTACCTAAGCTTATAATTATAATTAAATAAATTCCTAAAATTTAAGACCAGGTTCTTAAATTAACAAAATAAATAAATGAAAGATGATTTATATAGATAAATCACCAAGGAATAAATATATCATTACTTTATATGTCGTTTAGAAAATTATAAGTGAAAATAATAACATGTTAAAAGTTAAAGGGCTATTTGTGACAGTCGGGTGAAACTTAGGTTTGACTAGAGATTTGACCAACTTACTAACTTGAAATAATTTTGTGAAAATTAGCATGGAGAGGAACCATTTTAAAAGTTAGTTAGTTTGGAGTTACTCTAAAAGACCGTTTGCAAGGAGGGACCAAAAGTTACAACCTGAGGAAATTTAAAGCAAGTTAATGGGTCTCCTCTCCCATTTGCTTAGGAAGAACGTGATTGAGAAAAAGGAAGAGTGCTAATTGCGATTTTGATTCTCAACAACTTCCAGAATTTATTCAAGTGGAGATTTGAGCATCCAAGAAAATGAAAGTTAAATCAAAGGCTTTTTAGGTATAATCTCTTCTCCTCTAACTCTATTTCGAGTTCATAATTAGGGTTGAACCCCAATGTCGATATTAGATTGTTATGATGGTTAGTGTTTGGTGTAACACCCCATTTATTAAATAAATAAATAGATAAATTGATGAATGAATAGTAGCCCTAAAATCAATAATAATTTAGCAAGGTGTTGGTTTTTGATGAGTTAACTGTCATAATTTTAGAAGTTAAGGGTTAACTGTGTAAGTTCCGGAGTGGTTTTGTAAATATTTATGAAGGCAGGGACTGATTGGTATATTATTATGACTTAATTTGAAGAGATTTTAGAGGTTAAGGGGCTTAATGGTAATATATGAACTTTAGTTGAAAATAATTTGTAGAAGAGGGGCTGTTTGGTAAGTATTGGACCAAAATTGAAGTGAATTTGGAATGTTGAGGGTTAAAAGGGTAAATTATTGGTCCATTTTGAAAGAAAAAGGGGAAGGAGGGACCAATTGCGTTATTATGAGATAAAGTTTTATAGGGCTCGGGGTATATAACTCGTCACCCCGGTAACCCTAACCCTAGAAGATGAAGCCACCACCCTTATGCCTCCCTCCCTCCAGCCGCTGCTACCACCCCTTCACACTCGTTTTTCGACCGACAAAGACCACCGATGATGTTCTCTATTAGGGGTGAGCATGGTGCGGTTTGATGCGGTTTTTACACCAAATCGAAAACCGAAAACCGAAATTGCGGTTTTTATGTCCATGTAACCGATAGGTGCGGTTTCTGTTGCGGTTCGGTTTTGTGGTGTCATTTGCGGTTTCAGTTTTTTGTTTCGGTTTTGGTTATTAACCGCAATATGGAAATGGTGTGGTTTTATTTTGATGGTGCAGTTATTTTTATGTCCAACCACAACTTTCAGCTTTTATTTCATTTATTAAGTTTGACTTTCTTATTTGACAACTAGCACTAGATACAACATACAACAAAATGAACTTGCATCCAAAACATAATAAAATAGATATAACTTATAAGCATCAATTCATATTTTATCAATATATTCCCTTTAATTTTTTAAATTTACAGCTTGACAAAATGAACTTGTATCCAAAACATAATAAAATAGATATAAACACATGATCCAACCACATTTTAAAATTAATAAATTCATTTTAATTCATAACCATTAAGTCATCAATATCCAACCACATTTTGAAATTGATAAATCTAAAACATAATAATATCTGTCAAAGTTCAAACTTCATCAAAAAGCATAAACATGTTTTTATCACCAACAATAAAATATATAAAATAAACCACCATTAATCATAATCTCCTTAATCCTTGGAATATTTTTTCCTTGTTTTCAATCTACATAAATTAACATAAATATTAGATTATTAGTATATAAATCATTAGTAATTATTATCATAATATGAAATCATATCATATGGAAGAAAAACTTACCAATTTTTAAACCCGCCATCTTCTCATTAAATTCATCAATTTCTTTACTCTTCATAGCACAACCAAGCTCAAGATCTACCAGTGAACACCTTATCCAATCTTGTGCACAAATTAGAACTTCCGCAGTGTCTGGGTTAAGTGAACTCTTATACTTATCAATAACTCTGCCACCTGTACTAAAGGCCGACTCTGATGCAACTGTCGATATCGGCATAGCCAAAACATGCCTAGCTAAGGTAGATAATATATGGAATTTTATTGAATTTACTTTCCACCATCCCAAAAGATCAAACTTGTTGTCCCTTTTTTCCCTTCCATCCGCTAGATAAATCTCCACCTCACTCTTAATATCTTGACCCTCATGATCAAATTTGTCAAATTCTAGCTCCAAATAAATATCCATCTCACCAAAGCTACTTAAATTTTCACCACCAAGATTATCATGTGTGTTTTGTACATTCGCTTTTTCCACTTTGCCCTTGTAATGGTTAAACAAATCTTCAAGAGTCTTAGTTACCAATCCCAATATCTTTTTGCTTTTCACACTGCCCTTGCCATAGATCAATTCAATGCAATAAGTAACGTATCCAAGATTGTTGTGCGGATCCAAAACAACCGCAACATAAAGTAGATAATTCACATTATCTACATTGTCCCAATACTTGTCATACTTTGCTTTCATCAATATCGTCATATTCTTCTTTTGTTCAACTTGACTCAAGGTCATCTTGGTGATGGTGGCTTGCATTCTTACAAACTTAGAAAAAAAAATATTCTTCGTTACATACTTCGAACCAGATATCTTAGTTGCAACATTGGAAAATATCTTCAAGTACTCGATCAAATTCCTATTTTAAATGCAAATATCAATATGTAAGTATTAAAATGATATACACACAGTAATAACTAAAAGAAATAAACATACCTAGATGTCTCCCAATCAACATCACTTGGTGCACCAACTACTTTGGTCTTTCTTTTCCTTTTTCTTGTGCTCCCATCCACATTGTCATATGCCTCGGTGAGAAAATAAGCCTCGTAAGAAGGGTCTATCATATAAAGCCTATTGAAAAAATAAAATAAGCACTCGATGTTAGTTAAAGGAAAAATAATATAATTATAAAACAAATAAACATACCTTTCAAAGTTCAAACGCATTCTCATAAAGTACGGTTGTTTCCAACATTAAATATGTTGAATTCCATCTCGTGTCAACATCTAGAGATGGATTTTGTTTAGATTTTACTTCAACACGAGCAACACAATCTTCAAATGTTTTATACCGAGCCGGTGATGATCGTACATACCTCACCACATTTCGAATTCTAGTAACAACATCGAACTGCTCTTCTAAACCATATCTAACCACAAGATTGATGATATGTGCACAACAACGGAGGTGAAAATATTTACAATCTAATATAACATTCGGTCCCTTCATCATCCTCTTCAAATATCTTATAGCCTCGTCATTTGAAGACGCATTATCCACTATCATAGTAAACACAGTTCCAATCCCCCACTTTTGTATGCACTCATAAACCAAACTCCCAATGGTTTCACCCCTATGATTCTCTATAGGGAAAAAGTTTAGAATTTTCTTTTGTAAAGCCCATGCATTGTCAATCTAATGAGTCGTAAGACACATATAATTCACGTTCTGAACAGATGACCATGTATCCATAGTTAGGCATACTGTTTGGACTTTCAACATCTCTTTAACTTTTTTTGCTTCTTCTTTATAAATCTCTATACAGTCTCGAGCTACAGTCCATCTAGACGTCATCTTAAACTCCGGATTCAATTCCCACACAAATTCCTTAAAACCCTCATCATCAACAATGATAACGGTCGATTGTCTTTAATGCACATTTTGGCAAGGGGCAATCTACACTTCTCCTGGCTAAAGGAATGCTTAGCCAAAGACCCACCCGCCTCGGTACCTTTTGGCTTAAAGCTTAATTTTGTTTGTTTCTTTGCATCTTTGTCTTTACCTTCATAAAGGGGGTTGCGCCTACAAGAATTAACTATATGACTGAGTAATGAGGAGGTGCCATTCTCTCTAGTGCCACAAGCTAAAACCTTTTTACAATGTGTGCATTCTGCTTTTTTTACGCTTTTAACATATGGAAAATGTTGCCATACAATGGACCGTAACTTAGGTTTTGCATTTTTTTTTCTTCTTCAACATCACCTTCACCTTGGACTTCAACTCCATCTTCTTGTTGATCATCCAAATTAATTACACCTTCATTAGTAGCCATGCTGAAATACATTTTATGTTAGTACTAAATCAGGTGAAAACATGGTGAGTTGCAAAACAAAAAATATTATAATAAAAGAAATACACATTGTGTTTTAATTATCACTAGGCATATGTTTACATTGTTTCTTATATTAGTATAAAATAAATAAGCATATCACCTCAACAAATAAATAACCAAACTGCCTTTTGGTTACGTTTAACAATGGAAAAAGGGGTAGGGTATGATAGTAAATTCATATAGGTTTAAGATTACAAGGAAATATAGGTTTGTTCTCTTGTATCTATATTTATTCTTTTTAAGGATTATAGAAACTAATATTGTTTACCTTTATTTTTTTCTCTCTATAACGTGTGGAATTCCCTGTTATTGCATATATTGATCTAGAGATGCTATATTTTTAGAATAGGGAGAATTTCATATATACCCTTCTTAAACATCAAAATATCATATTTACCCAACTTAATTTCTAAATATCATATTTACCCTTCATAAACTTTCTAAATATCATATTTACCCTTCATAAAATTTCAAAATATCATATATGTCCTTTTTAAACATCAAAAATATCATATATGCCCTTTCTTAAATGTCAAAATATCGTATATGCACTTTTTAAACATCAAAATATCAATGATAATATCTAAAATATCTTCTATATACAAAATTATAATAATCAACAACAACAAAAACTAAACAATCAAAATATATATTTCATAGAAAGGGTTAAAGATGAATCTTTTTGTCTGTCAAGAAGCCAACATTCTAACAATTTACAAGTTCACATTTCATTATCATAGACGTAAAGATAATATGGTTAAATTTCTTAATTATTACAATAACTCTAAGGTATAAAAATGATTATAAAATATTAAAAACAATACAAAAAATGATTTGGGCAAATATGATATTTTGAAGGTTTATGAAGGGTAAATATGATATTGAGAAATTAAACTGGGCAAATATGATATTTTGAAGTTTAAGAGGGGCATATATGAAATTATCCCTTTAGAATATGTCTACAAAAACTCTAAGAAACCTTAGCCTTACATACTAGCTACCATTAAAGAGTAAATCATATATAAATTAAGCCACATCCACTTTTCAACAGACAAATAAGACTGTCTTCAACAAAATAATCATATACGGAACAAAAATAATGACCAATATGTTTAAGTCCTGCTTAATCATGAAAGAGTAATCACTTTTATTGTCAAAAAAGAACCAGAGTAACAAAATAACAAGATCTAATACAGTAGATTCGAAGTGTTGGTAACCCCATTGTTGGAAAGATAGTCGACTAGAAGAACAGAAGAGACAATTGAAAAAATACAAGAATGGTCGAATTCTAGAAGAGGAATTTGAAAAAAAGAACTTACCTGAGATGAAGAGGAAGATTGCTTCAGTAATCAGGTCGCCGAAATCGTTAGTTGCAATCCCAGTTGTCGGAGTTGATGCTCGATCGTTGCTGACTTGCTTCAGTGGTTCGATAATTGTTGACTTGCTTCAATGATTCGATCGTTGGCTACTTTCAGTCACCGTTAATCGAAGGCTAAAGGGAGGCTACGACTTTTTAGAACACAAAAGACAATGAAAGAAATATGGTGAAAGAACTGGGAACAACCCTATTCTTTTTGGATTTCTATTTTTATTAAAAAAAATGAAATATATATTCAATTAATAATAATATTTTAATATTTCGATGCAGTTCGGTTAATTTGCAGTTTTTTAAAGATAAAACTGCATCGCACCAAAAAATTGCGGTTTTTTGATTTTCTAAAACCGCACCATCGGTTATATGTTCGGTTTCAGTTTTTCGGTTATTTTGCGGTTATTCGGTTTGCGGTTTGGTTTTTGCTCACCCCTAATCTCTACGACCGGAGAGAGCAAAGACCGGCGGGACCGAGAGTCATGGACTCTATGGTCGCTTTCCGGTGGAGGCAACACCACTATTTCCTCCGCCGCAACCACCGAAGCTGAAGACAAAGTTGATGTGGGACAAGCCCCAACTTTGTTTCTCTCGCTGCTGGCCCTATTCTAGCGAGATCAAGGGTGATTCAAGGCTAGTTTGGAGACCAGAGAGCACGGTTGTTGCTTTAGCCGATGTTAGTTGCCGCCTATGTGGTCGTCAACATCGTTGATTCCTCCGGCTGTTACTCGAGTCACTGCTCCAGCTGTCCCACTGTCGTTGTTGCCACCATTAGTGTTGTTGTTTCCGTCGCCGTACGCCACTAAGTGGATGGTTGTGACCATTTTTTAGTCAATGCGTTGTGTTGGTGTGTGTTGCATGGTCGGGAACCAGGAGAGCCATCACCACCACCGTGAGGTGGTGGCTAGCACCTCCGACCACTATCTGCCGCCACAAAGCTGGATGAGTATGTGTGTGTGTGTTATCTTATGTGTGTGTTTATTTTGGAACATTATGTTGTATAATTATAGTTTGGCCAGAATAATCAAGGAAATCGCCACCACCACGACCGTGAAGTGGTGGCTGCCGCCTTCTACTGCCACCAACTGTCGTGTTGGGTGGCGATGTGCATTTGAGTGTGAATGGATTGCTATTTATGATATGCTTGGACACATTTTTGGATCTAGTATCATAACCACCATCATCACGAGGTGGTGGCTGCCGTCGTTGACCACCACTACCCGAGGTGGTAGTGGGTGGTGCCCGGCAGAAACGTTCAGGGGTGGAGGACGTCATGTACAGTATCACAACAGTGTAATATAATAAACAAGCAACAACATCATCCATTGCATTATAAGTAAAGTTTTAATACATGTGTGTTTCTTTCATTGTAGTAAGACACCAAAAATATACAATCAAAATAAAAGACAAGACTTGTCAGCTCCGTCTTCTCAAAACCTGGCCTCCGTACCTGTCTACTGATGACCTGAGAATACAAGTTATTTTGAAAGCGAGTATCAGCTTTAAAGCTGGTGAATTCATAAGTATATAAGTGTCATTGCCTTGTTTGTAAAAAAATCTGTTATAAAGACCATGTAAAACGTTAAATGAAAACGTTGATGTACGTTTGAAAACCCTAGAAAAACCCTTATTTTCTATAAGTATGAAATGTAGTCTTCTACCAAGACCCGAATGTTTTGTAAGTAAAATTGTTGTTTTCCTTTAATTGTTTAGTACTAAAGTACTTAGTCTAACTCATCGTTTATGTGAAAGAATCACAAAATAAAGTAAACAAGAAAATGTACTACTGTAAGTGTTGTCACTAGATACCAGGACCAACACATCATATGTGACGGTTATCCCAAGGTACTAGGGTTAACACAACCTATATAACCTAATGAACATCCGAAGATTTGTCCAATTGTCCTCTGTAGCAGCAGCAGGGGGAAGGAAGGGTTAGTCCCTTTAAAGGTACTCCTAATATAAGTAATAACCGTAGGCATCCGTAGATGTTCATCACCCACTGTTGCTAACAGATGGGTTCCGGAATGGTTAGTCCCGTACATATATCCCGAGGTACTGTGGGATAGAGGCCCGACTAGGTATCCCGAGGTACTGGGGATAGGGTCCTGTCTAGATATCCCGAGGTACTAGGGATATGCAGGAAGATTTAAACAGAAGGTACAAGTAAATCATCCTCGCAATTCGAGATACAAGTATTCATGTAATGTGTTCATGTACGCGTATTCATGTATCAGGTAAGTATATGTAAATGTACTCATGTATCATGTAATCAAATGTAAAGGTACTCATGTATCAGGTAATGTACTGGTATAGACTCATGAATGAACTGACTCTTGTGTGATTCCTTGTAATAGGAATTATGTTTGATATCTCCAAATTATCCCTATGATAGTTTGCTGGAAGGTAATTCGTTGTTCAAGTAGGTTTATACACTCTTACTACTCAAGGGTGTGAGAAACCAAATGAAAACTGTAAACTATAACATTCATACATATATAAGAATATAAGTGTACATGCATAGTTTGGTTCAATAATATAAAATGGTTTTATAAGACCTCTTACGGGTTTTTGAACAATAATTAACAATGACTTGATGTCATTTATAATATACATTTCAAAGGTAAAACAATTGATAACAATGCGTTTTTAAGATTTAAAACCATTTTATGCAACACATTTTGTAGTATGTGAAATCTGTTAAATGACAAACACAGTTATACAATATATAACAATGATTTAATAACATGTTTGTTTCTACTTGTATTCCCCCCTTTAAAGCATTTAAAATCATTTAAAACATTGATTAGGGGTATGAACTCACCTGTAGTTGGTGATTGGGATGAAATGAACGGTATCGGATTGCTAGGTGTCAAGTGAGAACTTGTGAAAACACTACGATCCTAATGAACATATAATCACACATATATGCACTCAATTAGACATAATTGACTAATTGATAATGTTTAAGACATCCTAGGCATATAAACACTTTATATAAGTATTTTAAGCCATAAGGATTGCATCTAAGCCATTGTGGGATAGGGTACTTGTGTTTAGGGTTTCCAAAGGACCCCATATGAGAGTGTACTCTCTCTAAACCATCACACATGGAGTTTACGGTTGTAAACTATTGAGTTTACGGCCGTAAACTCCCAAACATGTGTGTTTGGTGTGTTTTGAAGTCCCAAATGCTTTCTAGAATTGTTCTAACTTAGTGGCTAAGTCCTTGGAAGAGTTTAAGGTCTAGAAGTACTCCAATTAGGAGTTTACGGCCTCAAGGCTAATACCCTTAGAGTTTACGGCCGTAAACTCTAAGTATGGTGGGTTTTAGTTGTTTTCAAGCCTCTTGCACTTATGAGATATGCTCTAGACAATTGTTTAAAGCAAATGAGAACCCTAGGCACACTTTGGTGCCATCCTTTTGAGTTTACGGCCCAAGAACATTCTCTTGGCCGTAAACTCACTTTGATGAGTGATTTTTATGTATTTAGGTTACTCATTTTTGTAGGAAACAATTCCATGAAGGGGTCTAGGGCTTTAGGTGTCTTGAAACCACACTTTTGTCCATTCTTATGGAGTTTACGGCCTAAGCTTCTCTTGGGCCGTAAACTCACTTTGTTTTGTGTCATTTGATGTGTTTAAGACCTTGTTCTACTTGGGGAAATAGCCTAAATACAAGTCCTAAAGTCCTAGTGTCCTCAAAACACCATGTTATGTTACAAAATGGAGTTTACGGCCTAAGAGAGTTCTGGGCCGTAAACTCCCAATCTTGGGTGGCTTTTGGCTTGTTTTATTATCCCTAACATGCATACATAAACCTCTAAGGCCTTATCATAACACATGTGTCGGTTTTGGCTTCGTTTCGGGAGTTTACCGCTCAAGAACACCTCGAGGTGTAAACTCCTAGATTTCATGTTTTAGCCTTCTAAAACATGTTATAGACACGTATAAAGCTTTCTATCGATACTATAAAGAGTTACTCACGTTTTGGTATAAAAACCCGAAGATCCGTCAGAGAGAAAATGGCTTTTCTCTAGTCGGAAATGTGAATAATGAATGATTTTGGTTTAGAAATCTATTTATAGTCCTGAGATATTTTTATTCCTGAAATGATCCTTAATAAATTAGAGTGTTTGGAATAACAGTGTTGCACCTAACCCTAGTGCACCCACTCTCCTGATATTTCCTGAAGTGTAAACCCTGAATTTCTCAAACTTACGCGAAAAGTCTGAAAATTAACTATGACTGCTACAACTTCTATTGAAGTGATATAGTTTGTATAGAATGGAAATTTTGAGTTGTCACATCATCCCCCCGTTAGAAGGAATTTCGTCTCGAAATTAGAATTTAAGCAAATAAGGAAATACAAATAACTAAGCGAAAAGGTGAGGGTATTTCAGTTTCATCCGATCCTCACGTTCCCAAGTGAATTCCGGTCCACGCTTTGCGTTCCAGCGCACCTTCACTACCGGGATACGGCTCTGTTTTGTTTGCTTGACCTCTCGGTCCATGATCTCTACCGGTTCCTCCACGAAATTGAGGCTCTCGTTGATCTCGATCTCGTCGAGTGGAATAACAAGAGTCTCGTCGGATAGACACTTTTTCTAGTTCGAGACGTGGAAGGTAGGATGTACGTTACTGAGTTCTTGCGGTAGATTGAGTTTGTAAGATATAGGGTCGATTCTCGTAAGAATATCAAAAGGCCCTATGTATCTTGGATTGAGCTTCCCACGCTCTCCAAAGCGTATCAAGCCCTTCCATGGTGAGACCTTCAGTAGGACTCGGTCGCCTACCTGGAACTCCAAAGGTTTCCTACGCTTGTCATCGTAGCTTTTCTGTCGGTCTCTAGAGGCTTTCAATCGTTCACGAATTTGAACGATCTTCTTTGTCGTTTCCCGAATGATTTTCGGACCCGTGAGAGTGCTTTCGGGAACTCGTCCCTTAGCCAACTGGGTATCACCCCTTCAGCCCAGCACAGAGGGGACCTGCACTTTCGGCCATAGAGGGCCTCGAATGGAGCTGCCTTTATGCTCGTGTGATAACTGTTGTTGTAGGAAAATTCGACTAGGGGTAAGTGAGTATCCCAAGATTTTCCAAAGTCAATCACACAGGCACGCAACATATCTTCTAAGGTTTGGATAGTTCTCTCACTTTGCCCGTCGGTCTGTGGGTGGTAGGCTGTACTCATGTCCAGCCTAGTTCCTAGGGAACTTTGCAATGACTGCCAGAACCTCGATGTGAATCTACTATCTCGGTCCGAGATGATAGATAAAGGAATGTCGTGCAGCCTTACAATCTCCCTAATGTAAGTTCTGGTAAGTTTCTCCATCTTGTCTGTTTCTTTGATCGGTAGGAAGTGTGCAGACTTGGTCAGTCTATCGACGATGACCCATATGGAATCAAGTCCACCCGTCGTCTTGGGTAACTTGGTTATGAAGTCCATAGTGATCTGCTCCCACTTCCATTCTGGTATTTCCGGTTGTTGTAGAAGACCGGAGGGTTTCTGGTATTCGACCTTGACCTTTGCGCAAGTAAGGCATTTACTCACGAAGGTAGCAATATCTACTTTCATGTTAGGCCACCAGTATAGCTTTTTAAGATCCAGATACATCTTATCTGAACCCGGGTGGACGGAATAACGTGTGTTATGAGCTTCGGTCATGACCAAGTCTCTGAAGCCATCGCGTTTCGGTGTCCAGATCCGATCCATGCGGTATAAGGCTCCGCCACCCTTGACTTCCAAGTTTTTATCCATCCCTCTAAGGGATTCACCAGCCACGTTTTCAGGTTTCAAAGCGTCGAGCTGAGCCTCCTTAATTTGCGTGGACAAGTGTGAATGGATAGTTAGAGTCAAAGATTTGACTCTACGACCAGTATATTCTTTCCGACTTAGGGCGTCGGCTACTACATTGGCTTTACCCGGATGATAACGAATTTCACATTCGTAATCGCTGAGTAGCTCGACCCACCGTCGTTGTCTCATGTTGAGCTCTTTCTGGTCGAAAATGTGTTGTAGACTCTTATGGCCCGTAAAGATCGTGCTTTTTGTACCATATAGGTAATGTCGCCAGATCTTCAGAGCAAACACAACGGCTCCTAGTTCAAGATCGTGGGTTGTGTAGTTAACCTCATGTGTCTTCAGCTGTCTCGAGGCATAGGCGATGACTTTACCTCGCTGCATCAGAACACATCCAAGCCCTTGGTTGGATGCATCGCAATATACAATGAAGTCTTCTATCCCTTCCGGGAGGGATAGTATCGGGGCGGTGCACAAGGCTCGTTTGAGCGTTTGCAACGCTCTTTCCTGTTTCTCTTCCCAGTCAAAGGCCACGCCTTTCTGGGTCAGGGTTGTTAGAGGTTTCGCTATGCTGGAGAAGTTCTGAATGAACCTGCGATAGTAGCCAGCCAGACCTAGAAATTGACGAATTTCGGTAGGTGTCTTTGGTGCTGACCAGTTCTCAATGGTTGTAATCTTGGAGGGGTCCACATGTATACCTTCTTCGCTAACCACATGGCCCAAAAATTCAACTCGTCGAATCCAAAATTCTCACTTCGAGAACTTTGCGTAGAGCTTCTCCGCTCGCAGTGTTTCTAAGATTTTACGGAGATGTTGACTATGTTCCTCCTTACTTCGAGAGTAGATGAGTATGTGATCAATGAAGACGATGACAAACTGATCCAAGTAAGGATGACACACCCTATTCATCAGATCCATGAATACTGCGGGCGCGTTAGTTAATCCGAATGGCATCACTACAAACTCGTAGTGCCCATAACGAGTTCGGAAGGCTGTTTTGGGAACATCCTCCTCTAACACTCGTAGTTGGTGATATCCGGATCGCAGATCAATCTTTGAGAAGTAGTTGGCTCCTTGAAGTTGATCAAACAAATCGTCAATGCAGGGCAAGGGATAACGATTTTTAATGGTAAGTTTGTTGAGTTCTCTATAGTCGATGCACATGCGAAACGATCCATCTTTCTTCTTGACGAACAAGACCGGTGCTCCCCATGGTGAGAAACTTGGTCGAATGAATCCCTTCTTGAGAAGTTCGTTAAGTTGACTGGAAAGTTCCTGCATCTCGACCGGTGCCAAACGATAAGGAGATTTGGCTACTGGGGTAGCTCCTGGCACTAAGTCGATTCTGAACTCGACTTGGCGTTGCGGTGGCAAACCGGGAAGTTCTTCTGGGAATATGTCGGGAAAGTCGCGTACTTCTGGAATTTTCTGGATGTCCTTCAGTTCTTGACTGGTATCGACGACGTGTGCTAGGAATGCATGATATTCCTTTCGCAAGCACTTCTAGGCTTGAATGCACGAAATGATACGAAGGCTCGTACTAGGTTTGTCGCCGTAGATAGTTAAGGTTTCGTTGTTAGGAAGGTTAAGACAAACTGCTTTTTCAAAGCACAAGATATCGGCGCGAAGAAGACTCAACCAATCCATACCGATGATAACGTCGAAACATTTAATTGTGACTGGCATGAGATCTATCTTGAAAGTATGGCCATCTAAAGTTAAGGTACAACCTACGTATATGCAGTTTGTACTCTCTGTTTTCCCGTTAGCCATTTCTACCGTGAATGAATTATCTAATGCACATGGTTTTTGTTTAAGCAGGTGTGCAAATTTGTGACTTACAAAACTTTTCTCGGCTCCACTATCGAAAAGTATGCAAGCATATGAGTTATCGAGGAGGAACGTACCAGTAACTATCGTAGGATCAGCTATTGCTTCCTCGTGACCTAAGGCCATAACTCTTCCCACTCCTCCAGTTGTCCCCGCTTTAGGGCAGTTCCTCTTGTAATGGCCCACCTCGCCACATCCGTAGCAAGCTTGGCCCATACCGGTGTTAGGAACCTGGGCGGCTTGAGTTGTTGGACCCTTGCAGTAACGGGCGGTGTGCCCCTTCCTGTTGCAGTTAGCGCAGAACATCTCCTTGCAGGGTCCGTGATGATGGAAGTTGCACTTGGTGCACTTCGGAAGAGTCCCAGCATATGTTTTTGCTGGTAAAAGGTTCGCAGGGGCAACAGGAGTCACTATGGCAGCGTTGATTGCCACAAGTTGTTGCTTATTGGAGGACCCTTGCGGGGCCCTTCTTTTCCTTTTATTCCACCCCTTCCTGTGGTAGTCGGGGTTGGGCTTTTGTAGTACAGGAGTAGGGCTTGTTATGTTATGAGGTTTCCGGTGATCAATGAGGGATTGCGCTAGTTCCTTGGCACTATCAAAAGTAATAGTCCTGGAAGCTATAACACTCGACTGGATCTGGGGCGACAACCCCCAGATATATCTTTCTATCTTTTTGCTCTGGGAAGCAACCATGTCGGGGCATAAGTTTGCCAGATCACAGAACCTATTCGTGTAGGTTCCTATGTCAGATCCAACCATTTGCAGGTTCCAGAGTTCCTGCTCGAGTTTTTGTACTTCTCCCCGGGGACAATACTCTCTCATCAGCATGTCCTTCAAGTGTTCCTAGTTGATGGAATACGCCACCACTAGAGTTAGGGATTTAACATGGCCGTTCCACCATGTTAGTGCTCTATCGGAGAAGGTACAAGCTGTGAACTTGACCTTGTTGTTTTCCTGGCAAGCGCAGATTTCAAAGATAGATTCCATCTTTTTCGATCCACTGCCTTAACACCATAACCCCACCAGTACCATTGAAGCTGCGGGGTTTGGCGTTCGTGAAGTCTTTGTAGGTGCATTCCCGAGGGTGTCCATGGCTTTCGCTGTGGTTCGAGGGAGGTGCACCTGTTCCCGATCCTCTAGGGACAAGAGTGTTGATTGTTGACACAGCAGCTGCAACTGCTTCTGTGAAAGCTGCCTGGAATACATTGGCATCAAAGGGGTTAGGTGGTAGAGGAGGTTGAGTTTGTGGTTGTGGTGGTGGAGGAGGTGGTGGTATCGGTGTTTCGTTGATTGGATTACGCCTTGTACTTCTCTGTGGAGGCATCTTTAACTATACGTTTAAAAGATGACGACATGGATAAGAATAACTGATTTATGAATGTGTCCCATGGACTAACTCCCCATAGTCCAACAACAGAATGAATAGAATAACTAGCTGAAAGTGACAACATTTGGATAATAATTTCCATATGATTAGATATCTATCAATAATACTGGAATTATAGATGTAACAAGTTCGAGAAAAATGGCCTAAAAGTAGGCCTTACATCAACCAAGATGGAAAATCTTGACAGAATAAGACTAGATCAAGACCTAACAGGTCTAAGATTTATACAAATAGGAAATTAGATCAAAGTTTTACATAAACTAGGTTATATCCAAAAGATGAGTCGACGAGCTTCTATCGGCGACGAGAGCTGCTTGTATGAGTCCTCGATCCCGACAGTATACATTCAATGTCCCTTATACGCCTGTCCGACCTTTCTTGTTGAGCTCGAAGTTCTCTAACTTCTGCTCGGGTTTCAACAAGTTTCATGAGCAGAGTCCTTTCATGAGCAGATTTGCATTGTGGACCAGAGTCCTTTCATGAGCAGACTCTAGTTGGCGAATGTGGATAGTGTTAACACCAGAATTGGCGTCAACTTCCGAAACTTGATTTATAGTCGCTTGAGCCATGTTCGTATTTCGAGAAATCCTACGCACCATGATTGGTAGTACTCTATCAGCAGAACCTCCTTCCGTGCGGTTGTAGAAACTTCGGTCTCCATTGTAGGGAATGGGTTGACCTTGTTCCTGACTCCATTCAGTCAAGTTAATGGCCCACAAGGGTGTGGGTCCTTGAAACACAGGACGAGGGTTCAGGTTTGGGTTTTGAGCAGCTGGGGGTAGGTTGTTGACTTCTGGCTCCGAGTCCGAACTATCGGAAAAGCCCTCAGCCTGGTGATCATCCAAAGGAATTGGGTGATCATCTTCTGGTTCTGCCTCTAGCCAACCAGCATTGCCGGGGTTTGGGAAGTACGGATCACCATGGTGAAATCCAGCCATTTTAATCTACGCGAGAAATGGGATATAAGAAATAGCTTAAATAGACGAACTAACTAAGATAATTACAGTAAGATCAAATATCCATATGGTATTTCTTGATGGTTGTGTTGGTAAGTTTTTAGATTTGTTGCCACTTCACAACCATTCTTGGGCATATGTTAATCACTCTTCGGACCAGCATAGTTGATCAGGCTATGCTATTCCCAAAACTGACTATATATCCCCAAGCTCACTTGTGATGTTCAACAATCGTAATACTTTTGTTCTTGTCATTGGGACACTGGTTTTAGTATGAATGAAGGCACGTATACTTTGTTAAATATATATATATATATATATATATATATATATATATATATATATATATATATATATATTTTAAAGTATAACTCTTAGACAGAGTGTTTTAATCCCATGTATTTATAGTTAGTATATCTTTTATGGGTTGATATACTTAATTCACTATAAACAATGCTCTGATACCAATTTGTCACATACCAAAACCACGAACGGCGGAAACGTTCAGGGGTGGAGGACGTCATGTACAGTATCACAACAGTGTAATATAATAAACAAGCAACAACATCATCCATTGCATTATAAGTAAAGTTTTAATACATGTGTGTTTCTTTCATTGTAGTAAGACACCAAAAATATACAATCAAAATAAAAGACAAGACTTGTCAGCTCCGTCTTCTCAAAACCTGGCCTCCGTACCTGTCTACTGATGACCTGAGAATACAAGTTATTTTGAAAGCGAGTATCAGCTTTAAAGCTGGTGAATTCATAAGTATATAAGTGTCATTGCCTTGTTTGTAAAAAAATCTGTTATAAAGACCATGTAAAACGTTAAATGAAAACGTTGATGTACGTTTGAAAACCCTAGAAAAACCCTTATTTTCTATAAGTATGAAATGTAGTCTTCTACCAAGACCCGAATGTTTTGTAAGTAAAATTGTTGTTTTCCTTTAATTGTTTAGTACTAAAGTACTTAGTCTAACTCATCGTTTATGTGAAAGAATCACAAAATAAAGTAAACAAGAAAATGTACTACTGTAAGTGTTGTCACTAGATACCAGGACCAACACATCATATGTGACGGTTATCCCAAGGTACTAGGGTTAACACAACCTATATAACCTAATGAACATCCGAAGATTTGTCCAATTGTCCTCTGTAGCAGCAGCAGGGGGAAGGAAGGGTTAGTCCCTTTAAAGGTACTCCTAATATAAGTAATAACCGTAGGCATCCGTAGATGTTCATCACCCACTGTTGCTAACAGATGGGTTCCGGAATGGTTAGTCCCGTACATATATCCCGAGGTACTGTGGGATAGAGGCCCGACTAGGTATCCCGAGGTACTGGGGATAGGGTCCTGTCTAGATATCCCGAGGTACTAGGGATATGCAGGAAGATTTAAACAGAAGGTACAAGTAAATCATCCTCGCAATTCGAGATACAAGTATTCATGTAATGTGTTCATGTACGCGTATTCATGTATCAGGTAAGTATATGTAAATGTACTCATGTATCATGTAATCAAATGTAAAGGTACTCATGTATCAGGTAATGTACTGGTATAGACTCATGAATGAACTGACTCTTGTGTGATTCCTTGTAATAGGAATTATGTTTGATATCTCCAAATTATCCCTATGATAGTTTGCTGGAAGGTAATTCGTTGTTCAAGTAGGTTTATACACTCTTACTACTCAAGGGTGTGAGAAACCAAATGAAAACTGTAAACTATAACATTCATACATATATAAGAATATAAGTGTACATGCATAGTTTGGTTCAATAATATAAAATGGTTTTATAAGACCTCTTACGGGTTTTTGAACAATAATTAACAATGACTTGATGTCATTTATAATATACATTTCAAAGGTAAAACAATTGATAACAATGCGTTTTTAAGATTTAAAACCATTTTATGCAACACATTTTGTAGTATGTGAAATCTGTTAAATGACAAACACAGTTATACAATATATAACAATGATTTAATAACATGTTTGTTTCTACTTGTATTCCCCCCTTTAAAGCATTTAAAATCATTTAAAACATTGATTAGGGGTATGAACTCACCTGTAGTTGGTGATTGGGATGAAATGAACGGTATCGGATTGCTAGGTGTCAAGTGAGAACTTGTGAAAACACTACGATCCTAATGAACATATAATCACACATATATGCACTCAATTAGACATAATTGACTAATTGATAATGTTTAAGACATCCTAGGCATATAAACACTTTATATAAGTATTTTAAGCCATAAGGATTGCATCTAAGCCATTGTGGGATAGGGTACTTGTGTTTAGGGTTTCCAAAGGACCCCATATGAGAGTGTACTCTCTCTAAACCATCACACATGGAGTTTACGGTTGTAAACTATTGAGTTTACGGCCGTAAACTCCCAAACATGTGTGTTTGGTGTGTTTTGAAGTCCCAAATGCTTTCTAGAATTGTTCTAACTTAGTGGCTAAGTCCTTGGAAGAGTTTAAGGTCTAGAAGTACTCCAATTAGGAGTTTACGGCCTCAAGGCTAATACCCTTAGAGTTTACGGCCGTAAACTCTAAGTATGGTGGGTTTTAGTTGTTTTCAAGCCTCTTGCACTTATGAGATATGCTCTAGACAATTGTTTAAAGCAAATGAGAACCCTAGGCACACTTTGGTGCCATCCTTTTGAGTTTACGGCCCAAGAACATTCTCTTGGCCGTAAACTCACTTTGATGAGTGATTTTTATGTATTTAGGTTACTCATTTTTGTAGGAAACAATTCCATGAAGGGGTCTAGGGCTTTAGGTGTCTTGAAACCACACTTTTGTCCATTCTTATGGAGTTTACGGCCTAAGCTTCTCTTGGGCCGTAAACTCACTTTGTTTTGTGTCATTTGATGTGTTTAAGACCTTGTTCTACTTGGGGAAATAGCCTAAATACAAGTCCTAAAGTCCTAGTGTCCTCAAAACACCATGTTATGTTACAAAATGGAGTTTACGGCCTAAGAGAGTTCTGGGCCGTAAACTCCCAATCTTGGGTGGCTTTTGGCTTGTTTTATTATCCCTAACATGCATACATAAACCTCTAAGGCCTTATCATAACACATGTGTCGGTTTTGGCTTCGTTTCGGGAGTTTACCGCTCAAGAACACCTCGAGGTGTAAACTCCTAGATTTCATGTTTTAGCCTTCTAAAACATGTTATAGACACGTATAAAGCTTTCTATCGATACTATAAAGAGTTACTCTCGTTTTGGTATAAAAACCCGAAGATCCGTCAGAGAGAAAATGGCTTTTCTCTAGTCGGAAATGTGAATAATGAATGATTTTGGTTTAGAAATCTATTTATAGTCCTGAGATATTTTGGCAGAAAATATTTTTATTCCTGAAATGATCCCTAATAAATTAGAGTGTTTGGAATAACAGTGTTGCACCTAACCCTAGTGCACCCACTCTCCTGATATTTCCTGAAGTGTAAACCCCGAATTTCTCAAACTTACGCGAAAAGTCTGAAAATTAACTGTGACTACTACAACTTCTATTGAAGCGATATAGTTTGTACAGAATGGAAATTTCGGGTTGTCACACTATTGGGCTTTGGTGATTGGACCATTGATGGGTCATCCAAGAACAAGTATAAGGAATAGAATAATTGGATGGGCTTTGTGGTAAGGCCCGTGTGAGGGTTTAGGCCCAATTTGGAAAATTAGTCCATATATTGGGCCTTGATTTATTATTCGGCTTTTGGGCCTCCAGAGTTTGAGTTTGGGCCTTAATTTTGGTCCAAGTTAGGTTAGGGGTAAAATAGTCTCTTTACCCTAAGTATGGAGTTATGGTTATGCATTGGAACTCAATTATTAATTAGGTGTTATTTTGATGTTGCCAGTTTAGGGGTCTGTCAGCCAGCAGCCAGAGATTTATTCGCGGGACTTCAGTAGTGCGAGGTGAGTATCCTCCAATGTTGGACCATTTGGTTTATGTATTGTAGGAAGACCTGGGGGTTAGCCCTAGGCATTATGTATGAAAGACCAAGAGGCAGCTCCTAGCACATTGTATGCTATTGTGTATGGTAGGAACACCTTGGGGTTAGCCCTAGGCATTATGTATGAAAGACCAGGAGGTGGCTCTTGGCATATTGTATGCTAAATTGCTAATTGGCTAAGTAAAGTAGTATGTATGCTAGTTGTCTTTGTGATGCTTACATGGAAGTCCAGGAGGTGGCTCCTAGCACTTGTCTGTAAGACCGAGGAGGTGGCCCCCGGCTTGGCAAGAAAGACAATATGGCGGACCGTGGCATAATGTCAAGATGATGTTCAACCCATATCATCTTTATTGATTATGATATATGTATAGCTCTTGGTTATGTATGACAGTATGTGATTTATGTGCCATCACCTAGATATGATAAGCAGTATGTTGATATATATGGTATGTGGTATTTGGGGAACTCACTAAGCTTTGGGCTTACAGTTTTCAATTTTGGTTTCAGGTACTTCATTTTCAAAGGAAAGGAGTCGGCGATTGCAGCGCATCACACTATGTTTTCCGCACATGAGATCTTTGGGATTATACTCTGATATTGTTTTATGATAACATGTTTTGATTATTGACACTTTGGTTTTGTCATGGGATGTTATTATAGATGTTTTTATATTGTTGGTTTTATAATAATTTAATTATAAATGAAATTTTTGGTCTTACATTTTGGGATGTTACAAGTTGGTATTAGAGCCCTGGTTTAAGAGATTCAGACACACTCTCAGGTGTGTCTGGACTCAAATCTAGGGTTTGAGAGATTTTTGCAAGAAATTTAATTTCTCTAAAATTAAAATCAAGGGTTTTAATAAAGAACAAGGAGTGTGATGCATGCAATCAGCCGAGCTCAAGTAAGTGATTCCTAAAATACCCATACATGTTATGTTATGTTATCTTATGATATGAATTGAGAATATGTGAAATGCATGCTAGATTAGGGCTAAGGATATAGGAGGGATGTTTTATATGTCTATTGTATGTGCTTGTAGACCAGCATGCTAGTACTGATCAATCAATGATAGGATGGCCTATTTTGGTTATGCCTAATTATAGGAGCTTTAAAATCTCATGCCGGTATAGATTCCTGATAAGAGGATAGAATGGTTTTTTTTGGATCATGTTGGTTAGAATTTCCATTGTTTGAATGCGACTTGCTTTGTGCTTTGTGGGACTCTTAGCAATGTGAGCTGGCTACTGAGTGAATATGCTAAGTCACATGTGGCAAAGGCTGGATAATCTCAGAGTGATGGACTTGGCCCTGTTGCGCAGCTGTCATTTGAGTCTAACCATTCTAGGATTGAGTCTTTTACTCGAAAGATTATCTGATCTCTATTGCATGTGACTATATTCATGAGGTAGCTATTAGACATTACTGGGAATTTTTTAGCAACTGAGGACTGGGTGGGTTCGGGAACCTACAAAAGCCAAGGATATGCTTCAGTAGGTTAGTAGTGAGGTTTAGTAAGACGTAGGTGCATTAGTTTGAGGAAGTGACTTGGAGGATTCGAGAGGATTGCTGAGGAAAGTATGGATAGGTGTGGAAGGCAGTATTGGTCCCTTGAGTACATTGGGCGTACCTATGAGTACGCTTAGCGTACTCTGTATGATTGATCACGAAGGAGCCTCACGTATGTTGGGTGTACGCATCAGAGGGTCAAAACCCTAAATCCCGGACTTGTCCCCTATTTAAACGTCTCTTGGCCTCTTGGACCAAACCCTATCAGTCTCTTTAGCCTCATTTCGTCTTCCTACAACTGATTTAGTGTGTGAGTGAGAGTTGGAGCCTAAGAAGAAGGTTTTGGTGGCCATTTTGGAGTTATTTCAAGAAGGAGAGTTGTTAAGCAAGCTTGGATCAGTTTGGTGCTTCAATAATCTGCATTTGGGTCATCTAGCAAGGCTTCTAGAGGTAAAAAGTTTGCACCTTTCCATTTAAATCTTTAGATCTAGCTAGGGTTTTCTAGTTTGGTCCCTTTGTTGGATTTTAGACCACTTTGGGCGAGTTAAGCAACTCCATGAGAGGAGAATGGTAGATCTGAGGTCCCTTGGTCTTTTTGAAGCATAAAAATGGAGCCTTGGTGGAAGTATTGGTCTCATGCATGGTTTAAGGACTTTGGAAAGGTCTTAATGAAGGTTTTGGGTGTATATGAGGCATGCAAAGGCATATAGTTGGCAACTTATGCCTTAGGACGTATTAAACAACTCAGATTTGGCTTTTGGACGTAAAGGAATCGGGTATTAAGCACTTAATGGAGAAAGTTCTTGATGTGGGAGAACGTTGGGCATGCTTAATGTACGTTGTGTGTAGCCCTTAAGACCCTAATACGTTGTGCGTACCAGAATGGTACGTCGAGCGTACACGCTACAGATTGGGTCGGATCTATTTTGGGCCTTTGAGCTTTTGGGCTTCATTTTGGTTATTGGATTGGTTGCATTCTGTGAATTATGGACTATTTCATATGTTATGAGTCATGGATACTTTGGTTGGGCCTTATTGAGCCAAGAGGCCCATTAATAATTTTGGACTTGGATTTTGGGCCCATTAGCAAGGGAAGGATAAATAGGCCTCATGGATAGGTTTGGAGTTTGGGTTTTCCTTTGTCTAATCTAAGGTTCTAACATTGGTTATTATTATTTAGTTCGGGAGGTTTCAGACTGTTAAAAGAGAGCAACTTTTGTATTCAGCAGACAAAGGTGAGTCTCCTCACCATACCCATGGGTCTAAGGCACCAAGGCCGGCCCATTATGTGTTTATGGTATATGTGTTAGACATTATGTGCTTTTATATGATATATGATTATGTGTTTTGCATGAAGACCCGGGGGGGAGCCTGTTGCATTGGATGTAAGACCATATGGGGTAGCCCATGGCAGTCCTAAGTAAAGACCATGTGGGGTAGCCCATGACAGTCCTAAGTAAAGACCATGTGGGGTAGCCCATTGCATTGGATGTATGACCATGTGGGGTAGCCCATGGCAGTCCTAGGTAAAGACCATGTGGGGTAGCCCATGGTACTATTACAAGTTTTATGTATGCATGGCTTATGTGATATGTGTGTAGCTTTAATTAGCTAACATGATATGTGTATGTGTAGTGTGTGGTATGCTCTGGGGAACTCAATAAGCGTTTCACTTACAGGTTGTTGATTTGTTTCAGGTACATCTGAGCCCAAGGGCAAGGGCAAGGCATGATGGCGCGACGTGCACTCTATCTCTCTCTCTTTTTCACTGTTAGGGTTGGGGACACTCTGATGATTTGATTAAGTTGTAATGAATCATTGATTTGAAAACAATTATGTTGGGATATCATGGTTTATGCAATTATGTTTTATTAATTAAAAGTGAAAAAAAAATCTTTAAAAATTTGGGTCGGTATGGGTGAAACCCTAATTTAAGGGTTTGCACCCTATTTAAACACCTTAACTCTCCAGTTGTGGCCTCCCTCATCGCCTCCCTGTGTCCAGAAAGCCCTAAATCGAAACCCTAACCTTTTTGTGAGTGTTCTTGAGCCATTTTTGTGTGTTTGTGGTGGTTGTGAAGCTTGAGAAGGAAGAAGGAGCTTGGGAGTTCAAGTAGAAGCTAGTAGATCTAGAGGTTGTGTCCCATTTCCAGCTCATTAGAGGTAAAAAGCTTCAACCTTGATCATTTATCTCTTAGATCTCTAATTAGGGTTCATTTCTTCATTTTCTAAACTTTTATAGAGCCACATTCGAGATTGTGTGGTTCTAAGAGGGTATGACTTCAAATCTGGAACCATTAAGGGTTCTTATGGCATAAAGGTGCCAACTTTATTGCCATAAGCACCCCATGCATCTTGTAGACTCCATTTTAGGTCCATTTGGGCCAAATACCCCATGCATGGACATCAAGTTTGGGACTTTACGTGTATTATCGACCCTAGGAGGTCAGATCTATGTTTTGGATGCATTAAGACCAACTGAAATCGAGTGTATAGTTTTGGACATATAGGGACTCGGCGAGTCACTCATGTGACTGGGCAGCTCAGGACGCAATTCCCACCAAATTCCTTCTGATAATGGACCATGTGTTAAGTTAGAAGAACACTCAGTTGGTTGGGCTCAGTAAGGACCTGGGAATCATGGGACTCAGCGATTATATGAACTAACTCGACGAGTTCAAGGCTATGTCCCAAGAATATGAAGATAGACTTGGCGAGTCAAGGAAGAACTTGGCGAGTCCAGAACTAAGAGCATCACCTTGAATGAAGATGAACTCGACGAGTCAAGGACTAAATGTCCCAACTAGCATAAGATGGGCTTGGCGAGTCAAAGGATGAACTCGTCGAGTCACTTTCAAAGGGTCCCGAATCTATATCAGGGAACTCGACGAGTTGGTGGACCAACTCAGCGAGTTGACCGAAAGTTGACTTTGACCAGGGTGTTGACTATGACTTTGACTTTGACCTAAATTGACCATGAAATGGTAATTAAGGAAGATGATTATGTGTAGGATTTGAGAGAAGTTGATCCCGATAGCGAGGACAGTTCAGACACTTCACGACATTGAGGTGAGTTACCTTCCAATAGAAGTGGGTCGAAGGCACCAATGTCGGCCCACTAGTAGTTGACTATCGTTGAGATGATTGTCTTTGTGATAATTGTCTGGTTTGCTACTACCTGATATGTTTATGTGCTAGCATGATACATTATATGTGATAATGGTAGTAGGAGGGGAAGAGTCCCCAAGTTCGGTTCTTAGGACCGAAGGGTAGGTCGGGCACCCCAAATATGCCTGACAGTAAGTTTATACTATGTTTTGTGTAGTAGTGGTAGGGGTGAAATAGTCCCCGGAGCCAGTTGGAATAAAACATAGGGTAGGTCAACACCCCAGAACTGCTTGATATAGGTAGGTCAGCACCCTAGAATCGCCTGGCAGGGTAGTTCAGCACCCCATAACTGCTTGAAATGGGTAGGTTAGGCACCCCAGAATTTCCCAACAATATGTTTGTTGTATGGTATGTGGTATGATGGGGGAACTCACTAAGCTTTGTGCTTATGGTTTTCAATTTTGGTTTCAGGTACCTCTTCGTCGAAGGGGAATGAGTCGGCACAGTAGCAGCACATCACACACACACACAATTCCGCATTTTGAGATCCATGGGATTGTACTCTGACATTATTAGTATTAATGATATGATTTTTGTAACTTGTGATTGTTGTTTTATGGATTGATATGATATCGATGATGTTTTAAGTAAGTTGTTTTATGAGTAACATATTTAAAAACAAATTTTTTGGTCTAAAAAATTGGGATGTTACAGGTTATATCTACAAGAATTGTTATATGCCATCTGTATGCCATAAATCATTAGTGGGTCGGACGGGGTTGCATCTTGTTGATCATTTTTCAATATGTCCGATTGTTATTTTGGTTCTTAGTCGGGATCGGTTCAGGGTTATTGTGTGGAACGTCTATGGTCAAGATTTATCGGGTTAGTTCTCCAGTATTGTCAGATTTTAGTAGTTTTAGCTTTTGTGCTCGGTTGTTCACTGTGAGTGCCAAGATAAGGGGTCTATTGCTAAGGTTTTGGTATTGACATCAGTTCTGATGACTCCTAGAGTTGGGTGTTGTATCATAGGAAGCATCTAGATTTATCATATTTGTTGGGATTTTGGGGAGTGTTCATCTGATCTTCAAGGGTTGTGCGGTCTTTGGGTTTGTCTAGTAATGGAACACTAGCATTGGCAAGTGTAGGTTGTTAGCAATTCAACCTCAAGGGGGTAAGAGGAATTGGGAATCCTTCAAACCTTGAATGCTGGGAGAGCTTAGTTGAATCAAAGTGGGGGAGAACCGTTTAGATTTCCGTGACCCGAATCATGTATGAAACTAGGGTGCATTTCACATCCCCGTAGGGGGGACCCAATTGGTTGACTGTATTGAGGATTGTACGAGTTGGGAGTTCGGTAAACCTCCCAACAGTTGGTTAGCGCCTTCTTGGTGATGGATAACAGGCTTTTGGTGGACCCGAGTTGGGATTCCAGTAATGACTCGAGTTCAGCTTGGGTGTTTGGTCGAGTGCGTGCTCAACTTTGGATGTATTTGGAGTGATAGATTAGCGGTAAGACCATGGGCGGTGGCTATGTTAAAGAAGAAGTGTTGTAAGACTGCGGGGTGGCTCGTAGCATTCACTAGTTGGCAGATAATGTGAGAGTGTTGTAAGAGTGCGAGGTGACCCGTATCATTCACCGACCCCTATGAAGCGGTGAAGGTGTGGCAAATCCATGATTGGTCACAAATTTCTTCAGATGGTTAGGACCAAAGTGGGTCAGCTCGTTTTAGCAGAAAATGTAGGTCGTGGGAGACCGAGTATGATATAAAACTACAGTGGGTCATGTAGCATTCGTTTTAGCAGTTGATTTGGTGGTTTGGGCAATTATTGTCACTCGAGATTTTTTTCGGAGAGTCGTGTGGGGCGACTATGAGTGTATGTCTTTTGGCTCCGCAATCGGGTAGGGGTCTGATGTTTCAGGTAGTTGGCAGACAAGTTGGGACCAGGGAGGTCTCGGTTTCTTTTGGAAAGCAAACAGGGGGCATCAAGATGAGTTAGAATGGTTTCAGTGATTTAGGATTCATGTGTGGAGTTGCTTATCATTCGGGGCATGCTAAGCTGCTTGCAGTTGGATTAAATAATCTCAGAGTGGTTGATTGGACACTGTTGCACAACTCTTGTTTGAGTCTAACCATTGCAGGGAGGAATCTTATACTCGAAGGATTATCTGAGCCTTCTGTCAAGTATGAACATTCTGCAGCAATATAAGGTCAGTGATTTTGGTTTCCCCATGAAAGCCTCAAGGGTGAGAAGTTTTTTGTTTTGTTTGAAATTCATTGTGGTATTGGTATGATAGTGGTTCAGTGTGGGTGATCTGTCGGGAAGTCAAACCAATTCAGGATATCAGGTTTGGGAAAAGTAAAGATGGTTTCTACAAGGGTTTAAGGTTCGTTCATCTTCGGGCATGGTGAGTTCTGCTAGGATTGGTTTCAGTCGTCTTAGGAAGGCTGTAGTAAACTCATGATTGTGGTCATATTACTTAGGATGTTGACATTATGGGAAAAGTAAGGATGAATTTCGAGGACGAAATCTAATTTAAGTAGAGGAGAGGTGTAACGCCCTATTTCGAATCATAACCCATTTGGGCGGGGGTGATGAAATGTAGATGGTTCGGGCATTTGGAATTGGTTTTGGTGCCAATGGACATTTTGGTAAATTGGCAACGGGCCTTTATGGAAATTAGATTTTGTGTTCGGGAAACTTTAAGTCAAGTATGAGTTGATAATAGTGCAGGGCTTCTCGATACCTTTTCATTGATATAAGGATGGTCGGAATCGAAGTTGTATCGAGAAAGTTATGGACTTCGGAATGAATTAGGGTTTAAAGGTAAATCCATCATAAGGATTGTTTACTTGCAAGGTTTGTTAGAAAGGAATTATCTATGCAAAAAGAAAAAAAAGTTTGATAAAGACCATATTAGAGAAAAATAAAAAAGAATTAAAACCATTTGTGAAATTTTGTCTATTATAAAAAACAATAATTGTGTTACAAGTATTCAAAGACCAAGGAACCAAATATCATTTAAGTGATAGGTTAGGGACATGTATCAATATTCTAAATTTTCGGTTCTCTATTGACTGACTTAGCTTAAGAGAGTCAACTGGTCGGAAAACTTGCAAGCTGAGTGAAGGTGAAAGACAATAAACGCCGATTGCGACGGCGACGACATCTAGTTAACGGCGATGGCGAAAGGGCGAAGCTTGAAGTCGACGAAGATTATCGTTCTTCTCCTATGTCTCGTTGCTTTCTCTACTGTTTTCGCTCCTCTACCTTCCCCTCTCTCGAATTCGCTCAAACCCCACAATCATCATCATCATCATCAAGTGAGTTATCCAAATCTAGTAAAACGTCTTCAAATTTTCATGTTTTGCTAGTGATCATTTTGATTTGCTAACTGCTGATTATAAAATCAGCAGGTTGTTAATGCTCGAAAGTTTGAAATTGCTGATGATATGTTCTGGAAAGATGGAGAGCCTTTCAGAATCATCGGCGGGGACTTGCATTATTTCCGTACTCTACCTGAGGTACAGTCTCGTATATCTCCCCTTGAAGTTCGCGTTAAATCACACTACTACTATCTGTTCAATAGATATTTTGATCATCTGGGTACTCCATAACCAATTGAAGACTGAATGCTAATACACATACTCATTTTATCCCAAAGTAACATGTCTATCGCTACATTCTTCCATTGATCTGTCCCAAAAGAAAACTAGATACATCACCGTTTTACAACTCAAATTTGCCATTACTTTTTCATAGCTGTTGGTTTAGCACCGAATAACTGTACCTGATATTAGAGGATACATTTGGAAACACTAACTATCATCTGGATTTACAGCTATATAACACACACATGTAATCATCAATCATGGTCATTTTAGAACCTCCTCTTCCATATTTGGATGAATGGACTTTTCTATAGATATTTACATGATCTGACTTCTGTCATTCTTTGGGTGCAGTATTGGGAAGATAGGCTAACAAGAGCAAAGGCTTTGGGCTTGAATGCAATTCAAACTTATGTTCCATGGAATCTGCATGAACCAAAAGAGGGTCAACTAGATTTCAATGCTATTGCAGATATAGTTTCTTTTCTTGAGCTGTGTCAGAAGTTAGATTTACTGGTCATGCTAAGGGCTGGACCTTACATATGTGCAGGTCAAAACAGTAACTGAATCTGAATGTTTTAATTCCCTCTTTTAGTATCAATCAAGATTTCCTTTACATCCAAACTGTGTGTATCAATGTCAATTAATTTGCTTCTATCCATTTGCTATTTCTTGATAAACACTCTCCATTGAAGGCCACTTTTTGTTGCAGAATGGGATCTTGGTGGTTTCCCTGCTTGGTTACTTACTAAAAACCCAGCCATCAGACTGAGATCATCAGATCCAGCATACCTCACATTGGTAAATCTTCTTTTCTTTATTGATCCTTGTTTTCATTTTATGTAACATGAGTCACATTTGAGATATTACATGATAAATTATCTATGAAAAAACAAACTTTTCTCAGTTCCTACACTTACATCTCACATATCTGTGTCATTTGTGAATTTATATGAGTTGTTGCAGGTTGATAAGTGGTGGGGGATACTACTTCCTAAAATTGCTCCTCTTCTTTACCACAAAGGAGGACCTATAATTATGGTTCAGGTGGGTGATACTGAATTTCTATAAGCTCACAGATTGTTAATTTGTTATAAGATATGTTGCATTGTGAGTTTATCATGTGTAGATTGTGATTACAGATTGAGAATGAATTTGGTTCCTATGGAGTTGACAAAGACTATCTGCATCATCTGGTCAACTTAGCAAGATCACATCTCGGGGATGACCTGATACTGTAAGTTAAAGTAATATGGTAATAAATGCTCTTTTCTTTCTTAGCATTCATCACTTGACATTTATTATACACTTTGAGGGGTAGGAAGATATTTTGACTTTTGAGTTCTAAAAGTAATACGAATAGTCGAATACCACACTTTTTTCTTGATTTTTACAGATATACTACAGATGGAGGCACTAGAGATACTCTCACTAAAGGAACAATAAATGGAGAATCTGTCTTTTCAGGTATGATAACATTTCATCAATGCATAATAATCATCTTTTATCAATTCTGTTGGCTTCTAATATTGGAAAGATTAATTGTAGCTGTTGATTTTTCAACTGGAGAGGATCCTTGGCCTATTTTTAATCTGCAAAAGGAGTTTAATACACCAGGAAAATCACCACCTCTTTCTGCGTAGGTATCTTACTTTAAGTACCTATGGATAATCCTTGAATCACTTCATTTTATGATGCTGATAAGATGATATTTCAGTGAATTTTACACTGGTTGGCTTACACATTGGGGAGAGAATATTGCTAAAACTGATGCAACTTCTACAGCATCTGCCCTTGAAAAAATTCTGTCTAGGAATGGCTCTGCTGTGCTTTATGTATGATTGTATGCTATAAAAAGTATTTACATGGTGTTTGGTATGCAGTAATTGAAGATGGAATGGAATGGAGCATTCTGATGGAATAAAAAAATCATGTTTGTTTGCCACATAGGAATAGAATAGAGCATTCCTTAAATAATATGATTCCTTTTTTCTGGGCTGATGGAATGATATATTATAATTGCAAATAGCTTTTATTTATATAATCTTTAATAAAAAAAAATAACTAAAAGTATTATATTTTATGATATCGTGGTATTTTTATCTATTTAATTATTTTTATTGATGTAAACATTTTTCAAAGCGATGAATAATTCGAAATACATATAGTATATATTTCAAACAGTATGAAATATGTTTATATGTAATGTATTTAACATTATATCTTTACATGTTATTTATCAATTCAATTTCATTTAGCTTTTTTAATGTAAATAAAGATAACATCATAACATGTTTGAATGACTCATTCCATTTCTTCAAGCCACACAAACATGATAATGGAATCTCTCATTCCATTACTTTGTTCATTCCATTCCTTCATCATTCCATTCCAATATACCAAACAAACCCTCTAACAATCAAACTTACAGATGGCTCATGGTGGAACCAACTTTGGATTTTATAATGGTGCAAATGGTGCTCAGGAATCCGATTACCTTGCTGATCTTACATCCTATGATTATGTGAGACACCTCATCATTTACTTATAACATTTTTTATAAAAACAATTGACAAATTTACAAATTTACCCTCTTTCAAATGGAAACCGTCTTTTCTTCTAGGATGCTCCTATTAGTGAGTCTGGTGATGTGGATGGGGCAAAATTTAAAGGTCATATTGTGGTCATTCTTATTAGATCAATGACACTAATAATAATAATAATAATAATGATAGAGATGATTCTTTATTTTTTCAGCATTGCGGAGAGTTATTGCTAAATACAGTGCAGTTTCTCTCCCTCCAGTTCCTAAGAATAATGAGAAGACAGGATATGGTCGAATTCAGTTAGAAAAATCATCATCTTTATTTGATATATTGGACACTAATGTGCACATTAAAGCTATTGAATCTGAGAATCCAATTTCAATGGAGGCTGCAGGCCAGGTTTTTGTGATTTGTGATCATCTTAAAGAATAATTTTCTGATTTTAAAAAAAATTCAACATCAATGTCTCATTTTCAGATGTTTGGATTCTTATTATATACCTCTGAATACATAGCAAACGGAAAGGGGAGTACTTTGTCCATACCAAAGGTAAAGATAAAGTGCACATCACATAACATGAAATGCACATTGAAGTTGTAGTTATTTACAAAAATGCCACCGTTTGTTTTTCAATCATTGATATTTATATAGTGTGGTGTTTCTCATTCTTAATTTCAGGTGCATGATAGAGCCCAAGTGTATGTTACATGTCTTTCTAAAAACAAGAAAGAAAGACCACAATATGTTGCAACAATCAATCGATGGTCAAATAAGCCTGTTAATCTTCCCAAGACTGGGTGTGCTTCCACTAGCAAATTGTTAATTCTGGTAAATCAGTTCACTTCACATACTACTAATTATTTTTTTTTCAATAACATGTTAACACCTTTTGTCTGTTGATGTTCAAGGTTGAAAACATGGGTCGTTTGAATTACGGACAACTCTTGTTTGATAGCAAGGTAAAAAAAAACTCAACATAAACCAATTTACGACATTTATACCCTTTGGTTTCTTAAACTAATGTATACCATTGTCTTTTCTAGGGCATATTATCCCCTGTTTACTTAGATGGGAAACCTCTACTCAAGTGGAAAATGCTCCCAATTCCTCTCAGCAATCTAAACCAACCCAAAAAAATAAATCCGGTTTTTGACAAGCCATATTCCACTTTCATTAGAGCTTCTACTCGCAAAACCCTAAAAAGCAGTTTGGGTATGTTCAACTTGTAACACACCCTAAGCCCAAAGTTACAGACTAGCCCAATAACAAGACTCTATGTTGCTGTTTTGCAGGAGTGGATTTAAAAGAACCGGGTTTTTATACTGGTGATTTTGTTGTTGACAAAGTAACAGACACATATATGTCATTTAATGGATGGGGTAAAGGTGTAGCATTTGTCAATGACTTCAATATCGGAAGATTCTGGCCGGTAAAATTATATTTAATTCTTTACTGGATTCTGTAATGCTGTAGCTTACCTAACAATTTTTTTTTTTTTTTTTTTTTTTTTTTTTTTTTTTTTTTTTTTTTGTCTTTTTCAGTCTTTCGGGCCCCAGTGTAACCTCTATGTTCCCGCTCCAGTTCTTCGTCATGGGAAAAACGTCTTGGTATGAGTCTGCCTCTCTCTCTCTCTCTCTCTCACACACACACACACATCATCATCTTTAGAGCATTTCTCTATATTAATTAACTAATTGATTAGAGGCTAAAATTAGTTAATGATACGTGCCTAATGTACAACCGGTGTTAAAACTGTTTCTTACATAAATACTTGGATTTTACACCCTGTTTAACCTATTAAATTAATTTCCAAATTAATAATTAAGTTATGAAAAACAATTAATTATTTTCAAGGTTAAAACGTTTGACCTCTATTTCGTGGGTGTTACACATCTGAATATGTTCTTTCCTATTGGCAAACATTGAATTCTTTGCTAGAACTACACTTTGGTTGTCACAATGAAGGACACGATCTTTTTGTTACAAGCGAAACTCTGATAGGAAGTTCTTTGACCAAATAGGATGTCAAAACACTTTCAAAATAGATATTTGCTTTTGTCATCAAATCACTTCCAAAAATCTTGTTTCATGAATTCAAACAAGTGTATGCACGTATAATCAAATAGCAATCAGGTATATGTTAGATAGTTTTCAAAACATAAGATCAGTAACAAGGGATGTATGCTTCCAAAACTTAAAGATAAAGATTACAAATTAAATCAAAATTCTTTTTCTGACATAATTGTCCTCTTTATATAGGTTATACTTGAGCTCGAAAGTCCAGAGCGTGAGCTCGTGGTCAATTCAGTGAATCAGTCAGACTTCACTTGTGGTTCGAAACATACGAGGGTACATCGGTTGTAAAGGTATGAATATGATCACCTTTTTTTTGTGAAGTACCTTACACTGTAGTTCATACTACTTGTGACATTTTCTTATCAAACTAAAATAATTTAGTTGGAACTATCCATAATATGTCTTTAAGTGTTATTGTTGTAAAGATAGATATTATTTCTTTATACAAGTATTGTATTCAAGTTAACATTTGGGTCGTTATTGGAGGCCATGATTTCTATTTATGTCATGGAAACATGTCAGCATGTGATACCAATTATACCGGATTATAAAATGTTTAGCATGTGTTGTCAATTATACTGGATTATAAAATTGTAACATATTGACCAAAGAATGACAATTATTTGATAATTACACTTCTTTTGGCCTTAGGGTTTGTTACTTTTCTTTATTTTTAATAGGAATAAAAGAAACAATATGCGGTTTGGTTTGGTTTGGTTTGGTTTGGAGTTTGGTGTTGAATAAATTTAAATCGGGTTGTTTTTCTATTTTTTTTTTTTAATATTATTTTTGTTAATTGTTGCTGAGTAATTAATGTTGACTATAATTACTAACAAAAAGTTGAAGAAGTTGGATTTATGTATGTAAATACACAGGTGACTTCCGATCCATTCAATCCATTTTCTAGTTAAAACATTTAATTTTATATTTATATATATTAAAGATAAAATATAAACCTGATCCATTCATGAAAAAATGAACATGTTTAAACTGCCACATCTATTTTACATTAACCTCCTCGCATCATAACCTTATGTCACATATGTATATTGTCATGTGATCTTTATGGGTTTTGCACTTCTCCCATGTATTAAAGGTATGTTTTGACATTTCCTCTATATGCATATACTTGATATCTCATGATCAAGGGTGTTTGTTTTAATGGATCGTATTTGATTTAATCTGATCTAATCCTAATCCAAATTGATTTTGGTTTTCAGAATATAGATCAAAATAGTTCAAAACTAAACTCACATTTGATTTGAACCAACTAAATTATAATTTAATTGTATAGTCTTTCATAATTCAGACACGTTTTATAAAGTATATATATGAGGTTTAACATTAACATGTCATCCTATCATCTATCACTTAGTCAACTACAATAAAAGAGATAAAATAAAATTACTTTTGTATTATTTAAATTCGGATGGCCTTTTAAAATAAAAGTTACGATAAATTGCTGGACCAAGTTTTAAAGACAATATGAACTAAGGAACAATCTCCTCACTACTCATTGAAGACTTTAGTAAGACAATACACAAAACCAATCTGGAATCCAAAATAATAATTTGGTTTTGATTCAAACCATTGAAACTATACTAAATCTTATTAAAAAAATATCTATGAGGCTATATAGAATAGAAAGTCTTGATTTTAATTCGAATCAAAGTTTAATATAAATACCAGAATGAAATATTCAATCACTTACAATTCTTCAAACTCAACTTGTTATTTCAAGTTTATTCCTATTATAATTTCCAACTTAAAAGTAAAATCGTACGATAAAAGGACGAGCTGTTTATGAAATGTCACTCGTTTGACATTTGAGTGGTTAGTGATGTGAGCAATAAATGAGATGTTTCATTGGCTTACACCATCTAATAAGCATGACCAACGCTGTGTTCCATTAATGGGTCCCAACAACAAGAAATACTCTACGACGTCGTTTGTCCACCGACAAGGACTCTTTCCATGTGATGATATTGACTTTGTAAACTTGTGCTTTATTTTTCTTTTTATTAGAATAATTACAACGACTTGAGAAACTATTAATATAATTCGTATATGCATGAGAATTTCTATAACACGTCGCAATTGAATTTTTTTGTATAAAAATGCTCTTAATAATAGTTCTACTTCGAAAGATAAACTATTTATTACAATTATTGCATTCATTTTTTTATTATTTTTTTTATATATTTTTTAAGAACTAACTCACATACACATTAATTCTACTACTAAATCTATATATTTTGTCAACCACTGGATGAACAAAATTTCAATACACTTGATACCGTTGGGCTGTAAACTCTTTAGTTGCATTCATTTATTTACTTTTCTTAATAAATATTAATGGCACATCCCACTCGATGGTCGGGCTCCAATGTCGCAATTCAGAATAAAAGGACCGAAGTCGCACTCCAAACTTAGCACAAAAGCATCTTCCATTGAGATAACAATAATAGACATAATCTATCACAACATACAATGGATAGTGTTATGCTCACTTCCTAATAAGAGCACAAGAGACAAGTCTAGCAAAACCGAACCATACCAACAACCTTTGAAGCCAAATAGCAGACATTGTCTCCCCACAACAACAATATAAATACCACCTTCATGGAAGACTTCAATAAGATGAATACAATCTCTCAACTACTCACTCTTTGTACTCTCGTTCAAGTTCTCACATCCTAACTTAGGCGCCAAAGCGTAATTTTGGGATGATATAGGATTATTGTGGACTGTATCACTCACTTTATGATTGTATGTAAATAAATACCCAAGCTTAACTGGGAAGGACCCCATACTAAGCTACTTTTCGAACTTGGTTGCATTGTTGCTACCTTTTATAGGACCTCGAGCAAAACCAACTTCCCGATGATCCCAAAAGTGGCACACCTTATGGAAACATAAAATTAGAAGGAGTTCACAGATCATTCGACCATACCTTAATCACCCTATTATCATGTCAGTACCATTCAACTTGTCATTAAGAGCGACTACAAACTAGTTGACATTGTTGAAGCCCCATCGTTGCTCATTCATCATAAATGCGCTAAGCACCAAATTTCCTTGCCATAGGTTCCTTAGCAAAGCTCGATGTCTCAGCTGTAGAACAAACCTAGTGGGTGAAATATACTTTGACAATACATATTGTAACACCCCTATATTCAGGTACTTTTAAATTCATCCTTATGGTTTTAATTTATGTCATTTTGGTTACTATAATAAAAGGAAGTAGAAATGAGAAGCCCTAATGGCAAACTCGGAATTTGGATGGAACAGGAGTATGCTATGCGTATATATGTACGCTTAGGCTAGTATGCTAGACGTACGTCAACGTACGCGGAGCGTACTCATCAGATGTTGAAAACCCTAATTTTTAGGGTTGACCCTATATAATCCCCTTTATAACCTCATTTCTCTCATCCTTTCAGCCTCCACCCTCCTTGAGTCGATTTTACAAGCCCTAACCCTTGTGTATGTGTGTTTGTGTGTGTTCTTGGTGTTGAAGAAAGAAAGAAAGGATTCTTTGAGAAGCTTTGGCGTGGGATTCAAGCTTATAGATACGAGATCTTCATCTCTTTGGGAAGCTTCATGAGGTATAAAGCCTTGAACTTTACTTGTATTTCTTAGTGATCTAGCCATATGGAGTTGTATGAGTTTTGTCCATTTTTCTTGGACTTAATGAGTAAATGCTACTCTAAGACCAAAGGAGTTTCATTTTCAGAAGATTTGAGTTGTGTTAAGTCATAAAAATGCTTTCTTGAATCACTTAGTGCTTTCATGCAAAGTGTAGAGGTATTTAGTGGTTAAGACCAACTAAGAAGTTGGTTTTGGGTCTTAAGGATGCATGCATAACCATAAAGATGGAAACTTTATGGTTAAGAGCACCTTCTTCGACTTGGATCTAGTTATTAGATGTTTGGACTGGATGGATTAAGCCCTTATTCGAAGATTTGCATGGCCACCACGTACGATGGGCGTGGTCAACAATGCGTTTCTTGGTCAAAGAGGAGTACACTAAGCGTACAGTTGGGTATGCCCCGCGTACTCAGTCTGTTGAGGTTAGCAAATTTAGGCTTTAAGTTGGGCCACCTTTTGTGCTTAGATGCTTGGGCCCTTATTGGACCACCTAAGTATTGGTGTTTTAGGCTAAGTGAAGGGATAAACTTTAGGGTAAGGCCCAAGTAGGAGTTTAGGCCTAATTTGGAAAATTGGGCCAATTATGTGCCTTGAGTGATTTCTTAGTTTTGGACATTTTAGATCAATATTTGGGCCTAGGTCTTAGCCGAACTAGGGAAAGGGTAAAGTGGCCTGTTACCCTAGTGATTGGCTATTAGCTTAGGTTGTAATCCAATTATTAATTGGATGGTTATTTTATTGTGATAGCGCGGGGATTTTAGTGACCCAACAATCCGAGACTTTTAGTATGATTCAGCAGTGCGAGGTGAGTTTTCTTCACTGTACTTATGGGTCGAAGGCACCAAGGCCAACCCTTTGCATTGTTATCCTGATCATCGTACGATTGAGTACTATAATATTTGTTAAAACTGTATCATGGTAGATAGGATGATGTTATGGTTAGTAATCTATAAGATCTATATGCTTGTTATGGCTGGTTAATTGTATGATTATTTGTTATATATGTGTGTCGACATGGTGTATGTGTGGTTGGGTTGAGGCGGTCCTGCTTTGTGCTGAAGGCCAACAAACCTAGGGCATCCCAGATGGACTAAAGGCCAATAGGGCGTACCAGTCAGGGTGAAGGCCCGGAGAGCGTTCTAGATAGGCTGAAGACCCGGTGTGGCGTACCAATCATGTTGTACGTTCTGTGAGCGTACAAAGTAGACTGCAGGCATGTGGGGTGTTCAAGTCAAAATGAAGGCTCTGTATGTATGCTGTTTATTGTTATTATTCTAGTTTTGTGTTGTATTGGTATTTTAGGGGAACTCACTAAGCTTTGGGCTTACAGTTTTGGGTTACGTTTCAGGTACATCAGATGATCGCGAAAAGGAAAATGCATGATCGTACACCTCCTCATGTTTTGTTTTATGATTTTGGGAAAACTCTGATGATAAACATGTGTTGAAACTATTTTGTAAACAATGATGGTTTGTGGAATTGTTTTAAACTTTTAAAATTTTCATGAATTTTATAGATGTTACACATATATGATACCCTCATCTTGCCAAGGCAATAAATCCATGTTGGTCATAGCTCAAATAGGAAGTATCACAATTTGTTGGATCTATATAAACCAATGAGTGTTGTATATATAATGCTTAAGCATTTCTTCAAACAACCTTTCATTTTGTGAAAGAATGCCCTAAAAAGCCGAAAATTATTATTAGTAGGTTTCACTAGCAACTGTTTATGACCTTATGGCATTTTGGGGAAGTTTTTATGTCATTCACGAAGGAAAACCACACACCATAAAAAAAATCATTGTCTACCACCAACCCTAATATAAATATTGTAAGACCATCATTAATGAGGAAGTAAATAAGCTTATTTATGGAGGAAACTCACACACCAATGATTAATAACTTAATGAGGAAGTAGATAAGCTTATTTGTGGACGAAGTAGATAAGCTTGTTTGTGGAGCAAACTCACACTTATGAATAAATTGAGATACTATAAAAGAAAAATGTGTCCTCTTTCACAATTGATTTCACTTAATTGTAAAAATTATCAAAGAAAGAACACACACCAATGATTAATAACTTAATATCCCCACCTCTGAAAGAGTCACGACAATAAAACACTAAACACATGAAAAAACGAGCACCAAAACAAACATGATGTCATGCCAACGGATTAGCTGCCAAAATTTTATTTATTTATTTATTTATTTTGTTGTTTTTTTATTCACCTTGGGAGGAGAATGTTAACTAGGGATAAGCTTATCTAAAGAAAGATGATGCACGGTTTTCAACTTTTAGGCGTAAGCGACATGGGGGTTTTAAATTTTAAGGGTGAGAGCTTCTTAATATTATCCAAGTGTGCTTTTATAGCTTATTCCGATATATTCGATTTTATAAATACTAATTTTATATCTAAACCGAAACAAATCGGGTAACCTAAATACCCAAGTTTCCCTACCCAAAACCCATTCAATCCACACCGATCTACTTGAAATCCAAATGTATTGTTCGGTTTATTTATGTATCAACTATTTTCGATATGCATGGATAAAGAGAATGTGAGAATGAGAATGCCAAATGAGAGTGTGTCAAATAAAGGAGAGATAAAGATAGAAAGATAGAGAAAGAGAAAGAGAGATAAGCCATTTTCTTGCCCTCCATCAGCTGTTGTGATCCATTACACTCCACACCATGACTACACATGATTAAAATAAAAGTAGAATATTTTTGTCACACCCTCGGCTGAGGCAACGGAACATGTAGGGCTATGCGACTAAGTTCATGGATCACAGATAAACTGAATATATAACACAAGTACAAAAATAAAAAAACAACATTTATATTCCATCTTGATGTTTGAATACAAGGTTCTTACAAATAATAGTATAATATATGAATTGCCTTAAACAGGTAGGCGGACATAATTAAAAGTAGTAAACTAAATTTCCTGAGATTCCTGGTTATCCTTCGTTTGAATTTGCTTGATTATTGATTTCATGAGAATACATGTATTTTTAAGGTTCAACACAAGGTTGGTAAGAGTCACAGGTTTTCTGCTAGTTGCAGTAATAATACTCTTAAAATCGTTTCAAAAACTATTTTCTTTACAACTAAACCATATTTACATAAGCTTTGAAAAATTCAAACAGTGTCTTTACATAAGCAATTTCATGCTTAAAACAATTTTTAAACGAGCCAATTTTAGAAGTTGTAGTAAGAGAGAGAGAGAGAGAGAGAGAGAGAAACAGAGAGAGATATTCGTGTTAATGTTTATAGTGAGTCCTATAACCGAGCTATGCGACTTGAGTGTACACGACTACAACGCTTCATTAGACGTTGCAGTAAAAAATGTAGACACTTATCACCCGCTTCAATTGATCAGTCGAGGATATATCTAGCAACCGCAGGTGGGGATGTCAACCCCGTATAGATCTATACGTATGTATCTTGCTTCGAAGATTAACGGTTATAGTAGTGTGGGTATGCTAAGTGTTTAGACCCAGCTAATGAATAACGTAGTGTCTCACTAAAAAGTTAGTAACTAAAAAGTTTGTGAATAATTCTTAGCCGTAACTTACTTGTGGGTAAGTTCCAGGCGAAATGAATTTCATGACATCAGGTTTATAAAAGTCGAGTATGTTTGACATGTGTGTAAAGTATAAGGCACTAACTTTTATATCGAAGTATGTTTCTTTTATAAACTCTATAGTAAAAACATATGCTATTTCATGACATCAAGTTTATAAAAGTCGAGTATGTTTGACATGTGTGTAAAGTATAAGGAACTAATTCTTATAGCTAAGTATGTTTCTTTTATAAACTCTATAGAAAAAGGCATATGTTATTGCAATAGTTGTATAATTCTAACACCATAACATACTAGGATATCGAAGCTTAAAACGATATTGTTTACTTATAATATATAAGTGTTAAATAATACTTTTCAACTACTATGCACAAACATGGGCCAAACATGAAACACTGGAGGGTAGGACCATTTTGACATTTAAGTTGTTCTAAAATCCAACAACCCTATATGGCCTTTCAAACCAATCCCTATACCGTAAGCAGTTAAAAGGTATTGTAATAACATTTTTGTTTAATTTATAATACTTAGTACATGTATTCTCCCCCAAAATAAGTAAATACAAAAGAGGGGCCGTAACACTCACTTTAACGAACGGTTATCGAGTCGTTTTGAAGACCGGGATATGTTGTCGTGAAGTCGTGATCTCCGGGATTAATTCGATTTCCTAGAAAATTTCGATATAAGTTAATATATGGGAGTGATTTGGTATTTTTACTAAGTATAGCGACTTATTGAATAATTTCAAAGTTTTGTTAATTCAAACTTTATTTAAATAGTTAGTTATTTGAATAAATTTTATCTAAAAATTTACTTTAATATTTTCCAAAAGTTTAATTTAAAATTTTATTTAAATTAAAATATATTTAATAATGTGTAAAATTTTATTTAATCTAGAGTTTATTTAATATACATTAAATCAATCTTATTTACAAAATAAATTTATTAAATTTCGAATTAACATTTTGGATTCATTTGAAAGGATTTTTCCAAGATAGGGTAGATTTTGAAACTTTTATTTTAAGTTTGGAGCTTTGGGATTGATTTTGAAAGAATTTTAAAAGCTTGGTTGAGTAGTATTTATTTTGGAATAGAATTTTGAGTATAGGATTAATTTTGTGAAAATAATCAATTGAAGGGGCTGTTTTAAATAAAATAAATTGCACTCTGAGAAATTGTAACGCTTGAATCTCGGTAAGTTCATCTTTTAACATTGCATATTTAAATTGTCCCATTTTGACCCTTGAGTTGTACATGGGGCGTAGAACGAGGTACACTTAGCGTATAAGTGATGAAGCGAGTACCTAGTGGTACGCTTAGCGTACTCATGCGAGGGTGTGATCGGGGTCCCGGATGTGTACGCGGGCGTACAGCTTCGTACGCGGGGCGTACGTAATGATTAATGAAAACCCTAATTTTAGGGATTGGCCACTATATAATCATCCTTATAGACTTGAAACCCTCATTTCACCAGCCTTCTTTCCTCTTTACCCTACATTCGAACCTTAATCCCATCTTGTGTGATTTTGGAAATTAGAAGGTCATTTTGAGGTGTTTTTAGTGCTTTGCAAGAAGGTGTCCATCCTTGAAGCTTCATTGAAGGAATGAAGGCTTATAGATCCATAACCTTATCATCTTTTGGCACTCATTTGAGGTATAAAGTCTTGAACATGATGCTTATTAGCTTAGATCTCTTTCGGTTTGGATTTATGGACAATTTTGGTCCCATTGATGAGATCTTATGAGTCTACGTCGTTTTTGGAGCTTAGAGTTTCGACTTTGCTGTTATTTGGGTCCTTGAGTCATAAAGTTGTCGTCTTTGTGGTTAAGATCCATCCATGCATGAGTTAGGGCCATTTTCATGGAAGTAGAATGCTATATTTTGAGTTTGGGTTCATTTGGGGCATGCAAAATCACCAAGCCAGTGACTTTATAGATCTAGACATTGATTATGACTCAAATATGTGGTTTAGACCTTTAGGGATAAGCATTAAGTGCTTAATGGAAATGTGGCTTAATAGAGGAGTACGTTGGGCGTACAAGTTTGTACACAAAGCGTACAAGCCAATAGGCATGTACGCCGTACGTACTCAGTCAGAGTGGGCTTCATATATTAGCCCTTAGTGTGGGCCATTTCTTGGACCTATTTGCTTTGAAGCCCAAGTATTGATTGGGTGTTATTTTGTACCGATAGCTCGCGGAATCGTCAGGGCAGCAACTAGGTTTTTTTTTTTTTTTTTTTTGAGATTCAACATTTGAGGTGAGTTTCCTCACTAGGCTTTAGCAGGTCTAAGGCACCAATACCAACACTTATTGATTATGTTAGGTTGCTAGGAGTCTGCATGATGTTTGCATGTGTTATGTGCTGCTATGTATACCGGGCGGGGCTCAATGCAAGGCGAGGCCTGAGGACTGGAACATACACTAGTGTTTATGATCATTATGTGTATTAGAATGATTATGCTATATTGATTGTATGTGTATAGCGGGCGAGGCCCAATGATAGGGGAGGCCTGAGAATAACAGATTTGTAAACCGAGCGAGGCTCGATGCCGGGTGGGGCCTAATATATGATTTATTATGTATGGTATAGGGTAGTTTGGGAAACTCACTAAGCTTTGCGCTTAACGTTTTCAATTTAGTTTTCATGTACTTCTCGTTGCAAAAGGAAGAGCTCGGTTTGACTGCATCACACACACCATTGGAATTCCGCATATGATATTTTACTCTGATTTTTATGACATTTGATACATTGACTACTTTGAGATGTATAGATGATATTTGGAAATACTATTTTATCTACTTTAAAAATGAAAATTTTGGGACCGTATTTTAGGATGTTACAAGTTGGTATCAGAGCCTTGGTTTGAGGGATTCAGGCACACTCTCGGGTGTGTCTGAATTCAAACTAAGGACTTGGTAGAATTTTCAAAATAAAAATGTTTCATTAAAAAAAAGGTTTCTAAAAACAGATAAAGGGTGTGGTGCATGCAATCGACCGAACTCAAGTAAGTTTTCCCAAATTACCCATACATGCTATTTGATATGCTTGAAATCTATGAATCGCATACTAGTTAGGGCTAAGGATCTACTCGGATTTGCATAATAAAATGCTAGGAGAGATTCCTTTGTATGCCTGTTGTATGAGCTTGTAGACTTGCATGCTAGTACCGATCAATCAGTAATAGGATGGCCTGATTGGGTTATGCTTGAATCTGATACTTGATGCTCGAGTGCTGCTTGCTTTGTGCTTTTAGGACTTCTACCTAGCTTCATCTAACTAATAAATGAATATGCTAAGTTACATATCAATGGAACTAAATTATTTCAGAAGGTTAGGTTTTAACTCTACTACGCAACTCTTGTTTAAGTCTAACTGTTGTAGTGTGAGGACTCTCATTCGAAGAATTATCTAGTTTTAGTGATATGTAATAGTATTTGCGAGTTAGTTAGAAGGAGATAGCAGGAATTCCTTGTGTAGTGGATGGCGGAGAGTGGTGTGGAGTTGCCCTAGGAAAACATAGGAGAAGATTTAGTGTTGGGAGCCTTATCTGTGAGGGATGGATAGATAGATTTGGAGTGGCCTGGTTGATTCAAAGCAATTCTTGAGGAAAGTACAGATTGATGTGGAAGGTAGTATGGTCCGATACTATTAGAAGCAGAGGATCCGTACTTGATTCAAGGAGGGCTGTGATAAAATTAGGAAGCTTGTAGTATTGTGATGGCCCGATATATTTTGATGCATATTTTGATAGTTTCTATGGTCTATTTTCAGTATGGTGGTATTATGAGGCAAACCAGTCGGCAGTTCTGGTGCCGGGGAGGATTCAGACTCAGAATTTGGAGTCAGGAAGCTCAATGATCATACTAGGGATTTTCTCTCCTCAGAGATTACTCGTTTCATTCTCGATCAGACTTCTGTGATCTTCGGCTCGGTCAAGGAGGGTATCTTGGAGGTTTTGGAGGAGTGATTGAGCTTGTTTCGTTTTGGGATGATGGTTATTTCATGAGCTCGATCTTTGACATTTAGGAAGTTCCAGGGTTGTGGAGCTCCAGAGTATCATGGGGAGAAGAACCCCATTGCGTGCAGGCGTTGGTTATCAGATGTAGGTAATGCTTACCTCACTGTCGTTGTACCAAGGGGAACAAGGTCAGACTAGCTTCTTGCCTTTTGAAGGACAAGGCTTGAAACTGGTGGGAGGAGGTAAGTAGTGTTGTGGGTGATGATATGGTTGATGGGATGACATGGGATGATTTTTCGACCAGGTTTCGAGCTGATTTTACACCGATTATTGAGGTGCAATAGTTGTTGCGAGAGTTCCAAGATCTCTGCCAGACTATTAAGACGATGGCTGAGATCACCGCTATGTTTAGGGAGAAGGTGCTTCTGGTTCTGCAGTATGTGGCGGACGAGGATATGAAGAAGGCCCGATATCATGAGATGCTTAGAAGCGACATTCAGCAGTTTGCCAATCCAACTATAAGACGATGGAGGATATGATCGCCCGAGTCTGCGAGAGGGAGATTAACTCTGAGATGGAAAGGAAGAAGAAGCCAGATGAGGTTCAGACATCAGGGGGTTTGGGCAAGAGGCCCAAGGTATCAAATTCCCGATAGGGGCCATTAGAGTCGTAGCCTCTATAGCAAGTGCAGCAGGACACATGAGGGTGCGTGCAAGAGTGGTAGTGGTGGTGGTTCTGGCTGCTTCAAGTATGGCTAGACCAGTCATTATAGCAGGGAACTGCTACCACCACGTAGGGATCGAATTTAATTTGCTTTAATTGCAATAAGAGGGGATGTAAGAAGGTCCAATGTCTGAGTTTGGCTGCAGTAGGACCGTTGTCAGCACCCGCTCCTGCGACCTTGAGGATTACTGACGGCCGTCAAGGCCCGCCAGATGCGCCTGTAGCGAAGAACAGGGTTTTCCAGCTGACGGTAGAGGAGGCACGTGCAACTCCCAATGTTGTGATAGATATGTATCTTCTCCTTTTCTCTTTATTTATATTGAATTGTTTCTTATGTTTATGTGTTTCATTTTAATATTGTTCCTTAGGAACGATATCTCTACTCTGGTACTGTTTGATTCCGAGGCTACCCGATCTTTTGTGTCACTTGTGCCTAGCAAGAGATTTGTTGGAGCTCTAGGGGAGTTGGATCTTCCTATTGATGTGGAGATTGATGATGATTACCAATTAGGGTTGCGAGAGTTCATCGGGATTGTACTCTCTAGTTGCTCAACGAGCGGTATCGGGTTGATCTAGTTCCAATTCCTCTACGTGAGAAAAAGGTCATCGTGGGCTTGGACTGGTTGAGCCCTAATGGGGCAGTGATTGACTGTGAGCAGCAACTAATGCAGGTTCAGACCCCAAGTGGGGGAGAGTTAGTGATTCAGGGCGAGAGACTGCAACATGAGCCAGTTATGTGTTCTGAAGCGAGGGCCAAACACTATTTTCATCAATGTTGCTCGGTTTTCGTTGCCTATGTCATGGATACCCCCGATATAAGGGTAAGGAGACTGTGGAGGATGTGCTGATCATGTGAGACTATCCGGATGTGTTCCCAGAGGATTTTCCAAGGGTACCTCCAGAGAGAAAGGTGGAGTTTAGGATTGATTTGGTTCCAGGTGCGGCTCTAATAGCCAAAGCACTGTATCGGCTGGCTCTTCCCGAGACGTAGGAGTTGTCTATACATCTGCATGAGCTGTTAGACAAGGGATTCATTAGGCCAAGCAGTTCACCTTGGGGTACCCCGATTATGTTTATGAAGATGGAGGATGGGTCTCATCCTATGTGTATTGACTACTAGGAGTTGAATAAGGTAACAATGAAGAACCTGTTATCCCTTTCCGAGGATTGATGATATTTTCGACCAGCTTCAGGGTGCATATTGGTTCTCCAAGATTGATCTGCGATCAGGTTATCATCAGATGTGGGTCCAGGATGAGGATGTGCAGAAGATAGCTTTTCGGACTTGATATGTTCATTATGAGTTTGTGGTGAGCCATTTGGGCTCACCAATGTTCATGACGCGTTCATGGATCTCATGAATCGCGTGTGCAAACCGACACTAAATCGGTATATGATAGTCTTTATTGATGATATCTTGGTCTATTCCAAGACTCAAGAGTAACACGAGGAGCACTTAAGGGAAGTGCTGGAGACATTGAGGAGGGATGGACTTTTTGCAAAGCTATCAAATTGTGAGTTATGGTTGTACGAGGTACAGTTTCTAAGGCACTTTGTCAACCAAAATGGTATTCTGGTTGATCCGAACAAGGTTGAGGCCGTTACGCAGTGGGAGGTGCCAAGGTCTCAATCTGAGATTCAGAGTTTTCTTGGTCTGGAAGATTTTTATCAGAGATTTATCCAGTATTTTTCTAAGATCATTGTCCCATTGACCTGAATAACCATGAAGTCGGTGACATTTCGTTCGGGATCTGAGCAGCATGAAGCTTTTGAGACTCTTAGGCAACATTTGTGTGAGCCACCAATTCTGACCTTGTCAGAGGGTGTTGATGATTTTGTGGATATTGTGATGCTTCAATCACGGGTTTAGGTGCAGTGTTGATGCAGCAGGGTTGAGTGATCGCTTACGATCCGAGGTAGCTGAAGCCTCATGAGGTGAACTACCTGACACACGATTTGGAGTTGGGGGCCATTGTTTTCGCCCTCAAGATTTGCTGGCATTACCTCTATGGGGTTCGTTGTACTATTTACACGGACCACAAGAGCCTAAGGTATTTGATGGATCAACCGAACCTGAATATGAAGCATCATATTTGGTTGGATGTGGTGAAGGATTATGATTACAAGATCCTTTGTCACTAAGGGAAGACCAATGTGGTGGCTGATGCTCTCAGCAGCAAGGCAGTCACTACTCCGATCAGAGATATATGCTTGAGGATGACAGTGATTACTCCATTGTTAGAGAATCTGCGAGGCTTAGGTCGAGGCTGGAAAGGAAGATCACTGAAAGAGTGAGGACATTATGAGTCAGGTGTATTCCTTTGATTTTGATAGTCGCGGATTGTTGGCCCTGCATCGGCGGGTCTGGGTTTAATTTATACTAAGAATTACACACACACACCATACTTGATCCATACTTCTAATGTCTATACATTGTACCTTGAAGTGGAGGAGTGTAAGTAATCCAAAGATGGTTTTGGGGGTCATCACACATGGGATAGAGGTAAGGGGCAAGAAAATAGTTGATTAGTAAGTCCATGTCGGCCCCACATGAGGTTATACCCTCATTAAGTGCCTAAAAATACACATAAACGGGTGCATCGGGATCTGAATATTGAGATTTTTTTTAAACGTGCCGTTAGATAGAGTTTAATTCAAGGATTCCAAAACCTCAAACGGATTATTTTTTTGAGTTTCGGAACTCCAGGAAATCGCATTTAAAGTTTTGCCTCTAAACGGCCCGCGGTGTCTGTTTTCGCGAATTTTATAAATATTTTTGCTAAAAATATTTCCAGTATAAAATTAAATAATAGATCCCATTTTGGGTCTAAAAACGTTCTTGAAAATCCCGTCGTCAATGCGTAAGTGCCTCAACATAGTAAAACAATTTATGCAGAACATGTAAAACCGATGTTATATCGGTTTGGTTTCTTAAAATAGTCGTACCTTTTGCATACGAACCCCGTTTTGGAAGTTCTTTATATTTTCAGAAACAGGGGAACATGTAATAAAATATTAAAATTTTTTCTTTACTCAAAACTGCTTAATACAAATTTCAGTTTTTCATACGCATTAATCAGTGTTGCAGTTTGAGCGGTTTGATTGGGTTGACAGTTTACACATTTGGAAGTAAGGTAACATATGACATCTTATATAGTTTGAAATAAACTCATTTATATTACTTTTGATGCTATAAAACTGAATGAGTTAAATTACAAACATATTTATGGTAGTTTCATCGTTCGTAGTCTATTCCCTAAATTCCCGGATGTCACAATTTTCCCACGAAAACTATTGATTCATTATACACAAATATATGGGATACAACTCAAGAATGGGTTGAGCCCTAAAAGGGTCGAGATACATAACAATACAAATATATATATATATATATATATATATATATATATATATATATATAGAGAGAGAGAGAGAGATGCCCCTACAGGTTGAGGGGGAGGTTCTCAAATACTCAAACTGGATTAAAACTTATAAAATAAGAAAAATTGGAGATCCTTGGTGAAGATGTCTGCATACTGGTATCAGAAAGGAACATGAAGAAGCTGGATGTGGCCGATGGCCGCTTTGTCACAAATAAAATGAATGTCAAGTTCAATGTGCTTGGTCTGTTGGTGTTGGCCTAGATTTGTAGACATGTAGATGGCACTGATGTTGTTATGATATACAAGAGTGGCGGACTAGAGAGGCGAATGGAGCTATTGAAGGAGATTGCGAAGCCAAGCTTCCCTAACAACGACATTGGCCAAGCCACGATACTCTACTTTGGCATTAGATCGGGATACGATATGTTGTCGCTTGGAAGACCATGATATAAGATTGTCTGCGAGGAAGATACAATACACCGAAGTGGAACGTCGATTCCCCCGTCGTCACGGAATATGCTAAGAGTTGTGCTGCTGGAGTGACATACAACTATAGAACATGGTCGAGAGTACCGCGAAGATAGCATATGATACGCTTGAGAGCCTGAAGGTGCAATTCACATGGGTCATGCATAAATAGTGTCACACCCCCAAACCAAGGATGGCGGAAACGTCCGGGGGTGTAGGACTTCATGTATAGTATCATAACCACAATTTCAATAGTAATTTAAGCAAACACAACCAACATATATATAATTGAAAAAGTTACATCACTTGTATGAATTACATGTTTCAAAATCAATTACAATATGTTGACAAAATATGAAAAGTTTGACGCCTTAACGTCCCATCCTCAAAAGCACTTGATTACCTGTTTAGTGTTTTCCTGAGAATACAAGTTGTTTGAAAAGTGTCAACACAAAGGTTGGTGAGTTCATTAGCTTTTATTAATAAACTTAGTAGAAGTCTTTCACATGTAAATGTCGCGTTTGTTTCAGAAAAATCCGATATTTTCCTTGAAATCCGTAAAATGTAGCCTTATAACCAAAGACCAAAATGTATAAGAAATCATTATTACTTAGTAGAAATGTCGTGAGTTTAAAATGATATGGAAAGTAAATTTTTAATCAACCTAAAACCTACTTCGGTTTTATGAAATCCCGTAAACTTTATGAATTGCTAACTCCCTAGGTGAGTCGCTATAATCATACTGTGACTATGTAAACCTGCCACAACGTTTCTCAGGCGTCACGAAAATGAAATGACATTTGTCACCCGTAGACCTGCAGGTCCCACTGTAGCTAGCAGCAAGGTGTGGGGTGTCAAACCCAATATAGATCTATATACATGTATCACGTTCTCCCTCAAGGAGATTCTGATTATAACTACCAGGAATTATATCCCGCACTCGGACGTACGGGGAGAGAGAGAGTCTCACAACATAGGTTAACAAGTTTACGTGGAATGTGTGTGGATATAAATTTTTCTTGTATGAATGTACCCTTTTTGTACGAGTGTGTTGAGTGATGTATCATAAACTATACCTATTATAGTTTATCTAAAATGTATGTAATATGTATGAATTCGTTTATGGAAATGTATTAGTGTTGTGAATCTATCAAACTATACTTTTTATAGTTACATAATACGTGTTCTAAAATGAATGAATAATATTTAATATGAATGACTTAGTTTCAGTTCATAATAATAAACTAACAAGGAAACACATTCAAATATTAGAACTTATGATTATACACTTTGCTCAACATAATACAAAGTGTTATGATATTTACATGCTGTTGGCTAACTTTAGCCATTCTGCCCTGTTTTGGAAAAATCATAGAAAAATCATACGAAGTCGAAAACTAGATCCGTAAATTCTGAGAGTTCACAAAATGTGTCTAGTTTACTCATAATTGTTTTCACGATTTTTAATGACCTCCAACTTGGGTGAAAAAGTCCATAATCACAGACTGGTCCGGATTGTTGTTTGAAATGATAGGCAGTTTTGTAAAAATCACCATAAATTGTAGAAAAATCGTATGGAGATGTGCAAGTAGTCATTTTAAAGCTACAAACTTGAACTATTTGCACCTTGTACAGTTTTGAAAACAAAAATGTTTAAGATGCCCAAAACAGTCCTTGAATGGAGTTGAACTTTTCTGATGAAGGCTGTTAGAAATATTTAGTTATGTTCTTGATGTTTTAACTTGTATTCCCCCCCCCCCCCCCTGAAAATTTGAGAAAACATGAAAATGTAGGGGTATGAACTCACCTTAAGTGATTTCAGTAGATGATTGTTGAAGAATGGAAGTGTTTAATTCAAGAACACTTGGAGATGCCTTGAAGGTTTTCGAGAATCTAACATTATAGTTATGGAGTTTATGTAAGCAATCAAAGATTTGAGTAGAAGGAAGTGAAATAATAATAGGGAGGATGAATTTTTACTTACTAAGAGCGGAAGAATACTTGAAATCAGCCTTGAATCTCGAAAATTTGTGTAGAAAAAGTTTGAGAGAAAAGTGGTGTTTGTTACTTAGTGGAATGAGAGAAATGAGAGAAAATGAGGAGTGTGGTTGTTTGTTCCAGCTCAAAAAAACGTGGGAGTGAGTGAAATTTGAGTGTAAGGGGACATTGAAGTGACATAGGTAAGGTGGGGAGGTATGGCTGGTCATAGAGTGGGTGTGGGGTGATTGCTTGTGTCATAAGTTAAGGCAAAGTCAACACTCCACCTTAAATAAATTCCCCATTAGATCTTTATTATTTAGATAATGATTTTCATAAAAATATGTTTAAATTATGAATATTTAGAGTTTATTATGTTAAAATATGATTTTGGGTGACAATCCCGCGTTAAAATAATTAAAAACGGGCCTTAAATGCAAAACTACGCGAAAACCGGGAAGAAAGGCATTCCCAGCGAGACCTCTCGGTCCCTAGGCCGAGGTTCGGTCCTTGCTGGGGGCTGTAGCCGGAAACGAAACGAACAGAGGGAAGCGAAAGGGGCGAGGAAGCGAGAGGCGAAGGCGAGAGGGGGTTCGGTCCGGAGATAAGAGGCGCCGCGTCCGACCGAAAGGTGCCGAATGAACAGTGGTGAACAGTACCTTCGGGTTCGGTTCTTCCAGGGCGAGGTTCGGTTCCTCTTAAGCGGGGTTCGGGTTCGGTTCCTCTTAAGCAGGGTTCGGTTTCGGTTCTTCCAGGGCGAGGTTCGGTTCGGTTCAGGAGGGTTCGGCTCCTCCTTGCTCTCAGTCCCTAAGAGGACCTTCGGGTCCTAAGAAGCTTCTCTCTTCTCGAGAGGTTTCGGTTCCTAATGTCTATTTTTCTCGTTTTTACCCCGTTTTAAGCCGTTTTTGACACGGTTAAGCGTCGGAATGACCCGAATGATTCAAAAAAAGTTACGGGAAACTTTGGAGAGAGATTTGGGAGAGATTTTACATACTTGGAGAGATTTGGGAGAGATTTGACATTCTTGGAGAGATTTCTCATATAGAGAGGTATTTGAGAGAGATTTCACATACTTGGAGAGATTTGGGAGAGATTTGACATTCTTGGAGAGATTTCTCATACAAAGAGATATTTGAGAGAGATTTCACATACTTGGAGAGATTTAGGAGAGATTTGACATTCTTGGAGAGATTTCTCATACAAAGAGATATTTGAGAGAGATTTCACATACTTGGAGAGATTTGGGAGAGATTTGACATTCTTGGAGAGATTTCTCATACAGAGAGATATTTGAGAGAGATTTCACATACTTGGAGAGATTTGGGAGAGATTTAACATTCTTGGAGAGATTTCTCATACAAAGAGATATTTGAGAGAGATTTCAAGTGTGGCATTTGTGAGTGTTTGGCTCCGCTAAGCAAGTTTCTTGAGCCCCGTTAAGTCATGGTTAAGGATCCCACACACTCCCAATGAGTGTGCAACATGATTTTTATCAGTTTAGTTCATTGATTAGCACTAGGGCTTAGGAAATTTTTAACACAAGACTTTTCTCAAGTGATGTTTTCTCATTAATATAGCAAGTTATACAGTATGAACATAACACAAACCCTAATACACAAGGTTTAATCGAGTTGACCGGCTTGACTTGATGACTTGACTTGACTCAAGATTGACGATTGTCACATCATTCCCCCGTTAGAGGGAATTTCGTCCCGAAATTTAAATTCGGCTGGGAACTTCAAGGGTTTGGGAAAATATGTGGATACTTTTGCTTCATTTGATCTTCAAGTTCCCAGGTAAACTCAGGCCCTCGTTTCGCGTTCCAACGAACCTTCATTATGGGAATGCGACTTTGTTTTGTTCTCTTGATCTCTCGATCCATGATCTCGACAGGTTCCTCCACAAAGTGGAGATTTTCATTAACTTCGATTTCTTCGAGTGGTATTACGAGTGTCTCGTCAGACAGACACTTCTTTAAGTTGGATACGTGGAAGGTAGGGTGTACATTACTAAGTTCTTGTGGTAGTCGGAGTTTGTACGCCACAGGACCAATCCTAGTAAGGATTTCGAACGGACCGATGTACCTTGGGTTTAGTTTCCCTCGTTTACCGAAACGTATCATCACCTTCCAGGGGGAAACTTTTAGTAGTACCTGGTCTCCGACCTGGAATTCTAAAGGTTTGCGTCGCTTATCCGCGTAACTCTTTTGTCGATCACGAGACGCTTTTAGTCTTTCCCGAATTTGAATGATCTTTTCTGTGGTTTCCCTTATGATTTCAGGCCCAGTAAGGGTGCTATCAGGGACTTGCCCTCTGGCTAGCTGAGTATCTCCAACTTCGGCCCAACACAGTGGTGATCTACACTTGCGACCGTAGAGAGCTTCGAATGGAGCGACTCCAATGCTAGTATGATAGCTGTTATTATAAGAGAATTCGATAAGCGGTAGATGGGTATCCCATGCCTTACCAAAATCTATCACACAGGCTCTCAGCATGTCTTCCAATGTCTGGATGGTTCTCTCGCTTTGTCCGTCAGTTTGTGGATGGTAGGCCGTACTCATGTCTAGCCTGGTTCCTAGAGACTTCTGTAGGGACTGCCAGAAACGCGAGGTGAATCTACTATCTCGATCAGAGATAATGGATGTTGGTACACCATGTAGTCGCACGATCTCTTTAACGTACGTCCTGGTTAACTTCTCCATCTTGTCTGTTTCCTTTATTGGCAGGAAGTGCGCGGACTTGGTCAATCTGTCCACAACCACCCATATGGTGTCCATCCCACCTGATGTCTTAGGCAGTTTGGTTATGAAGTCCATGGTTATTCGCTCCCACTTCCACTCGGGTATATCCGGTTGTTGAAGTAGTCCTGATGGCTTCTGATATTCCACCTTGACCTTGGCGCAAGTGAGGCACTTGCTCACATAAGTAGCAATTTCAGCCTTCATGTTTGGCCACCAGTATAACCTTTTGAGGTCTAGATACATCTTATCTGAACCAGGGTGAATGGAGTATCGAGTCTTGTGGGCCTCGTTCATTACAACGTCTCGGTACCCACCGAACTTCGGTGTCCAGATTCGATTCATGAGATAACGAGTTCCATCCCCTTTGACTTCTAAGTTCTTGTCCATCCCCCTTAGTGCTTCGCTTGCCACGTTTTCTGGTTTCAAGGCTTCTAATTGGGCGTCCTTGATCTGGGTGGCCAGTTGGGAGTGGATGGTCATGGCTAGGGATTTTACTCGGCGACCCGAGTATTCTTTCCTGCTTAAGGCATCGGCTACTACATTGGCCTTGCCCGGGTGGTAGCGAATTTCACATTCGTAGTCACTCGGTAATTCCACCCATCTTCTTTGGCGCATGTTAAGTTCTTTCTGATTGAGAATGTGCTGAAGACTTTTGTGATCAGTGAAAATGGTGCACTTGGTGCCGTAGAGGTAGTGCCTCCAGATCTTCAGGGCGAACACCACCGCTCCCAGTTCAAGGTCGTGGGTTGTATAATTAACTTCATGTGTCTTCAGTTGCCTTGATGCATAAGCGATGACTTTTCCCCTTTGCATGAGCACACAGCCGAGGCCTTGATTCGAAGCATCGCAATACACCACAAAATCATCGGTTCCTTCTGGAAGAGACAAGACTGGTGCGCTGCATAGGGCTTGCTTTAGTGTCTGGAAGGCGGCTTCTTGTTTATCTTCCCATTCGAACACTACACCCTTCTGAGTCAAGGTGGTGAGAGGCTTAGCGATCTTGGAGAAGTTTTGTATGAATCTTCGATAGTAGCCTGCGAGTCCTAAAAACTGTCGGATTTCTGTTGGCGTTGTAGGTGTTGACCAATCTTCGATTGCTTTGATCTTTGAGGGGTCCACATGTATTCCTTCCTTGCTTACTACGTGGCCAAGGAATCCTACTTCACGGAGCCAAAATTTACACTTTGAGAATTTGGCGTAAAGCTTCTCGGTTCTTAAAATCTCCAGAACTAGTCGTAGATGTTGTCTGTGCTCTTCTTCGCTCCTCGAATAGACCAAGATATCATCGATGAATATGATGACGAATTTATCCAAGAAGGGTCGACACACTCGATTCATCAAATCCATGAACACCGCAGGCGCGTTTGTTAACCCGAATGGCATCACTACAAATTCATAGTGCCCATAGCGAGTTCTGAATGCCGTCTTGGGGATATCCTCTTCCTAAACTCGTAGTTGATGATAGCCCGACCTCAGGTCGATTTTTGAAAAGTAGCTGGCTCCTTGGAGCTGGTCGAAGAGGTCATCTATTCGGGGTAGGGGATAACGGTTCTTGATAGTGAGTTTGTTTAGTTCTCGATAGTCTATGCACATGCGAAAAGACCCATCCTTCTTCTTTACAAATAAGACTGGTGCTCCCCAGGGCGAGAAGCTTGGCCTGATGAACCTTTTGCTCAATAGTTCATTCAACTGGCTGGATAGTTCTTGCATTTCTGCTGGTGCTAAGCGATATGGAGCCCTGGCAACGGGGGTAGCTCCTGGGATTAAGTCGATCCGAAATTCGACTTGTCGTGCGAGTGGTACACCTGGCAGATCGTCTGGGAAAACATCAGGGAAGTTGCATACTTCTGGAATTTCTTTGATGTCCTTCACCTCCTGTTTCTTGTCTACGATGTGGGCTAAGAAAGCATGGTATTGCTTTCGGAGGTACTTTTGGGTTTTAACACAAGAGATGATTTGTAGGTTCGCACTAGGTTTATTGCCATAAACGGTGAGAACGTTGCCATTCGGTAGATTGAGGCGGACGGCCGTTTCGTAACATAGAATGTCGGCACGATGAAGGCTTAACCAATCCATACCAATGATTATATCGAAGCTTTTTATGGTGACCGGCATAAGGTCAATTTTGAACAAATGGTTGTCTAGAGTGAGAGTACACCCTATGTAAATATCATTAGCGCGCTCAACCTTTCCATTTGCCATTTCTACGATGTAAGAATCTTCTAGTGGTTGAGAATTTTGCTTAAGTATATGTTTGAATTGGTGACTTATGAAACTTCTCTCTGCCCCACTATTGAAAAGTACGCATGCATAAGAGTTATTGAGGAGGAACGTACCAGTAACCACAGAGGGATCCTTGACTGCTTCTCCCTGTCCTAAAGTTAGGACTCTCCCTACACCCCCAGCATTAGGGGCTCGTGCCTTGGGGCAGTTCCTCCTGAAGTGTCCCGTTTCACCACATCCATAGCAGGTTTGGCTTGCTCCGGTGTTGGCGGTCGTAGCGACTTGTGCGGCGGGTTGGGTAGTCGCTCTACAGAATCGTGCGGTGTGCCCCTTTTTGTTACAGTTATTGCATTGTAACTCTCTACAAGCACCGTTATGGTGGTAGTTACACTTGTTGCACTTGGGAAGAGTTCCTATATACTGTTTCGGTGGCGCTGGAGCGATAGCAGTAGTGGCGGCACGAACAGCAACAATCTGTTGCTTTTTGGCGGGGTCCTGAATTGGTTGTTTCTTTTTATTGCCCCAGAACTTCCTCTTGTTGTTCCCTCCTTTTGTTCGGTCGGTGGTGGTTATCACGGTACCACGGCTAGCCCTGTGATCTATGAGTTGTTGTGCCAATTCCTTGGCACTCTCAAAGGTAGTGGGTTTCGAGGCCAATACACTATCTTGAATCTGGGATGACAGCCCCCAGAGATATCGTTCCACCTTCTTCTCTTCTGGAGTGACCATTGTTGGACAGAGGAGTGCTAGGTCATTGAAACGGGCAGTATAAGTTTCAAGATCAGTGCCTGTCATTCTGAGGTTCCAAAGTTCTTCTTCAAGTTTTTGTATTTCGCCCCTCGGGCAGTATTCCTTTAACATTAGGGCTTTCAAATCCTCCCAGCTCATTGCGTTAGCTACTGCGGGAGTAAGTGATTTAACTCGGCCATTCCACCAAGTAAGTGCTTTTCCAGTGAAAGTGAATGCCGCATACTTGATCTTGCTCGCTTCGGGACAAGCGCATATTTCAAAAATTGCCTCGATCCTTTCGAACCATTGCACCAACGTGATAACGCCCCCGCTTCCATTGAAAGGGTCAGGTTTGCCATTCGTGAAGTCTTTGTAAGAGCACTCCCTCGTACGCCCCGTGCTGTCCCCATGAATGGAATTGGTAGCTCCGGATCCAGAACCGCCAGAACCATTGGTTCCCATTTGCGACATTGCTGCCGCCACGGCTGCCATTACTGCAGCCGGGAACATTGCAGGATCAAACTGCGGAGGTGGTGGTGGAGGCGGCACTGTGTTGTTGGAAGGCCTTGGTCTTTTCCTTGGTGGCATGGTTCTGTCATAAAAAAAAATGACCAGTCAGTAAGACTTCAATAGTGATAACGAGTCGAGTGTTACTGGTTTCATCCCTCTTGTATTTTATCAAAACTTTATTATTCGTAAACTGTTTGTGTGATCAGGTTATGATGTATAGTGCCAAACATTCAATAAATAAAACACATGCCAAATTTCATTGATAACTTTTAGTACATAACGTTTAGAGGGAAAAGTTTGACCTCATAAGGGTCTACATTACATCGTTACAAAAGATATTTTTGGCATTACAAAAACCCTTTGAATAGTGTAATCACATAGTCGCAGGGTCGACCTACATACAAAGAGTAGCACCAACGCGTACTTATAAAATTTTACTACCAAGACGTGAGAATAGCAACGAGTTCTAATCACTGCGACCCTTCTTTGACAGAGGCTGCGATGATGTCGATGCGCCCTGTAGTTCCGCCAATCTGCGTTCGGCTGCAACCATTCTCTCTTCGAGTGCCATGTATCTCTCCCGATACTCTCTTGTTTCTGCTTGAGCTGCGAGAAGGTCTTGAATGAGTTGGTCTCTGTGGTGGGAGTCTCGTTCCAGGTCTCTGGTGCAATCAGTAGTAGACTGTACGATGGCACTTAACTCCCAGACCTGATCGGTCGTCGTCCTACCACAATCATCCATACTTGCTATTCGTTGTATCGTGACGGGGAGAGCTCTGTCAGCCGGTCCACCATGAGTGAGATCATAGTAACCTCGTTGGTAGCCATATGGTGACCGCTGGCGTTGTTGTCGGCTCCATCTTTCGATCATTGTTACCCAAGGGGGTTCAGGTCCGTTGTATCCAAAATGGTGCGCGGGTACCCTTGCGATGTAGGGAGGGTTGAATACTTCTGGTGGTTCCTCTGCTTCGTTCCCAAACATGACTATCTCATCACCTTCCTCTTCTTCCTCTTCAGCTTCCTCTTCTTCTTGGTCGTCTTCCTCTTCTTCTTCTTGTTCGTCTTCCCCCTCGGGATCCTCTTCGGGATCCTCCTCGGGATCTTCCTCAGGATCCTCCTCGGGCTTATCTTCGATCCATCCCGCGTTTCCCTGATTGGGAAAATAGGGGTCCCCGGGTATGTGAAATCCTGCCATGTCGTCTGCACAAGAAACGGGGTTAAGAAGCACATATCGGAAAATAATAATCTGGCACTATAGAAACATACAAATACTCCTATAGTATTTTTAAATGTTTATATTTGGTTCTTAGCGTGTTCTTTATGGAGTGTAATTAGGTTATCAGATTTGTCGCTCATTACGACTATTCCTTAGTGTGCGTAAGTTACTTCTTGGACGGATATAGTTGATCAGGCTATATCCCTCCCAGAACTGATTACACATGCTAAGGCGTACTAATAATGTTCGACTCCTCCTCTTTCAATTTATGTTCTCCTAAGATATGACACCATGCTAGTATAGAAAGCATGTAAGTATACTTTAAAACAAGAAATTATTTGTTTTCTAAAAGTACAACTCGTTAAAGCATTTTAAGAATCAGAGACCTCTAGTCCCAAATTGTTTATAGTTTGTATATCTTATGTGGTTTGACATACTTAATTCACTATAAACCGTGCTCTGATACCAATCTGTCACACCCCCAAACCAAGGATGGCGGAAATGTCCGGGGGTGTAGGACTTCATGTATAGTATCATAACCACAATTTCAATAGTAATTTAAGCAAACACAACCGACATATATATAATTGAAAAAGTTACATCACTTGTATGAATTACATGTTTCAAAATCAATTACAATATGTTGACAAAATATGAAAAGTTTGACGCCTTAACGTCCCATCCTCAAAAGCACTTGATTACCTGTTTAGTGTTTTCCTGAGAATACAAGTTGTTTGAAAAGTGTCAACACAAAGGTTGGTGAGTTCATAAGCTTTTATTAATAAACTTAGTAGAAGTCTTTCACATGTAAATGTCGTGTTTGTTTCAGAAAAATCCGATATTTTCCTTGAAATCCATAAAATGTAGCCTTATAACCAAAGACCAAAATGTATAAGAAATCATCATTACTTAGTAGAAATGTCGTGAGTTTAAAATGATATGGAAAGTAAATTTTTAATCAACCTAAAACCTACTTCGGTTTTATGAAATCCCGTAAACTTTATGAATTGCTAACTCCCTAGGTGAGTCGCTATAATCATACTGTGACTATGTAAACCTGCCACAACATTTCTCAGGCGTCGCGAAAATGAAATGACATTTGTCACCCGTAGACCTGCAGGTCCCACTGTAGCTAGCAGCAAGGTGTGGGGTGTCAAACCCAATATAGATCTATATACATGTATCACGTTCTCCCTCAAGGAGATTCTGATTATAACTACCAGGAATTATATCCCGCACTCGGACGTATGGGGGAGAGAGAGAGTCTCACAACATAGGTTAACAAGTTTACGTGGTATGTGTGTGGATATAAAATTTTCTTGTATGAATGTACCCTTTTTGTACGAGTGTGTTGAGTGATGTATCATAAACTATACCTATTATAGTTTATCTAAAATTTATGTAATATGTATGAATTCGTTTATGGAAATGTATTAGTGTTGTGAATTTATCAAACTATACTTTTTATAGTTACATAATACGTGTTCTAAAATGAATGAATAATATTTAATATGAATGACTTAGTTTCAGTTCATAATGATAAACTAACAAGGAAACACATTCAAATATTAGAACTTATGATTATACACTCTGCTCAACATAATACAAAGTGTTATGATATTTACATGCTGTTGGCTAACTTTAGCCATTCTGCCCTGTTTTGGAAAAATCATAGAAAAATCATACGAAGTCGAAAACTAGATCCGTAAATTCTGAGAGTTCACAAAATGTGTCTAGTTTACTATAATTTTTTTCACGATTTTTAATGACCTCCAACTTGGGTGAAAAAGTCCATAATCACAGACTGGTCCGGATTGTTGTTTGAAATGATAGGCAGTTTTGTAAAAATCACCATAAATTGTAGAAAAATCGTATGGAGATGTGCAAGTAGTCATTTTAAAGCTACAAACTTGACACTACTAGAAAAAAGGCCTTTTACGACGCTCATTGCGCGTCGTAAAACGCTCAGACGACGTGCAAATGCGTGTCAAGGAAGGCCCTGTCATAAAGAGAGACGATGCGCTTTTGTGCGTCGTCTATAGACGACGCGCATTTACGACGCACATTTATGACGCGCATTTACGACGCGCGGTTATGACACGCAATGCGTATCAAGGAAGGCCCTGTCATAAAGGAAGACGGCACGCATTTGCGTGTCGTAACCTTACGACGCGCGTGTTTATGACACGCAATGCGTATCAAGGAAGCCCCTGTCAAGAAAGGCCATGTCATAAATAAAGATGACACACATTTTTGCGTATCATAATTTTAAATGTTTAAAAAAATATTATTTATAGATTTACTAATTTTTCATATTAAATAATACATTAGAAATCTCATAATAATAAATAAAATACCATAAATAACAAAGATAATTCATTTCACTAATATGTCAAATACAAATAATTATTCCAATAGTGAGTAAATGTTATAGAAAATGAACTCATTTATATACAATTGCATTATCTAGCTTACTATGTGCCAACAACTTCTATCTTTTTCCTTCTCTGCATAAACTTCATTAGCAGCATCCTAAAGAACTTCTATCTTTTTCATCAGCAACATCCTCAAAAACTTCTATCTTTTTCCTTCTCTGCATAAACTTCTATCTCACACTCAATGTAGTTTTAAACATCAGGTTTAAAAAATCAACTTTAAGGTTGCCTTGTTAAAGAGAATGACTAGAATAGATTTCCCTTTTTCACAAGGCATGTGCTTGCTTGCACATATATATGGAATCATTCTAACAAAAAAAAAATTGTTCATGTCAACTACTCCAAGGACTATTACGTAATTTAACATGAAGAATTTTGTCCAGATGAAAGGATTGACTTTAAACTTCATAAAAATCATTTAACAGAACTTACCTGACCATGAAGCGTGTTGATCCAAGATCTCCTTGCCTTCCTGCTCTGCCACGAAGCTTTGTAAAGCAAGAAATAAATTAAAAAAGTGAGTCTGAAAGTATATGCTAAATTTATGTAAAACCTTAAAACACAATATTGATGCAAAGTTACCTGATTATCAATTCTTCGGGACTCATGCAAAGATGTCCCAATGACATGGAGACCACCAAGTCGTTTGACTTCCAATCCTTCATGAAAGCAATGAATCTCACAGTCCTTTAGAACCGATAAATAGGCAATTGCAATGCAAGGACCAAGAGGGTACATCTCTGCCTGTTCTTCCACAAGCCTTTGCAGTTCATCTAAACCCATTGACTGGCTCATTTCAACTGACTCTGAAATTATAGATTTTGCCTTCTCATATGTCCAACTCTTGTTCTCACTTTTGCCCACGTATTTAGCTGCGTTATTTACCCAAAACCATATACCATTCACATTAACGTTAGGGCCAAATGAAAGAATAGCTACCTATTTCTAATTACCAGCATCCTACTCTCAGTACAACATCCTAAAAAGAAAAAAAATGAAAGTATACAGCTATAACCATAAGTGGTATAGTTTTCAAAGTACAGTGCCTTATGAAAGATATCTTTTTTAAAGAGTATGCTAGTATGGTAGAAAGCAATGAAAGTAGGATGCTATAACACACAAATAGATGAAAACAAGTAGTTATTGTTGCTTGTTATATTTTTAGCCCATATAGAAAGTGAATACTTACTTCAGTTTTTGCAGTTCCTGTCATCCCTGAAAGCTTTGGATAAAGCTTAAACATTGATTGGTATGTGATTTGTGCCACTACAACTGAATCAGCCTGCAAAGCCCAAGAGGAATACAAGGTAATAGCTTTAAACAAGAGTTGTCAAAAAGAATGATGATGTGGCAGGAAATCGCAATATATACCTGGATTGGTAACCCTTCTTTTGCCTCCACAGCCAGGTGAATCCCCTCTGACCATCGTCTTTTTTTTCCACTCTCCCCGCCAACTTCAAATGAACATTAATTTACAGCAATATAACTAGGTTTTTCTCCTAAAATAAAAATACGATGTTTGTAATACCTCGTTTATTATAAGAGCTTTCCCATTTTTAACAATGTACTGGACATCTTGGCGATAGAACTCCCATTTTTAACAATCTGCAGCTCCTCCAGCCATTGTGCCCAACATATACAGATTAATTTCAATGATTTTTTTTCACAGATTGAGATGCTGCAAAAAAAAAAAAAAAAAAAACAAAACAAAATTAAACGAGTGTTTTTGAAGACTATTTAATGCTTTCAAATCATGTTGCTTTCGATTCATAATTAATTATTAATCAAGTAAAGATATATTATAATTTAGAAGGAGAAATGGATACATATATAGCCTCCCATGCTAGCTCGGGAATCTGCAGCAACCATCACACCTTCCTTAAAAATAAAAGCCAAAGTTGTTGTTCCTTTTGCTGGTTTTACCATTTGGATAGAATTCTTCTGAAATCCATCAAACTGAAGCAAAGGATTTGATGTAGTGTTTTAGCAATATATACATTCACTTAATATCTAGCAGAAAGGAAAAGAGAAAAAGGCAAGAATTGTAAAGAAACTCACATCTGATGTAACTGGTAGGTCAAATGAAGGGGCATCAGAAAGCAGGTCGTCACTTCCTCCATAGAGTGGTGAACTTGTGCAGTTTAATCAGATGCAAAATAAATCGCATACGATAATAATTACCTTTGATGAGCTGTAATACATCTTATACTCCAAACCATTCACCACATGTACGCCTTCCATGACAGCTGATATAGCAGAAGATTCATCAATACCTGAGAATTGGCATTTATTTCTGCATGTAATTAGGAAACAAATTAAATATGAACATAAATAGATACTTATTTACTCAATGTCATAAGAAGTATTAATATTTATTAGTTATTACCTCTGCAACATAATACCAAAATCCTTTTTTCCAGGCACAACAGAAAGAAAACCATTGTGAAGATAAGTTGAAAAATTATGATCCACAGAAACCGCAACCACATCAGTCTTTGCATTCCCAACATCCATCAGTTGAATGGTTAAACAACATGGGCCAGATGACTGCAAAAAAATAAGGAAAAATAAATAAATAAACCAGAGTTCTTACAGGATACAGAGACTGCTACATATGATTATACAGTAATAATTTATGTTTATTGTTATTGCTATTGTTACTCTACCTTCACTGTTTTTGTTTTTGTTAATGTTATTATTCCTGTTACCTAAGTGTTAATGTTATTGTTTGACTGCTTTCTGCAACCATAGTTATCAGATTTGTGAGCAAAAATAAAGATAAATAAGCTTACCTACCATTAAGCCAGGATAAGAGTTTAGGGCATCAATGGAAGATGTCTCCTGGATTTTATTACCTCCTGGACACACGCCATAAATTTTCAATAACTTGGAATTGTTCAAGTAATATTATATAATCCCAAAAAAATACAATTAACTACCAATAAGTAGGCAATGCAAATTTTGGAAAGGCATATCAGGTTCATCTGTAGCTGAGGGGTACCAAATACGCTCTATGTTATTCTTATTTAATTGAAGTTGCTCCAAACTGAATACAATTTCAAGTAAAGGATAAAGCTTTCACAAAATAGTATAATATTAACCTTGAGTAAGTCATTGTTTAGGGTTAAAAGCGAATCCAGAGTGCCAACACGAAGATTTGGGATATTAAACTGCAAAACTACTCAAATTTAATAAGATACTTAGTAAAATTGAACGAAATTGATAGCGATGATTGTTATACCCTATAAAGAGGAGTGTCAAATGAGTTTTTGGAGATGGATTCTTGTAAGCGACTCCACAAAGAAGAAGCAGAACTCTGAACGGGAAGAGAAGTCTTCGTGTTAGGGGGAAAATTAACGAGATTCCCAATTGCTGCTCAAAATTCTTAAGATCGACAACGGAGATTCCCGATTGTTAAATTGAATTATGGTTTGCAACAGAGAATCAAAAGGGGGAAAATTAATGAAATCTATCCTCCAAATAGAAATCGACGAATTCATGAGATAGATTGATTTCATTTTGAAAACATCCATGATTTCGTTTTGAAAACATCCATGAAGTCAAATTTAGAAGCAGTAATAAGCGATTCAGATTCGCTTTCTATTCAAACATGTTCAATTTTTTTGTAGGATACGGTCCCAATTTTTACATAGGAACCACCAAATCCTTCAAAACTAGAAAAAAAAGTATGTGAAGAAACGAACAATAAATTGATTACCTGGATCTCTGACACAAAAGTTTCAAAGGTGATGACAATCGAGAAGCTAATGGAGCAAAGTTATGGTTCTTCGTCTGTGTGTTTTTCTAGTTATCTATGGGGAATCAAAAACAAACGAGAATCAAGATTTGAATTCCTAATATTGAGACTTGAGACTATAATATTGAATTAGGGCTTTTTCTGAAAATTTCAACATCGAGTGGAAGATATGGTGGTTCCAGTGGGTAGAAGTAAGTGAGCCTTGATCGATGTCAACGATTGGGGAAGTAGTTAGCGGTCGATGTGGGAAGGGGAAAGAAGTATTGCCGATTAGGGTAAAGAGAGAAGTGAAAGCGGGCTAAGGTAAAGAGGGAAGTGAAAGCGGGCTTTTCTAATTTTTGGGTTTTTCTTTTTCCCGCTTATTACTAAAGAGCGCGTTTCATTAAAAAATTTAAAGCGACATGTTTAGATGACGCATGTTTTATAATTAGTGCCCTCCGTGTTTTTTTTCTAACACTTATTCTAGGGCACGCAAAATTGTGCGTTCTAAATCCTTAAAATTTCTAGAGAGCTGACATTATTTTTAGGTCACATGCTTTTGCGTATCATAAATCACCGCGTGTCATAAATTGCACGTCATTAAAGGTCTATTTTCTAGTAGTGTGAACTATTTGCACCTTGTACAGTTTTGAAAACAAAAATGTTTAAGATGCCCAAAACAGTCCGTGAATGGAGTTGAACTTTTCTGATGAAGGCTGTTAGAAATATTTAGTTATGTTCTTGATGTTTTAACTTGTATTCCCCCCCCCCCCCCCCCCTGAAAACTTGAGAAAACATGAAAATGTAGGGGTATGAACTCACCTTAAGTGATTTCAGTAGATGATTGTTGAAGAATGGAAGTGTTTAATTCAAGAACACTTGGAGATGCCTTGAAGGTTTTCGAGAATCTAACATTATAGTTATGAAGTTTGTGTAAGCAATCAAAGATTTGAGTAGAAGGAAGTGAAATAATAATAGGGAGGATGAATTTTTACTTACTAAGAGCGGAAGAACACTTGAAATCAGCCTTGAATCTCGAAAATTTGTGTAGAAAAAGTTTGAGAGAAAAATGGTGTTTGTTACTTAGTGGAATGAGAGAAATGAGAGAAAATGAGGAGTGTGGTTGTTTGTTCCAGCTCAAAAAAACGTGGGAGTGAGTGAAATTTGAGTGTAAGGGGACATTGAAGTGACATAGGTAAGGTGGGGAGGTATGGCTGGTCATAGAGTGGGTGTGGGGTGGTTGCTTGTGTCATACGTTAAGGCAAAGTCAACACTCCACCTTAAATAAATTCCCCATTAGATCTTTATTATTTAGATAATGATTTTCATAAAAATATGTTTAAATTATGAATATTTAGAGTTTATTATGTTAAAATATGATTTTGGGTGACAATCCCGCGTTAAAATAATTAAAAACGGGCCTTAAATGCAAAACTACGCGAAAACCGGGAAGAAAGGCATTCCCAGCGAGACCTCTCGGTCCCTAGGCCGAGGTTCGGTCCTTGCTGGGGGCTGTAGCCGAAAACGAAACGAACAGAGGGAAGCGAAAGGGGCGAGGAAGCGAGAGGCGAAGGCGAGAGGGGGTTCAGTCCGGAGATAAGAGGCGCCGTGTCCGACCGAAAGGTGCCGAATGAACAGTGGTGAACAGTACCTTCGGGTTCGGTTCTTCCAGGGCGAGGTTCGGTTCCTCTTAAGCGGGGTTCGGGTTCGGTTCCTCTTAAGCAGGGTTCAGTTTCGGTTCTTCCAGGGCGAGGTTCGGTTCGGTTCCTCTTAAGTAGGGTTCGGTTTCGGTTCTTCCAGGGCGAGGTTCGGTTCGGTTCAGGAGGGTTCGGCTCCTCCTTGCTCTCAGTCCCTAAGAGGACCTTCGGGTCCTAAGAAGCTTCTCTCTTCTCGAGAGGTTTCGGTTCCTAATGTCTATTTTTCTCGTTTTTACCCCGTTTTAAGCCGTTTTTGACACGGTTAAGCGTCGGAATGACCCGAATGATTCAAAAAAAGTTACGGGAAACTTTGGAGAGAGATTTGGGAGAGATTTTACATACTTGGAGAGATTTGGGAGAGATTTGACATTCTTGGAGAGATTTCTCATACAGAGAGATATTTGAGAGAGATTTCACATACTTGGAGAGATTTGGGAGAGATTTGACATTCTTGGAGAGATTTCTCATACAAAGAGATATTTGAGAGAGATTTCACATACTTTGAGAGATTTGGGAGAGATTTGACATTCTTGGAGAGATTTCTCATACAAAGAGATATTTGAGAGAGATTTCACATACTTGGAGAGATTTGACATTCTTGGAGAGATTTCTCATACAGAGAGATATTTGAGAGAGATTTCACATACTTGGAGAGATTTGGGAGAGATTTGACATTCTTGGAGAGATTTCTCATACAAAGAGATATTTGAGAGAGATTTCAAGTGTGGCATTTGTGAGTGTTTGGCTCTGCTAAGCAAGTTTCTTGAGCCCCGTTAAGTCATGGTTAAGGATCCCACACACTCCCAATGAGTGTGCAACATGATTTTTATCAGTTTAGTTCATTGATTAGCACTAGGGCTTAGGAAATTTTTAACACAAGACTTTTCACAAGTGATGTTTTATCATTAATATAGCAAGTTATACAGTATGAACATAACACAAACCCTAATACACAAGGTTTAATCGAGTTGACCGGCTTGACTTGATGACTTGACTTGACTCAAGATTGACGATTGTCACAAATATGTAGATCTATTGTGTTGCAAATGAAATTTCGGGATGTGTAAAAATCAGATATTGCAATGCCCCTGCAACACTATGACGCATGGATGGATACGAAATTGGAGGACCGTCAACATTGAGCTTGGAGGAAATACCAACCTGTGTGCGACATGGGTTGCATCCAGACATGTTGGCATAGTCGAGAAGGTCAGTAGCATACTTTTTCTAAGAGAGAAACATGCCTTTTTCTATACAGGAGACATAGATTCTTAGAAAGAAATTGAGGGGAACCAGATCAGTCATTGGAAATTCAAGGTCGAGTTTATGAATGATACTCTGAAGGAGGGTCGTGGATGAAGCTGTCAAAATGATGTCATCGACATACAAAAGGAGATAGTTGTGTCGTTGCCCTGTTTGAGAATAAATAATTTCTCTTGCTATGGACGAATCAAAGTGTAATGGCATGGTTGGCGAGATGCTGAAACCAAGCGCGAGGAGCCTGTTTGAGGCCATAGAGAGACTTCTAGAGTTGACATACATGATGTGGTTATTGGGTGTCAACGATTCCTAGTGGATGATACATATATACAATCTCAGACAGGTGACCATGTAGAAATGTGTTTTTAAAATTAAGTTGGTGAACAAGCCAATGTATGGATATGGAAAGACTGAGAGTCGTGCGGATGGTGATGGGATGTACAATTGGGTTGAAAGTATCATCATAATCGATTCATGGTTGTTGGCTATTTCCATTTTCAACAAGCTGAGATTTGCACCTACTAAAAGTTTCATCGGTATTAAACTTATGTTTATATAACCACATAGCACATACAATATTGACCTTATTTGGTCAGGGTACGAGAGACCACCTATTATGTTTAATAAGTGCGTTAAATTCATCATGCATGGCGGATTTCCAATTTGGATCACGAAGGACTTGAGCGGGATTTTTGGGAATAGAAGAAAGTGTGCTGGTGTGAAGGTTTAGTCGTTGGATCGGTTTGACTATTCCAAGCCGAGAGTAGGTGAGCATGGGGTGGCAGGTGTTGGAGGTTGTTGAAGGTAGGGGAATTATGGGGATGGTTGGCTGAGGATTATCGGAAGTGGTAGTGGGAGGAGGCCAAGACACCGATTGATGAGGAGGGGAAGATCTGATCGGTGAGGAAACTAATGATGACGATGGTGCTATCGAAGTGGGCGTGGAGCGATGGCGAATTAGAAGAGGTGAGAATACAAGTGGAAATAGGATTAGGTTCAATATGTATGTCACATAAATCATAGATGAGGGGTTGGTGGGAGTCACGGATGCATATGGGAAAACTTGTTCATTAAAGGTTACATCGATCTCTTGAAATTATTATCTTTTTGGTGTTGAGATCAAAGCAATGGGAGCCCCTGTTTTCATCGGGATACCCGATGAAGATACAAGGGATACCCTGTGGGTAGCAAAGGCATCCAAATGTTCTAAGGTGGTTATAGGTTGAGTTTTTGTTATAAAGTTTAAAAAATGGGGTCATGTTTAGTTATGGATTTGTAAGGAAGGCGATTTAGAAAATGGGAGGCCACGTGAAGAGCTTCAACCCAAAAGTTGGGAGGAAGGTGGGCTTGAAAGAGGAGGGAGCAAACAAGGTTGTTTATGGTCCTTAGCATTCGCTCAGATTTTCCATTTTGTCGAGAAGTCTTTGGACATGAAAGCGGAATTTAATGCCATTTTGTCCAAAAAGGAGGCGAAGGGTGGAGTTGTCAAATTCTCCTCCATGATTGCATCGAAAAGCCTGAATGTCTTTGTTGAATGGAGTGATAATATGAGCTCAAAAATGTAAAAATTTTGAGATAGCATCACATATTTGTCGTAAAGGGTAAATCCAAACATAGTGAGAGTAGTGATCAAGAAATATGATGTAGTATTTAAGACCACTTAGGCTTAAAATAGGTGACGTCCATATATCAGAACGAATAATATCAAAAGGAGCACCCACACTTTTATTTGATTTGGTAAAAGAAGACACACATATTTGCCAAGTTGGCATGCATTATAAAGAAAAGACAACAAATGTTTATTGAAAGAAATGGAATGACTAGAAATTAATGAACAAAGAATGTCATTCTCAGGATGACCGAGTCTTTGGTGCCGTGTTATGGGCCTCGAAGAGAGAAGCGCTTAGGTGAAACTCTTGAGGCAATGCAACAGGTAGAGCTTGTTGGAGCTATCACAACGGAGAAGGATTGTTGGTTTAAGGATCCTTCATAGAAAAACCAAGTTTGTCAAACTTAATGGAACAATTATTGTCCCAAGTAAATTTACGGACCGGGATAAGGCTTCTAATAATATTTGGGGTGACAAGGACATTATTTAAGTGGAGAGTGTGGTGTGGCGTAGGGAGAATGCCATGACCCATGTTGGTGATGGATAGTGAAGACCCATCTCCAACAAGAATTAATGAAATAGGGTGCAAATTAAAATATTATGTAGTTTACCCATATCCGATGTGAGGTGGTTGGTGGCTCCTGTATCCATGAACCAACCAGATGTGCTTGAATCTTGAAGACTCGTAGCTTGAAAGGCTTGTGGAAAGGCTGTTGGCTGATCTGCTAGGCCATAATCAGAATTGGGCCATGCAGAAAAAAAAAACACGCAGTAGGTTGTTAGTTTTGTTGTGGCTGCTGTCAAGAGGGTCCAACAGCAGTAAGAGTCCAATCTGTCACACTCCCGAACCAGAACGACGGAAACATTCGGGGGCAGGTGACTTCATCTTGTAATATCGTCACAGTGTATATAAATGAACCAAATACAACATCATCACCATACATTGAATAATACAACATACATGGTTTACATCATTGTATTTTTTCACAAATTACATTCCAAAATGTTAAATGTATGATAAAACAAAAGTACATCAAAATTCCACATTTTCTTGGCGACCGACCTGTTTACCGTGTCCTTGAGAATACACATATATAATATTGATGATTTCATAAGCATGTTTGTATGAAAACTTTGTAACATTTTGTAAACACCAGAAAATCCGATATTTTTTTGTCGAAATGGTTTGAGAGTTTTGTTTCAACTCTTGTATTAAAGCATATGTGTTCTGGTTTTGATAGTGTATAAAAAGAGAGTTCCAGAAAATCCTATATTTTTTGCTGTTTGTAAACTGCATTGTGTAGTATGTGGTTTCCAGAAAATCCGATATTTTTTGTTTGTAAAAGAGTTGTAGTCTTATATCATAAGACCCGAGTATTGTAGTGAATGTATAGTTTGTACAATGTATCAAGAGTATAGTAAGTGTATTCCGTAAATATATTGTGTTGTTAATCTTTATGTGAGTTGTTATAACCATGTTTGATGTGACTGATATGCCTGTCATGAAGTGCTTCAGGCGTCGCTTGTTTAAGGTAAGATATTTGTCACTCTAGACTGGTCTAGTCTAGCTGTAGCGAACAACTTAGGCGTGGGGTGTCAACCACGTATAGATCTATACACAAACTTTCGCTCTCCCTTCAGAAGACTTTGGTTATAACTACAGGACTTACAGTGTACACTAGGTAGGTATAAATAAATGAATGTCTCACAAGAGCCTTAACTAAACTTATGCGAAGAATGCATCACATTATTTAATATTTTAAATAATGTTTCGAGTATGTATTAGATTACAAAACATTAGTGATAAAAATACAATTTGCTTTTATCGAAATGTCAAGTGTTTATTTGTTGTAGGCCAGATTAACGTCAAGTGTGTCGTAATGTCCAATAAGGAAGTAAAATGAGCACATATAAGGTCTATTTAAGTATAAATTGCAAAACAAGCCTAACAAGAATGTAAGGCCCAATAAGCATGTATAGAGGTATATGAGGCCCAATAAACATGTAATGAGTATACAGGGCCCAATAAACTTGTAAATGATTATAACAGGCCCAATTAGGGTAAAAATGTTGTAAGGAGTCCAATTGTAATCAAAGTGCACGTTTTAGTCCAATTAGTGCTAAAATGACATAAAATGCCCATTTTTATTAAAAATGACCATTTTAGTTCAACTAAACCAAATTTGACAATGAAGGCCCATAATTTGCCGAAATTGATATTTTTGGCCTAATAAACCCGAAAGTTTGCAAATAATGCCTATTATTGTTAAAAATGACTTTTTAGGCCCGCTAAAGTCGAAAGTTTAAACTTAAGGCCTATTTTTATGAAAAATGGCATTTTAGGCTCATTTTTAGTAAAAATGACATTTTTGGCCCATTAGGCCAAAATTTTATAAATAAAGGCCTATTTTGATAAAAATGACATTATTGACCCATTAAAACCGTGAGTTGTCATTTGAGGCCCATTTTTATGAAAATTGACATTTTTAACACATAAAAATCGATAAGGCCCAATAAGAAGCCCATTTTGGCAAAAGTGACATTTTGAACATTATAAAACCGTGAATGTCAGAATAGGCCCTTATTATCCAAAAATGACTCTTTTAACCCCTCAAAACCATGAGTATCATAAAAGGCTCACTTTTGCTCATTTAACAACTTTGACCCCTCTTTAAGTTTTCTTTAGTTTTATGGTGTCCTTTAACATGCTTAATCTTATCCATCTTCATAATGAGTTACATAAAGTAACTTGTTTTTCCTAAGATCTTCAAGTCTTGGAAAATATGTCGAGTTTTTGAAGGTTTAACATAGATTCATAACATGTTTACACAACATATCATGAAAATACACACAAGCATGCATACATACTTAAATTTAACACAAAACAACTTGTATTCTCCCTAAAAGTTAGTAAATCACGAAAAAGGAGGGGTATGAAGCTCACCTTGGGTTAGATGAGTTTTGCTGAAGAAATGAAAAAGATTGAAGGTGTTTTCGGCTTTGGATGTTTCTTTGGAGAGATTTTCTAAACTAAGCTAGTTGTAGGAAGCCACATACGAAAATGGAGTTTAAGAAGGAGGAATTTTAATGTAATATTGGAAGGAAACAATAGAGTTTAACAAAACTTACCAAGTTAGTGAGAACTTCCTTGATGCACATATACAATCCTTGAAATTTTGAAAGGAAAGTGAAATAATTTCTTTAAGTTTGAGGGGAAGGGGGATGGTATAAGAGAGTTGTGAATAAGTTTGAAGTGAAGAGTGAGGGTGATGGTGGGGGTCTCGGCCAATCTTGAAGATGGAAGAGGGAATCGAGCTTGCCTTGAAGTATGAGATTTCTAGATGTATGGGGGTTAAATGCATGGATATCCTCCATGCAATAAGGAGGTGGCAACCCAAGTCAACTTCATTGCTTTTGTGGCTCTCTCTCTCTCTATATATATATATATAATGGGTCGAGAATTTATGAGAAGGGAGAATGAAATGGGATATTGGGCTTGGAATTTTTGAATAGCAACCGAACGTATAAAGCCCAACAAAATCTTTTCGTCCCATTAGGAGTTTACGGCCCAAAATGGTAGAAGAATTGGTTTTTCAGCCCAATGTGATTAAATAAGTTGGTTTTCGGCCCATAGAGACAAGGTGAGTGATTTCGGCCCAATAAGGCCCATGAAGGGTCTTATAGTCCAAAATACTAATGCTTAATGAATGTGGGTCCAATTAGGGCCCAAATGAGAATTCTTGGCCCAAAAGAACCAATTTGAGGGTTTACAGACCCATTAGGCCCAATATGAGAATCCTAGTCCATTAAGAGGCTTGAACCGGGGTTTCAAGCCCAAAACTGAGTGAATGTAGTGTATTAAATTAGGTTTAGAGCTTGCATAAGTGAATTTTGATTCGAATTGTCATTTTTGAATGAATAAAATGTATAACATAATACTTAGTGTTACAAGAATTCACCAAAAGTAATTACACAAGGACAAAATTTCCTAGCCTTAAAATACTAGTTGTGACATAATTTGAGCAGGCTGTCATTGTTGGGGTCCAAAAGACCAGGCTTGCTGTCGGGTTGGGGTGTACCAATGAGGTGGTAATGATTTCCCCGTGAAGCCCAAGGTGGAGGAGTGCCAAACTGATATTGCTGCCGACGATCATTTTGTCGCCTATTATTCCCACGAACATGTTGTCGACGCTTATCCCATAACAATCAACCTACTATTAAGGCCGCCAGTCACCACATCTAGCTGAAAAAGAACATAGGGTTTCACCGAAAGCAGAAACAAGAGTGGAAGGGGGCGGAGGCATTATCCCGCTGAGAAGCATGAGATTGTCTCCGGGTGAGACGAGTTTCTTCAAGGGTAAGCATGAAACGAGCTTCATTAAAGGACGAGAGAGGACGTTGGTGACGGATTATGGAAGCTACTTGATCGAACTTGTCTCCTAATCCATTAATCATATATGTAACGAAGTTCTTTTCAGGAACCGACTAATCGATATCAGAGAGGAGGTCGGAAAGCATCTTGATTTTTTCACAGAATGCAGCGACAGTCATATCACCTATTTCAATGGACCGCAACTCGTTATCCAATTAAATACCCATAGCATCTTTATTGTCACGAAAAAAGATTTTCCAGAGCTGTCACACCCCAAAACCGGAATGGTGGAAACGTTCGGGGGTGAAGGACGTCATATGCAGTATCACAACAATTGAATAATAGTAATCAAAGCAACAACATTCTTTTATATATATGTAAAGTGTTTACATCCACATCAAAACATCACATGTGGTTATAGTATAATAGTATCAAAAGATAAGACGAGAAACTACTGCTCCATCTTCACGAACTCCGGTTGGATACCTGTCTTAATATATTCCTAAGAATACAAGTACTTTGAAAGCGAGTATCAGCTATAAAGCTGGTGAGTGCATAAGATTTAGTTTAAAGTAAGAAACTTCTTTGACAATTGAACAAGTTTGAAAGACTAACAAGAAAACCATATGTTTCCTTAAAAGTAAAGTAATTCTAAATCAATTTCTTCTATAATCATTTAGGTTATACTAATTACATATAATCAATACGAGATGGATAGTCGGTTGTGTAATTCGGTCGTACCCCCACATCCAAATAAGGAAAAAGGAAGGAAAAATTGAGTTCACACAATCGCTAATCTATCTAGTCTTCATTATATATAATCTTTCATATAAACTGAAGGATTATAGTTATAATTAAAAGTAATCTATGTTATTTTGATTCTGACTAAGAGATGAGTTATTATACATGAAAACTTAGCTTATACACGTTATGATATAATCAAGATTAGGCAGATAGTAAAATGTGTGGTTCTACTCTAGTTTCACATCCAAACGAGGAAAAGAAACTAAGTTAGAAATCTCACATTTTATTGTCTACCAGATCTTTGTTATATATAACTCGAGAATGTATAAGCGAGGAAATCATAATAATAACCTTCTTACGAATCCTTTTTAATGAACTAGAATTCCTAATAAGTGTTACTAGAATACCTAGAAAATGTTACCATTGAACGTAGGAAAACCCATATTCCCTAACTGTTATTGAACCGTGGTTTTATCCCCTAAAACCGTTATACTGAAGGATGGCGTACCGTGATATGGAATAGTTAACTTGTAACCCTCCAAAAGTACGACTTAATGAATGTATAAGTATGCTATGGAATAGCATACTTAGTTTTATATCTTCTAAAACCATTCCTGAATTGGATATTATGCTATTGAAAATAGCAAGTTCAGTCTCAATTCATAGTATAATAAATATACTACGAAAAGACTATAGTACGATCGTTATGTTCTTCTGAATAGTACTCTAAATACACTTTTGAAAAGACTGTCTCGTGATTCACATAGTACATACTTATTATACATAATCAGAAAAGGGCGGACAATGGATTGTGCGATCCTGTCGGACCCCCACATCCAAACAAGGAAAAGGAAAGCAAAACAAAGTTCACATATTCAACCGTCTATCAGTTTCTCATTGTGCATAACTTTTGGGTATATACGAGGCAATTACAGACACTACTACCTATGTGCGTTTTATGTTAGGGTATTGGTGCTATGCGCGCGTACCCACTTATGTTTGGTGTCGTGGTACAATGCTCGCATGCCCATGTTAACTGAAGGTATGGTATCGTGCCCGGGTACCCCTTTTATACGTGTGGTACATTGGAAGATGTACTTTTTTGAGTTCCTTAAGTTTAGTTCCTTTTGTTGTTCATACTTTCTAAATATATAACTAACAAGTATTATATCTCTATGTACAGCTATGACTTCCATGAACCACCAAGTGAAACATATTGATCTACCAAGAAATGAACATTGACTCTCTAACTATACTCCTTATAGTTACTAGTAAGTTCTTTGTATTTAACTGACTGAACTGAGCTGAAAGAATACCATTGATACCCAAGGTATTAACTGACTTCTAGAACTTTTATATCTACATACATATACATGATATACTAGTAATATTTAAACGATATTCGGACAAACAACCTTACTCTAAACCCACATCCAAACAAGGAAAAGGGATTAGGGCTGGTAGTCAGTCCTAAGTCCTTTAAACACTACTTGTATAACTATATCTATATAGACATCAATTTTACACAACATAAGTTAAAAGGATTTTATAAAACATTTAAAAGAATTTTTTAATATTAAAGGGGTTAAAAACCATTTAAAAGCATTTTCTAATATTTAAAAGCATTTTGACGACTTGATGTCATTTACAACATTTAAAGAGTATTATATATTATAAACACAATTTCTTGTGTTTAGACTTGTATTCCCCCCCCCCCCCTCCTCTTAAAACAGTGAAAAATGACAAAATGTAGGGGTATGAACTCACCCTATGTTTGGTGATCCAAATGGTTTAAGTAAGGATTGAGCAGTTCCACAATTGAAGTCCCGATATACAAATGAGTCCTAATGACATATATTGATACATATGTGTGTATAATTAGTGTATAATAAAACTAATCATCAAGGAAACAACCTAAGGGACTAAGGAACTTAGAAATGAAGAGACCAATCACATGTGATTGATAAAAGGGAATTGTGTGGCCACACTTAAGTGTGTTTACGGCCAACACACATGAGTTTACGGCCAAACAAGGAGTTTAAATTCGTAAACTCATGGACATAGTGCTTAATTGAGTGATTTAAGGTCCTAGAAACATCCATTAAGAGTTCAAGGTCAATGGCTTGCTTGTTGGAAGAGTTTAAGGCCCAAAATGCAACAAACATGGAGTTTACGGCCAAGGATGTTCTTGGGTCGTAGACTCAAGATCTTCTTGGGAAATACATGTTTCTATGGATGTAATTCAAGACTTCCTAGTAGATATGAAGTATAATGAAGAGTACTTACGATATAGAAGCTTGAAAGGGTTGATTTTGGCCAAGAACACTAAACAAAGATGATTTTCATGGATGAAATCAATGAATGAAGCTAGTTAATAAGGTGTATCAACTAATCAAGGGATAGAATACTTACACTTTTGATGATCTAAGGATGGAAAGTTGGATGATAGTTGAGAGAGAATGAGGGAAAATCGACCAAGGAAGGAAAGAAATGAGAAAAATGGCCAAGACTTGCATATATGGGGTGATTTTACGGCCCACATGGAGTCTACGGCCGTAATATCCATTGTGGTGGCCGTGAACTCATGATGTTGGTGTTTAAGGCTCGATCATTGTTCCATGGTTCTAGCGGGTACTTCCTAGCACTCATTCCTTGAGTGTATTGGGTTCAGAACATTCAAACAGACTCTAAACAATGCCAAATGTTAGTAGGAGTGAGTCTGACTTAAGGTTGCTTGGACTGGCTTTTGAAGCAAAAAAAATTTAGGTTGTCACAAGAGCTTTCTAGAGATCATGTGTAGTTATATCGGGATTCAAGACCATTGTAACAAGAGATGGATGTATAGAGCCATAAATCCAAAATTTCACAAGGTGATCGAGTTTGTTTCATTCATCAGAGGGGTTGTTGAGAGGGAGGTCTGTAAGGTGTGGATGTTTGTGATGCCACATGGTTTGTTAGAAGTTTCTTTGTTGTTTCTGTTATCCCCAACCATGGTTAGGGCCAGCCAAAAAAAGAAGAAATAGGAAAACAATTAAGAGGTGAGAATGAAAGGAAAGGAATTAGGGAGCTATAGAAGGTAAGGCTCTGATACCATAAAAGTAGTATATTTTCCCACAGAAACTATTGATTCATTATACACAAATATATAGGATACAAGCACAAGAATGGGATGAGCCTTAAAAGGGCCAAGATACATAACAATATATATATATATATATATATATATATATATATATATACACACACACACACACACACAAATGATAATACGAAAAATGGTGTTAACACGTGACACGGATGCTAAATCATCCTTATGGTGTAACACTCGGATTCTGGTATGTCCCTTTAAGCCTATGAGTTATTGATTTATTGTGAAAGAAGTCCCTCTATACGCTGGGTATACGTTTATGTACGTTTAGCGTACATGGGACATGCGGAGTCAGGATCTTTAGCTACGTAGGTGGGGCGTACGCAGCGTACGCAGGGCGTACAGCTTTCATTAAAACCCAAATTTTCGGGCATGAGCCCTATTTACACTTATTTATGACCTTGGACCCTCATCCTTATCAGCATCCACTGCCTTTGAACATCCCTAAAACCCTAGTTTCCATTGAGAGTGATCTTTGAGTTTGATAGTGACATTAGTAGCCCTTTTTGGTGTGTTTGAAAGAAGAAGAAGTTGGTAAGCACGTCTTGGACGTGGTTGAGCTTCAACCGAGCAGATTGTATTTATTAGTAAACCAAAGTGAGTCTTCTCACTATATCAATTGGTTGAAGGCACCAATGCCGACCCATTACTTGACATGTAGATTACGTGTCTGCTTGCCTGAAAGACCTCGGGGGTAGCCCGTGACATCCCATGGCATGGAAGACCATGAGGGTAGCCCATAACACTTGGATATTAGACCATGAGGGTAGCCCATGACATTCTAGGAAAAAGACTATGGGGGTAGCCCATGACAATTATATGTATTTTGTGTGGTATTTTATGATTGTGTGTTATGTGGTATTTGGGATAACTCGCTAAGCTTTTGTTTATAGTTTGTATTGTGGTATACTTCTGGTACTTAGGGGAAGGGCCTCACTTGATGGCGCAACATTCATTCTCCATTGTTTTTCGCACTTACTGATATTATTACTCTGATAATTGGACTTGTTTATTATGTAATGGATTTTGGAAACAAATTATGGATGTAACTTCCCATTTGAAAATGAAAAGAATTTTATTTGATTTTTGAGCTGTTACATATGGATTCCATTACACGAGTCCTGATGCAGAACATGCTACATCCAAATGTTTGTTTTTATTGATTTTTTAACCATATAACTTACCATCCAAATTACGTTCACTAAGATTCATTATTTTTATTTTTAAGATGAAGTGTTACAATTGGATTAAGTTTAACAAAGATAATATGGTATAAATATAGTTATAAAAGCCAATATACATCATATAACATTTCAACGACTTTCTTTTCTTATACATATTTAGTAATTAGATTTTATTTGTTTATTATTATTATTATTATTATTATTATTATTATTATTTTATACACATCTTAGCATTAAATTATTTTCCTTTGTTAAAAAATATACAATTATAACATGCTATTGTAGGTTTCCATAAATACATTTAATCACTTTTTATGCACATTTAAACACTACTCATATTTTTATGAGAAATTTATAAAAATAGCCATTTACACTAATGATATTACAAAAATAGCCAAAAAAATCAAAATTACAAAAATAGCCACCCATTTCGCAGATGAGAAGGTCCCATCTGCGAAATGGGCTTCTCATCTGCGAAAGTACAAGTACCTAAAGCACAGTTGTGCTTTAGGTACTTGTACTTTCGCAGATGAGAAGCCCCATCTGCGAAATACCCTCGAATTTGACTATAAAAACGTTTTTTTTCTTCATTTTTCACCCTTCTCTACACAAAAACTCTCTCTAACTTTGGGCTTATCTCGGAATTTTGGCTAGTTTTTGAAGAAAATGGAGGATTATGTCAACAATCCCGCAAATATGGTTAGATTTTAACTCTTTTAATGTCAACAATCTCTTTATTTTATCATTTGTTGTATTATTTAGTGTTAAAAAAGGGTAATTTTGTTATGTTTGATAGTTTTAATATTTTTTTAGTATACTTGAAGTTTAAATACAAGTAGAGACAAGTAGAGACTGCGTAGATAATGTTTACAATTTGTTATTTTTGTTGTTTTTTTAGTTGTTGTATGACCTGAAATCTTGTATATTCTAATCGTATAATTGTTTATATAAAGTGCAAAATAGTCGTTTGTATATATATTTGTCGTATAAGTATAACATTTGTATAAGTTGAAAATTTGTCGTATATATATTGTTAGAAATTGTTTGTGTTTGTCGTATAAGTATAACATTTGTATAAGTTGAAAATTTGTTGTATATATATTGTTAGAAATTGTTTGTATTTGTCGTGTAAGTTGAAAATTTGTATAAAGTTGTCGTATAACTTGCAAAACTGTTAGTTTGTTTGTCGTTTTATTTATAATTTTTTTTTGTTTATATGGTTATAAAATGTTAGTTTTAATTAGAAAGATAAAAATTGTTTATATATTTGTCGTTTAAGTTGAAAATTTGTTTAAGTTAAATATTTGTCGTTAATATATTTGTCATTTAAGTTGAAAATATGTTTAAGAAAATGTTTATATAATTATGTATGATATTGTTTTCTATCGTTAATATATTAGTTGTATAACTTGGAAAATTGTTTATATATGTGTATGTTATTGTTTTTTATCGGAATATATATATATATATATATATATATATATATATATATATATATATATATATATATATATATATATATATATTAGTAATTAAGAAAATGTATTTGGAGTTCATAATCATATATTTTTAAAAAAAATATTTTTTAGTTATCTAATTTGTTTTTGTGTTTTTTTTGCAGCATGATTTTAGTTTAATGAATACGAAAGCCTTTGTGAACTTAAAAGGCTCTGGCGGTAACATATGGGAAGTATTTAAAGTTTTAGATGATGCTCGACGTGCTATTTTCAGAGATACCGTCTTTGGTTATTTTATTGATGTCCCTCGTTTACAAGGGGACGCATTATTGTTTCATAAAATGTTCCTTCATCAGATCCGGCCGGACCCTGTTTTATCCCTAGATGGAATAAAACATTTATATTTTCGAGTAGGCAATACGAAAATGGTTTATGGGCCGGAAGAGTTTTGTTTGATTACCGGCTTCAATTTTGGGGAGTATCCAAAAAACATTGGGAGAAAAGGGTCAGAAAAATTAATGAGCAGTAAAAAAAGATGTTTACTGCGTGAACGGCTATTTCCGGACCATACTAATAGTTCGGTGAAAATCGGCGACCTGAAAAGTTTAATTTTAAATCGAACATTCCTAACACTTGACGACGTTGATGCAGTTAGAGTATGTTTTATATACATTTTGTGTGAAGGTTTTTTGGGTAAAGAAGTTAACGATCGGGTGCCACAAGATTGGTTTTATTTGGCTGAAAATTTGGATCTCTGGAATAGGTATATTTTGTTTACGTTAAAAATTCTATTTTATTAAAGTTATAATTTATATAATAATCAATTTTGTTTTTTTGTTTTGTTAGCTTCGCTTGGGGTAGCAATCTCTGGAATTTTACCTATGTTGACCTTGAGGATACATGGAATAAGATACATAATAATTTATCAGTTTCTGAGGGTGGTAAAACTTTAAAGTACTCCGTCTCAGGATTTACGGCTCCAATAAGGGTATAAATTTTTTCTTATATTTAAATTGTTTTATTATTATGTTTTTTATTTTAATTTTAACTTTTATTACTGTAATTGTAAAAAATTGTAGATATGGATATATGAGATGATTTCGGCTGTTCGTGCATGTGGATTTGCATCGAGAAAAAATAAAGACTTGCCTCGGATGAAACGCTAGAGTGGAACAAAAAAATTGAAATGGGTTGACGTGAACAAGATTTGGTCAAAGATGCAGGTTTAAAAATAATTCGTTTATTATTAATAAAGTTGATTATTATACTTTTATATGCATTTTTAATATGTTTAATTTTTTAGGCGGGGCTACCACCAAGACAAAACATGTTACCGGGTGATGGTGAGATGACATCTTTTTATTATATGTCATTTCAAGAGTATGTATATGGTGAAGGGAAAGCAGTTCCATCCCCAGTACGGGACCATTTTAGGAGACAAGACGAATCTTCGTCTAGTATGTCATCCAGTGGTCGCTCTCATGGTAGAGGTCGGGGCAGTGGGAAACACAAGCTAGACGAGGTGTTGAAACGGCTACATGCACTGGAGCAGCATGTGTTTATGAACCGACAACCTACAGAGGTTTTTGTTGAAGAAGTGAATAATGACCAATTTTGGAACGACATTTTTTATGATGATAGGACAGTGTCACAAAAAAATTATGATGAACATGTTAGTTACACGCTACACTATTTATTAAATTTTATTAACATATATGAATACCTGTGTTCATATTTTATATTTGAAAATATAGGTTGTGCAAGATGAAGTGATGAATAAAAACAATACAACTGAAAATGTTTTTGGTGATACTCAAGACGACAAGGTTGTTATAGATGTTACCTTTACGATTTTAATAATTACTTTTTAATAAAGTGTCTTTTTTTATTGAGTAAAAAGTTATATTTTTAATGTAGGTGTTGGAGGAGAGGAATGAGTATGCGGGGAACAAATTTGATGATGATGTGTTTGATGTAAATGATTATAGTGAAGTTAAAGAGGTTATTATAGTTACATTAATATAAATATTTTGTTTATTTAGATATTATTGCTTATTAAATTATGTGTATTTCGTTATTAAGTATAAAGTATTATTTTTAATGTAGGAGTGAGAGGAGAGGAATGACAATGCGGGGAACAAATTTGATGATGATGTGCCGGACGAAGACGAACTAATAATAACAGGAAATGTAGATTATTTTCATGATGATGATGATGACAAAGAAGTTACACCCGATAAACCGAGGAGTCGAAAACCATCACAATATTTGTGCCCTCCTTACACCGATGTATTCGTTTTATTTATAAATCGATGATTTTATGTTTATGTGAATTATATGAAAGATATAGATTTAAACATTTCAATATTGTTTTTAGTTGCACACGACACCGAAGCAAAAAAGAAGAACAAAAAAGAAGGTTGATATGAAATCAACAAGCCCCGTTCCTCCTCCAGTTTTTGGTGTTGCTCATGACTTCTCCATGTTGCGCCTGCAACCTTACGTAGCAGGCGGTGAGGATGTCATCCAAAATTATGTATTGCATTCATATGATGTCCAGCATCGTTTGTTTAATTTCGTGTTAGATAGAGATTTTTGGAGCTCATTGTTTGGGCATACACACGACGGATGGTTGGAGTCAACGGTAAATTAATTGTTAATTAATTCTTTTAAAAGTTAATTGTTTTTTAGTCAATAACAAAAGTATCATGTGTGCAACATATAACCATTTGGTACCGACTTTTGATGGAGAGACGGTTTGAGAGCGACCGACATACAATAATGCCTCCAAATTTTTTTGTTTCTCATGCTTTGGAAGAAGGACAGGACTGGAGGGCGTTTATGGTTGGTATTGCTACGTACCCCAACTTCATGGTTGCTTGGTGGGATGTTAATACGGTAAACTTAATAGTTTATATTGAAAATAATATCGTTTTTTTTTGTTATGTTTTTGTATTGTGATGTTTTTGTATTGTGATGTAAATAAACATAATTTTATTTTCTGATCCTTATACAGGTCTTATTGCCGATTCATTCATCCCTAATCATTGGCTATTTGGGGAACTACGATTGTCGTCAATGGAAGTGCATATTTATGACAGTCTTGGTAGAGGTGCTTATGAAAAATTCCAATCTGAAGGAATCTTTTCCAAATTTGAACGTCGGGTGGCAAATTATTTGGACAAGATTAAGTATTGGGCCCGGAGGAACATCCCAACGATTCCATTGAATATGCAATTCATTTATGAAGAAAACGTTCCCCAAGAAAGTGGTCATTTGGAAGATTGCGGTGTTTTTCTTTGTATGTTTATGGAGCAATTGGTTTCAGGTCAACCTATACGTGTTCTTATTGACCCAAAAAATGCAGCTTTAGAGTTCCGTCTCCGGATGGCAAAAATTATTTGGGGGTCTTGTCTTGGTCCTATGTAGTTGGATTATATAAATGTATATACAAATTAATGTTGGATTTCATTATTAGTTTATTTTTACAGTTTACTCAACGGATGGCAAAAAATATAACGTTACGACAATTACAACAAATTAATGACCTACTAATTACTTAACATTACATACAACATAAGAACGACTACAACATTTGTTTTAACGTTACAAATACAACAATTTATTGACCTAACAACTTCAAAACCATAAAAACAATATTGAAAAGCTTACAACTTGTAAACAAGAATTGCCAAGAACAACACCCAACTACAAACCAACGCTATCTTTAACTTCTTATTTTCTGATTGAAAGAGCTTATTAGAGTTAGCTACTTTAGCTATTACCATAGAAGATTGGTCCTTCTCTTCATCAACCCAACTGATAAACCCGCATTTTGGTCCCTGTTAAATTTAATATTCACAATAAGAAAATAAATTTTTGTGATGTAAATACGAGGGTTTAAATTTGAATGACGTTAACAACATGATACCAAATATGGGCAAGCGTAAAACAATCTTCCTGGGTTTTTAGATGTTCCTGAAATCCTAACGATACGTTCTCCTCCGCAATTGCAGTATGCCATTAGCCTTGTTTTTCTTATAAATAGGAGTTGCTTTGACTGATACAGTTTTCATACTGAGTGACACCCTTTTATAGAAGAAATCATGTTATAGACAAATCTTTTTGATTATGAATTGAACTGGTTTGACTATGAATTCAAAAAGTTGAACTACGAAATCCAGACAAGTACATTCTGTAGTATTGTCTTGTCGGTCAGTGAAATTTGACTATGCAATGAACTGGTTTGACTATGAATTCAAAAAGTTGAACTACGAAATCCAGACAAGTACGTTTTGTAGTATTGCCATGTCGGTCAGTGAAATTTGACTATGAAATGAACTGGTTTGACTACGAATTTAAAAGGTTATTAGAGATACAATATTTTCTATTTATAATCTCATTTTATTGATATTGCATTTGTGTGATGATTGTAGAGAACTTTCATCGGTTTTGAAAATGAGTACTAACATCGGAAGAAGCTTTTCTCAACTACCAATTTTCTTGCATAACCTTCAACGAACAAATCCTAATACCTTCACAGCCATCAAGAAAACCGATACCAACCGCTTTCAATTCTGTTTTGTGGCTTTAGGTTGCGTGGTATAACATACTAATTTTATTGAGTTATATAATATTTCATGGTAATGTATCTCGATTAGTTTTTACTCACCACTAATATGTGTTCGTTTTTATGTAGATTCGTACCTTCCTTAGGTGCATGATACCGCTGATATATGTGGGTTATTTACCCCTTATTGGGAGCTATCTGACAACAATGTACTTCGCAGTGGCTTTAGATGGAAATCATGAACCACTACTCTTAGCAATTGGTTTGGGAACCTTAGAGTGTGAAGAATCATGGAGATGGTTCATGATGAGGTTAAAAGATTGTTAAGGTGACGACATAGAGGTTGGTTTCATAAGCAACCTGTGTGATAAAATAGAATTTGGTGTTCAGAGTGCCTACCCGGATTCCTATCATGGATATTGTCCTAAAGATATAGCTCGAAAGATACGTGACTGTGTGGGACATAACAGTACGGAAGTTGAATCGTTGTTTTGGAAGTCATGCAATGCATATAGCGTTGATGATTTTTACTTGTGTTTGGAAAGGTTGCAAACTGCATGTAGGAAATCACCTTTCTTTTCTTTGCTTAGGAGTCCAATTTACTGGCTTGACGATATTCCGATTTCAAAATGGACACGAGCATTTTTCCCAAAAATACGCTACAATGTTAAATCGATTGACGTCCCTGAAATTTTGCAAATTATATCCAGATGTGAGTTTCCTATAACAACGATAATTGAGTTAATCACCACGTCGATACAATCAAAGTATGTTGAACGGGCCGACGTGGCGGGTAAGGGATATTGTGTTATTATTTTTATTAAAATATCAAATTTTACAGGGAGGTTTTCTGGTGGGTTGACCCCTTACGTTGAGAGTAAAGTTCAAAAATGTGTCAACAAGTCTTACAATTGGAATGCAAGACGTTTATATGGGGATACATATCAAGTCGATGACAATTTTGCCACCACCAACGTACAACTTGAACGAAGGGTATGTAGTTGTGGTAAATGACAAAAAAGTGGTATACCATGTGCCCACGCTATAGCATGTCTAAGAACTCGTACATCTGAATCCATAAACAGATTGGTTGATTATAAGTTCACTAGTTATGTGTATCGACTTGCATATGGATCTGAGTTGGTGAATACTATACCATCACATGTGTATTGAGAAATACCAAATGAAACGGTGGTCCTGTTACCTCCCTCAATGCAGTAGTTATTCATGTAGCACCTTTATATTTTATGTAGTATTATGTATTAGTGTCGTGTTATGTATTAGTTATCCGTGAAACCTGTTTACATTTTACGTCGTATTATGCATTAGTTATTTATGTACCTCATTCATATTTTATGACTTATTATGTATTAGTTATTTAATTTATGTCGTATTATGTATTGGCTATTGAGGAAACAACACACATTAAAAGAAATGGACTTTTATTAAATAGTGACGCCTACAGACATACAACAACAAGCAACTTAAATAACGAAAATCCATTACCTTAACCAACATGCATATTAAAAATAATAGACATTTTTTAAAACATTCCAAGCATCTAAGTGGGTAAACTCGCTACCATCATATTCAAAACGGTATAGTTCCAAAGTCACCTTCCGTAGAATGTCTTCATCCGTATTTGCATGTTCATTATCCAACTCGTTGTAAATACGTTGAAATTCTTTCACCTTCATTTTCAAATCCAGAAACTTGGCTTTGACATCTTTTCTTCTTCGATATTGACTACGCCCCATTAAATGGTGAAACAAATGACAGACACGAGACCAAAATGATCCAGCACGAACTTGTGGGGGACCCGGTGGAAAATCCTCCTCTACAGTTATAATCCAAGCTTGAACCAAAGCGACCTCCTCTGCGTTCCTCCATGTATGTGGTGAGTCCATAATTGCAGGGAGGGAAGTAATACGAAACAACTACAACGCATATTAAAATCTATTTATAACGACTCCTTCATTTCCTGCTGCAATGACTTGTCAATTCAAGCAGCAATGTATTGTGTTGTCATTCGACCGGGGATGACTTGTCAACTCGAACAGTGCTCTGTTATGTTATTAGTATAGTACACTGCATTCGTCAGTTAATTTTGACTATGAAATGCAGACATATTAGAAGATTGGACTGCGATTTTGTGTAGAAACTACTATAAATTGACCTTATGTTACATAAATACTTTATTAAATAAACCAATATAGTTGTTCAAATATTGTTTTTTATATTCCACTCTCTTAGTTTCAATCAAAATGAGTTCCATATCATGGAGCAATGAAGATTTCTTGGTTCTTACACATGCTTATATTCATGTGTACGAGACAAGCAAGTTGAACGATCCAATGTTTTGGACCCGTTTAACCAATATTTTCAATGCTGAAAACCAAAGGGCTACAAGAAACGATCGTGACGAACTAGACATCTTAGCAAGATGGTATGAAATGAAAACCGAAGTTCTATTATTCAACGATCTTTATACCAAAATTGACGACACCCGTTTAAATGCTACTGAGGAGGTTATCTTGGAAGCTGCTAAGGAGGAATACAAGTCATTAAGTAACGGGTTGGAATTCCAGTTTGAAGCCCCTTGGAATATTCTGAAATATATCCCGTTTGTTTAAAATCTATTTTAGTTTATTATTTGAGTACTAGGTTATTTTCATGTACTAAGTTATTTTCATGTATTTCTTATGTATTTCGTTTGTTTAAAATGTATTTTAGTTTATTATGTGAGCAACTCGTATGATTAACTTGAGTTAATAAATGGTCATTGCATTAGTTATCACAATATATTAGAATACATTAGTAACAAGGATTCCATGAACCATTAAAAACATCACAACAATTACATGAAAAACAACGACATAATACGAACAAAACATTAACGTAAAACACAAGTCCATGGGTTATTCTTAACACAAATTACAGCGGTCTACTTGAAATACTGTTTATCTCTAATAACCTTCCAAACTTCCTCATATTCGAAGTCTCTGCCGTCATGCTGACAGATGTAAAACTCTGTAACAACTTCCAAGAACTCTTCTTCGTCACGATAACGAACATTGTTACGTTTCGCATAACCACATGCTCGATTGAACCATGTCACTTCTTTCTTTACATCCGTCCACTTAGTAACAACATCTGATTTTTTCTCTTTTTTTCCCTTCTCCCATCTCATGGTTAAACAAAGATGTGATGCGACTCCATTCATCACCAATTAGGCAATGCGGGGGAGCAAGTAACGATACATCATCCTTAACACTTAGCCAGCATCGTGTTAGAACTAACACCTCGTTTGTCGTCTATGGCCTTTCAGAATTGGAACCAGGTACTTCATTCGAAGAACTTGCTGCATTCGACGACATTTCTAATAATGGGAATTCATTTCGTTTAGGTGATTCGGGTGTTTGGTTTTTAGATCTTAAACATCTATTTATATAAGTAAATAGATATGAATTAATACTTTGATTACGAAATGGTTATATTTGGACTACGATTTTCAGCTTTATGTAGTGTTTTGTCATGTCAAACTGTAATTTATCTCTTGTCCCTTAAGGGTCCCACTGTTATGTGCAGGTTACTACAGTGACTTGTCATTACTGTCTAGTCATTTCAAAGTTGGACTTGTCATTACTGTCTAGTTTAATACAATATCGACTTTATTATGACTTCCTCACACAAAATCGAAATTTGCTCATGCAACGAAGTAGATTGTTATTATTGTGATTCAGTAGACCCTTTTTTTACACCACTGAAAAACGGCTTGCTGAGAAGGATGAGCAGTTGATACACATTATGGTAAAAAAAGGATCATTTCGAAGACAAAATGAGAATTAGGGATGACTATATAACAATGGAGAAAGATAAGTACCCGTTGCAGTTCCCTGGGTTTAAAAATTACTTACAGATTAGGTTGCAAAATGATCGTTTGTTGTTTTTTTAAATAACATGTTGTAACTGTTAAAAAAAATTTGCAAACTATATTTTTTAATATAAAGTCTTCATTAATTGATATAATCAACAAACTAAACAAAAATATGAAAGCATAGCAACGTCTTGTAAGATTTAATAAAAATATTAGAATACATAATAAGTTAACAACTCGTCATTACTCTTCATTTCAAGGATGTTTTATATCAAAATCAGCGTTATAGGTTTGTGAGCAACTCGCTGAACCACCAATATTAAATGCCATTTCTGCAGTAGAAATTATGTGACGTGCTCCGCTACCGGACACCCTTCCAGTACAATTATTTCTCGTGTGTCCAATTTGACCACATGTAGAACACTCTTTTATAATTGGACCCTCGCCTTGGGATGGAATGCGGTCTGTGTTTCTTGGCCTGCCTGGCTGACGTTTATCCATTATTGGTGGCTTAACAATCATCAAATCATCGGGGATCTCCCATTCGGATGGCTTTGGCAGAGGGTTTATTGATTCCTCATATGTTTTCCTCAGTGTTTCGGTAAAGTAAGCATTTAATGCATACCTCGAGCAGTCTTCGTAATTGTTCACTGGTAAACATCTTATGACATGACCACAAGGTATCCCATCAAGTTGCCAATGCCGACATGTACATGCCATATGTTTGAAATCAACAATCACATTTTGTGCCCCCTTTTTGACCTCGCATTTCGTATTTGAGATCATGCGAACATCCCATTTGCTAAAACTTTTCTTGTTCTCTTTTACAATTTCATCCGCCCAAGGGGTAAGAATTGTTGTTGCTTCCGCTAAAAAAAGAGCCAAAATGAAGAAGTTAAGATCAATAACATCAAAATTAATAAAACATTAATATTAAAAATTTACTTAATACCTGCAAAGTTACGTCTTTGAAACCACCATTGTTGCATTGTAGCACGAAAAAAATCGATCAACATAAGTATTGGCACCTTACGTGCGTGTCTAGATAATGCATTTATAGACTCCGCACTGTTGGACGACATAAGATTGTATCGGTTCCCTTTAAAATGTGCTCTGGACCAAGTTTCTGGATTTATACTTTTCAAATACTCCCATACTGGTTCTTTTGTCTTTTTCATAACATCCATGGCGGCATCAAAAGCATCAACTGTGTACGCCCTACATGCCTCCCAAAAAATTCCTTTAACCGTCTTACTCTTGCCGAATCTAGAGACTATGTTGAAATACAAATGGACACCACATATTCCATGATGAGCGTGAGGAAAAATGTTGGCAACGGATGTTGCTATAGATGGAGACCTATCAAATATAATTGTAAGCTCCTGCATATTTCCTATGCAATCACATAGTTTTTGAAAAAACCATGTCCAAGAATTGGTACACTCATTTTTGCATATACCATATGCAACCGGTAATATTTGGTTTTGTCCATCCTTAGTAACTGCAAGTAACATGGTACCTTTGAACTCGCCCTTTAGGTGAGCTCCATCTACTACTAGGGTCGGTTTACAAAAATTGACAAAAGCGCGTACCTACAATACATTGTATATCTATTCAAATATACCAAAATAAAAATTAAAAAATTAATATAATATGATAATACTAACCGAGCAACCGAGTTCGGCGTACAAAAACTCAAAGCGATCATCAACATCTATTTTAATATGTGTGACAGTACCCGGATTATGTTTGGCCAAGTTGTGACAATACGCCGGAAGTTTGGTAAAAGAATCCTCTTTCGAACCCCTTAACGACAACAATGCATATTGCTTCGCACACCATGCCTGATGGTATGAGATATTGATATTCAATTGAGCAGTCATATCATTAACAATTTCTTTTCCCCGATAAACTCTACTATAGTCTTCAGCCAAAACATCAGCAACATATTCACCCAAAACATATTTGTTTGCTTGTCAATGATTAGGTTGCAACAATGTTGAAGAACATGTGTGTACATCAAAAAATTTATTCACTTGGAAAAGTCCATCAGAATTTTTAATTGCTTTTGCTCTTAGTAACCAAGAACAATTTTTCGAAACACACACAGCTTCATACCTTGATTTGGTGGATCTACTTGTCCTCGTCTGGAAACCTTCTCGAAGACATTTTTTACCAATACACCGCTCTAAAAGTTCTTTGTTCTTAAATATACTCTCACATTGAATCTTTTGAAGATTCATGTCTACCATCTGTGTTGGGATATCTTCATTAATATCAACTGGCCATGCTGGTACATGGGGCATACCGTGAAAAAGGTTATCGGGAAACTTAGCTTTAACTTCATCACCCAACTCATCTCTATCGGAATTGCTTTGTAGCTCGCTTATATCTAAACATACATCACCAACATCAACATAATGCCCGTAAACATGATTTTTTTCATTTTTTTGACTTGAATATTTTTTCTTTTTAGTTTTATCTACCACACGTCTATTCATAAGTTTAACTTCTTGTTCGGCAACATCATCACAACGACCACCCACATGATTAAGATATGTACCAACATCATCATCACCAACAGAGTTGTAATTCTCAGGTTCCACATAGTGAATAGGTGAATAACTAACATTAACATTTTCAGCAACACTGTGAAACTGAGGTTCACTAGGAGTATTAAAAGTACCTATTGGATCGTTGCTCCTTTTATAACTGCATAAATTACCAACAACCTGGTTTCCAATTTCACTACCCCCATTAACCTCCTCAACTTCATCAACCACCACAAACACTTTCACAGCCCTTCCTCCACTACATTTGATTACGTTTATCAACATTCTAACATCCAAGTCTTCAACTATAGCTATATAATAATTTAATTCAGGATGGTGGAAACGAAGACTAATTCTATATTTGTCTAACAAACCAATTTTGCTTCTTACCAAAGATACAAAATCACTATAACTAATATACTCAGAAAATATCAAAGCAAGTTCAGAAATACCTCCCTGTGGACATATGTATTCCAGATTAGTTCCATTAACTTGCCATCTCCCATCGGTTACAAGACAAACCATATATTCAATCATTTTTTGAGCAAATTGTAGAGAGAGTTCCTAAACAAATAACAACCAAAATGATATTTTTTCTACAAAACTATTTATATAGCAACCTGATTTCGTAGTCAAAACAAACCATTTCATAGTCAACCTAAAAAAAAAAATACAAAAATAACAACGATTTCGCAGATAGAGTCAGAGGATTTCGCAGATGGACCTATTCCATCTGCGAAATTACCCCTATATATACAGCAAAAAATTTAAAAAAAAAAAATATTAAAACCACCTGCGGAAGTACAAGTACCTAAAGCACAACTATGCTTTAGGTACTTGTACTTTCGCAGATGAGAAGCCCATTTTTGTAATTTCGATTTTGTTTGGCTATTTTTGTAATGTCATTAGTGTAAATGGCTATTTTTGTAAATTATTTTATTTTTATACATATTTATTAATTAATATTTTTCATACATTTATCGCTAACTTTGCATGATATAAATTCGTATCATTACTTACGAATATGTATAAATATTTATACAAAACAAATATTTACGTATATTTAAAACATTTTTATAAATAAACTTTTTTTTTGCGTATAAATATAAATACTAGTACCATATATTAGGGATGAACAGTTTTTCCCAAATCTCGATCCCGTACCGGAACCGGTACCGAACCGTACCGAATTTAAAAATATGGGACAGTACTTGGTACTCCAAATACATAAAATTCAGGATTCGGTACCGGTACTAGTACCGAAAACCGGGACCATTCCTGGTACCGGTACCGGTGATTTTAATTCGTTTCGGTACTCGTGATTAACTTTTGATCGAATTCGGTTTTTGGAAAATCGGGAACGGTACGGATCGGTACCGGTTCCGTCCCACGCTCATCCCTACCATATATATGTATTTTTTATATTAAAAATCATATTTTCATGTATAAATTCATTTTGTTTCATTTAACCTATATAAAGTACATGTATGTCAATTTTTACAATTAAACCGGATTTTTATCTATTAATAAACATAAATTTCTAATTTTTTAATACACTTAAACCATATTCATAAAGTATATATATATATATATATATATATATATATATATATATATATATATATATATATATATATATATATATATATATATATATATATATATATATATATATATATATATATATATATATATATATATATACCTTATGACTATCGTAGCTGTTTTATTTGGAAATTTTGATCATCACATAGATATTATATTCAAATCATTTAGAATCCTTTTAAGTATATACATGGACGTTTAAAATATGCCCTTAGGTTTTAAATATATTATTTCATCTATTAACTTAAGTACTTTTAATATGACTAATTTTAAATAAAACAACTGAATTAAAAAAATCGACATTTTAATTTCTAATTTGATTTTGAATCGTTATATTTTTTTTATTTATTTTTATTCCTAGCCTAGAATCCAAGATTAAGTTATATCAAATAAACTAAGTTCTTATTCATGAAATTCTCCATTTTTATTAAGTTTAGATTAAAACTATGTTTGGCGTGCGACAACTAGCCGATAAGCTAGTTTATTTTTCGATGTTTTTTTAAGTTGTTATGTTTGGCAAGCAAAAAAAGTAGCTTATCAACTATTTTATAAGCTAGCTTTTTAATAAGCTACTTAGAGAGTAGCTTTTTGGAAGTCTTTTTAAAAAAATTTCAAATGTACCCCTTAATTAATCATAGAACACATTTTTTTAAATATCATTTTATGTCATTTTATATTTTTCAGTTAGTTTTAACACAAACGTAGCTATTAGCTAGCTTTTCAGCTATCAACTAGCTTTTTAACTAACAACTAGTACGCCAAACATAGTCTAAACAATGACCGATTACATTTTTTTTTATATAATTGTTATTTTGTTTATGTCAGGCCAATTCTTATTTTAAAATTTTCAAATGTACCCCTTAATTAATCATAGAACACATTCTTTTAAATATCATTTTATGTCATTTTATATTTTTCAGTTAGTTTTAACTCAAACGTAGCTATTAACTAGCTTTTCAGCTATCAACTAGCTTTTTAACTAACAACTAGTACGCCAAACATAGTCTAAACAATGACCGATTACATTTTTTTTTATATAATTGTTATTTTGTTTATGTTAGGCCAATTCTTATTTTAAATAATCTTTTACATTAACTATTATGAACCTTATTTTCTGTTTAGTTAATATTAGTAACACAATTTAGTTTTTTTGTTCATTTGATAAAGACATTTGTAACCACAGAGCTTCTAGCCTAGCAGTATTCGGTGTTATCCTTTCTACTTGAAGTCGGATGTTAAGTCCTATGGTGGACATTTGTAGAATAATTTAAGAATAGTTTAATATATTTGATTTTAAAAAAAAAGATAAAAAACATTTGTATGTACTTATTATAGTAAATTATACGAATGGTCCCTATAGTTTGGGATAATTTCTACATTTGGTTTCTAATTTATTTTTTTAACTCAAAAGGTTCCTATAGTTTGTTTTTATTGTGTATTTAGTTTCTGTCTTATCTAAAAAGACTATTTTGTCATTGATTTTTTAATTTATTTAAATAAGATAGGATAGGTAAGGTAAGATGATGTGTAAATGGGGTTAAATGTGTGGTTATTTAAATAAATTAAAAAATCAAAAGCAAAATAATATTTTTAGATAAGACACGGACCAAACACGCAACAAAAACAAATATCAACCCTTCCGAATTAAAAAATAAGTTAACGATCAAACTTGCAAATTACCCAAACCATTGGGACCATTCATGTAATTTACTCTACTTATTATTCTTTTACCAAAAATATATCTAAATAATGATTAGAAAAGAATGTGCCGAAAATACCAAAAACAAAAACACGATTAATTTCCATAACAAATATGAATGAATGGAAAATGCTTAAATTCATAACAAAAATTCAATTTCCAATTATGGATTAATCAGAAGATATCAAACTTATAACGTATTCTATTAAACACAATTAAAAAAAAACACCCATAATACTGTTCCTAAACATGCAAATCCAAACTTTCCCCAAAAATCATAATATTCATGAACAAAAATCAAATTCAGATAATCACACCTTTGATTTCTCTTTCAATTAAAAAGTATAATTTCAAATTGTCCATTTCCAGATCTTAATTCGAAGATCCACCTTGCATTTAGCATCTGAAGTTGTTGCCGTCGTCGCCGTTTTTCCGGTGGGTGCTGCCGCCTTGATTCCCTCACAAGTAACTCTAATCGGTACCTTTTTAGTCTTGAAGCTTCCGATCTTCGCCTTCACTTTGGTATCGAGCTGGATCTTCAATGGTAAACTCTTTTTGTTCTTCAGATCTGATTTAAGAACAGAGTTATCATCCACCGTTTGTCCGGTCGTCGATACAGTTGTCCGCAACATCGTCGTGTTCTTCTTCCCCATCGTGAAGGCCGGAATCAATCCGTCACCGACATCAACGTCTTTCGAATTAAACGAAACAGAAACCGGATCGTAGAAAAACACGATCTTCTTGTTAGGGTTACGAGCTGTAATGGTGAAATTGAACTTCGTGGTGAGTTTATCCGAGGAAGTGAGGTTGAATTGAGAGACATGGAGAGAGGAGACTGAGAACGAAGGACGGTGAGGACGGTACAAAACGTACACAACTCCACCGGCTATGGCGGCGATGACAATCAACAGAAGTATAACAAAAGTGATCCAGAGACAGCAAGAGCAACAGCAGCTACGGCGGCTGCGGCGGGGTTGAGGTCTGTACACCGGACGAGTGGCGTTGTACATCTGGGCTTTGGTAGCCGGAAACGCAGCGTTTCCATTGCCGTTTCCGTTTCCGGCGCCGGTGGGTGCGGCGGGAGTGGGGCCGGTGTTGGGTTTAGAAGCAGGGTAGATTTTCTCTGCCATTGAGGATGATTTGTTAAGGTAAGTCGATCACTCTCGATCTCTGTCTATTTAATTTGTGATTGTTGTTAGCTGAGATCTCCTTGTAAGTACGTGTATTGTAGCTGACGGTGGCGCCGGGAAAGGGACAGAGAGAGAGAGAGAGAGAGAGAAAGATAGCAACCGTGCAACCAAAAGGGAGGTTGAAGGTGGAACAAAGCCGCGGAATCTTTATCTCTGTTTATTGGAAGATGCAAGGCTGTTTTCGGAGTTGGAGGGAATACATCAAATTCCTTTCCTCAATCATTAACCCTAAAAAAACTTTCTCATGAAAATATGGTTCTATTTTTGGTTATATATAGTCAAAATTAATGGGGTTATCTTTTTTATTTTATTTTTATTTTTTATATACATATCTGGTTTTGGAATAGTATACAAATACTACGATAGTAATCAAACTTTTTGAATGAATTTGAAGATTGGATTTAGATTAAAAATATTATTTAGACTATAATCCACATCTTTAATTCGCTTGATAAGTATCGTTTTTAACTAAACTTTTAATAATCTATTCTTAACAAATCAAATATTAAATGCATTTTAAATCGACTCGTTACCAAATAAATAAATCAAAATTATCGTATTTATTGTTTGTGCAAGTATGCATCTAACAATAATGTTCTTTAAATAAAAGGAGTTGAGTTGTCTACATACATATTTTGATTGAAATTATAAATTTTTAATCAATTTTTTTTTTATATATAATATTAACTATATGTGAAATCTGAAAACTCGGTAGATCAATTTCCAAAAAAGAAAATTTAATAGATAATGTTCACCTACAACTATAAATATGATATTAATTATTAAACAATAAAGACAAATATATATCCATATGGTTATACTTGTTTCATCTATTCTTCTTTTGCTCACTAACACACACACACATATATATATATATATATATATATATATATATATATATATATATATATATATATATATATATATATATATATATATATATATATATATATATATATATATATAAAAAGAGGGTTAGGTTATAATGTGGATTGTAACTATTGTGTGGATGTAATAATCATTTGTGGTCCAAGCATTTTTCATTAATTAAAAATGGAAATTATCGGATTTCAAGGGCTAAATGATTTTTTAATTTTAAAAATTATGATTGTTTTTTAGTTAATTCAAATCGAACATATTTTTTTTTAATCATAAACGATCTGATTCTGTTATAATGATATTCGAGCAGAATACATATTCTCACTGAATGGACATTTTGAAAAATAACAAAAATTTGAACCATGGGTTGAAGAATAATAACAAAAATTACATTAATTCTTATAGAATACGAGTAACAATTACTAAAAATTACATTTATTGTTAAAAGAATAAAACTAAAAAAAATTTAAACCGGGAAAGAAAATATCAAAATCTAACAAAGACATTAATATATTCTCAAAGAATAATGATGCTTAGAATCACTTTCAATTTTGTGGTCTGTTCTTCAAGCATCAACTTCTGTGAAAACAAAACCAAATTGTAGTTTGGAATCCAATAATGCATTAGCAAATGAAAAAAAAAATCATTTGGAAAAATATGCGGACTTGTGAATTGCACCAAATCCAATAACCAAGAATTGTAGAACATGCATAAATCAGTAAAAAAAATATCCATATTTAATTCCAACAGAATTGGAATTCGTGATTCCATTCCAATAGAATTGGAATTCAAGATTCAATTATTGTATGTATTCTATTGGAAGTAACTCATAAGTTTTACTTCGGATTCAACAATTCACTTGAGCTCGTTTTTTTAGCATTGTATTTTGATTTTTTAGTGGAGACACATGTGTGCCATTTATATAATTTCTTTTTATTAGTATCTATAATGAAATTATGAAACCATAAAAAATTCTCATTTACAGTCAAACTGGATTATATATTAATAAAATAAATAATATTACCTTGTAAAAACCAACACTACTGAAACCCAGGAAGGCCAATAGATATTCTATTTAATATACCAAATCCCATGACAACTCTTGAATTCGAGAGGCTAGCTTGTGCTAAAAAAATTCATCCATAATGCCACATGTAGTGAAATAAATTTGACTAAAAGATGTCCACTTTTGAACTTCGTGCCAGAAGACGAAAGAATGGAATTCAAGTAAAAATACAAGTATCAAGCCAATCAAGAGAGGCTAAGATGAAGTATTCAAAATGAAGTATCAAAAGAATTAAATCAATCTATGAAGCATCATAAACAGATCAATTCCTTACTTCTCAGCATAAAATAAATCAAACGATGGGCAAATGAATTCAATTTTAGGCGTCGGCTGTAGCTGTAGACAGTGGAGTGTCGATAGGCAGATAATCGATTTGGTTCTTCAGTTTGATTGGTCGAGACTTGAGTGCATCATGAGAAAGAAGAAGGGGTCGAAGGTTGTCACACCCCAAAACCAGGAACGGCGGAAACGTTCTGGGGCGGAGGACGTCATATATAATATCAACAACAATGTAAAGTAGTAAACAAGCAACAACATCATCCATTGCATTAATAATATAATTATTATACAAATGTGTTCTGTCAAATTTTGATAAACACTAAAGCATAAATCAAAATGAAAGATAAGTCTTGAACAACCTCCATCTTCCTTTCTTCTTGCATCGGTACCTGTCTATGACGACCTGAGGATACAAGTAATTTTGAAAGCGAGTATCAGCTTTGAAGCTGGTGAGATCATAAGTATTAATGTGTCTTAATTTGTAAAACTTATAATTTTTAAGACTTGACATTGTTATGAAAGAAAGCTCGAATAAGTATGAAAATGTTTGTAGAATAACTGTAATTGTTTGAAAAACCCTAGAATCCCTATGATTCCTATTAGTAACAAAAGGAGTCTTCTACCAAGACTTGACTGTTCTCAATGTAATCTTCTACCAAGACCTAACTGTTCTGAATGTAGTCTTCTACCAAGACCTAACTGTTTTGATTGTAGTCTTCTACCAAGACCTAACTGTTTTGATTGTAGTCTTCTACCAAGACCTAACTATGTTACTATTATTATCATTATAAGAATTTGTATCCTTTGGTACTAAGATACTTACATAATTCACCTCATTGGTTATGTGAATGAGTCACAAAATAAAGGCAATAATACAACTAACCTGAATATTACCCTTTGGTACTAGGGTAACTATCATTGTTAACTTTAAGACATCCGTAGACGTACTCTTACCTCTGTTGCTAACAGCTGGGTATAGGAATAGTTAATCCCTTAATCGTATACATGTAATGGTACCAACCGTTGACATCCGTGGATGTACTTTCACCTCTGTGGCTAACAGAGATTTTAGGAATGGTCAATCCCACAATTGTATCCTTGGGTACTAGGATAATAAATCCAATCTATCTCGTCGGTTATGTGATTGAAATCACAATGTAAAGATAAGAATGAGGGTTTTGATAACATATAAAATGTAATAGGACTCCTCCTGATATATCTATGTAACAGTGCTCTTATAAGTATGATCATGTAAAAGTAAACATGTATATGTACTTATGTAAATGTGCTCATGTAAGTGTAATCATGTAAAAGTAAACATGTATATGTACTTATGTAAATGTGCTCATGTAAGTGTAATCATGTAAAAGTAATCATGTATGCGTACTTATGTAAAAGTGCTAGCTGTAATGTGTGTTCTCTCTATCTAGCGAGTATAGTAATGTACTGTAATGTTCTAGAAGGTATTGACTCATGAATGAACTGACTCATTTGTATGATATCTTGTTCTAGTAATTGTTCTAGCATCTTCCTGAACTACCCATATGGTAGCTTTCTAGTAATCTAAATGGTACGTATGGACATGGATGTATACCCTTGCTACCCAAGGGCATAGGATGAACTGGAAGGACCTTTTATGACTATATATGTACACATGATATATAACTAATATTTAAACGACTTTCAGACGAATACCCAATATCCCACCAGACCACATCTCAAGGCGCGAAAAGGAAATAGGGTGGATAGCCTTCCTAAGTCTTTTAAACATTTCTTATATAACTATACATATAGAGGCATGCAATTTATAATATAAAGCATAAATAAGATTTGTAAGACATTTGAAATATAAGTATTATTTTAAGAAAAGATCGACTTGGTGTCAATCTATAAAACAATTTGAAGGCATAAGTTTAATAAAACAGTTTAAGTATAAGGAAACATTTGTTTGAAACATAGATGTAAATAAGTTTGAAAGGTAATGTACGGAGTAAGCTGTACAGTGTAAAAAGGAGTTTAAAACATTTAAAATGTTTATATAAAGTCATTTGAAGGAAATTGTTTGGTAAAACGGCTAACGAGTAGCCAAATCATTTAAATGTTGTATATTAATCACATGTGATCAATATAATAAGTAATATAATCGTACTTACTAATCACATGTGATTGACATAATAAGTAGCATGATTCCACTTGCATCCCCCCCCATAAAACATTTAAAAATAGTTTAAAACCTTAGTTAAGGGGTATGAACTCACCTGCAGTAAGTGACTGGAATTGCACGGGCTGTTATCGTACGGAATGATCGGACAAGTGCTTGGTGTCAAGTGGAGACTTAGACACACACAATGATCCTAATTACATATGAAGACATATGTATATAAATAATTAGAGATTTAATCACTAATCATACAAGTATAAACATTTAAGCGCGAGGACAACACTTTTGGTCAAGTGATAGGAGGCTAATGGGTTGCAACAAAGGAGTGCAATGCCCCTAATGGAAGTTTAAGGTCAAAAGACCATATTCATTAGAGTTTACGGCCCATGGGAGTAAGCTCCTGGCCGTAAACTCTCAAACAAGTCATGAAATAGAGTTTAGAAGTACTACAACCTTAGAGGGGAATTGTTTCAAGGCTTTACAAGTGTTTGGGCACCATATTGACTCCTTTGGGGAGTTTACGGCCCAAAGACCCCTTTTCCCTTGGAGTTTACGGCCGTAAACTCCCTTGGGAGGGTTCTTATTGTCCTTTCAAGTCTCCAACATTTCTAGGAACAAGTCTAGGCTTCAACCATTGGCTTAAGGAAGGTTTATGGCACTAAATGGGACCATTTGATGGAGTTTACGGCCATAGAACTCTTTGGGCCGTAAACTCCCTCACACATGAGGTTCTAAGAATTTTAACTAGTCCAAAACTCATCTAGGTACTTGCCCTAAAAGTCTCTTGGCCTAAGGAAGTGTCTAGGGTGTCCTTTGACCCCTTAATAGGAGTTTACGGCCCAAGAAATACTCTTGGCCGTAAACTCTTCAACACTTGAGCTTTTCATGAGTTTTCTAGGTCCTAAAAACTTTAAGGTATTTGCCTAAAATGAAGACTAAGCCTTAGGAAGAGTTTGAAGGGATTTTGGCACTTAATCTTGGAGTTTACGGCCCAAGGAGCTACTTGGCCGTAAACTCCCTTCTAGAATTGATTTCTAATTGTTTTGTTGGCCTAAATCATGAGTTTAAGGCTTCTAGGTTTTTGTTCTAAGGCTAAAGGAACATTAGGCACTCATTTGTGCCCTTTACTTGGAGTTTACGGCCCAAGAGGTGTTCCTTGGCCGTAAACTCCTCAAACTACTTGGTTTTGATTTGTTTCTTGCCTCTAATGCTCATACATAAGGTCCTTAGTTAGATGCCTAACACGGAAATGGGACTAGGTGGCCTTTAGGCTTGATTTTGGAGTTTACTCCCCAAGAACGTTCTTGGGCGGTAAACTCCCGGATCTTGTGTTTTGGACATGTAAATAATGTTATTAAGCATATAACAAGTATTAAAACACATCTAGGGAAGTAGACTCACAATCTGGGATGAAAACCCGAAGATCCGTGAGAGAGAAATGGGCTTTTCTCTAAATGGAATTCAACTAATGAACCAATTTGGTTCAGAATTCTATTTATAGTCCTGAGATTTTTGGCAGAAAATATTTCTATTTTCGGAATGGATTCTAATGATTCTAGGGTAATGGAATTTACAGTGTTGCACAAAATCCTAGTGCAACCACTCTCCTAATACCCCTTTTTGGGGTAAAACCCTAAAACTGCCAAACTGATATTCTAAGTCTGAATTTTCATTGTAACTGCTCTACTTCTATTGGATTGAAATGGTTTGATTAGTATGGAAAATTTCAGGTTGTCACATCATCCCCCTGTTAAAGGGAATTTCGTCCCGAAATTAAAATTTAGGCAAGGAAGTATGCACGAATGATCGAGTTGTGAGGAGAAAACTTCCTAATCGATTGGTTCTAGCGCACTTAAGTGAAATCGGGCTCTCGGTTGGCATTCCAACGAACCTTCACTAATTGGTGATGGCGTTGCTCCGTCCGCTTGACCTCTCGGTCGAGGGTCACTACGGTTCTAATACGAAGGCGAGGATCTCGACAAGTGAACTTGCAAGAGTCCTAACGGAAAGGTATTGTTTCACGATCGAGATGCGAAGAGTAGAAAGTATGTTACTGAGTTCGCGGAGTAGATCTAGTTTGTGCGAGGCACATGACCGATTCTGATAAGAATTCTGGCGGTCCTGTCTAACTTGGATTTAGCTTTCCACGCTTTACGAAGCGTATTAAGCCATTCCCAAAGTGAGTTATTCTAAAGAACCTGGTCACTCACTTGGAATCTCAAAGGTTCCTTTTCTTGAGTAACTTCCCAGTCAAGGCCACCCCTTGTTGGGTCAAAGTCGTACGAGTTTCTGTAGTTTGCGAGGAGTTCTGAATGAACTAAGGCGGTAGGTCGGTAAGACCTAGAATTTGGCGAAAGACTGTCGGCGTCTCTGATGTCGATAAATGCTCAACAGTTTTGACAAATCGAAAGAGTACTCAAAATTTCCCACACTACTAATAGCGGGTTTTAGAAATTTGACTCTTCAATTTCAATACTCGTGCTTTGAGAACATCATTAAAAGTTTCTCTGGAGGATATGTTTTCCCATGGGTTCCTTCTTACTACAAGGGTAGATAAGTAAGTCATTACAAGGAGGAATGACGAACTGATCCAGGTAAGAAAGACATACCCTACTCGTTTAGCTCATAAAAGCTATGGGCGCATTGGTCCTATCCGGAGGGTATCACTACGGACTCGAAGTGTCCGTATCGAGTTCGGGAGATAGTCTTCCGGACATCTTTCCCTAACACTCGAACTGGTGATATTCGGATCCCTGATCCATTCCTGGAGGTAGTTTCTTTCTTTGCGTTTCCTCAAACATTTTGTCTACGCGCGGCAGAGATAACGATTTCTAATGAAAAATCTCAATAGAGTCTTCGATAACCGAGGTACATGCAATGCGATCCGTCGATCTCTGGAAGAATATGACCGAGGTTCTCTAGGGTGAGAAACATAGTCTTCAAATTCTATTTATATGTAGTTCGCTAAGTTGTCCAAACTGTTCTTGTATCTCCGTGGGTGTTTAAACTATAAGGTGATCTGTTTACAGGAGTCGTACTGGGTTCTAAGTTTGTTCGCATGACGATGCGATCACTCGTAGGCTTAAGCAGTTCTCCATCCCGAAGTTCATATTAGAATTCATACTTGGGTCACAATCACCATTTCGTGTATACGAGTCATATATAATTAAGGTTGAAAAGGTAGTCGAATAATTGATTCTTCTTTAAGCTCATATCCCATCGGGGAAAAAGAATTTAAAGTGGAATCATCAATTCTAAACCTGTAGAAGCTTGATTATATATCACTCTTATGTATATCCTCCTTGGTGATAGATCAATCGCATGAATCCTTGGATTAAACTTGACGTACTGCACGAGTGGTACTTCGGGGATTTCTTCGGAAAGAAAATAACTAATAGGTACTCCTGGCATGAGTACTTCGGTGTTCTGATGTGACTGTTTCGCTGGAAAAGTGATCTAGAAGAAAGAGGTGTACGTATGAAGCTGTTTTCGTGAGGATCAAATTGAGTCGAGTCGTATGATAATGTCGAAATCATACCTAAACTTAAAGACATTAGATTTGAACATAAGACGTTTACAGACAAAACACAACCGTGCAACCATGAACAGAGTTACAGTACTTTAGGTTTACCACAAGACTATTGCTGCGAATAAGGTATACTACAAAAGACAAGTATACGCAGCACGAGAGTCCTTATACAGATAGGATCTCGCAAAAGGTAAGACTCTAGTTGCACTAGTTCTAGATAGTTTATAAGTATGTTACAAAGAAACGCCTTAATTACATTAACGTGGTTCCTGAGCAGGCTCTCCTGTAGCTGTGATCCTGAGAATCTTCCCATCTGCGCCAGAATTCTGCGTTATCGGGCAATCTTTCTTGAAGTGCCCTGTCTCACCACATTGGTGGCATGTCTGGCTAGGACTAGTTTTGGTGACGGAATTACGGTGCTTAGCTAGTGCTATGTGGACACGAGTGCCCTCCTCGTTACTCCACTTTGAAAATTGCTTCTTAAATCGTTATGCGCTATAACTCGTCTTGCGCGCAGGGTTAGTCTCGATGAAAGGGACTTGAGTGATGGGTCGTTTCGGTGCTCCACAGTCACGAGCATGATGCCCTATGTTTAGGCAATTGCAACATTGCATCTCATGGCAAGTCCCATGATGATGGAAACTACATTTATCAAACTTAGGGAGTTTTCCCTCATATGGCCTGCTCGGTACGGGAACGGCAGGGGTTTCCACTTGCTACTGTTGTATAGCCAGCTTTTGGGCTCTCTTGTGTTCCTTCCGGGCTTGACGCTTTCGTTTCTTGTTCTCTGCTTTCTGGCTTTGCGAGCCTGTGACTGTTACTGTTTGGTGACTTCCTAGATGGATATCACGATTGGGAACTTCATTCCCATCAGCAGTATCGACTGTGCTGCTAGCGCTACGGTGCGCAATGACCGCGGTTACGGTAGCCACTACAGCAGCTGTTAATGTCGTTTGAAAGGTAGCGGCGTCCATCGAAAAAGTAGAGGTCTCGTTGCTTGGCTGGTTGTTTCCGGATGACGACATGATTCTGTAATACGAAAGATAAGGATTTGTGAGCGACTTTGGTTGACCCTGATGTACTTAGATTGTTCATGAAACAGTAAGAGTATTATCTCGAAAGTTTGACCTACATCCCTATGATGCAGTCCTAGTACTGAATGGAAGTATGTTCGTAGAATGGTCTCAAGACGTTTGTCATTCGAGCTGAGGTATTATGGGTTGGTGAATAACAAGATCCAACCACTGAAAGAAACTTGGAAATGTCTCTGGAGATAAATCGCTATAGTCCAATGACTTGACTAAAGTATGTTTCATATAGACTCCAATGAAAGTATGATAAGAGTACTTGAATGAAGAATGACACAGAAGTTAGCCGGCTGTCAATATCTTTGATATTCACGATGTAAAGATTCTGGAAAATGACCTTGTAAAGGTCTCACATCATATCCGGAGAAGATAGTTCCTGACAGCATAAAGACCTAGCTAAATTACTTACGGAATAAGATAATTTCATAGAAAATGCCACACCCGGCATAGATAGAAAAACACGATTCCTTTTTATAAGGGAAATAAAGTAAGGCGTCTACTACTGGCGACGGTCATCCCTCTGGTGAACTCGTAGTTCAACCAATTGACGTTCCATGTCAAGTAGGTGTCTTTCGCACACCATCTGGCGTACCCGGAGCTCTATGACTTCGGCTCGTGATTCGGCCAGTGCTTGCAGCAGGGTTTCCTGGTTTCTCTCTGATCTCTCATGTGCATCTTCTAGACGAATGGTGTGGAGGGTATGCATTTTAGCATAGGCAACTACTTATGTAATCTGATGTAGGGCTGTCCTGCCTTGAATCTCATTTTGGGCCACTCTGCGGACCAAGATTGGCAAGACTATATCTGCTAAGCCCTCATTGCTCCAGTCGTAAAAGCTTCAGTCGCCATCAAATAGCATAGACTGATCTTATCCTTGGCTCCTTGTTTCCAAGCATTCCCCTCACTCAGGGGGGTCGGGCCATGAAAAGCCGGACGAGGGTTAGCAATTGGAAAGGAGCTACTCGGGGTAGATTTTCAAACTCTGGTTCGGAGTTAGCATCATACGAAAGGTCTTCGTCATGGTGATCATTCAAGGGGAAAAGGATGATCATTTTCTGGTTATTCTCCAAACCAACCAGCTATGACTTCATTCGGAAGGTACTGGTTGTCGAGGGGATGGAGTCCAGTTATGTTTTCTATGCGAGAATTTAGGGTAAGAGAATAATTATTAGACGAACTATCTATGTATAATTATTTAGAAAATCTTCATCAGTTACATCGCTATTTGTGAAGTGCATACCAGCTATGTGTAATCTAAACAGGATAGACCTTCGAATAAGTGACCTTAATTCCAAATTCACACAGAATAGGGGTAAGGCAAAATTATCACAGATTCTAAGTCTATAACATCCTAATTACATGTAGCCTTAGTGTATCCACTTAGCAACTATCAACTTAGTAATGAAGATCCCGTTTTAATTCTCAAGTATAAAGTACTTATAGTAACAACAAATACTCATATAGTATTTTAAATTTTAATGTTATGTTCTATTGTTCTCATTGTGGTAGGGTTGGTAAGATTTTTGCATTGTTGCAACCACACACTTAAACTTAGGCACATGCTAGTCAACCCTCGGATAATATAGGTGATCAGGTTATATCTTCCCAGTTTTGACCATATGTCTCTAAGCCCACTTGTGTTGCCCAACAATCGTAATTCTTTTGTACTGTCCTAGTGACACTGATTTTAGCATGAATGCAGCACGTATACTTACTTAAATATTTTACTATTTAAAGTATAAACTCTTGGTGAGAGTATTTTTAATCCCTTATCTATTTATAGTTAGTATATCTTTTATGGGTTGATATACTTAATTCACTATAAACAATGCTCTGATACCAATCTGTCACACCCCAAAACCAGGAACGGCGGACACGTTCTGGGGCAGAGGACGTCATGTATAATATCAACAACAATGTAAAGTAGTAAACAAGCAACAACATCATCCATTGCATTAATAATATAATTATTATACAAATGTGTTCTGTCAAATTTTGATAAACACTAAAGCATAAATCAAAATGAAAGATAAGTCTTGAACAAGCTCCATCTTCCATTCTTCTTGCATCGGTACCTGTCTATGACGACCTGAGGATACAAGTAATTTTGAAAGCGAGTATCAGCTTTGAAGCTGGTGAGATCATAAGTATTAATGTGTCTTAATTTGTAAAACTTATAATTTTTAAGACTTGACATTGTTATGAAAGAAAGCTCGAATAAGTATGAAAATGTTTGTAGAATAACTGTAAATGTTTGAAAAACCCTAGAATCCCTATGATTCCTATTAGTAACAAAAGGAGTCTTCTACCAAGACTTGACTGTTCTCAATGTAATCTTCTACCAAGACCTAACTGTTCTGAATGTAGTCTTCTACCAAGACCTAACTGTTTTGATTGTAGTCTTCTACCAAGACCTAACTGTTTTGATTGTAGTCTTCTACCAAGACCTAACTATGTTACTATTATTATCATTATAAGAATTTGTATCCTTTGGTACTAAGATACTTACATAATTCACCTCATTGGTTATGTGAATGAGTCACAAAATAAAGGCAATAATACAACTAACCTGAATATTACCCTTTGGTACTAGGGAAACTATCATTGTTAACTTTAAGACATCCGTAGACGTACTCTTACCTCTGTTGCTAACAGCTGGGTATAGGAATAGTTAATCCCTTAATCGTATACATGTAATGGTACCAACCGTTGACATCCGTGGATGTACTTTCACCTCTGTGGCTAACAGAGATTTTAGGAATGGTCAATCCCACAACTGTATCCTTGGGTACTAGGATAATAAATCCAATCTATCTCGTCGGTTATGTGATTGAAATCACAATGTAAAGATAAGAATGAGGGTTTTGATAACATATAAAATGTAATAGGACTCCTCCTGATATATCTATGTAACAGTGCTCTTATAAGTATGATCATGTAAAAGTAAACATGTATATGTACTTATGTAAATGTGCTCATGTAAGTGTAATCATGTAAAAGTAAACATGTATATGTACTTATGTAAATGTGCTCATGTAAGTGTAATCATGTAAAAGTAATCATGTATGCGTACTTATGTAAAAGTGCTAGCTGTAATGTGTGTTCTCTCTATCTAGCGAGTATAGTAATGTACTGTAATGTTCTAGAAGGTATTGACTCATGAATGAACTGACTCATTTGTATGATATCTTGTTCTAGTAATTGTTCTAGCATCTTCCTGAACTACCCATATGGTACCTTTCTAGTAATCTAAATGGTACGTATGGACATGGATGTATACCCTTGCTACCCAAAGGCATAGGATGAACTGGAAGGACCTTTTATGACTATATATGTACACATGATATATAACTAATATTTAAACGACTTTCGAACGAATACCCAATATCCCACCAGACCACATCTCAAGGCGCGAAAAGGAAATAGGGTGGATAGCCTTCCTAAGTCTTTTAAACATTTCTTATATAACTATACATATAGAGGCATGCAATTTATAATATAAAAGCATAAATAAGATTTGTAAGACATTTGAAATATAAGTATTATTTTAAGAAAAGATCGACTTGGTGTCAATCTATAAAACAATTTGAAGGCATAAGTTTAATAAAACAGTTTAAGTATAAGGAAACATTTGTTTGAAACATAGATGTAAATAAGTTTGAAAGGTAATGTACGGAGTAAGCTGTACAGTGTAAAAACGAGTTTAAAACATTTAAAATGTTTATAAAAAGTCATTTGAAGGAAATTGTTTGGTAAAACGGCTAACGAGTAGCCAAATCATTTGAATGCTGTATATTAATCACATGTGATCGATATAATAAGTAATATAATCCTACTTACTAATCACATGTGATTGACATAATAAGTAGCATGATTCTACTTGCATCCCCCCCCCCATAAAACATTTAAAAACAGTTTAAAACCTTAGTTAAGGGGTATGAACTCACCTGCAGTAAGTGACTGGAATTGCACGGGCTGTTATCGTACGGAAGGATCGGACAAGTGCTTGGTGTCAAGTGGAGACTTAGACACACACAATGATCCTAATTACATATGAAGACATATGTATATAAATAATTAGAGATTTAATCACTAATCATACAAGTATAAACATTTAAGTGCGAGGACAACACTTTTGGTCAAGTGCTAGGAGGCTAATGGGTTGCAACAAAGGAGTGCAATGCCCCTAATGGAAGTTTAAGGTCAAAAGACCATATTCATTAGAGTTTACGGCCCATGGGAGTAAGCTCCTGTCCGTAAACTCTCAAACAAGTCATGAAATAGAGTTTAGAAGTACTACAACCTTAGAGGGGAATTGTTTCAAGGCTTTACAAGTGTTTGGGCACCATATTGACTCCTTTGGGGAGTTTACGGCCCAAAGACCCCTTTTCCCTTGGAGTTTACGGCCGTAAACTCCCTTGGGAGGGTTCTTATTGTCCTTTCAAGTCTCCAACATTTCTAGGAACAAGTCTAGGCTTCAACCATTGGCTTAAGGAAGGTTTATGGCACTAAATGGGACCATTTGATGGAGTTTACGGCCATAGAACTCTTTGGGCCGTAAACTCCCTCACACATGAGGTTCTAAGAATTTTAACTAGTCCAAAACTCATCTAGGTACTTGCCCTAAAAGTCTCTTGGCCTAAGGAAGTGTCTAGGGTGTCCTTTGACCCCTTAATAGGAGTTTACGGCCCAAGAAATACTCTTGGCCGTAAACTCTTCAACACTTGAGCTTTTCATGAGTTTTCTAGGTCCTAAACACTTTAAGGTATTTGCCTAAAATGAAGACTAAGCCTTAGGAAGAGTTTGAAGGGATTTTGGCACTTAATCTTGGAGTTTACGGCCCAAGGAGCTACTTGGCCGTAAACTCCCTTCTAGAATTGATTTCTAATTGTTTTGTTGGCCTAAATCATGAGTTTAAGGCTTCTAGGTTTTTGTTCTAAGGCTAAAGGAACATTAGGCACTCATTTGTGCCCTTTACTTGGAGTTTACGGCCCAAGAGGTGTTCCTTGGCCGTAAACTCCTCAAACTACTTGGTTTTGATTTGTTTCTTGCCTCTAATGCTCATACATAAGGTCCTTAGTTAGATGCCTAACACGGAAATGGGACTAGGTGGCCTTTAGGCTTGATTTTGGAGTTTACTCCCCAAGAACGTTCTTGGGCGGTAAACTCCCGGATCTTGTGTTTTGGACATGTAAATAATGTTATTAAGCATATAACAAGTATTAAAACACATCTAGGGAAGTAGACTCACAATCTGGGATGAAAACCCGAAGATCCGTGAGAGAGAAATGGGCTTTTCTCTAAATGGAATTCAACTAATGAACCAATTTGGTTCAGAATTCTATTTATAGTCCTGAGATTTTTGGCAGAAAATATTTCTATTCTCGGAATGGATTCTAATGATTCTAGGGTAATGGAATTTACAGTGTTGCACAAAATCCTAGTGCAACCACTCTCCTAATACCCCTTTTTGGTGTAAAACCCTAAAACTGTCAAACTTATATTCTAAGTCTGAATTTTCATTGTAACTGCTCTACTTCTATTGGATTGAAATGGTTTGATTAGTATGGAAAATTTCAGGTTGTCACATCATCCCCCTGTTAAAGGGAATTTCGTCCCGAAATTAAAATTTAGGCAAGGAAGTATGCACGAATGATCGAGTCGTGAGGAGAAAACTTCCTAATCGATTGGTTCTAGCGCACTTAAGTGAAATCAGGCTCCGCAATGCAAGGTTCTTGAGCCCCGTTAAGTCATGATTAAGGATCCTATACACTCCCGATGAGTATGCAACATGGTTTTTATCAGTTTAGTTCATTGATTAGCACTAAGGCCTAGGAAATTTTAACACAAGACTTTTCCCAAGTGATGTTTTCCCATTATAGCAAGTTATACAGTATGAACATAACACAAACCCTAATACACCAGGTTTAATCGAGTTGACCGGTTTGACTTGATGACTTGACTTGACTCAAGATTGATGATTGTCACAGTTTCTACCCTATATAAGCAACATTATACAACTTCTTAGGTTACTTTAAGTCAGCCACCACCCCTTTGACGTTCAGGAACCCTAAAGTACCTTTGATGAAGATTGGAGATTGAAAGAAGACTTTTGGTGGTTTGTGCAAGATGAGAAGGAAGGTGACCATTGTTGAAGAATCATTAAAGGAGAAAAGACTTATAGATCCAGAACCTTATCAACATTTGGCATTCATTTAAGGTATAAAGCTTTGAACTTGGTGTTTATTTGCTTAGATCTCTTGAAGTATGGGTTTATGGACCCTTTTGGTCCTATTAATGAAGTGTCATGAGTCCTTATAGTTTATGAAGCTTAGAATTGCCATTCTTAGTGTTATTTGGGTCATTGAATCATGAAGTTGTCATCTTTGGGATTAAAATCGTTCCATGCTTTAGTTATGGCCATTTTTATGGAAGTAGATTGTTAGAATTTAAGTTTTGGTTCATTTCGGTCATGGAAAGTCATAAAGTCGGTGACTTTATGGATTAAGACGTTTAAGAGGACTTGGATCTATGATTTCAACCCCTAGAATAAAGTATTAAGTACTTAATGGTATAAGTGACTTAACAGAGTAGTATGCTGGGGTACAAGCATGTACACTCATCGTACAAGCCATATAGCTTGTACACTTAGCGTACAGAGGAGTACGCCACACATACTAGGGTGAGTAGAAACCGCGCCACAATTAAAATTAACCGTAAAACCGCAACTGCAATAAAAATTGATGGTGAGGTTTTCTGTTTTTCAAAAACCACAAATTTATGTTGCGGTGAAGTTATTAGTTTCTAAAAACCGCACCGCACCGTATATAAAAGTAGGAGTGAGCAAAAACCGAACCGCAAATCGAAAAAATCGAAACCGAAATAAAAACCGATGGTGCGGTTTTTAGTTTTGTGAAAATCGAAAATGTTCGGTGCGGTGCGGTTTCTAGTCTTGCAAAAACCGCAAAAACCCAAACCGTACTATATATATATATATATATATATATATATATATATATATATATATATATATATATATATATATATATTAAATGTTGATATTTGTAAGAACGAAGAACTCATGATAATTAAAATTTCTATAAATATAAATATATATCTTATCAGATAATGATTGTATATTTTTAAGCAGACTTATAGTAAAAAGGCAAAACAAAAACCAAATAAAAAAATCGACAAAAAACTGGAAAAAAAAAACCCCGCAAAAACCAAACCGTATAAAAACCGAACGGTGCGGCATCTAAACTTCAAAAAACCGAAGTTGTGGTTTTCGGTTCGATTTTGGTAAAAAACCGCACCGAACCGTACCATGTTAACCTAGTCATTAAGATATTAAGTATTTACCATAATTAATGTAACAGCTCAAATTTTTCAAATAAAATTTTCATTTAAAATAAAATTTCATTATTCGACAAGAGAGTTTATCCCAAAAGTATAAATAATAAATCTCCCAGATCTTCAACAATGGCAGTGTGTACGTGTCACGCCGGCGCCTTCCCACGGTCATCACTAGTACTTGAAAAAAAAACATAAACACAACTAGTAAGCATAAATGCTTAGTGAGTTCCCCAGTATACGACTTACCCACATACGCCTTCCGGCCCGGACCTTTCGGTCCACCTAACATTGCCTTCCGGCCCGTAACATAATCGCCTTCCGGCCCATTACATATCGCCTTCCGGCCCGTATTAAATTGCCTTCCGGCCCATAGTATTTTGCCTTCCGGCCCATAATAGTATAAAACATAACACATGTAACATAACGCACATAGCACATAAGTCATACATCATACCGTTCTTTCTATCACATAAAGTCTCGCCTTCCGGCCCATATAAGCATACATCACATATAAAGCATCTACCTCTCTAAACATAGCATGAATATAACACGTACGACCTTCCGGTCTCACAGTCAAACCCTTCCGGGTGAAGTATAGTGAGAAGACTCACCTCGTAGTGTGCAGGCTATAAACCCTTCGAGCTACTCGCACTCGATCCGCTAATCTGCAGGCTCCCTATAATACCACATACCTTAATTAATGATCTTATCAAACAAGATAACCGACCCTACCAAATTACACACAGGTCAACGGTCAACTTGACCGGACTCGTCGAGTGCAAAGGGCAACTCGGCGAGTATAGACACCCTGACTCCACTCGCCGAGTCTAAAGAACGACTCGACGAGTTCTAGTAGATCTTCAAGCTACTCGCCGAGTCTGAAGAACAACTCGGCGAGTCCTAGTGAAACTTCAAGCTACTCGCCGAGTCTGATCATTGAACTCGGCGAGTCCTCGCCATGCAATCAATCCGCTGCCTCCTGTATTTCGCATGATTTCGAAGTATATAGATATGGGGCTTCCTAGACTTTCACATATACTATTACAGGGGTTTTTAAACACTTATAACAACACTATAATCTTACAATTCCTTAAATGGGTTTCCTAAACCCTAAATTCGCATACATCGTAAAAGCTACAGATTATGATCCGAAGATTACCTGGAAACGCGTTCCCTGTGTCCCCAACCTCCAGTACTCGACTCCTTGGACTTCCTTTGATCACCACCTTGCCCCTCCTTGTCTAACAATCTCTTCAAGCCTCCTCTAGCCCTCACTCTTGCTCCAGATGCCCACAAACTCCCAAAGTATCTTCAATCGGCCAAAAGACGCGACATGACGGCCATAAGATCATTATATACGGTTCAGAATTGAAACGGCTAGGGTTCAGCTGAATCAGCGTCGACTCGCCGAGTCCCTATTTGGACTTGTCGAGTCCAGTCGCGTATCTGCGACCAAGACCATGGCCCTACTCGGCGAGTCATGCACCAACTCGCCGAGTCCCCTCCTAAAAGTGCCCCGAAAATAATTTAAAGGAATACCTGAAATTCCGGGCTGTTACAACTCTCCCCCACTAGAACTAGACTTCGCCCTCGAAGTCTCATTCTGCGAATAACTCCGGATGTTGCTCCCGCATTTCTCTTTCCGGCTCCCACGTCGTCTCCGATCCCTTCCGATGTTGCCACTGAACCAACACCAGAGGTATCTCCTTGTTCCGTAGAACCTTGATCTTCCGATCCCTGATAGCTACTGGTCTCTCGGCGTAATTCAGACTCGCATCCACCTGAATATCTTCTAACGGAACCACTGCTGCCTCATCGGCTATACACTTCCTCAGCTGTGATACGTGGAAGGTATTGTGAATCTGACTCAGCTCCGCTGGCAACTCCAACCGATAAGCTACCCGACCTACCCTTGCAATTACCCGGAATGGGCCTATGAACCGGGGCCCCAATTTGCCCCTCTTCCTGAACCGAATCACCCCTTTCCAAGGAGAAACCTTTAGGAGAACGAAGTCGCCGACCTGGAATTCGAGCTCGGACCGGCGTCTGTCCGCATAACTCTTCTGTCGGCTCTGGGCGGTCAATAACCTCTGCCTCACTCGTTGAATCTGTTCGGTCGTTTGAAGTACGATCTCTGTACTGCCCATCACTCTCTGTCCCATTTCTCCCCAGCAAATGGGAGTCCGACACCTCCTACCATACAAAAACTCAAAAGGTGGCATACCAATGCTCGAATGATGGCTGTTGTTGTAGGAAAACTCAGCCAACGGCAGATGCGCATCCCAGCTACCCCCGAAGTCTAACACACACGCTCTAAGCATGTCTTCCAATGTCTGAATCGTCCGCTCGCTCTGACCTTCGGTCTGGGGATGGTATGCGGTACTAAAATGCAGTTTAGTACCCAACTCCTCGTGGAATTTCTTCCAGAACCTGGAAGTGAAACGCACATCGCGGTCCGAAACAATCGAGGTCGGCACCCCATGCCGAGATACTATCTCTCTCACGTATAACTCTGCCAACTTCTCTGCTGATGAACTTTCGCTAATGGCAAGGAAGTGTGCACTCTTTGTTAGCCTATCCACAATCACCCAAATCGCATCGACTCCCCTGGCAGTTTTCGGCAACTTGGTGATGAAATCCATCGTGATCTGTTCCCACTTCCACTCGGGAATCTCCAAGGGTTGCAACTTACCGTGCGGTCTCTGATGCTCGGCCTTAACCCTACGGCAGGTCAAACACCTCTCAACGAACCAGGCAACGTCCCTCTTCATGCAAGGCCACCAGTACTCCTTTTTCAAATCCAAATACATTTTCGTAGCACCGGGATGGATCGAAAATTTCGATCTGTGTGCCTCCTCCATCAAAGTAACACGCGTACCGCCCACAAATGGTACCCAGATCCGACCCTGAAATGTCGGAAGTCCCCGCCCCTCCGTAACGAATTCTGAAATCAACCCGACGACCCGCTCCTGTTTCTGCATCCCAGACTTCACGACCTCGGCCTGTGCCCCACGAATAGCATCTAATACCGGAGTCATCACCGTCAATCTCAAACATACGTCCCGCAATGGAGTGCTCTCCACCCTACGACTCAATGCATCGGCTACTACATTAGCCTTGCCTGGGTGGTATAGGATCTCACAGTCATAATCCTTAACCACATCTAACCATCTCCTCTGACGCATGTTTAGGTTGGGTTGATCCATCAAATACTTCAAACTCTTATGGTCCGTGTATATGGTACAACGAACCCCGTACAGGTAGTGACGCCAAATTTTGAGGGCGAACACTACTGCCCCCAACTCTAAGTCATGCGTGGGATATCTCGCTTCGTGAGGCTTCAACTGCCTCGATGCATAGGCTATCACATGACCCCTCTGCATCAACACTGCACCCAGTCCTGAAATCGATGCGTCGCAATATACGACAAAGTCCTCCATCCCCTCCGGGAGAGCTAATACTGGTGCTTCGCACAGTCTCTGACGAAGTGTCTCGAAGGAAGTCTGCTGCTCGGGCCCCCATGAGAATGTAACACCCTTTCGGGTCAATTTGGTAAGTGGCACTGCGATCTTGGAGAAGTCCCTAATGAACCTTCGATAGTACCCCGCCAACCCAAGGAAACTCCTGATCTCCGAAGGTGACTTCGGTGCCTCCCAACTCATCACCGCTTCCACCTTGGCCGGATCGACCAATATCCCTGCCTGATTTACAACGTGCCCCAGAAATTGAACTTCCTGCAACCAGAAGTCACATTTGGAGAATTTTGCATATAGCTTCTCCGACCTCAGTACCTCAAGGACCTCCCTCAAATGTCCCTCATGCTGCTCCCTAGACCGCGAATACACCAGAATGTCGTCGATGAATACAATCACAGACCGATCCAGCATCGGCCTGCATACCCTGTTCATGAGATCCATAAACACTGCTGGGGCATTAGTGAGCCCAAAAGGCATCACCACGAACTCGTAATGCCCATACCGCGTCCTAAAGGCTGTCTTCTGGACGTCCTCATCCCGCACTCTTACCTGATGGTACCCTGATCTCAAATCAATCTTGGAAAACCAAGATGCCCCTTGCAACTGATCGAATAGATCATCGATCCTCGGTAACGGATAGCGGTTCTTGACTGTCACCTTGTTCAGCTCCCGGTAATCGATACACATCCGGTGTGAACCATCCTTCTTCTTGACGAACAGAATCGGTGCTCCCCACGGCGAGCTACTCGGCCGAATAAATCCCTTCCCCAACAACTCTTGAAGTTGCGAGGACAGTTCTTGCATCTCTGGAGGTGCAAGACGATAAGGCACCTTCGCAATAGGCGCAGCCCCTGGAACTAGATCGATACCAAACTCCACTTGCCTCGCAGGAGGTATTCCTGGCAAATCCTCGGGAAAAACATCTGGAAACTCGCGCACCACTGGAACCTCCTTCAATGTCTTCGGTCTCTCGGAACTCTCCCGCGTATCCATCACATACGCCACAAAACCGTTACATCCCCGCTGTAGGCATTGCCTCGCCCTAGCGGCCGAACAAAAAGCTGATCTCGAACGGGTACCCTCGCCGTATACCGTAAGAATTCCCCCACTAGGGTCTCGTATAGTCACCAGCTGACGCTCGTAGTCGATGACAGCGCTGAATCGGCTCAACCAGTCCATGCCTACGATGACACAGACATCTCCCATCGCAATAGGAATTATGTCAATCGGAAACGCGACCCCGAAGATCTCTAGCACACATCCCTGAAGAACCTCCGTAGCACAAATCACCCTCTCAGCCGCAATAGAAACGCTCAAAGGCCGACTTAACGGTTCACGACTAATGCCGATGTGCTGACTAAAAGTTAACGATACGAACGATCTACTCGCACCCGAATCAAATAACACTAGAGCAGGCATAGAGTTCACAAGAAAAGTACCTACACATACATTAACATAAGCATAGCATTTCGACCTTTAAGTAAATACGTGAGTGATAACATACCTGCCACAACATCGGGCGCAGCGCGGACCTCCTCCGCAGTCAGCTGAAAGGCTCTCCCGCGGGCCCTCGGGGCCTCGACCTTCGCCGGTCGGGTCTCAGTAGTCCGGGTAGTAGGTGTAGCTCCCTGACGAAGTTGCGGACATTCGGCTTTCCGATGGCCTGTCTGGTTGCAGTGAAAGCACACCATAAACCCCTTAGGGTAATCCCTGGCAATATGTCCCTCCTTGCCACACTTGTAGCAACCACCAGCTCGACACGCCCCCTCGTGACTCTTGCCGCACCTCGCGCAAGTGCGACCCTTCGAACCTCCCATCCTCGAATCAGCGAACTTAGTCCGCTTGGCTGCCGGCTGAGACTGAGCCGGCCGTCGATCCACCTGCCGAGACTCAGCCTCCTCCTTCGCTTGAGTCTCCAACTCGATCTCGCGCTTCCTGGCGTTTGCCTGAAGCTCAGTGAAAGTACGATAGGTGGAGTTTGACACAAACTCCCGGATCTCCCTCTTCAAAACACCCAAATAGCGGCTCATCCGCGACTGCTCTGTAGATACCAGCTCGGGGCAGAACATTGCCCTCTCATGAAACTTTCGTGTGATCACTGCCACGGAATCAGTACCCTGCTTAAGGGTCAAGAACTCCTGAATCAATCGCTCCCTCTCTACCGGGGGAACGTACTCATCCCTGAACATCCCCGTAAACCTCTCCCATGTCACCGCCGAAATCTCTGCCTGAGTGAAGTTCGCTGTCACGAACTTCCACCAATCCTTCGCTCCCAGATGGAGCTGGTTCAAGGCGAACCGTACCCTCAAGTGCTCCGGGCATGAGCAGGTATAGAAGCACCCCTCGATGTCGGCGATCCACCTCATAGCTGCAATCGGATCCTGCGTCCCATCAAATTCAGGGGGTTTCGTGTTGCTGAATTCCCTGAATAGTAATGAATCACCCCCTTGTGGCCTGGCAGCAGCCACAGCTGCGGTAGCGGCAGCAACTGCAGCTTCAGTAAGTGCGGCGTACCGCTCCTCAAATTCCTCCATCAGTGTGGTCTTAATAGACCCAAACATCTCCGGGATCTCAGCCCGGACCGCCGCAGCTACCTCTTCCTGAATAATCTGCCGAATCTCCTCGTCACTCGCACCGCTCGAACTCGCCCCATTGCGTGTGATAACCATGATGTCTCTGAAATACACATAAAATCATCAGAGATTCCACCAAGTACAATCGTACTCGATACGCGCCCTACCCCGTCTCCGATTTCCAGGGATTCTTACTTGGGTCTTCCACCGATCCAGTGTCTTCGGTAGTACGGGCCCAATACTACCGACCACACCGCATCAGTATTAGTCCCAAATCTTCCTCCCCAAATCCCGAATAATGAGTACTCTACCTCTAGTATGCACTATCTACTTGCACGCTACCAAATATCTCATAGAACATCTCCCTAGACTAAGGCATCACAAAACAGGCAATTCTAGTCCTATCATGTATACCTAGTCTTCTAGCATGCATAACAATTCATAATTCAGTGCATAACATAACATTGTAAGGTATTCTGGGGATCTTTACCGTTCGGACGCTGGCTGCTCGTACACACTGTTCCATCCTTGTTTTACCGCCTTACCATTTATAAAATGTTGTGTCCTTATTATTTAAAAGGTTTTTCCTCAAATCCCCGGTCTGAGTTCAGTTGCACCCAAAAGTACACCCGAATCCCTCAAACCAAGGCTCTGATACCAATTGTAACAGCTCAAATTTTTCAAATAAATTTTTCATTTAAAATAAAATTTCATTATTCGACAAGAGAGTTTATCCCAAAAGTATAAATAATAAATCTCCCAGATCTTCAACAATGGCAGTGTGTACGTGTCACGCCGGCGCCTTCCCACGGTCATCACTAGTACCTGAAAAAAAAACATAAACACAACTAGTAAGCATAAATGCTTAGTGAGTTCCCCAGTATACGACTTACCCACATACGCCTTCCGGCCCGGACCTTTCGGTCCACCTAACATTGCCTTCCGGCCCGTAACATAATCGCCTTCCGGCCCATTACATATCACCTTCCGGCCCGTATTAAATTGCCTTCCGGCCCATAGTATTTTGCCTTCCGGCCCATAATAGTATAAAACATAACACATGTAACATAACGCACATAGCACATAAGTCATACATCATACCGTTCTTTCTATCACATAAAGTCTCGCCTTCCGGCCCGTATAAGCATACATCACATATAAAGCATCTACCTCTCTAAACATAGCATGAATATAACACGTACGACCTTCCGGTCTCACAGTCAAACCCTTCCGGGTGAAGTATAGTGAGAAGACTCACCTCGTAGTGTGCAGGCTATAAACCCTTCGAGCTACTCGCACTCGATCTGCTAATCTGCAGGCTCCCTATAATACCACATACCTTAATTAATGATCTTATCAAACAAGATAACCGACCCTACCAAATTACACACAGGTCAACGGTCAACTTGACCGGACTCGTCGAGTGCAAAGGGCAACTCGGCGAGTATAGACACCCTGACTCCACTCGCCGAGTCTAAAGAACGACTCGACGAGTTCTAGTAGATCTTCAAGCTACTCGCCGAGTCTGAAGAACAACTCGGCGAGTCCTAGTGAAACTTCAAGCTACTCGCCGAGTCTGATCATTGAACTCGGCGAGTCCTCGCCATGCAATCAATCCGCTGCCTCCTGTATTTCGCATGATTTCGAAGTATATAGATATGGGGCTTCCTGGACTTTCACATATACTATTACAGGGGTTTTTAAACACTTATAACAACACTATAATCTAACAATTCCTTAAATGGGTTTCCTAAACCCTAAATTCGCATACATCGTAAAAGCTACAGATTATGATCCGACGATTACCTGGAAACGCGTTCCCTGTGTCCCCAACCTCCAGTACTCGACTCCTTGGACTTCCTTTGATCACCACCTTGCCCCTCCTTGTCTAACAATCTCTTCAAGCCTCCTCTAGCCCTCACTCTTGCTCCAGATGCCCACAAACTCCCAAAGTATCTTCAATCGGCCAAAAGACGCGACATGACGGCCATAAGATCATTATATACGGTTCAGAATTGAAACGGCTAGGGTTCAGCTGAATCAGCGTCGACTCGCCGAGTCCCTATTTGGACTCGTCGAGTCCAGTCGCGTATCTGCGACCAAGACCATGGCCCTACTCGGCGAGTCATGCACCAACTCGCCGAGTCCCCTCCTAAAAGTGCCCCGAAAATAATTTAAAGGAATACCTGAAATTCCGGGCTGTTACAATTAAAATATTAATTAAATATAAGATTATATAATTACCCTTTTAAAATGGTTAACTCACAATTATTCCAACATCCACACAATAATTAGTTAAAACACACAATAATTATATATATATATATATATATATATATATATATATATATATATATATATATATATATATATATATATAGGGTTAGGTTCATTTGAGACCACCTATATTTTGTGAGACCGTGAGACGCATTTTTTGATTTTTTTTAATTTTTTTTAATTTTTTTTAATTTTTTTTAGTTAATTCATGTTCCGAAAATAATATTTAAAAAAAGAATTTTTTGATTTTTCCATTTATTTTGCATTTTAAAATTATTTTTAGAATATGCACAGTGTAATATTCTATTTAGAATATTTCACGTATTTTTCAAAAAAAATAGAATTTTTTTTATTTTTTTTATTTTTATTTTTATTTTTTTTAGTTAATTCAAGTTCCGAAAATAATATTTAAAAAAAGAATTTTTAGATTTTTTCATTTATTTTGCATTTTAAAATTTTTTTTAGAATATGTCAGTGTAATATTCTATTTAGAATATTTTACGTATTTTTTCAAAAAAAAACGGAATTTTTTTTTTTAGTTAATTCAAGTTCCGAAAATAATATTTAAATTTTTTTTTTTGGATTTTTTCATTTATTTTGCATTTTAAAATTATTTTTAGATTTGGTCTCACGGTCTCACAAAATTAGAATGGTCTCAAATGAACTTACACTTTTATATATATATATATATATATATATATATATATATATATATATATATATATATATATATATATATATATATATATATATATATATATATATATATATATATATATATATAACATGACAAAGGAAAAGTCGGTGGAGACAGCAATTCGATTAGAACGTTTTTGGGTGTGTTCGGTAGTTACTTTCTAATTAGTCAACCTTATACTCTCTCCGTTTTAATCGAGCAAAAACTCATTTTATGAAATAAATATCATATATTTATTTATTTGGATGAAGTAATATTTATTTAATTAATTTTAATCCAATTTTATTTATTAATCTATTACTTGGTATTTATAATCCTATTAAGATATGTACGAAGTAACGGAATTAGCTGGAAAAAAAAACTAAGAAAAAATTTGTAAAATAACTAAGAAGAGTAGGATGTTTAAGAAAAATGACTAAGGGTTTTTGATTTTCGAAAAATGACCACGAGTTCTGTAGAGACGAGCTTTATAGAAGTCCTTATCTTTTGAGAAATGCATTTGTTTATGAGAAAATGACGTTATAGGGAAAAAGTCAAAAAAATGTTGCAGATTTCATGGTTCTGGAGAGAAGGTCTCTGCGGAACTGGTACAGTGTTCTACGAAACTATAACGTCTCTACGGAAATGGTAGCTGGAAGTGGTAATGAAATTCCAACATTTCCGCAGAGCATGTCTCTCCAGAAATGGTACACTGTGTTGCGGGTCTTTTAATTTTTTACGGAAATGGTTGTTGGAACCATGAAATTTGTATCATTTTTGTCTTTCTCCCGCCACATCATTTTTTCAGAGACAAATGCATTTCTTGAAAGATAATTCTTTTTTTTTTTTTTTTTTTTTTTGTTATTTCACAAATTTTCTCGTATAATAAACACTATGTATAAGACCCATATAATACATGAGTTAATTAAAAAAATTAAATATAAATGTCTAAATATTTAAGAATTTTGGATTTATAAGAAAATAAGAAAACTAATGAATTATTAAAATTAATTTATTTATCTTTTAAATTTAAATAAATAATCAAAATAAACTAATGTGCTTTAATTTGAGAATTTTGAACTAAGAAGGTAAGTTAATTAATAAAATTTATATTTATTTATTACTATATTTATTGAAATTATTACATTAATGTGGAATTTTTTAAAATAGAAAAATCTATAAAATGATATGTGAAAAAGAAATTAACTCAAAATAACCACAAAATGATATTTAACAAATTGAATGATACTAACATGTGGCAAAAAAAAAAAACCTTTATTTATTTGAATAGATTGAATTGACGAGTAAATCGAAAATTAATATATATGGCAAACATCTTAAATGGTATATGTTATAATTTTCCCAAATATATAGCAAATTTCTTTATCTTAGAGACTTAAAATCAAATACAAATTTGAATCAGGGTCGTGTCATTAAGGTATTGCTTAGGAAGGAGGTTAATAATCAAAAAAAGTTTTAGGGTTCGAACAACGGGACCTTGAACCTAACAACTTCTCATTTTTGGGTATTTTTTTATTCCTTGTATATTATAAAAGTATATATTCTGATAGTTGATTTATAAAATTCAGTAAAAACCCATCAAAGCCGCTAATCTAGCTTCCTGTTTGGCGGTCTAATTCACTTGTCTTCAAACATGTTCGAATCGCATACTTTACATTTCTTGTGAATTTGTTGTATTTACTATTTCGGCCTACTAGAAATTGAGATCGAAATATATTACAATAATAAAAATGGTACAAGTTTAAAGCACATAAATTATATCTCAATCGAACAATTACAAGTTATAAATCTTTTAAATGATAAGTCTAAAAGCTAATAAAATAATTTAAAATCAAACTATGCAAGATATTATTTATATATTCTAAAGTAATGTTGTAACAAGAACGGATTAAATTATAAAAATGATCGATGTTGTTTTTTAATCAAGTCCACTTCTGTAACTAGAAAAATACTCGTACTACGTAATGGGGTTTGAATTTATTTATTTATTTATTTATATATATTATCAACACTTTAGTGAAAGTCGGGAGTAGAAGCGACGACTCCACAAAATATAGTGACAAAATTGTGAAACACGTAGATATTTTCTGTAAAATATGAGGACAATTTTTAAAATTAATTTTATACACAAGGGTCAAACATACCAAAATACAAAAATGTTAAATATATGGACCGTTTTTGAAAAAAAATTATAGACATCCTTTCTACAAATTAAACAACTATAGAGACTAAATCTCCTAAAATGTAAAACTTTGTTGTAGGGACTAAATCTGTCAAAATTATGTAATTTTTCTTGTATGGACTAAATCTGCCAAAAGGTTTTGCAGGGATTAATCTCTAGCAAAATCCGTGGTGATTAATCTCTAGCTAAATCCGTGGTGATTAATCCCTAGGTAAATCTGTGATCTATATTCTATAGCAAATTCCATAGCAAATGACTGTAAGGTTCCAAATTTAGGATCTGAATTAGTGATCAAATGATATTGCAGACAATTCAGAGTGTAGAAATGAGTAGAAGAATAATTAAACCAAGCATGGACACATTTATATCATATAAACGTCAAATACACCTTGGAAAACACGCACATACGTCACCTGACACTGACACAGACTCCTACTATTTATATCACCACAACAACACACTGGTGTACAGCTACACACGCGTGTGCGGCCGCACACTGGTGTACAGCCACACACGCGTATGCGGCCGCACACAGGGTGTACGGCCGCACACAAGCATACAACAACTATTACTAACACCAAAACCCTAACAAGACCAATTACAAGATAGATGCCTAGCCCAAACCAATTTATAATGACCTATCAACCTCCCCCTTGGTTTGTGGCTAGCTTGAGCGAGGTCTTCAAACACTTGGTTTCTCGAACAGCTTCACGCCAGATTTTCTCATGGATCCCATCCAAAGCTTTTCATTAATGATCATGGCAACCATTCCTGTGACTTTCTTAGCAGCAGCTTCCATGACCTCCTTTCTGCATATGATTTGATGACAAGCTAGGGTATGAATGTCTCTCTCTCTGATTCTGAGGAGATCCTTAGCACTAATAAGCCTCAAAACCTCTTCTCTGTTTTTGAACTTGATGGCAGTTGTTGCAGTTTCATCATCGTAGGCCTAAAATTCCATGTTATCAAGATATCCATCGTGGAAGTGTTGTGGGATTGGAATATTCTTTACTTGATTAGTAACAGGCCATAACATGATCTTCATTGGTTGGTTGGTTTTAGGATCAAGGACATATTTGTCTTTTCTGACCAACGCTTTTGTAGTCTTCATCGAAGGAAAGTTATCCTTGACCTGTTTATCCAAAAACTGATTGAATTTGAAAGCACTAGGGTTTTGAGAAGGATTGTGGAAGGGAGCCCTAGAGAGTTCAGAGAGATCAACTTCCGTCCATGAGTTGAAGTCATGTATGCTTCTGTAGTATTCTGGATTTCTAGAATTCCTCTTAACCACCCACAGCTTAGGATCAGGATCATAACCCCACATCTTGATCCCTGTACGATCACCATATTCATCATCACATTTTCTCCTTTTAAGACCAGTCACTGTGAGCTGAGATTCATCTGCTTTGCGATTCTCATTTGAACTTTTTAAGAAAAGCAAGCCTTCCTTCTGCTCAGCAGTGACTGTTCTTTGGCCATGTTTGATTTTGATCCGTGGGATGGCATTTACAGGCTCCTTATCAAATAGATCAGAAATTTTTGTTGTTCTTGGAGGAGGTCGGTCAACAGGAAATTCGCCTTCTGAAGGCTGGATGGGAGCAATGGGAGGATCTTCAACACCATCTGGCTGTTGAAATGAAGACTAGAACTTATCTCCGAAGGCTTCAAATAGTTTATTCTTCAAGCTAAAATAAAAAGTAGTTAGGGATCCAAGATTGGACTGAAGCTCAGAGATTTGCTTTGACTTCAATGCATTATCTTCCTCAAGCTCATCAATCCTAACATCATGCTTTCCAATTAAGATGTCCTTCTCAATGTTCTGCTATTTTAAAATGCCAATTTCTTCTTTGAGAGAGGAAACCTCAGAATCACCTTCCCCTGAATGACCTTCCTCGATAGATATTCCTTTTCCATGTGAGGAAGGTTCAGAAATATTTTGAGCCAAGTGCCTTGCTAGCCTGATGGAGGCTTCATCCAGCGAAGGCCTTGATGGGGAGTATTCTGGGACAGTAGATGACCCGCTTGTTTCAAATGTGGTGCTTGGGCCTTCCTCGTGTGGTGCAGTAACAATTGTGGTGATGACAGTGGATGGAGATGGAGGTGCTTGATCTTGAATAAGCACTCCCTGCCTCGGATCAAGACATCTTCTTTTCACTGGAGGCAGAGAGGTCTGTTTCTATGTTGGATCATTAGAGGATGGTACAGATGAAAAAATAGTTGAATCAGAGGGAGGAATCTCTAAAACTGCACCCTTATGACTTGATGATTCTACCATCACTCTTGAAGTTGGAGGCATTGCTTTGAGAATGTCATCAACACCCCTAGGCTCAGTTGATGTTTGAGCAACTCTGAGAATGATTTGAAGGAATCTTGGGTACCTGAAGAACTTATCCCTCTTGTTGCCTTAAATGTTCAAAATCATCTCATGTAGAATGAACCTTGACGTACATGCAGTGTGCAACCGTACACGGGTGTGCTGCCGTACACGGTCCACATTTTCCTAAAAACGATTTTAAACCAAGGAATTTCAATAGATTAGGCTCAATAATTCCATTTCAAGGGTCAATTAGATGATACCTTCGCGACTGAGTGTTCAATTTCTAGAAAAAGGTCGAAATTTTAAGCTTTAGAGAGAGAATCTGATGGGTGTGTGCGGCCGTTCTCAGAGAAATGGAAGGAAAGGAGTGTCCGACCACACATTCTCCTTATATACCCTCTTCTAAACCCGGTCCAACTCAAACCCAATCAGCCCAATAGATTTTTGATCATGATGCATTTTCAAGGACTAAAAATAAAAATAAAATAAAAATGAAAATATAAAATTGATTATCATTAAAACTAGCGCTAATAAAGATTTGTGATGTTGGGATCAAAGTTGTTAGGCAGCCTTAATCCACTTATCAGTACCTCACCCTTCATGAAAAAAAATCTAGTCAATCGCCGGTATTGTGATCCACTTAAGCACGAAAGATTTTGACAATATTAGGACATGCTATAAATGACAAGACATTTTGTGACCTTATATACATATATGAAATTCCTAAGGACCATTCATTTGACGACGACCAAGGATATCGTTGTCCACCTAAATTGAGCATCAAAATCTACAGACAACCTATAAGTGTTCAATTTTATTTGTATTTAGAACGTGTTTCCTGCTTCCTGATATACCCCAATAATCAAGGACTTCCTGAATACTCCTTACTTCAAATGAGCAGACAATCATTAAGGAAGAAAATAGATTTAGAATGCATATGTTGCACACTCAGGTCGGATCTCTTCCAATCACGCAAAGAGTGAAATATATGACTGACTAGAGTTTAGAGGGATTGAGAAGTAGAAGGTTGCATATGCTGTGTACTAGGTCGGATTGTTAATCACACAAAGGAGATAGCATATGGCTAACATGTAGGAAGAATAACATAGAAGAAGATGCAAAGAGACAGAGTTGCATATGTTGCATTCCAGGTCAGATCTCTTCCAATCAGCAGAGGAAGCAACATATGACTAACAAATGGAAAGAAAGAAAATAATTTTCTACAAACATAATTTATCGGAATTCCCCAGGTGTCCTGTCAATATTGGAATTAAGGATGAAGTCCGCACATCGAGGAAAAGTTGATCCACAGTTCTAGATACAGATCATTTATTGTATCCGTAGATTCCCATGTATATTTCTCTGCTCAACCTACCCAGTCGTCGATTTGTCAGGCTAAGTGGAACTATCTAGGTCATGATTTGTCAGGTCACTAGATTTTTAAGTTCATCTGATCCTAGTCAAGTTCACTTTAAACTTTTTGTGCCTACCAACGCATCAAACACAGATCTCAGACAATTCGACTTAGGCACCTTACACATATTCAGATTGTCCGTTATCACATGAATAAATCACTTCCCAACACATCTCCTACATACAAGAACTATTAGAACACACACACATACACACACACACGTATATATATATATATATATATATTGATTTTTTTAATTTTCTTAATGTTTTTGGATTTTTAGATTTTAATTTTTGTTTGGTTTTTGATTATTTCTCCCCCTAAATTTGTGCATGGGTGAGAATGAAATTAAAATGCACAAATTTAAACTAACCAAAAACAAAAATTAGTCCTCAAAATGTATCATTTTCAAAACGCTCACAATCACATCGAATCGAGCTTTGTTAAACGGCTTTGTGAACAGATTCGCTATATTATTTGCAGTGGGAACGTGTTCCAGCCGAATGAGCGAACACTCATAACAATCTCTGATGAAATGAATTTTCATATCAATGTGCTTGGTTTTCGAGTGCTGGACTTAATTTTTAGCAATCTGAATAATTCAAACCATAATCCAATAGCCTCATTGTCACAAAATATAGGGGTTTCTAAATAATTCAAACCGTAATCCAACAGCTGATGTTGGATTCATATAACTTGCGAGCAACAAGCAGAGGCAGCAACATATTCGACTTCTACTATTGAGGTTGAGACGGTGTGTTGTTTTTGCACTCCCAAGACACCAGCCAGTCACCAAGGAATTGACACCCTCCAGATGTAGATTTCCTGTCAAGATCATAGCCTCCATAATTACTGTTAGCAAATACATATAAATAAAATTCAAAGTTTTTCGGATACCAAAGACCCAAATTTAGGCTGCCTTTGAGATATCAAAGCATTCTTTTGACAGCAATAAGATGTAAAAGTTTAGGATTAGCCTGATAGCGTGCGCATTGAAAAAATGCAAACATGATGTCTGGACGGCTTGCATTTAGATACATCAACGAGCCGATCATCGATTTGTAGTGAGTTTGATCTGTAGGGAGTTTGATCGACAGATTCACCATCAATATCTAGAGTCGGAAGGGGTCTTTCCGCCATTGGCATCAAGGCAGGTTTTGCGTGTTGAAACCCGAACTTCTCAAGTATATCCTCCACATACTTTGCTTGATGGACCATGATTCCGGTTGATCTTTATTGGACCTGAAGCCCCAAAAACATGGTCATTTCACCTAGCGAACTCATCTCGAACCTCTTTTTCATCACTCCTTCAACTCTTTGCATAGGTGTGGACTTGTAGACCCGAAGATAATGTCGTCAACATAGATCTGGACTAGAATCTGATCGTTACCCACATGCTTGATGAACAAAGTTTGATCGATAGTGCAATGAGAATATCCATGTTCGAGCAAGTTCTCTATGAGAGTTGCATACCACGCTCGAGGAGCTTGGTGTAACCCATACAATGCCTTGTCCAACTTGTAGACATGATTGGGAAACTTCGAGTTAATAAACCCAGGATGTTGATCAACATAGATTTCTTCCTTCACTTTGCCATACAAGAAGGTTGTCTTGACATCCATCTGATAAACAGTGAAGTTCATGTAGGACGCGTATCCAAGGAAGATATGGATAGCCTCCAAGCCAGCCACCGAAGCATAAACCTCAGTGTAGTCAAGACCCTCGATCTGTCTAAACCCACAAACCACCAATATTTCCTTGTTGCGTATTATGACACCGAAATCATCCTGGTTATTGCGGTATACCCAGCGTGTGTCAAGAGACTTTTTGCCCTTAGGAAGTTCAACCAGCGTCCAAACCCCAAGTTTTTCAAATTGATTTAACTCTTCGTGCATAGCATCTACCCAGTTGGGCTCATTCAAAGCCATTTCAACGTTCTTTGGATCTATTTGATAGATAAAGCAAGAATAGAGGCATTGATTAACATCTCCACTCTGGCTTCTTGTTCTAACACCATCACCCAGCTGGCCAATGACATTATCGATCGGATGATCGCATTGAATGCGTGAAGGTATCTCCTGGCTGTTGTCATTGAGTGAAATGGGAAGATTATTAATGTTAATAACTCCACCATTTTCCGAATGATCCACTTCAGACAAACCGGTCTCATTAGTAGGATCCACCACAAACTCATTTGCTATATGTTCAGGAAAAAGAAGTTCCATAAAAGTTTGAGTAACAACGGAAGCATATTTGGACATGAGCTCTCTTTCATCGGGAGTTAGAGGAGTAGCATCGGAATCTAGAGCATTTTGTTGACTTGGAGATTATGGACAAGTAATTGGAACAGATGACTCCAGGCAGGGATTGCAGAAGACACTATCAGCGGTCTGTAAACAACTTCTTCATCTTCATCTTCAAGTACAGTCTTTGAACCAGAAGTAGAACCATATAAACTATTAGAACACACATTGAACAATTTGAACAATGATGTGTAGTCAAACAACCAATCAAGATCCACTCTAGCATCCATTTCATTCTCCTCCAGCCAGCGCACATTGAAGGATTCTACAATTTGCTTTGTTCTTTTTTTTTGTAGACTCAGCATACTCCACAAAAAGCAGTCATCAGCTTTGGCATTGAACTTTGGGTTGGACTGTAGGTGAAGAAGGGTACAAGGGCAACCAAGTACATGGAAATGGCTCACAGATGGCTTGTGACCATATAGAATTTTGTATGGAGTCTTCATTTGGGCTTTGTTGATCAAAACACAATTCTGAACATAACAAGCGGTGTTGATCGCCTCAGCCCAAAAGAAAACAGGTAATTTGGAGTCACATAGCATCGTCCTTGAAGCGTTTGATTCATCCGTTCAGCAACACTGTTTTGTTGAGGTGTGCGAACAGAACTATATTGACGCACAATTCCCTTTTCTGCGCAGAAGTAATCAAGAACTGCATTCTTGAATTATGTTCCATTATCAGTACGAAGCGCCTTCACCCGATTATTGGTTTGGTTTTCAATCATTATGATGAACTTCTTGATTAGATCAGATACTCCATCTTTGTTGGATAAGAAGAAAACCCACATGAAACACGAGGAGTCATCGATCACAACAAGACAATATGAATTCCTATTGATGCTTAGGACATTGATCATACCAAATAGATCCATGTGCAACAATTGGAGCACCTAGCTAATTGAATTGACCTGTTTTGGCAGGTGTGGTTTTCTATGATGCTTTCCCTTGGCACATGACACACACTTTTCGAATGTTATAAAGTCTCTGACAGGTAGGCCTAAAGTGACAAAGAACATGGTTTGGCATGCGGAATTTAAGTTTGCATAACTGAACATGGTGATTTGGGTGCTAAAAGATATATCCGATCATAGTAAATGAGTATAAAAAGGGATCTAATCTAGAACTTTGTAAATATCTCACTCACTAATCACTATGACTATATCTCTCAAGCACACCTCTACAAGTGGACAAACCCACCTTATATAGAGGTGTTTACATGTCTCCCTCTCACTCTCACTAACACATGTGTCAAAAGGCAAATACTCCACATGCAAGTGGGTTTTACAAAAGTTAAACATTTACAAAGTCAATCATGAATAACTTTGCACCCCAACAAATTGTGTAAGGCAGGTCATCGGGTTGAATTTGATAATGAGTATTGCTACATAATGACAAGTGACAGAAACACATGCCTCATCAAATCTTAAGCCGAAGGGACAATGTATCCATTAGATGTCTCTTTAATCATCGACAAACAACAATTGTGTTTATTGTCAAAGACAGTGTCTGAAGTGAGTTGGTTATGGCACTGCAAACTAGCTCACCTCAACTTCAGATACGTCAACAACTTAGTCACCGAAGTGTTAGTCAGAGGACTACCGATCTTGAAGTATGACAATGATACTTTGAGCCCAACATATGAATGTGGTAAACAAACTAAGGGAAGCCATTATATGATTATTGATTCCTCAATTGTTGACCCTCTAGAACTCGTTCACACTAATCTCTATGATCCATCAACTATAGCAAGTCTTCACCACAAGAAATATATTTTGGTCATAGTTAATGATTTCAATCGTTTTACTTGGGTACTTTTTCTAAGACTAAAGTTAGATACATCGCAGACTTGGATTAACTTCATCAAGGAGATATAACTTCAAATCAACCTACCAATCAGATATATAATAAGTGATAATGGGACTGAATTTACTAATAAGCTCTTAAATAGCTTTTTAGTCTCCAAGGGCATCAATCAGAAATCCTCGGCACCCTACACACCACAACAAAATGGAGTAGTGGAGAAAAGAAATAGAACATTGGTCGAAGCAGCTAGATTGATGTTTAATTTTTCCAACCTTCCTCTGTACTTCTGGGCAGAAGCAGTGGAAACTTCATGCTTTATTCATAATCGAAGCATAATTTGTAAATTCCTCAACAAGACTCCCTATGAAGGTGTCAACAACTGCAAACCTAATGTACGTTTCTTTCATATTTTCAGTTGCATGTGTTTTGTGATCAACAACAAGGATCATCTTAACAAGTTTGCATCGAAGTTTGATGAGGGAATCTTCTTGGGATATTCCACCAACAAGGTTGCATACAGGGTTCTTATACGGCGTACCAGACTAATAATTGAAAGCTTTAACGTCAAATTTGATGACTATTATGTCTGCATCACTGCTCCTTCCACCGAAACAAAGTTCAGTATGGAAAGTGATATCCCCACTTCCTCAGGTCCATTGAACATATTTGAAGTTAACTATGATGACCTCTTCGATCCCGTAGAGACAACACATGTTTCAAAAATATTGGTGTCTCTGGTGGCACAACAACAACATGCATAAGTATCTGGACCCATCCTGTTGAATACTTCCACCTTGCCAGTTGAATGGGAAAGTTCAAATTCTTTGGAAGTGATAACCATCGAGGTTCCAGTACTTGAATATGCTGCTCCAGTGCCTACCCGCGAACCAACTAATCAATCAACAGTTTCTAAAGACTCTAACGATGAAGAAGTTGAAAAAATTGTTACAAGAATGGATCCAAGGATTATTAATCACTCATCAGTCCAGGGGGAACCGTCATCGGTTTAGGGGAAACCGTCACCGGTTCAAGGGGAACTCCCATCTTTAATTCAGGGGGAACCTCCTTCAACAACTACAGAACAAATATCAATAGTCAGAGACTCATATGCTGGCTGCTATGAGACCAAAGGGGAACTACCCTCATCAAACACACCCAAAGACTACTTTTATGTAGAGGATATCCCTTCAAGTTAAGTCATAGACCATCAAAAATCTCTCGTACACATTTGGAGGAGAGATCAGCCAACAGGTCAAATCATCAGCAACCCATCTTTAGGCATTCAATCTTGAAACTCTTCTGATTTAAATAACCATTTTCATTATGCAACATTAATGTCTATAGCCGAGCCCAGGACAACAAAAGAAGCGCTTATGGAGCCCGATTGGATTATTGCAATGCAATCAGAACTGGATGAGTTTGAATGAAATAAAGTTTGGAAATTGGTACCAAAGCCAAAAGGTCACACAGTCGTCGGTACAAGATAGGTGTATAAGAATAAGTTAGATGGATCCGATGCGGTGGTGAGAAACAAAGCACACTTAGTTGCAAAGGGGTATAGTCAACTTGAGGGTGTTAACTACGATGAAAAATATCCCCTATAGCTATAATGGAAGCCATATGTATCTTCTTAGCATATGAAACTCAAAAAAACATCAAGATCCATCAAATGGATGTGAAAAGTGCTTTCCTAAATGGCGAACTGAAAGGGAAAGTATATCTGCAACAACCTCCAGGCTTTGAAAGTTTAGAATTTCCAAATCATTGTTAAAAGTTGGAGAAAGCAGTCTACGATCTATAGTAGGCGCCTAGAGCATGGTATGAGACTCTCTTTGAGTTTCTTGTCACCTCAGGATATAAAAGAGGTGTGATTGATCCCACTTTATTTAGACGAGCAAATGACAATCACTTGATGCTTGTTCAAATATATGTGGATGATATCACTTTCGGTTTAGCAGATCAAGGAATAGTGGATGAATTTGCAAGGCTCATCAACAGAAAGTTTCTAATGATCATGAATAGAGAGATTAATTTCTTTCTAGGTATTCAGGTTAAACAGGTCCCTCAAGGGATATTCATCAATCAGGAGAAATATACCACTGAATTGTTGAGGAAGTTTTCAATGGATAATTACTCCTCGGTGAATGGTCCCTATGTCCTTTTGGTATAAAATCTCACCTAAACCTACCGGAGAGTCAGTTGATCATAACACATACCAAGGAATGATTGGATCATTGATGTACCTCACTGCCAGCCGACCGTATATTGTGTTTGCTACGATTTTATGTGCTCACTACCAGGCTGATCCTAAAGTATCTCACTTGATCGTAGTTAAGCTGATCTTCAGATTTCTAAAGGGTAGTAAAGCCATGGATCTCTAGTACCATACAGGAAACGACTTCATTCTGTAGGCATTTACATATGCAAATCATGCCCGGTGCAGATTTAAACGAAAGAGCAGGTCGGGTGGATGTCGAATCTTGGGAGCAAGATTAGTTAGCTGGTCTTCAAGAAAATAAAATTGTGTTTCTTTGTCCACCGCAGAGGCGGAATATGTGGCCGCAACCAGCTTTTGTATCTAAGTCCTTTGTTTGAAGATGCAACTTATGGACTGCGTGTACAGGATGCTACGTGATACAAGCCCAGCTCATATAAGTCCAGCAAGACAGCCAACCAGGCCCAAACGTGTGATCCATAAGCCTACAAGATTCTTGGACTAAAAAGGATAAGAGGAAGAAGTCGGCTATGAGAATTAGTCTCGAATAGAAGTAGTGTCTCTAGTACTTTCTGCTTAAGTTTGGCGGCATAAGGTCCACGACCACTTAGATTTTCCTTATTTTCAGTTGCTTCCTTGATTATTTAAGTATTTTGTAATTTGCATTTGAGGATATGAAAAAAATAGAGAAAATTGCTCCACTTCTTCCTGCCTTCTGTTCTTGGAGAATTGCCATCTCAAATCGGCATACAACAATTGGTGCTTTCATCTTCTTACAATGCCTCCCAAACCAGAACATCAACCTAATGAACCTCTCTCCACCCATGACCAACTTCAAGCCTTACTCCATCTCACAACCGCCACTAACACCCGGCTGGACACCCTCACCACTAATATGACCAACCTGGTCAATCTAATCACCAACCAACATACCCACCAACAACCACCACCACATCAACCTCGACCACCCAAAATCACCCTGCCAAACTTCGATGGGTCTAACCCATTAGATTGGATATTCCAAGCTAATAACTATTTTGATTATTATAATATGCCTAATAATCAAAGGTTACCCTTGGCTGTGTTCTATTTTACAGGGGAAGCTCTTAGTTGGTACAAGCACTTAACCAACAACCATCTACTAACCACCTGGCCAGAATTTTGTCGAGCCATGGAACTCATATTTGGCCTATCATCTTACGAAAACCACCAGGCAACTCTATTCAAATTACTACAAACCTCCACAGTGGCAGCCTTTCAAGCCGAATTTGAAAGAGTGAGCAACATGGTAGATGGACTCACACCAGTGGCCATTCGTAACTGCTTCATATCGGGACTTCACCCCGACATCCAAAATGAAATTGCTATCCAGAACCCGACTACCCTCCATCAAACCTACGGCCTAGCCACACTCATTGAAGCAAAACTAGCAAACAATAAACCCCGTTATACACCCCCCAGATCATTCTCACCCCCTTGTGGCTAATACCCCCACCACAAATCTATCACCACCACCCAAACCGACACCTACCCCCTCCTTCCCACCCCATCACCACCAGATACCCTCCCCTTCACCCGTCTGTCACCAGATGTTCTCCAAAAATGACGAGTCGAAGGGCTATGTTTCCGGTGCCCCGCTAAATACAGCCCTGGTCATAAATGTAACCCCCCTCAGTTCATGATGATCGTAGATAACGAAGAAGACCCGGCCACAGAAACGTCCGTTTTTGAAGTAGAAAATGTCTCAGATACATTAGCCACCACCACCGGTGAATTTCTGTCGCTATCCACAGCTGCTCTGTACGGCTTAGCGTCACCACAAGCGTTACGGGTCACAGGCTACATCAACAGTCACCCGGTAAAAGTTCTGGTTGATTCAGGAAGTACTCACAACATTAGAGTTTTGGTTTACATTTAACTAAATTAAAAGTATAATTTATTAAGTTAGACCACCTAGTATTTTAAAAGTATAAAATACACCCTTATACTATATGTAATATTAAAATTATAATATTATATATATATATATATATATATATATATATATATATATATATATATATATGAGTAAAAAGTCAGTCTTGCCGTTAGTAGGCCTCATTCACGAAGCTGGTCTATAAGGGGTGTTTAAGGAAATTGCCTATAAAATGACGATTGAATGAGTATCTACTCTTACCCACTACACTGTTGACTAGTGGAGGGCTATTAGTCGAACGGGTAGGATATAATGAAACCTTCCATTATAATTATAAGTGAACAACAAAGTAACTAAATGCTTTTACAAATTCCCAAATCATAGTTACTTTAGGAAAAATGTGAAATTGTATGCTAATCCATGGAATTGCACTTTGTACCCTTGTCAAACGTTAGTGGAGCGTGCGTGGTTAACCGACACACTAATTTGGGGTTGACATTGGTAGTGAAGGGTGGCTCAATGTTTATCATAGATCAATGGAGCGTGTGTGGCTAACCGGGACATTGATTAGGTGATAGTAGCATTGGATGCACCACGTTACTCGCATGGTTATTCACACCTTGTTTGTGATCCTCGGCATCCCAGTCGCAAACCTAAAGGGCATAATCGAGATTTAAACTTGCTATTGAAAAGTTCAATGAATCTCAAAAGATCTAGGAGTTTCAATTCATTTAAAACTTAAACTTCATTTTCGTTTTTCATGGTGGAAATTGGTAAATCGTCATTTACCTACCTTCAAACATTCTGCAACTAGATTACGGAATCCCTCTTCTAGCTTGTAGAGTATTGTGTTGGATCCTATCCTTGATGTTTTATTTGGGTGTTACATCAAGGATTCTCATCAACTAACTTGATTTTTCTCCCGTTTTGTAGATGTCTGAATCTAACTATGGTCTTCCCGAATCCGATGAGAAAATTTTTCATCAAGAAGATGACATTTCACTTCCTCTACCTCTTCCGATTGTTCTCCCTAAGCCACAAGTTCAAAGGCTTGAAAAGTACAAGCTCACTCAAGCCCTATTGGCAAGTAAGCACGCAGATGGAAAGTCTGTGTGTGCACACATCTTAGAGATGAAATCACACATTGACAGGTTGGGTATGCTGGGTGTTGTCATTCCCAAGGAGCTGGCTGTAGACTGGGTTCTTATGTCACTTCCTAAATCATATAGTGAGTTTGTTAGAGAAACTATATGATGGAGCATGAAGTGACCCTCTTCGATCTCACATATTTGTTTATTGCTGCTGAATTAGCGATGATTTGGCGCACTGGAAAAACAAAGTTGATTGGTAGATCTACCTTCCAAACCTCCATGGAAATAGGCAATCGCAACGAAAGGCATGCCATGGTCAAAAGGTTTGACCATAAGAGAAAGGCAAGGTCTGAAGTAGTGTCGTGTGTTGTTCCAAAAGGATCAATTTTCTTTTATTTCCAAGAGAAGGGGCATTGGAGACGAAGTTGCCTTGTTTACCTAAGAGATCTAAGAGATGGGAGAGTCAAGATGTATGGCTCTACTTCAGTTAAAATCCATTAGCTAACTCTACAAGTTCCTATTTTTTGATTATTGATACATGATGTGATAAGATTACATTTTGATGTTTTGCAGGATCGAAGAAAAGAAAGGAAGCTTAAGGAAGAAGTGTGTTGAATCTGATCATGAAGAAATGGATTTCGATCGCATGGATTCAAAGATCGGATTTTTGAGCCGCTACTTTAGAGTTAGGATATATTGCTATGAAATATGTAATAGCATAGTTTTAAATTGAATTGCATTGTAAGGATAAATTTTTCCGCAATAAAATAAATTTTTATTTTCTCTTATTTATTTATCCTTGCGATGACGTGTATGAAAAATTAATGTATGAAAGTTTCTACTATTAGCAATGATGGATTTGATTCTTAATTAGGTTATTTGTAGAAATGTCCAGAATTTACCAAATAGGGAGAGTTTCTCATTGCCCAAGTCTCAAATTGGACAGAAACTTGGAATCATGCAACCTGCATTGTGTGATAAATGAAAATTTTTAATATTTGGAAATTAGACTAATTCCTTGACAAAGAGTCAAATGAAGGACTAGGGATCAAGTACACTTGGTTGTGCGCTGATCAACTCCAACACAAAGAGAGATAAAATATTCGTCATTATTTACTAAAGTTTAGTAAATATGATTATACTTATAAGATTAAGTATAATTCTGAGTTGATTGAAAAGATTTCAATAAATGGAAGAACGAATAAGAAGAATCAAGAAGGCAGAAAGATAAAAGTTTCTCCATTCTAAGAAGAAGGGAGAGTACCTTTTATTGTGTTTTATGATAAGTCTTAATGATTAAGAAAAATTCCTCATTTGATCCTCTAAGTGAGTCTTAGTGTGTTTGTATGTCTAAAAAGAGGAATCAAGAATTGTGGAAATGGTTAAATCAAGAAGTCAATCATACTTCGTTCCAATATCAAGTCTTAGAGTTATACTCCAAGATTGTGAGTTGAGTGACATGTTTTTTTAGGTTTATAACACTCATCAAATGTGGAGTTTGAAAGTTTCTTATTCTTGTACATTTGAAATTGGTAAGTTGTGATGCCTTGGATAATACAAAGACCAACTGGAACCAATTATGCGAAGTGTTTTGTCTTGATAAGAACTATACTAACTCTTGAATATTAGTTTTGTCAAGGAATGTTTATTGACAAGAGAATCTTATATGTCAAGAGGTCGGTGGGAGTTTTTAATGATCTTGAAAGGGTTTCAAGAACAAATCAAGAATAAACATTATATATCATCACTAACACATGACTTGAGGTTTACAACCTATCGTGTTGACATAATTTTTGTTTCTGTGCCATTCCAGTTGAGTAATTATGTATGTGAGTTCTATGAGTTCTAAATTAATTGCATAAAGGCAAGACACCCTGATCAATGGAAAGTACATTGATTGGTTAGGGTGAGCTGCTTAACAACTGGGAAGAAATGGTGGGCCCTCGTGCTGCCATGAGGCAAGAAATTAAGATTGAACAAGTTCAGTCCATATGAGTTAGATTTGTCACAAACATTGTCTTATGATTGTTTTTATGACAAATTTACATGGATAGGAACACATACGCTATAAAAATCTAAGTGTAATAAGGTTTCTCTCCTTCGTGAAAATGATTATTATGAAATGCTTTCACTAAGAGAAATTTTAAGAAGATAGCAATTGTGAAAATTGTATTCTCAAATTCGATTATGATTACGACATCCCTCTTCATAGTTCGAAGTGTGAGATTTGGAAATTAGTCTGGACATTTTGAGACTTAGTAACATAAGTTCTATAATTGTTTAGACGCACATATAAGCTATCTAAGGAAAAGTGTATGAGTTTAAGAAGCTTAGATAAAGGATTATCAAAGCATCAAGTATTAGAAATATGAACTTAAGGAATTCAATAAGCATTGTTTTCTGGAAGTTCATCTGTTTTCTTAATACATGTCAAAGCTAGTGGGAGTATAAGTGTTATGCTGGTAAGAAAACAATCATCATGTTGGTGGGAGCATGATTATTATGGTAATTATTGCGAGTTAGCAATATTAATTAAAGAAAACAAAGATTCACCTTGCAAATTTTTATAGGTTGAAAAGTTGTTTTGCTATAATTAAGGGAGAATATTATACTTCGTTTCAAAAATCTAATGCTCAGATCGAGAAATGTTAATAAATTTAGTCAAGGATACATAATGCATTCTCAAAATTCGATTATGATCACGACATCCCTCTTCATAGTTCAAATTGTGAGAACATGGAACATAAAATATTATGGCAAAAGACTGATAAAGTATCATGTATTTATGTGAGACATTATACATCATGTCCAATACGCTTCGGGTAAAGGATCGATTACATATACTGTAATATTTGACCATTCTAAAACTTTTCCAAATGCCTAGTGCATTTAGAGGTAAAAGGGACTAGAATCGGTTTTGACTAAAATAATTAAACAACTATCAAAGGACGATCCAAAGTTCGCTGAGGATTGGTCACTTGTGAGTAGTTGGAAGTATAAGACTGGATGGACCATATCAACATTATTATGAATAGATGAGATTCTATTTAAAATGTGTTATCATATGGAAAATATGGAAATGTTTCCATATTGGGAGTTGGATATTAAGAATTTTTTATGTCTAGATTAGAAAATTTTATGCAAAAAGGATGTTCAAAGGAATGTACTTTCAGTGATAAACATCACATCTATAGAATTTTTTTGTAACAATGTCTGATAGAGTACTTTGTGATTTCATTGGCCGAGTCTTTGTGACTTTTGTGTTGTGACTTCACGAAAAGGATCGTTGCATAAAATGTTAGAATCTAACATATTCTAATAGTGGCAAGAATTTGTATTCTTACACAAACAATGAGGAAAATGAATTGTTTAATGAGCATCGTTGGAAAAGTTTTCAATTGATCTATTTCACAAAGTATGGACCATAGGTAAACAAAGTGTGCATGCTTGGACCATGGGATAATTGTTAGTATAATTCAAGTGTCAAGTTGATTATCTGAAACATTAAACAATGAATAATGAGTAATCAATATGGTGATTGAATAAAAGGTGTTTTATTTATACTCAAAAGTTTAGGACCATATAGGATTAAGTATTATCGTTGTGTTTTACTTTGCGTGTTTTGACTTCTAGAATAACAAGGTTATTCGAACCTCCACAGTCGATCATACATTGGAAGTAGGTATGAAGCAAGACTGTCATGAATATGTATGTAGATTGTCTAAAGTGTTTAGACATAGCATAAGTTTGCTACAGAGTTCATGAGTGCTTTAATAAGATTAGAGTATTGTATTAAAGCCACGCTCACGTGAATCACTTCATGGATTTATCACGAGTGATTGTGAGACAATAATATTGTATATTCTTGAAACCGAGACGTGTGAGTTGTAATTGCGATTTGGTTGCACATTGATAATATGTAAACACACCAGTAACTTGGTGTATAAAACATATTGTTGTATGTGATTTTATGAGTAAGAGCAAGGGAGCATTTCAGTCGAATTTATCCATTCCATTTACCCCAAAGCGGGATAAAAGCAATATATGTGGGTCCCCTTGATGATTTTGTGATGACACCCTAAGCGCTTGGCCAAGCCTGGACTAAGTCGATGTGTTCAATTGTAGTCTATTGTCAGTCGTCATAAATCAGATGTCGGGAAACAATACATAGACAGAGAGAATGATTTAAATCCATGTCTCGTGTCTATACGATATCTTGAGAATGGAGGAATATATGATCCCTTATCTAAGTGGGAGAGTGTTGGATTAGTGTCTAAGCCCATAACTATTTTGGTATGTACTTGACCCAATTATAAGCATGGTCCTTTTGGGATGCCTTCACCATAGCAACTTGTAGGATGAATTAAGGAGAGAGAGGATTAATTATTATTTATTAATATATTATGAGAATAATATATTAAAGGAGAAATCATATTGTTTAATTAATATTAGTCAAGAATTAATTGATAAATAATTTTGTGGCTAAAAGAGATTTATTGAATAAAAGGGACTCATGTTGCAACTATAAGATAGTTGCAAGAATGGGCTAATGGACTCCATAGAGTGGAGTGGACGAAATTTATGGGGAAGCCCATAAGATTTCGTCCATGGCTCTAAGGAAAGGAGTCTATGGGCTGCTTAGAGCCTAAGCAGTTAGATTAGGGTTTCCTAAGTTCAAAACCCTAATAGCCTCACATATTTAAGGACCCCTAGGGCACCAAAAACGTGGCTAACTGATTCCTTAGGGTTTCTACATATTTTTAGGTGCCTCTTCTCTTCTCCTCCTTCATCCTGATTGCTAGTGGTGTTTGTGACTCCATTACAGGTGCAACACTTGAGGCACTAAGCTTTCTTAAGCCAATTACAAGGAGAAGTAGATTGTTATTGCTACATAACAATCAAAGGTAAGATCTAAGCCCTAATTTTAGTTGTTGTTTATTTGATTTAGGGTTTATAGCTTTGGATAATTCAATTTCATGTTCATTAGACAAACTAGATTCGAAGCATTAGGGTTTGCATATACACCATAGGAATGATGTATTGCTTAAAACCTATCATTAATAGCATCTAACAAGTACATTCAATTGTACCTTCGCGGGTACGGCCTTTAGTATGATATGATAGCAAACCTGCTCAGTGTAGGAAGAGGGTATGACCCCTCAATATCAGCTATAAATACAGGATGAAGAACACTCCCAGGTACACACATTTCTATTAGGTTACTCCTCATTCGATCTTATCCATATTACTTTCATTCCCTCACTATTACATAAATCGCCTTTATAATAAAGTAATCCCTTTTGCTAACTTAATCATCAGAGTGTTGTCCCAGGATCACATCTTGGTCAATCGGCTTACCATCTTTTGTTTGTTGTATCTAGGTTGTTTATTTTGATAAAGGAACGTCAATCCTCGTAACATATGGAAGGTGAACTCGGAGGCACGTCACCAATGAAAATTAATATTTCCATTAAATAAATAATTTTCAATTAATTATAAGAGTTTATGAATATTTATTAAAATCAATTTCTAATAAATAATCAAATTTCATCATGTTGTTATTAGTGTGAACCTTTAGGGTCATATATTATCTAGTAATATCATTCTATAATAACTCTTGCGCATATACATCTTTCAACCTCCCACTTGCAAAAGACTCATTATAGGTTGATATAGACAGTGGTGAACATCTAGAAACATTTCACATCCCCTAGTAATATATGACTTTGTGACATTCTTTCAACATCCAAATCCTAAAAGCTCAAAGTTATAATTGGTGTATAAGGTAAGTTATCAATTATCCATTTGCCTCATGTTGAACATGAGATACGAATCACAATCAATCTCATTAAGTGTTCAACTTTTTGTAAGGAATCTTAGATGTCTAACTCTCAATACATAAGAGGAAAACATCCCATATTAACAACAGAAGCCTCTGACATAGTTCACACCACACCTGAAAATGGCCTTTTTAACTTCTCGGTTATGGATCAACATTTGACCAAATCAAAGCATGACACTCCTTACACTTAAGCCCCACTATGTATCTCATGTATAAAGGATACAAAGATAGTACATTTTCTCAAGAATCACGCATGATAGCGATCCATGAGGCGATCTTGATGCAGTTCGCGTCCAGTACTTGTTCTCTGACATGTACTTTTGAATCATGGTTACAACTACTTGCCTATTTTCATCGGGTGAAAGTCAACCAATCTCATTTGTAATAGTCTTACTTTATAATTCCCCCCACAATTATAATCGATTATGAATCTTTAGAATAATAAGATTATTCATCGATTAAACATGTTAATATATAACACAACAAGTATTGATGTGATGATCATATCCCAATATATCAAAACAATATAATAGTTGTTCTCACAATGTTCATGTAACACCCGTAAATTCGGGCTTGGTAATACAATTATTATAAGACATAATAATGAATTTTAAATAAGAGATTGTTAAGGATAAATAATCTTAACTGGGTTATAGTATATGTCATAAATAGTCAATTGGAGATAGGTTACTTATTATCCCTAGTGATCTAAACTAAAGTCATGATATTAGGAAAAAGTGAATTTGTGCATACAGGGAACATCCAAATCTGACTTCAATAGAGGAAGTTATGATTTTTCTAAGATTTTAGCATAGCAGTGTCTGCACATAAATCGAGTTTTAGATCAGTTGATTTTTGGCCAAAACAATCTAAATGAGAATTGAAGGACTCGTTAATAGGATTCCAAAAATATAAACCATTGAAAACGGACGTCGGATGTGAGAGATATGCATTTTATACGTGCTTTAATAAGCTAACCCTGTGTAAATAAAATGAAGTCAAAACTAGCTGACGGAGTCTAAAAGAAAGTTATAGATCTCATCGAGAGCTTTCTGTGGATATAAATAACATCAAAAACGAAGCTCGTATGAAGGAGATACGAAAATTTTAAATTCTAAGAATTGTCACGCGTAGTGCGACACACGTAGCTTGCGTGTGAAGTCAGCCACGCTGCTCTAGCCGATGAGTGACACGTGCCAGCTAACCGATGAATCGACATGTTTGAAGTGCGCAGCACGCACCCCTTAGGTGTGGCATGCATATGTGTTTTTGGCCCTATAAATAGTCAACAGTCCCTCATTCATTCCACACAGTCCTACAGCCACTCTCTCACGGTTATCCTGCATGTAAACCTATTTTTCTTTCATTTCTAGCCTTAAGCGAAGCCCTGCAACACCCCAGAGTACGCGTTTGAGTAGTAACCTTTAAGTAGGAGACCCTGAGTCAGAGTTATGCCTGCTTGGACCCTGGTTCTCATCCATAATATGTAAGTGAGCTACACTTACTCTTCCCTCACGTAATATATATTTATAGTCACATTCATTGTTATGAACCTATAATTAAGATTTAGCAGTGATTCCATGTCATATATTGATTGATCTACTTATGGGAGAGGTTTCTAGAATGGTTACGTCGGTTTGGTTGTTGAATTTTAGAAAGACTATAAGTCGAACTGGCCCTGCCTCCTGACTGTTCTACCTGGCTAATCCTTATTTGATAAAATTATCAATATTCATTAGAATGATTGATAGGTCTAAATTATCTCTAGTCGTGTAGAATATTAGACTAAGACTTAGTAATAATGATACTAGGTCACATCAAAGAAAAGGTCAGTTGCTAGAAGCGAAGCTTTTCCCGAATTTTGAGTCATCACTTTAACAAGTGAATGCATAGTTACTTTCAAGCTTACGTATAGTTACTTTCAAGCTTACGCATAGATAGAAGTATTCTAAATGATTAGCTGCTACGTGTGCTATCTTTGATGTGTTTAATGTAGTTGTACAAATATAATTACTACTTGGTTTATTGGTATCTTTAACATACTTAATAATATAACTGGGTAGTGATAGGTTGTGCAAAATAATAAATGAGAGGATGTGTGAAATAATGGTTGCAATAGGTTAGAGAGAGAGGGTCGTGTAAGATAATAAGTTGTGTTTTCCATGTCTATCTCAAGTACTTTGTATTGTCGTTCTAAACCTAAGTACTTTTGTACGTCCTTGTTAAACCCATGTACTTTTGTATTGTCATGCTAAACCCAAGTACTTTTGTACTGTCGTGCTAAACCCAAGTACTTTTGTACTGTCATGCTAAACCCAAGTACTTTTGTATTACTGTGTTAAACCCAAGTACTTTTGTACTGTCGAGTTAAACCTAAGTAATTTTGTACTGTCGTGCTAAACCCAAGTACTTTGTACTACCGTGCCTGTCGTGATTATACAAAAAGTACTAATGTACTGCCATGTTCTCGCAAGTATTATCATATTGTCGTTCCTAATCGCTTAGGAATTATAGTAGTCCGCTGATAAAGATCATTTAGGAAAGATCCCTCAAGATCATCATAATAGGATTAGTAATTGAGAGTGATGGGAACTAAGGTAATTGGGTTATTTGAATGATGACGATTATATAAATAAAAATCATAACATTGTGGGTTGAAAACCATATGTATCTCACAAGGTTTTCCAACCTGACCCAACCATCATCTTTGTATCACAGGAAACAATAATAATGATGCCTGAGAGATTTGCGGGACTTTAAACTATATTAAGATATTTTAAGTCTTCGTTTATACTTATTTTTCTTGTATTAGTTATGACATCCTGTGTTTTAATAAATCAATGAAAGACACCCCTTCGGGAATATTTTATGGGACAAATTCCGTATTTGTAAATTAAAACTCCGATTTGAAAATAAGCATAAATTGGTTTTTTCTATCCATTAAAATAGGAATGTCACAAAAGATTTATAGGTTATCCCTAAATAGAAGTAATCAACTACTTTTTCAATGAACTCATTCATCCGATCATATTTGATTCCAGCTTCTAAAGTAGCAATGTATTTTTATTTTGTGGTAGATTGTGTTGTTATGTTTTGCTTGGATCTCATTCCAAAAAAAATTACTCGTCATTCCATAATGAAATCATAATCCAATTTATATATATATATATATATATATATATATATATATATATATATATATATATATATATATATATATATATATATATATATATATATATATAACAAGGACGTAGTTTCTACTTTCCATTGGCATTGCATATTTGCATTTCTCACTAGGACTTTTTAGTGGATATGCAAGATTGCAAGTATGCAAATCTTAAGCAAAACCTAACGTGGGCTGGGCTGACATTTCTTTCTAGGACAACTACTAAAGATTAGGCATGCAAAAAAACCGGTTTTTCTTCTGAACCGGTTCGGTTCCGGTCAACGTAGTCAAAATCGGTTCACACCCAAACCGGTTCAGCCCCAAAAATATTCGAACATATGTAAACCAGTTCGGTTTAATAGAAACCGGTTCAAAAACAGGTTCAGAAACGGTTCAAAACCGGTTGGACGCAAATAAGTTTTTTTTTTTTTTTTTTTTTTTTTTTGGGCTCATAAGTGTAAAATAGAAATGGGTTTTTTTTATTTAGATTATACGAAAAAAAAAAATAGTCTTCACAGTAGGTGGATTGGGGAATTGGGGGATTGGGAAGGGTTATAAGCCTTACATATATACACAAACATACTTCACGTCGATTATCCATATGGATCATTTTGCCATAATTTTTTTTTCTCGTTTAATAATATTTAAACATATGTATTAACTTTTTTTTTTTAGTTTTAAATTTTATATTTGTGTATATGTAGAAAAACATAACGTATGTAAAAAATTATTTAACTTGGATCAACACATTTTTTGGAGCAATTTTCAACTTTTTTTTTCATTTTTTTTTGTTTTTTCATTTTTTTATATTGGAAATACATAATATAACTTCAAACATAAAAATACAAAACATCCAAATTGTCAAACTAATAGATCTTCAAATATAAAAACACAAAACATCCAAAAAAAAAAAATTTGTTTTTGTTTTTTTATTCGTCATCCGTCATGTTGTTGTGTAATCCTCTCACATACTTGATCTCTTCTAGGGTGAGTGGCACCAACATTCTCATCGCTACTTCTTCCTCATGTACTTGTGTTTCGGCATGCAACGATGTGCATTCTAGTACTTCAATGTCTTGTATCATTTCCACGCCATCAATGTAGCATTTCAAGAAAAAGCACACTTCCACCGACAAAGGGGTTAGTTTTGTTCTTCTTGGTGATATTACCCTGTCACTAACAAAAAAAGCCGATTCCGAAGCTACCGTAGAAGCTTGAGAGCTTAGTAGATCACGGGCCATAGAGGGTAGAATCGGAAATTGGGTTTCCTTTCCTTTCCACCAACCCAAGATATCAAAATTTTCAAACTCTTGAATACTCATTTGAGACAAGAAATCGGAACCAATGTACCTCCCGAGCTCGCTACTTGGGGTATTAGACCGAGCTCGTTTGGAATTTTCATTCCTCAAAGTATTATAAAGCCTAATTGTTTCGTTATTTTTGTGAGAAGTGGATCTGGATGCCCCCGTATTTTGCATCATGTCATGAATGTTTGTTGAACCATATTTTGTTAAATAAACTTCAAACAAATTTTGAAAAACTTTTTAAATTTTGAAACTTCCTATGATTCATAATCCATGTCATCATCCATTAAACTCAAATCGTAACAAATATTTTCAATTAAAGTCTCAACCCCCCCCCCCCCCAACATTTAGACTCGGATTCAAAGCGGCGGAACAAGTAATAATGGGAGACATTTCTTGAGAATATTTTTTTAACTTTGCTTTCATCGGTTTCATCATATTAGCAAACATTGTGCTCCTCATTTCAAACTCATTTATTTTCGCACGCATTAAAAAAATTTGGTTTAAAACTAAACAACTTGTAGGATAATAAACACCCGATAAAAAAGTAGTTGCTTTTTTAAAAACATCAAGCATGTTCGTAACAAGTTTGATAGTATCCCAACTTGATTCCGGATAAGCCGTAACCTTATTACGGTCCGCAAGGTTGTCATGGAACATTTTTAAAGTATCTTTTTGACGTAAGGCACATTCAAACATTTTGCAAGTGGAGTTCCATCGAGTATTATTTTCCCAATTCGGACCTAAAAAGAGGGCATTCGCATCGACACAAAATTGCATATAATTATGATATCGAGCGTTACTAGAACTAAAAATATCTTTTAGCATGTCTTTGAAACCATCTTTTATAGTTTCAATGCTAGTTAGTCCATCTTGCACAACCAAATTAATGATATGTGCAACACATCGACTATGAAAAAAAAAAAAACACCATCGCAAATTGGTTTATATTTTAGTTTTAGTTGTCCAACCACGACGGTGTTGTTTGAAGCATTATCAAAAGATATAGAAAAAATCTTTCCTTCAAGTTTATAAGTTTTGATCACACAATCTAAAATTTTAAATAAATTTCTACCGGTGTGCGGGTACTCAAACAATTCAAACGTAATCGTACGCTTCGTCATTACCCAATTAGTTGGATTAATCCAATGAGCGGTAACACAAAGGTACGCATCCGGTGAACCGTGAGGAGCCGTCCAAACATCACAAGTTAAATTCACACCGGTTTCTAAATATTGAAATCCTAAAATCATTTCATTTTTTGCAAGTTTCCACATTTCAATACAATCACGTCTAATAGAAGTACGACTCACATGGCAATATCGTGGTTGGAGAGTATCTTGGATGAGTGAAGTCAATCGTTTGTTGTCGAAGTGGTCAAAAGGTAAACATTCTTGAATCATGAACTTCGCCATATCCCGAACTTTACTCAAATCATAACTCCACAATGTTGCATCATTCGCCATTGTTGTTTGATTATGTCCCGGCCCAAATTTCACCGCGGGGAATCTTTTGATCATATGAGTTTTCAATGTCGAATTCCCTTCTTCATTAAAAAAAAAACACCACATTTCTTGCATCGTGCTCTTTTTGTACCGTTCAACATTACATACAAATCATAGTTGCACCAAATAGTCGGATTTCTATTTGTTTCTTTGATGCTAACAACGGTAGGATTGTTTGATGTCCAATACCAATGGAAGCCGAATCCATTGGTTGAATTAAGAGCGTTTTTTGAAGAGAGGTTTTTTGAGATTTGGTTAACCCAAAACATCTAATAGCTATTTATACTATCAAATATTGGGGAATATGGTCAAAAGAGACCAAAAATCGGGTGTCTAACAGCCATAAACAGCTATATAGCCGTTAGAATAAGACAAAAAAACGGCCATATGCAAAACCGGATAAAAAAACCAGATCAAAAAATCGGTTCAAAACCGGATCAACAAACCAGTTCTTATTAAACCAGTTCGAAACCGGTCCTAACGGTCAAAATAACGAATTGGTCCGGTCTGGCGGTTCAGTTTATCGGGGGTTCGGTTCAAGACCGAACCGGTTCGGTGGTAAACCGGTTTCCGGTTCACTGATCGGTTCGGTTTGTGAACCGGTTTTTTTGGGCACGTCTACTAAAGACTCATTGGCTAATTTTATATCACAATAATAGGACTTTTGAATGGGCTATTTAGCTGAATTGAACTTCTTCGACTGTTATTTATCAGCTTTTGTCCAAAATTAATAATGAAATGGGCTGTTAAAATTTAACTCTTACTCTCTTAGGCTGATGAAATTGAAGAAGTGGGTTGCGTTTTGCTGCAGTTTACTTCATTGTGCTCACAAGGTCCAAAACTGCAACTTACTTCATCCAAATCTGATCCTCACGCTCATATTAAAGATCAACCGAGTTAAGACAACACCTGTAAATTTTTTGGCCAATCACACCATGTTTTTCTTTGATCAAGATTATGGTGACCAAAATTCTTAAATTTCATTTATATCGTTCTATTTTTATGCTCAATCATGGTTGTTGTTACAATATGTGTGTTGTTAAAGCATTTGATCATGGTTCTAAACTTTTTGATGTAGCGATGCTCAAAGTATTTTTGTTTGCTCATATAAATGTGTAATTTTTCAAATATATCAGAAAACCCATCCAAGACTACTAATGCAATGATTAAGACTAGGGATGAGCAACGGAATTGGGTACCCGCTTTCAGAATCGTAACCGTCACTTCCAAAATCGAAACCCCCTTAAGTGGTTTCGGTCCGGTTCTTATTTTTACGAAACCGCTACCTATTGGGTATCCGTCGAACTGGTGTATGTGTGTGTGTGTGTGTGTGTGTGTATATACTAGTGATGTTTTAAGGGTTGTGTTGAGCACAACCCATGAAGGGTAATTTGGGTATTTCATAGAGTAAAAGTAGAACGTTATATTTGAGTTACAAAGTACAATATCTTAATAAGCAAAACTTTTGAATATTATAAGGAAAAAAATCAATTTTTGATGTCATAATTGAACGGTTTACAAAATTAAAGTATATTATAAATTTAACAATAAGCCAAAACGTTTGTGGTCACAGACCGGTTTAAAACAGCAATTTCGGCTCGGTGGAAAACCTTCTTCAAGTTGGTGAAATGGAGCAAACCGAGTTAAAGTGAATTGTTAAAGGCAAGATAACCCTCAATCCTTTGCTTCTTGTGTAGTTCATGGGCTAAGGTGCAATTGCCTTCCTAGCCAATGGTGAAATCCTACAAGTTTTTTCAAAGGTTGGTGTTATAATAGAATGAAATTAAAGTAAAATGCTATAATAAACACATGATTAGAAGTAATGCAAGTAGGATACTACAAATTACAATATAGTTTTATTTGGTCAACAAAAAACACCATTAATATGAATACAAGACTTTATGGTGGTTAACCAGATATACCATTTAGTTTGCTTATACATAATATTATTATTATTATTTGAGACTACAACATTAAAGATGCAAAAAAATAAAAGATGTGGAGATCCAAAATCAATGGATTTCTTTTAACAAGGAACAAGAATTATTAGAAATTTATAAACAAATATTCCAAAACCCCAGAAAGAAACAACCTAAAAAAATGCATTTTTTGAAAATACTTTCAGATTTGAGTCAAATTTCCAAATCTTACAAAATGTAAGTGAAATAGAAGATTTTTTTAAGGGAAATAAAAACTCCTTAAATTCAAAGTTTCACGGAAACATCCCATGTGTACTGGAATTTAAAACAACAAAATGAAAAAACCACCTTAACAAAAACCATATCACCTCTCAAGTGAACAAACTTGATATGTAATTATAATAACTAATCACACTAACAACAAACTCTTGTAAACCATAAATAAATAAATAAAAAGACATTGTCTCAACACCATTTGCATCCATCATGTTCAAGTCTTGTAGGTGGGTTAGGGTCAAGGACTAACCTCTGCCCTCTAATTTTCTGCTTTAAGTCTTGTTATTTATGTCTTTCACATGTAGGACATATTCATGGACCTCTATCAATACTAGTACTTCAATAACTATGTGATGATCTCACATCATCTGAACTATAACGCCCGTAGATCTGGGCTAGTTAATTTAGAGACAATAAGAATCAAAAATGAGTTTTTGATGGAATATTATTTACAATGATTAATCTTAACCAAGTTGTAGTATATGTTACAAGGGTTCCGTACATGTAAAGAACGTCAAAATCCGAGTTATAACGAAGAAGTTATGGTCCGTCGAAGTTTTACGGCAAAACCGGCACGACACTGGGAGACGTAAATAGTGAATTTATGATGGACGACTTTTTAAAGTTAGTAATCTAAACAAAAGTCGTAGAATATGTTAAAATGAGAGCGTCCATCAAAAGAACACCCAAATCTGACTTCGTATGAGGAAGTTATGATTTTTCTAACATTTAGTAAAACAGTGCACAACCCGAAAATTTGAATTTTAGATTGGTCGATTTTCAGCCAAAATAATATAAATGAGAAATGAAGATATCGTTAATAGGAGTTATACATTAAAAAAACAGTCGAAAACGGAGCTCGTATGCGAAAGATATGGACGAAGCTTAGTCTCTACTCTTCGAGCGCGACGAATTCAATACAATTTTGTAAATCCGAGATAGAATGAGAATTAGCCTACAGTGTCTAAATGAAAGTTGTAGTACTCATAAATACCAACATGTGGATATAAATAACGTCAAAAACGAAGCTCGTATGTGAAAGATATGGACGAAGCTAAGTCTCTACTTTTCAAGCGCGGCGAATTCGAATACAGTTTTGTAAATCTGAGATACAATAAGAATTAGCCAACAGGGTCTGAATGAAAGTGTAGTACTCGTAAATACCAACATGTGGATATAAATAACATAGAAAATGGAGCTCGTACGTGGAAGATACGGACGAAGGCTAGAGACTACTTTACTATAAAACTCCTATAAATAAAGGGTGAACTCCTTATTTTTTCTTCACACCATAAGCCTTTCTTTCTCTCTCTAACTTCTCTCTAGCCTCCCTAAACCCCTCCCAAGTCTAGGGAACCTCCATAGCACGAGAAGGAAGCCCCGGAGTGCCCGAAGGCTCCGAGAAGAAAAGCTTTCGTGTAGCACCTGGTTCCTGGTATGTAAATCTTAATTGAATATTTTCCATTTTAAGCCTTGGACTCGGCGAGTCATAGGTCCGACTCGCCGAGTAGAGTCGGGACCCGGGACACGTTTAAGTTGACGACTCGGCGAGTCCATATCCTGGACTCGGCGAGTCACCGCTGCTGGATGAAACCCTAAGTTTCAGGGGTTTGCACCCTATTTAATCCCCCTTTCCGCCCCCAAGCCAGCCCCCATTCACCCTCAGAGCCATATACCTCGTTCTAAGCCTTGTTTTGTGGATTTGAAGCCATTTGGTGTGTCCTCTTGAAGATTGGAGTGAGTAGGGAAGGAGATCAAGAAGAAGAAGAGGAGGTCAAGCACTTGTGAGTTATTTCAAAGTGATCTCTAAGGTATGGCTCATTTTCCCCCTTGTCTCCATGCTTATGGCCCCATTAAAGTCCTTCATGACTCATTTTCCAAGCTTGTATGTGCATCATATTTCGAAATAAGTTGATTGGCCTCTAGATCTAAGCATGGTTGAGCTCCAGGAGCTCAGATCTACTACCTTTATGAACCCATATTGCATGACAACCTTAGATCTACTCTTTTGGTGCATTTTGAACCCTAAAAACCCCATAGATGGATATTTACACGTAAAGCTGGAAACTTTACGTGTTATTCATGCTCTAGGAGCCCAGATATACGAATGGCATGGACTGGATTCGAGCAAAATCGCATTTATGGCTCTTGCATGGAGCGGACTAGGCGAGTCGCTCATCTAACTCGGCGAGTCTAGTCGCGAGTCTCCGAGTTTGTCCCTTTTTAGCTTTGTCGAGTTGTGTGGTGAGTCCAGGAGGGACTCGGTGAGTTGGAAGCCAAAACTCACCCATAGTGGAACTCGGCGAGTCGATGCCCAGACTCGGCGAGTTCAAGGCAATCTCCTTAGATCAAGATCAGACTCGGCGAGTTGTTCATACAACTCGGCGAGTCACAGTATAACTTTTTCATCGGATGAAGATGAATTCGGTGAGTAGGGTGAAGGACTTGAACATTAGTTTGGAAGGAGGACGCGTCGAGTCGACGCCTAACTCGACGAGTAGAAACATAATTCAGGTCAGTCGTTTGGACATGGACTCGGCGAGTTGGCGAGCCAACTCGGCGAGTCGGGTCAACTGGAAGTTGACTATGACTTTGAATTAGGGCATGATCAGGGGTAAAATGGTCATTTTACTCAAAGGTCAGTTAGCAGTTTTTGACTATGTGTTTGGTGGGAATTACAGCCGGAGGATTTCCGGAGCAGCAGCAGTCAGACTGTATGTTAGATGACTGTCTTTGTGATATCATCTTAGGTTTCTACTACCTGATATGTTATATGTTGGCATGATATGTTATATGTGATAGTAGTAGAGTTCGGTTGCTAGGACCGAAGGGTAGTCAGACACCCCAGATATGTTTGATATTACGTTTGTGTTATGATATATGTGATGGTAGTAGTAGGGGGTGAAATAGTCCCCGAGGTTCGGTTGTTAGGACCGAAGGGTAGTCAGCACCCCAGAATAGCTCGACATGGGTAGGTCAGCACCCCATAATGGCTTGACACAGGTAGTCGGCACCCCAGAATGGCCGCACGGGTAGTCGGCACCCCAGAATGGCCGTACCGGGTAGTCAGGCACCCCAGAATAGCCTGGCAGTATGTATGATATGTATTGTATGGTATGTGGTACGATGGGGGAACTCACTAAGCTTTGTGCTTACAATTTACATTTTTGGTTTCAGGTACCTCTTCATCGAAGGGGAAGGAGTTGGCTCGGTAGCGGCACATCATGCATACACACTGGTTTCCGCATTTACTAGATTTCTCTGGGATTTATAGTCTGATGTTTCGATTGGTTGTATGACTTGACTTTTGAACATGGTTTATGTTGTGATGTAGTTTGATCAAACAATGTTTTTATTTATTAACGTTTTCTAAAGTAATGTTTTAAAAACGAAATTTTTGGACATGAAAATTGGGTCGGTACAAGTTGGTATCAGAGCCTTGGTTTGAGGGATTCGGACACACCTTCGGGGGTGTTTGAACTCAACTCGAGGGATTAAAAGATTTTGGAAAGAGAAAATGTTTTCTAAAAGGGTTAAGTAAAGGGTTTTAAGAAAGAACAATGTGTGTGATGTGCGCGACCAGCCAAGCTCAAGTAAGTATTCCCCAATGTACCCATACAAGTTTATTTATGTTTATCAGTTTCTGTAGAACAGCATGCTAGAATAGGACTAAGGATCTAGGAGTGATGCCTTATGTGCTTCAGTATATGAAAGAGTTGCATGCTAGAGCTGAGTAGACAGCAGTAGGGTAGCCTGTTTAGGTTATTCCTGATAGTACGAGTTTAGCATTGTATGCTGGTTCAGTTCTCTCTTCGAGGATAGAGTTGCTTGAGATTGCTTTTCTTACATCCAAATGTTGTTTGCTTTGTGTTATGTGGGCCTTGAAGTGATGGGAGTTAACTGTTAGGTGAATACGTTTAAGTCACATGTGATCAGGGTTGAATAATCTCAAAGTGTTGGATTTGACTCTATTGCGTAGCTCTTGTTTGAGTCTTAACCGTTGTAGAGATGAGACCCTTACTCGAAGGATTATCTGAGCCTCAGTACATGTGATTGTATTCAGGTAATAGTTAATTGGCATCACCAAGAGGCCTTCAGCAGCTGAGGACTGGGTTGGGTGGAGTTAGAGGTTTCCTAGGGTAAGCCTAGGATAATGAGTAGCAGTGATCAGCAGTAGGGGAAAGGGACCTGGTCGAGTCGAGGCAGTCCTTGGGGAAGGTACGGATAGATGTGGAAGGTAGTATGGGCCCGTACTACAGAAAGCAGAGGATCCGTACCCGAACCGAGGAAGGCTAAGATAAGACTAGGGAACTAGTAGTGGGTGGGATCCCTCCAGGGGTATCAGTATCGCTAACAGTTGTTATTTCTTTGTATTTCAGAATGGTGGTACTACGCCCGAGACCAGCAGTTGGCAGTTCAGGAGAGGGATCGGGTTCGGGATCAGGTTCCGAGCTAGTAGATGAGAGGCTACGCGAGTTCATCGCATTAGAGATCACCAGAGGTATCCTTGAGTCGACCCCCATCATCTTCGGGTCGATCAAGGAAGGGATCATCGAGTTGATGGAGGATCGCCTCAGGGCGTTCAGGAGCGACATGGCATCTGGCCAGTTGGGATCTCGCACGCTGTCCTTTAAGGACTTCAGGGGCAGCGGTGCGCCGGATTTCCACGGGGTGAAGGACCCCATTGTTGCCAGGTGGTGGATTGCAGACATCGAGTCTGCACAGTCGACTAGCTTCTGCCCTGAGGGGTCGAAGGTGAGGTATGCAGCAGGGTGTTTACGAGACCGAGCTCGAGATTGGTGGGAGTCAGTGGGTGAATCTTTGGGAGCCTCAACTATCGAGGCTATGACCTGGTCGGACTTTGTGACCAGGTTCAGGGCAGAGTTTGCACCGGCTGTCGAGCTTCAGCAGTTGGCCAGGGAGTTTTTGGATATGAGGCAGACGACTGAGACTGTGGTGGAGATCACCGCCAAGTTCCGGGAGAGGGCACTGTTGGTGCCCCAATATGCGGGCGATGAGGACATGAGGAGGACCCGCTATCATGACATGCTTCGGGCTGATATCCGGGAGCACGTTAGTTTTCGGCTTGCCCCACCCTGGACTCCATGATTGTCAGGGCAAGGGAAAGGGAGATAGATTTGGAGCATATTCGGAAACGGAAGTTAGAGGAGGGACAGGCAGGAGGGGCTTCGAGGAAGAAGCCCAAGGGATCAGATGGTAGGCCGAAAGGCCAGTCAGGACCGAGCCGCTGCAGGAAATGCGGCAGGCCGCACGAGGGGACGTGCAGGATGGGATCATCAGGCTGCTACAAGTGCGGCAAGACTGGGCACTATAGAAGGGATTGCACTGCTCCGGCAGCAATTATTCAGACATCGGAGTTGCTGTGTTTCCACTGCAACCATAGGGGCCACAAGAAGGCCAATTTTCCCCAGTTGACAGCTTCAGCGCCGGTGAAGGCGCCAGCTCCAGCGACCCTGCGGATCACAGATGGCCGGTAGGGCAAGGCAGAGGCTCCAGTGGTGAGGAGTCGGGCATTTCAGCTGACCACCGAGGAGGCACGCGCAGCACCCGATGTGGTGATGGGTATGATTCATTCCCTCTCATTTATTTATATGATGTTATGATATTGTTATGGGCTCGGTATATGTATATGTGTTAGGATCATTCCATGTGAATGGTATCCCAGTTCAGGTGTTGTTCGACTCGGGTGCATCCCGATCGTTTGTGTCCCTTGCGCTTAGCAAGAAGTTTCCTGAGTCTTCAGGCATGCTGGATTGCCCTTTGGAAGTAGAGATTGCTGATGATCGATCAGTGCGGGCATCAATGGTATTCCGGGACTGCGTATTGCGTTTGTTTGAGGAGCGCTACTTGGTGGATTTGGTTCCCATTCCTTTGTGTGGGAACAACGTGATCATAGGCATGGACTGGTTGAGCCCTAATGGGGCAGTGATAGATTGCGCGCAGCAGCTAGTGCGATTCAGGACCCCAGGTGGGGGAGAGTTAGTGATTCATGGCGAGAGGCCACAGCGTGGACCCGCTGTATGTTCAGCAGTGCGGGCTAGACGTTACCTTCAGCAGGGATGCGCAGGATATATCGCGTACGTGATGGATACCCGGGAGGCAGGTAATGCGACCGTGAACGAGGTTCCGGTGGTGCGAGATTTCGCAGATGTCATCCCAGAGGAGCTTCCTGGGATACCTCCAGAGCGACAGGTAGAGTTCAGGATTGACCTCGTTCCTGGTGCGGCACCGATAGCCAAGGCACCATATCGGCTGGCTCCTCCCGAGATGCAGGAGTTGTCTATGCAGCTGCAGGAGCTGCTAGACAAGGGATTCATTAGACCGAGCAGTTCACGCTGGGGAGCCCCAATTCTGTTTGTGAAGAAGAAGGACGGGTCGCACCGGATGTGTATAGATTATCGGGAGTTGAATAAGGTAACGGTGAAGAACCGTTACCCACTCCCGAGGATTGATGATCTCTTTGATCAGCTTCAGGGAGCATCTTGGTTCTCCAAGATTGATTTGCGTTCGGATTATCATCAGATGAGGGTCAGGGAGGAGGATATGCAGAAGACCGCGTTTCGGACGCGCTATGGCCACTATGAGTTCGTGGTAATGCCGTTTGGGCTCACCAATTCCCCTACCGCGTTCATGGACCTCATAAACCGCGTATGCAGACCGATGTTGGATTGGTCTGTGATAGTCTTTATCGATGACATCTTGGTTTATTCCAAGACGCAGGAGGAGCATCTGAGAGAGGTATTGGAGACCCTGAGGAGGGAGAGCTTGTATGCCAAGTTCTCCAAGTGTGAGTTTTGGTTGCGCGAGGTGCAATTTCTCGGACACCTTGTCAACCAGAACAGGATTCTGGTCGATCCGGCCAAGGTCAAGGCCGTGGTGAGATTGGAGGTTTCGAAGTCTCCATCTGAGATTCGGAGTTTCCTAGGATTTGCAGGCTATTATCGGAGGTTCATCCAGGATTTCTCCAAGATAGTTGTACCCCTGACACGGTTGACGAAGAAAGTAGTGGTCTTTCGGTGGGGACCCGAGCAGCAGGCAACATTTGAGACACTGACACAGAGATTGTGCGAGGCGCCAATCTTAGCCCTGCCAGAGGGCGTAGAGGATTTTGTGGTTTATTGTGACGCATCTATTTCAGGGTTGGGCGCGGTATTGATGTAGAGGGGGAATGTCATTGCCTACGCTTCGAGGCTGCTCAAGCCTCACGAGGCGAACTACCCGACGCATGATTTGGAGTTAAGGGCAGTGGTTATCGCCCTCAAGATTTGGCGGCATTACCTCTATGGGGTTCAGTGTACCATTTACACGGACCACAACAGTTTGAGGTACCTCATGGATCAGCCGAATCTGAACATGAGGAAACGTCGGTGGTTGGACGTGGTGAAGGATTATGATTGTGAGATCCTTTACCAACCGGGAAAGGCCAACGTGGTGGCCGATGCGCTTAGCCGCAAGGCGGCGCCGATCAGGGATATTTGCATGAGGATGACTGTGGTGACTCCCTTGTTGGAGAAGATTCGGGAGGCTCAACAGGAGGCTATCAAGGAGGAACATCGGAAGAGCGAGCGTGTGGTGGGTCAGGTTTCCTCCTTCGATCATGATAGTCGAGGACCATTGACACTACGTCGAGCGGTGCTTGACCTGCAGGAAGGTCAAGGCCGAACATCAGAGACCGCATGGGAAGATGCAGCCGTTGGACATCCCGTTGTGGAAATGGGAAGACATCACGATGGATTTTATCATAAAGCTTCCCAAGACTGCGCGTGGAGTAGATTCGATTTGGGTCATCGTGGATCGATTGACCAAGAGCGCCCATTTTATTCCGATCCAGGAGAGCATCTCGGCCGAGAAGTTGGCCGATATCTACATCAGGGAGATAGTAGTGCGGCACGGGGTGCCAGTGTCAATGATATCAGACCGAGATGTGCGATTCACTTCAAGATTTTGGAAGAAGTTTCATGACGAGTTGGGCACTCGTTTGCATTTTAGCACCGCCTTTCACCCGCAGACGGATGGTCAGAGCGAGCGGACCATCCAGACTTTGGAGGATATGTTGCAGGCATGTGTGTTAGATTTCGGTGGTAGCTGGGATACCTATCTTCCCTTGGCTGAGTTCTCATACAACAACAGCTACCATGCGAGTATTGACCGTCCCCCATTCGAGATGTTATACAGACGGAGGTGCAAGACCCCGATATGCTGGGGTGAAGTTGGCCAGAGGGTCATGGGGAGCATCGAGGTGGTGCTCGAGACGACCGATAGGATCCAGCAGGTTCGGAGCAGGCTTCAGACTACTCAGAGTCGGCAGAAAAGTTATGCCGACAAGCGTCGATCCGACTTGGAGTTCCAAGTCGGGGATATGGTTCTCCTGAAGGTGTCGCCTTGGAAAGACGCCATTCGATTCCGGAAGCGGGGCAAGTTAGGCCCGAGATTTATCGGACCGTTTAGGGTTGTAGGCCGGGTGGGCAAGGTAGCGTATAGATTGGATCTGTCGGTCAAGCTCAGCCAGATCCATAGCACTTTCCATGTCTCTCAGCTGCGGAAGTGCTTAGTGGATGATTCAACAGTAATGTCATTGGAGGATATTCAGGTTGACAACAGCCTGAATTACATTGAGCTCCCAGTCGCAATCCTCGACAGGAAGTTGAAGGATTTGAGGAACAAAAGGTTGGAGTTAATGAAGGTGCAATGGCAGCACCGCAAGGGTTCAGAGTGGACTTGGGAGCCGGTGGATGAAATGATTTAGCATTACCCCGAGTTGTTCCAGGATCGAGCAGCAGACTTCGAGGACGAAGTCTAAAATAAGTGGGGGAGATTTGTAGCACCTTGTTCCTGGTATGTAAATCTTCATTGAGTATTTTCCATTTTAAGCCTTGGACTCGGCGAGTCATAGGTCTGACTCGCCGAGTAGGGTCGGGACCCGGGACACGTTTAAGTTGGCGACTCGGCGAGTCCATATCCTGGACTCGGCGAGTCATCGCTGTTGGATGAAACCCTAATTTTCAGGGGTTTGCACCCTATTTAATCCCCCTTTCCGCCCCCAAGCCAGCCCCTATTCACCCTCAGAGCCATATACCTCGTTCTAAGCCTTGTTTTGTGGATTTGAACCCATTTTGTGTGTCCTCTTAAAGATTGGAGTGAGTAGGGAAGGAGATCAGGAAGAAGAAGAGGAGGTCAAGCACTTGTGAGTTATTTCAGAGTGATCTCTAAGGTATGGCTCGTTTTCCCCCTTGTCTCCATGCTTATGGCCCCATTAAAGTCCTTCATGACTCATTTTCCAAGCTTGTATGTGCATCATATTTCGAAATAAGTTGATTGGCCTCTAGATCTAAGCATGGTTGAGCTCCAGGAGCTCAGATCTACTACCTTTATTAAGCCATATTGCATGAAAACCTTAGATTTACTCTTTTGATGCATTTTGAACCCTAAAAACCCCATAGATGGATATTTACACGTAAAGTTGGAAACTTTACGTGTTATTCATGCTCTAGGAGCCCAGATCTACGAATGGCATGGACTGGATTCGAGCAAAATCGCATTTATGGCTCTTGCATGGAGCGGACTCGGCGAGTCGCTCATCTAACTCGGCGAGTCTAGTCGTGAGTCTCCGAGTTTGTCCCTTTTTAGCTTTGTCGAGTTGTGTGGTGAGTCCAGGAGGGACTCCGTGAGTTGGAAGCTAAAACTCACCCATAGTGGAACTCGGCGAGTCGATGCCCAGACTCGGCGAATTCAAGGCAATCTCCTTAGATCAAGATCAGACTCGGCGAGTTGTTCATACAACTCGACGAGTCACAGTATAACTTGTTCATCGGATGAAGATGAACTCGGCGAGTTGTTCATACAACTCGGCGAGTAGGATGAAGAAACATTAGTTTGGAAGGAGAACTCGTCGAGTCGACACCTAACTCGACGAGTAGAAACAGAATTCAGGTCAGTCGTTTGGACATGGACTCGGCGAGTTGGTGAGCCAACTCGGCGAGTTGGGTCAACTGGAAGTTGACTCTAACTTTGACTTAGGGCATGATCAGGGGTAAAATGGTCATTTTACCCAAAGGTCAGTTAGCAGTTTTTGACTAAGTGTTTGGTGGGAATTACAGCCGGAGGATTTCCAAAGCAGCAGCAGCAGCAGTTAGACTATTCCCACGAAGATCAGCAGCTACTCCGAGGTGAGTTGCCTTCTAGTAGCGGTGGGTCTAAGGCCACAATGTCGGCCCACCAGTAGGAGTTGTATGTTAGATGATTTTCTTTGTGATATCATCTAGGTTTGCTACTACCTGATATGTTATATGTTGGCATTATATGTTGTATGTGATAGTAGTAGAGTTCGGTTGCTAGGACCGAAAGGTAGTCAGACACCCCAGATATGTCTGATATTACGTTTGTGTTATGATATATGTGATGGTAGTAGTAGGGGTGAAATAGTCCCCGAGGTTCGGTTGTTAGGACCGAAGGATAGTCAGCACCCCAGAATAGCTCGACATGGGTAGGTCAGCACCCCAGAATGGCTTGACACGGGTAGGATGGCACCCCAGAATGGCCGCACGGGTAGTCGGCACCCCAGAATGGCCGTACCGGGTAGTCAGGCACCCCAGAATAGCCTGGCAGTATGTATGATATGTATTGTATGGTATGTGGTACGATAGGGGAACTCACTAAGCTTTGTGCTTACAGTTTATAGTTTTGGTTTCAGGTACCTCTTCATCGAAGGGGAAGGAGCTGGCTCGGTAGCGGCACATCATGCATACACACTGGTTTCCGCATTTACTAGATTTCTCTGGGATTTATACTCTGATGTTTCGATTGGTTGTATGACTTGACTTTTGAACATGGTTTATGTTGTGATGTAGTTTGATCAAACAATGTTTTTATTTATTAACGTTTTCTAAAGTAATGTTTTAAAAATGAAATTTTTGGACGTGAAAATTGGGTCGTTACATTTCGGCTCGGAAACGCTGCTCCAGCGAAGCCCCGTTTTTTTTTAATAAAAATCCAATGTAAGTGAGCTATGCCTACACTATTTCTAATATAAATTTTATTTAAATATAGTAATTTTATTAGGACCTTATAATAATTATTTGGACTATTATTATGTGTTATATAGGTGTCGTTATAATATCTTTTTAACCACTCGCAGTACGGGGAATCTGGTTTAAAGGGCCGCATAGGGTTGTTGGATTTCACAAGTGGTATATGCCAAAATGGTTCTGCCCTCCGGTGTTTTATGTCTGGCCCCTGTCTGTACATAGTGGTTGGAAAGTATTGTTTAAATTCTTATATAATAATAATAAGACTAGTAATTGGTCACGGTAAATATTAGACTAAAATCTAGTGGTAATAATACTAGATTTCGTCGAATGAAATTATTTTAAAATAAACGAAGCGTTGTCCGAGTACCGAGTCACCACCTTATCAAGTGAGTGCATAGTTACTTTCATCTTACACATAGATATGAAGTATTTTATATAAACTATGTGCTATGTGTGTATATTGTCTGAATACTTGTTGTCTGTGCTGGGTGAAAGATTTTCATACATGTTTTAAGTTATTTAAACTGTATACATATTTTATATCTACAAAATGTGTGGGGTAAAACATGGGTAGATGAAATAGTTTATGTGTGGAAAAAATAAAATGATGGAGAGGCGATATAGACCATGAGGTAAGGGTGAGAGGTGAACCATAAGAGAAGCCTTTTACCCAAGTGATGGCCCCGTCATCCAACAGAGTATGGATGACAACCACAGACTATTCTAGATAGTCCAGTGGACACTAGCAGGCTCACAACCTGTAGGTGTTTTGAACTGTATTCACCCGGTGTACTCTACAAACCTATCGACATGTATTGCGAGTGGATTCTCGGAAACGATACTATCGATAAACGATATAAAACCCATTGACATGTATTGCGAGAGGAGTCTCGGAAATGGTACTGTCAATAAACGAGATAAACCTTGGTAACTATGGATTTAGTGTCTGTTGAGTAAACCTTGGGAACGATGGATTTCGTACCTATTCCTTAGGATAACCCTTAGGAATAAATGAACGAGGAATAGCTGAATTCTTAGGGTAGAACAAAGAAGATAATGGAAATGGGTAATTGAGTTGATTGTCTAAATGTTTAAAAATAATAATTATATTATTGTGGGTTGAAAACCTTATGTACTTACCAGGTTTCCTAACCTGACCCACTCAGTTTATTTATATCACAGGTGTTGATATGAAGTCACTTAAAAAAGAGAGATTAAATGAGATATAAATCACTAGTGATAATGAATGTAAGTTCTGTTTATGCTTATGTTTCTATATTGACGATGACATCCCAAATGTTTTTAAATGAATAAAAATACATTTCTTCGGAAACGCTTTGATAACGTTTTTATCATGTTTTACTGGTAACAAATTCTGCAATATTTTTAATAAAAGAAGTACTCTGATTTTTATAAAGCGTAAACAAAATCGGTCTTTTTTTACAGTGAAAATGAGGATGTCACAGGAACCCCCAAAAAGAAATTTTGGAAAACCGAACTAATGGTTTTCTTTCAACAGGGAACAAGAATCATAAGAAAAAACAAAGGGGTTTTAGACCTGGTGTTGCCATATCATTATATGTCCAGGTAAGCAAACCGTCATTTGTAGGCCACAAATATGACTCTTAATATGAAACCGTCATTTGTAGGCCACAAATATGACTCTCAATATGATGTCTTCACCAGCCGATTGTGAAAGTGCTCCTTGTGGATACATAACAAGTATACGAATCTCATGTCCTTTTTAAAGTTTCTTGAAACAAAGATGAATCTTTAATAATAATAATAATAATAATAATAATAATAACAATAATAATAATAATAATAATAATAATAATAACAATAACAACAATAATAATAATAATAATAATAATAATAATAATAATAATAATCTAACCAGTTTTAGGGGATCTGTGAGGGTAGGGGTGAGTTGTTTTCCTCTTTGGGCAATTGGGTGGTACATGTTCACTTGTCCCACTCTTCTAGACCTTTAACGAGAACATGAACTTGTTTGCTTTCAGCATTATCAATGATAGCATCTAAAAGGTTAATTAATGCAAGCTAAAACATAGATGAAGTAACAATTAAGGGTCTATATTTGAAGTATAATTGAAAAGGAATTAGACAAAACATGTATCAAAGGGTGAAGATTAAAGAGACACATAACCTTTATACAAAAAAACTCAATATTTCTTGAAGATATTAATAGTAGTTGTGCGTTCATGTAAAAATGAAGCATCAAAAAACCAAATATCTTAATGTAAGTATAGAGGTTTAAGGGAAAGGTATTGTCATTAACTACAACTAGGAGTTCATACAGTTAAATTTTTAAAAGCACTTTGGAACTACATCATGTTAAAGGAAGTTTGATCTTAACATAAAATGCAATCAAGTCGAGTCGTGTCTAGCATGCAAAGAGTTTGATATCATTTTGAAGGAAATTACGATAACATAGAACCTCACATAATTGTAATTGTAGTGAACAATTGTGTCTAATAGATTGCAACAACATATCATCATATAGATCATGTTTTTGAGCCACTCTATCGACCACATTATCATATGTATACAACTTTTACTAATCGATTCATCAAAAATTAGTCAACAAACACTAACAACATCAGGCTCATTCCACATCATAATAAAAAGCAACACTTCCAAATTTCCTTAAATGTCACAATTTATGATTGTGTTGTTTACCGGAAAGATATGTAGTTACAACTGAGGTTATACTTCCTTGAAGAAGGTTTAAACAGAAACACATGTCATGTATCTACCATAATCCACAATTCCACTCACAAATTGGATGCAAATCTGGGTATCTAGTATAATTGATCACATTAAAAATACAATAATGTCACAAGATAAACAACGAAGGTTGAGGTGCTACTAATTAGAAAGTTGTTTCAAAAGAGACCTCAAGGAGAAATGTGAGACTCCAAAATATAGAGGCGGATAATACGTGTCTAGCTGACATAAGACTACAAAAAAATGAAACATGGCATATGCATCCATACCATTTTTCTCCACTTGCTTTCGTGTCGGCAAAAAACTTGTATTCATAATAATGTTCTCTCTGTCCAGGAGATCCAACATTCACCTGACCAAACTGAGTTTAAACTCTAATTAGTCATATTAGGCTAACATGCAGATAAGAAAACTTCAGGAGAACAATTAATACTGTGTCTAAAGTGAGATCATTTTCATAAAAAAAAAAAATAAGAAAAAGGTCATGCAGCCTTAATATATGATTTAGAAATATGCAAAATATACAGAGAAAGAAACAATGCCTGACAAAAAAAGCAAGCTTGGAAATCAAGAGTAGGTGATTTTATGATGTTTGTGTTGGATTAGTGTCTAAACCTATAACCATATTTGGTAAGTACTTGACCCGGTTGTGCATGGTCCTTTTCGGTTGCCTTCACCAAAGCAATTTGACTGAAGAAATAATAAAGAAAGAGGTTATTATGATTTATTAATATATTATAGGAATACTATATTAATAGGAGAAATCATATTTGTTTAATTAATACTGGTCAATAATTAATTAAGAATTAATTTTGTGATCAAATGTAATTAGTTAAATTGCAGGGACTGAATTGTAATTATGTGATAATTCCAAATTAGGGCAATGGATGCCCTATGGGAGAGGTGGAAGAATTCAAGGGGGATAAGGCCCTTGAAATCGTCCAAGGATAAGGGCTTTCAAGGATTATCTTTTGGTTACTTGGTGGGCAAGCAACTAAATAAAGATACGGACTGAAACCCTAATCTCTACCATATATAAAGACCCCTAAGGCTTTAGAAATCGACCACTTGATTCCCTAGGGTTCCTAGAGCCGATTTCTAACCTCTCTCCTCTCTCTCTCTCTCTCTCTTGCCTCTCCATTTGCTTGTGGTGTTTGTGAGCCATTAGAGGTACTACACTTGTGGTACTTGCTTTCAAGACTAAGAGATTGAAGATTAGTGCTATTATTTCAATATAACAACAAGAGGTATGTGATCTACTCTTCTATATAAATAAATACCTGCTAGCTAGGGTTCTTATTGTGTTCATAAAGTTATGTATCTAATAAAGAAAACATAAATCCAAATCTAGGGTTGCATGCACACATTAGATTCTTTATACAAAACCCATCAGTGGTATCAGAGCCTTTGGTTGAATTGTTTTCAATTAGTATTATACAAGTGTATGAATTTGACACTTTAGGGTTTATGGCCAATAAACCCTGGGAGGGTTGGATTTTGATTTTTAGGGTTTCTTGAACCCTTGTGTTCGAAATTTTGAAGGGTTTTTCAAACCCTTTCCTTGTTGCCCAAGATTTCGAGATCTAGGGTTTGCAAACCCTAGATTTTCGAGATCATGCCTCCTCCCCAAGATAAGTCCCTAAAATCTAGGGATTTGGATAATCTCATATCTTGTAATTATCTTTTAATGGTTAAATATGGTAACTAAAAATTTTGAATTATCCCCTCCCTATTTTTGAAATTTAGTGGGATATAAGGGATTAATTGTTTAATTTATAATAATCCTTTATGATTTAGTAATTAGAATTAATTGTTTAGTTTGAATAATTATTAAATCAAGAGTTTTAATATTTAAAATTTTAATTTAAAAGTGATATATTTTGAAAATTTTAAATTGAGATTAAAACCCTAGTATTTTTAAAATGTTTAAAATACACCCTATACTATTATATTATTACAAGATTAATATATATATATATATATATATATATATATATATATATATATATATATATATATATATATAAAATGCTAGTCTTACCGTTAGTAGGCCTCATTCACGAAGCCCATCTATAAGAGGGTATAAGGTTATGGCCTATAAAATTGTTGTTTAATGGGTATCCACTCTTACCCACGGCTTCCTTGATTGGTGGAGGATCGTTAGCCGAACGGGTAGGATAGGGCAATCCTCTCTTCATTAATAAGTATAATGAAAATATATAAAGTAACTAAACGTTTTTTTTTTAATTCCCAATCCTAGTTACTTTTAGGCAAAAGTGAATTGATGCAATCCCATGAAATTACACTTTGCACTCTTGCTAAGAAGTTAGTGGAGCGTGTGTGGTTAACCGACACACTAATTGGTTCTAAGCAAAGGTGGAAAAGGGTGACTCATTGTTTCTCATAGTTCGATGGGCGTGTGTGGCTAACTGGCACATCGAATAGGTGGTTGTAACAATGAGGGCACCATGTATATTTGCATGGTTATTCACACCCGCTTTGTTATCCTCGGCATCCCAGTCACAAACAAGAGGGGCATATCGAGATTTAAACATGCCATTGAAAACTTCAATGAATCTCAAGAAATCTTGGAATTCTCAATACATTTAAAACCTAAAGCCTTATGTTTTTCATCGTGAAGAATTAGTGAATCGTCATTTACTTACCTCCAAATTATTTGCATGTTGGATTACGGCATCCCTTTTCTAATGTGTAAATAATGTTGTTGGATCCTAGCCCTAATTTCTCATTTTGGGTGTTTAATTAGGGATTCAATTCTAATCAAACTTTTCCCTTTCTATTTGCAGATGTCTAACACAAACGCAAAAAACACTATTGCTGGTTCATTCTCGCTAATGAGCCTATGTCAAAAGGTGACATTTGACGGATTGAATTTCAACGAATGGATAAGATACATTCGCATGATTGCCCACTACGAGGACAAAGAATATGTCATCGACGAGAAGCTTGAAAAGATCAATCTAGAAATCGCTACTCCTGAAGAAATGGCCGTCATTGAGACCCATGAGCGTGATGCAACGAAAGTCCATTGCATTATGCTGGCCACTATAAATCTTGAACTCCAAAAGTCCTATGAGGACATGTATCCCTATGAAATGCACCAAGATTTGTTGGAGAGGTACCACCAAAGGGCAAGGTGTCACACCCCCAAACCAGAATGGCGGAAACATTTGGGGGTGGGTGACTTCACGTAGTACCACAACAGTTGAATATTGTAAAGAAAGTAACACAACCATCATATATATATATATATATATATATATATATATAGATATATATATATATATATATATATATATATATATATAACAAAAACTTACATTGTTGCGTAATACATGTTTCAAAAGAATATTACAAATGTGATAATTTAAAATGTTTTAATAATAGACGCCTTAGTGTTCCTTCTCCAAAAGCTGGTGGTTACCTATATTACTGATTCCCTGAGAAATACAAGTAGTTTCGAAAAAGTGTCAACAATAAAGTTGGTGAGTTCATAAGTGTTTTGTACTGAAAAATGTATGTCTTTTAGAAGACAATAGGTGAATGTGGTTTCCAGAAAATCCAATATTTTCTACATATAGTTTGAAAAAGTCCCGAAAGTTGGAGGGCGTTAGTATCTTTCGTGCTCAAATGATGAAGGTGAATTTATACTCAAAATAATGTAAATACTGAATTCATTCATGAGTCTCGTAAATCAAACGTATTTTTATACTTCCGTGTGAGTTTTATAACCATGTTATTGACACAGACTGCCTGTAACAACGTTCTTCAGGCGTTGTAGTGTTATGACATTTGTCACCACAAACCTATCGGTCTAACTGTAGCTAACAATTTAGGTGTGGGATTGTCAATCCCGTATAGATCTATACACAAGTATCACGCTCTCCCTCCAAGAGATTATTGTTTATAATACAGGACTTGAAATGCATACTTGAGAGTACGTTGAAGTCGAATATCTCATAACACTTACATAAATAGATTTACGAAAAGAAGGTCTATATTTCATTGCGGATGAAAGTATTTCATTTTTCACAATGTTTATGTAAGAATGTAATGAATAACCCGCAAACTATACCCATTATAGTTTTTTTCAAAATAGAGTTCCATTTGGTGATAATAACTCAATGAAATACTAACTTTTCATGCAAAGTAAAATGTTGATATTGAAGCATTTTAATAATATAGATGTTGTTTTTAAATCTAAATAAAGCGATATGTTTTCTTGTATTGCACTTGTATCCCCCCCCCCCCCCTTAAAACATGAAAAAAACTTGAAAAGTAGGGGTATGAACTCACTTGTTTGGTTTGAAGAGAGTGAGACTAGAATCGAGCAGAACCTCAACTGCGGAAAGCTGCATCTTCGGATTCTTCGGGGATCTCGGTAGCGAAAAATCTTCTTCGGGGCTCAGGTATGCAATCGAGGGTGTCGGGATAGTCTCTGGAGCTTAAGAGAGTGTAAGAGTGAGAGGAGAGTTGAGAAATGTGAGCCAAAACTCGGGGCTTATGCCCTCTATTTATAGTGCTGAAATACCACGTACGTTGGGCGTACTCTAGGGGTATGCTGGATGTACTCCGGAGTCGTCATCGCTTACGACTCGAGCCTAGCTAGCCTGTTAGCCGATGGGATGCGACACTGCATCTGAGTATGCTGGGCGTACACTAAATTACGTTGGGCGTAATTTGTATTTCCAACTTCTAAATTCCGTAACTTTCGCATACGAGCTCTGTTTTTCGCGTTCTTTATATCCATGCGTAGGTGACACTATGCTCTACAACTTTCATCTAGACTCCGTCGGCTAATTTTGAATTTATTTTTAATAGTATATTTTTAGTAGGTCGGGACTGCTAAAGTCCGTTAAAAATCCATAACTTTTTTATCTGACGTCCGTTTTCATCTGCCTTTTTACCATTGTACTCCTATTGTGGAGACCTTCAACTCTCATTTAGGTTGCGTTGGCTAAAAATCGTTCGATTTTTAATTCGAGTTTTCAGTTGTCTATTGCTGTTACAAAACTTAGAAAATTGATAACTTCTTCATATGAAGTCCAATTTGGGCGTTCTTTTTATGCACGTTCACGGTTTAATGTAATCTACGACTTTCGTTTAGATACCTAAGGCTAATATGCACTTTATTGAATTTTCACTTTTTACGTTTAGTAATGTTTTACCGAGTGTGTCGTGGATTTTCGAGTGGTCATAACTTTTTCGTTATAACTCAGATTTGAATGTTCTTTATGTTTTTGGAAACCTTGGCACGATATCTAACATTTGATGCATCCCAATTTAGATTTTAGAACAATTTATTTTTGAAGCTAATTTCGTTGATTCCAAATAGTTCGTTGTATTTGACTTTTGAGTGTTACATTGATTTGGAAAAATATAGTGTTGTCACACAAGGAAGTGGAGAATCCCTAACCTCGCATTTGCATAAGATGCAAAGGTATGTTGATCGTCTTCTCAAGTTAAATGTTAACTTTGGGGAAGACTTGGCCATCGACATCATTCTCCACTCCTTGCCCTCGTGCTACAACCAATTTAGGATGACCTACCACATGAACAAAGAAGAAGTCACCCTAAGAAAACTCCAAGGACTGCTGAGAGCAACCTCAAGGACAAATCTATTGCACCAACTCCCACTCCACCCATTGCTCCTGTTTTGGCTATTGGGCAAGGGAAGGGCAAAAAGAGGAAGGCTCCTTCAAAGAGCCACCACAAGAGAAAGTCCTAAGATGGTTCCTCCACTAGTGGAATGATAGTTGGCCCCGCTAAGCCCAACTCAAACCCTAAGGAAGCAGAATGTCACCACTGCCACAAAATAGGACACTGGAAGAGAAGCTGCCCGGAATACCTACAAGCCATCAAGAATGGGAAGATCAAGCCATCTTTCGTAGGTATTTATACAATTAAATCTAATGATTCATCACGTACTATTTCTTGGGTTCTTGATACAAGATGTGGTTTTCACATATGTTCTGATTTGCAGAGACTAAGAAGAAATAGAGATGTGGAGCCTAGAAGAATAAATCTAATCATGGGAAGCAGAAGATGGTCGTCTGTCACCAAGATTGGAGTGTATTCTTAAGTGCTTAGTAATGGATTAGGTTTAGATTTAAACAATTGTTGCTATTCACCAGATATGGCAAGAAACATCATTTCATTTCATGGTTTGTTTAGACAAGGATTTAGATATTCGTTTGATAATGAGAAAGGTTCAATTTATGCTTATCTAAATGGCGTCTTAAATTTTGAAGCATTGCCTTGTAATGGAATTTATGAAACTGTTATGGTTGTAGATAACTTAGGAAATGATGTGTTATGTGTGGATTCTTCCAATGGTTTAGATAAAGCATGCTTGTGGCATTATCGTCTTGGACATGTCAACAAGAAACACATAGCCCAACTCCAAAAGGATGGAGTGTTGGAGTCATTCCACCTTAGGGACGATGATGTGTGCGAGTCTTGTTTACTTGGAAAGATGACCAAATCACCCTTCACTAGAACTTGTGAAAGGGGTGAGGGTCCATTGGATCTCGTACATACCGATGTATGTGGATCCTTTAGATCCACCACAAGGGACGGGAACCTCTTCTATGTGACTTTCACCGATGATTATAGTAGATATGGGTACAATTACTTAATCAAGCACAAGTCGGAAACCTTTGAAATGTTCAAAGAGTTAAAACAAGAAGTGGAGAATCAATTGGGCAAGAAAATTAAGATGCTTCGATCCGATCAAGGAGGAGAGTACCTAAGTCTTGAATTCCACGACTATCTGAAGGAATGCTGAATAGTTTCACAATTGACACCGCCTAGGACACCGCAGTTGAATGGTGTGGCTGAGAGGCGTAATCGGACCTTGATGGACATGGTTCGTTCCATGATGAGTCATGCTTCACTACCTATCTCATTCTAGGGGAATGCCTTTGAGACTGTCGCCCATATCCTTAACTTAGTCCCCACAAAGAAGGTTACCAAAACACCTCACGAGATGTGGACAGGGAAAGCTCCCTCGTTGGCACATATCAAGGTTTGGGTTTGCGAGGCTTTCATAAGACGAGAGACTCACGACAAGCTCAAACCTTGTAGTGAGCGATGTATTTTCATCGGCTACCCACATAAATCCTTTGGGTATCTCTTCTATAGACCGAGTGACAATATTGTCTTCATTGCGAGGAGAGGGGTTTTCCGAGAACAAGAACTCATATACCAAGGAGACAGTGGGAGGCAAATCAATATTGAAGAGATTCAAGATTCGATCGATGAAGGAACCTCCAATGTTGGTGCTCAACCCGAGGAGGAAACTCCGTTTGAACCGATTGACAAATCCTTACCCCTTAGACGTTCCGAAAGAGTTAGAGTTCAACCCCAGTTGTATGGTTTTCATATTACTACCGAAGGGGACACGTATATTAGTGATAGTACACTAGTAAATCTAGATGAACCTAACAACTATAAGGAAGCCATGGCAGGCTCGGAATCTGCTAAATGGAAAGAGGCAATGGACAGCGAGATTCAGTCCATGTATGACAACCAAGTTTGGAATTTGGTTGACAATGTGCCCGGACGTAAGACGGTTGGGTGCAACTAGATCTTCAAGAAGAAGACAGACGTGGATGGGAATGTGCACATGTATAAGGCGCGATTGGTTGTGAAGGGCTTTACTCAAACTCCCGGAGTTGACTATGACGAGACCTTCTCACCAGTTGGTAAAATTAAGTCTATTAGGGTGATGCTTGCCATTTCTGCATTTCATGATTATGAAATATGGAAAATGGATGTCAAAACCACTTTCCTTAATGGGAAGTTGGCTGAGGATGTGTACATGGCTCAGCCAGAGGGTTTTTTCGATGCGAAGCATCTTAATAAAGTGTGCAAGCTTGAGAAGTCCATTTATGGACTTAAACAAGCATCTCACAGATGGAATCTTTGCTTTGATGAGAAATTCAAAGAGTTTGGATTTGTAGGAAGAGAATATGAATCATGTGTATATATCAAATCCAGTGGGAGTATAGTTAGTTTTCTCGTGTTATATGTTCATGACATATTACTCATAGGAAACGACATCTCGACACTGGAGGAAGTTAAGTCCTGGCTCGGGAAGTGTTTCGCTATGAAGGACCTCGGAGAAACTTCCTATATTTAGGGAATAAGGATAGTGAGAGACCGAAGTAAGAGACTAATAGGACTTAGTCAGAATACTTACTTGGACAAGGTACTAAAATGTTTTAGTATGGAGAACTCAAAGAAGGGAGGATTACCGATCCAAAGTAATGCCAAGTTGAGTAAGACTCAAAGTCCGAGTACCGAATCCGAGATAGCAGAAATGAGCCGAGTACCTTACGCTTCCGTAGTTGGCTCAATCATGTATGCTATGACTTGTACTCGCCTTTTCCTTGAGCATGGTTAGTAGATATCAAGGGAACCCTGGCAGAGCACATTGGAAAGCAGTCAAGAATATCCTTAAATACCTTCGGAGGACCAAGGAATGGTTTCTGGTTCTCGGAGGGAGTGATGACTTAAAGGTGAAAAGGTATAGTGATGCCAGTTTCCAGACCGATAGGGACAAGTACCGTTCACAGTCGGGTTGGGTCTTTACCCTTAATGGAGGAGCAATGACTTGGAAGAGTTCCAAGCAAGAAACTGTAGTTGATTCAACGTGCGAATCAGAGTACATTGCAGCGAGTGAAGCATCAAAGGAGGCAATATGGCTGAAGAACTTCATTGGAGACCTTGGAGTTGTACCTGCCATAATGGAGCCTATGGAAATTTTCTATGATAATGAAGGAGCGGTTGCCTTGACCAAGGAACCGAGGGATCATGGTAGATCTCGACATATCGACAGAAAATATCACTTTATTAGACATCGGGTAAAAGAAGGAATCCTCGTAGTCAAGAGGATATCGTCAGAGGAGAACCCATCAGATCCGCTTACGAAGGGACTGAGTAGGGTTAAGCATTTGCAGCACGCTAGGAGCATTGGGCTGAAGGATGATGTTAGTTTGGATTAGATAGTTTAGAATCGAGTAATAGATAATTGTAATTGACATTTGATGATTAAAGAAAGGAGTGTTATTTATTAGTATAGCTACTGTCCTATGTTAATTGGTTGACTATTATTTTGCTTTGCATGCTTTGACTTCCTGAATAATTAAGTTAATTAAGAATAATAGTATTATTGAAACGATCAACAGGCGTTCATATGTTGGAAGTAGGTATGAATTAAGACTATCCTAAATTGGTGTCTATATTGTCTAAATGGTATTAGACATAACAAAGGTTTGTTACAACATTCATGAGTGCTTATAAATAAGTTTTGAGCATTGGAATAAACCCGCACCTGCTGGAATCACTTCATGGAATCTATCACGAGTGATCGCAAGATGATAATATCATATGGTCTTAAAACCAATATATATGGTTTATTGTTTGCTAATTGATTGTACATTGATAATGCGAAACCGCATCAGTAAATTGATGTCATAAAATGCATTGGTGTGTATAATTGATTAGTGAGTAGTAAATGCATATAAGTCAAAGTTTATCTGTTTCTTTTATCCTTAGAGTATAAAAGCGATATCAGGGCCCCTCGATGATTTTGATTTAACTTATGTGTCGGGCCCGGTCAGGACTGAATTGATGTGTTCAATTAAGTTCTATGTCAAATGAATCTGAGATCGAGAAACTAGCTGCTGGACAATAGGTACGATTTTGTTCCATGAGATTGTCCACACGATATCTAAAATAGAGGACTATACGATCCCTAATCTAAAGGACAGGTTACTGATAAGATCAGAGTTCGACAACATCTTTGAGAGCTACGATTGCTAATCGAGTTATACTTACATTTGTGGTTACTATACTTATCCATGTGGGAGACTGTTGGATTAGTGTCTAAGCCCGTAACCATATTTGGTAAGTACTTGACCCGGTTGTGCATGGTCCTTTTGGGTTGCCTTCACCAAAGCAACTTGACTGGAGAAATAATAGAGAAAGAGGTTATTATGATTCATTAATATATTATAGGAATAATATATTAATAGGAGAAATCATATTTGTTTAATTAATATTGGTCAATAATTAATTAATAATTAATTTGTGACCAAATGTAATTAGTTAAACTGCAGGGACTGAATTGTAATTATGTGATAATTGCAAATTAGGGTAATGGATGCCGTATGGGAGAGGTGGACGAATTCAAGGGGGATAAGGCCCTTGAAATCGTCCAAGGATAAGGGCTTTCAAGGATTATCTTTTGGTTACTTGGTGGGCAAGCAACTAGATAAGGATAAGGACTGAAACCCTAATCTCTACCCTATATAAAGACCCCTAAGGCTTTAGAAATCGGCCACTTGATTCCCTAGGGTTCCTAGAGCCGATTTCTAACCTCTCTCCTCTCTCTTTCTCTTGCCTCTCCATTTGCTTGTGGTGTTTGTGAGCCATTAGAGGTACTACACTTGTGGTACTTGCTTTCAAGACTAATAGATTAAAGATTAGTGTTGTTATTGTAATATAACAACAAGAGGTATGTGATCTACTCTTTTAATATAAATTTCGAAATACATACCTGCTAGCTAAGGTTCTTATTGTGTTCATAAAGTTGTGTATCTAATAGAGAAAACATAGATCCAAATCTAGGGTTGCATGCACACATAGGATTGTTTGTACAAAACCCATCAGTTTGGTGAATCAAAATCATATCCAAAAGATGGCCCTTTGGATAATCACACTGTCTCCACTTCCATGAAAATGCCCTGCAACAAACACACAAGTAAAAAGAAATCAAAGAGAGTATATTTTTTATTTGAAGATGATTAGCCAAATAGAAATTCATATAGACTACAATTGTAACACCTGGAATTTAGAAGATAGATTAAGGAAAGAAAAAACATTCATTAAAAAGCCAACTCGTCGAGTCCATGGGGAATAACTCGACGTGTTGGAAAGCAAGGCCGCGAGTTTTGGATAACCAACTCGACGAGTTGGACTGGGTTTTGGAAACCCTAAATTTTGGGTTTTGCACCCTATTTAAACAACTTAAGCTCTAGGGTTTGGCCTCATTTACAGCCTCCAGTGTCCCAAACCTTAGCCACAAAACCCTAATTCACTTTTGAGAGTTTTGAGCCATTCTTGGTGCATTCTTTGTGGTATTGAAGAAGATGATACTTGAAGAAGGAGCAAGGAAGTGTTGGAGAAGAATAGATCCAGAAGTCTAGCTTCATTTTTGGTCCATAAGAGGTATAAAGCTTCTATATTGGCTATAGTATCCTAAGATCTCCTTCTTGGCACTTTTATGTGGTTTTTGGTCCCAAATGATAAGACTATTGGGATTCAGACATCCCAAGTGAAGAACACTTCGGATCTAGTGTCTAGAAGGGCTCTCAAGGAATACAGGTGCCAACTTTATGGCCATGGAAGTCCCATGCAACCTCTAAGCTCCTATTTTGGCCTTCTATCTCTGAATGCCCATGCATGTGGATAAAGCTAGAAGCTTTACGTGATCTTCCCATCCTTAGAGTCCAGATCTATGGTTTAGAGGCATTATACTCGCTTGGAAGGGACTGAATGAGTTGAGACTAGGAAAACTCGACGATTTGCTTATCCAACTTGTCGAGTTGAGTCGTAATCCCCGGACCTTTCTGATCATAGAGAAAACCCGACGAGTTGTATAGATGACTCGGTGAGTGAGCTAGGGTTTTCTCGGGTTTCTGAAGACTGAAGGGACTCGAAGAGTTCAAGGATGGACTCGACGAGTTGGTTTGAAAAGTACCGATTCTGTAAAAGCAAGAACTCGGAGAGTTTAAGGGTGACTCGACGAGTCGACTGGGAAAGTCGTGATTGTTAATTGGGTGATATTTTGGATATTGATATCTTAGGGAGTTGTCAGGGAAGCAGCTAAGTATTTTTACAGTGGGCTTCAGCATTCGAGGCGAGTTACCTTTCAGTACAAGTGGGTTGAAGGCACCAAGGTCGGCCCACTAGTAGTTTATTAAGTTGAGATGATTGTCTTTGTGATAATTGTCTAGTATGCCACTATCTATTATGTGTTATGTGTTAGTATGCTATGAGATTATGTGATAGTGGTAGGAGGGGTGAGATAGACCCCGTTATCGGTCGTAAGGCCCAACAGGGTAGGTCGGGCACCCAGATATGCCTGGCAGTATGTTTATGGTATGTATTATATGGTAGATGTAGGGGTGAAATAGTCCCCGTAATCGGTTGAAATAAACCGGACGGTAGGTAGAGCACCCAGATATGCTTGACAGGGTAGGTCGAGCACCTAGATATACTTGGTAGGGTAGGTAGGCCACTCAGATATGCCTGACAGTAGGATTATGCTATGTTATTATGTGATAGTGGTAGGGGTGAAATAGTCTGCGTAACTGGTTAAGATAAACCAAAGGGTAGGTCGGGCAACCAGGTATGCCTAGTAGGGTAGGTCAAGCACCCAGATATGCTCGACAGGGTAGGTCGGGCACCCAGATATGCCTGACAAGGTAGGCCAGGCACCTAAATATGCTCGGCAATATGTGATTATGTGGTATGATGGGGGAACTCACTAAGATTCGTGCTTATGGTTTTCAGTTTTGGTTTCAGGTACTTCTTCTTCAAAAGGAAAGGAGTCGGCATGATCACAGCACATCACACTATGTTTTTCCGCACATGAGATCTTTGGGAATTGTACTCTAATGTTGTTTTATTATGACATGTTATGGTTTGATTTTTGACACTTGGGTTTGAGTATGATTTGAATGACACTGATGATGTTTTCAAACTGCTGTTTTTATAACTTATTGGATTAAAATGAATTTTTTTGCTATAAATTTTAGGATGTTACAAGTTGGTATCAGAGACTTGGTTTGAGGGATTCGGACACACCTTCAAGGGTGTCTGGACTCAAATCGAGGGTTTGGAAGATTTTTACAAGAAAATAATTTTTTTTCTAAAATTAAAATAAAGATTTTTTGATAAAGAACAAGGAGTGTGATGCTTGCAATTAGTCGAGCTCAAGTAAGTTTTCCCCAAGATACCCATATATGTTATGTTATGTTATGTTATGTTATGTTATGTTATGTTATGTTATGTTATGTTATGTTATGTTATGTTATGTTATGTTATGTTATGTTATGTTATGTTATGTTATGTTATGTTATGTTATGTTATGTTTTGTTGTGTTATGTTATGTTATGTTATGTTATGTTATGTTATGTTATGTTATGTTATGTTATGTTATGTTATGTTATGTTATGTTATGTTATGTTATGTTATGTTATGTTATGTTATGTTATGTTATGTTATTTTATGTTATTTTATGTTATGTTATGTTATGTTATGAATTGAGAATATGTAAACTACATGCTAGATTAGGCCAAGGATCTAAAAAGGATGCCTTATATGCCTACTATACGTGCTTATAGATCTGCATGTTAGTACTGATTAGTCGGTGGTAGGACAACCTGTTTAGGTTATGCCTGATTGTTTGAGCTCTTGGAATTGTCTGTTTGTATGGTTCAAATAGTTGAATAGAATGGCTTGATTGGAGTATGTTGGTTAGTTTTTTCGTTATACAAATGTTGTTTGCTTTGTGCTTTGTGGGACTCTTAGCAATGTGAGCTAGCTATTAAGTGAATATGCTAAGTCACATGTGGCACATGTTGGATAATCTCAGAGTAATGGAATTGGCCCTATTACGCAAATCTCATCTAAGTCCAACCGTTCTAGGATTAAGTCTTTTACTCGAAGGATTATTTGATCTCTATTGCATGTGACTATATTCATGAGGTAGCTAGTTGACATTACTGGGAATCTTTCAATAGTTTAGGACTGGGTGGGTTCGGGAACCTAGGAAAGCCTAGGATATGCTTCAGTGGGTTAGTAGTGAGGTTTAGTGATACTTAGGTACATCAGTTTGAGGAAGTGACTTGGAGGATTCAGGAGGATTGTTGAGGAAAGTATGGATAGGTGTGGAAGGTAGTATTGGGCCCGTACTACTGAAAGCACAAGATCCATACTCGAATCGGTAAGAGTATTGGAGAATCTGAGAAGCTTCGGGGAGGAGAATCCTTGAGTATGTTTTGAGCAGTTGTTTTGTGGTTTTTCAGTTTGGAGATGAGCACTCAGGTAGGCAGTTCTGACTCAGGATTAGGTCCCAACTTAGGTGGTGAGCCAGTCGAGGGAAGGACAGCCAAGATTTTGAGATCGCGTTGGATTGAGGAGATGGAATGTGTTTTCTGCACTAGCCCCTACCCCATAGGAGCCAAGGTTCAGTTCTCCTTGGATCTCCTGTATCGGGCGGCAAGGAGTTGTTGGTAATTGATTGTGCGATCTATTGTGCTTCCTGAATTGGATACTATGTCTTGGGATGATTTTGTGACTCGGTTTGGTGAAAAGAATGTTCCCGTTGTTGCAGCTCAGCCATTGGCAAGTGAGCTAGTGAGCGTGACAAGGTGTCAGATCCTAAAGGATATGACTTCCAAAGTCCGAGGATGTTAGATCGATTTGGAGCACTTTGAGAAGAGAGGGTCATGACAGGTGTATATAGTAGAGGGTCACGGGAAGAGACCCAAGACTTTTGATCATTAGGTGAAAGGAAAAAAGGGCTGGAGTCAGTACAGTATGTGCGGGAAAGTACACAAGGGAGTTTGTGGTTCCATCGGTTTAGGTTGCTACAAGTGTGGCAAGGTTGGTCATGTCAACAGAGATTGTTCTCAAGGGGCAAGCCCATCACGTTTTCACTGCGATCAGGTGGGCGACAAGAAAGCCGACTATCCGAGGACGCGGGGTAGGAGCCCCAGCAAATGGGAGTCAGGTCCTGCAATGTCAGATAGGAGGAGTCAGTACTCCAGCAAGCGATGTTGAGGGTATATAACCTTGCCTTCTTATAGTTTTATCTCCACATTGTTGTGGGAATTTTTCTTTGGTTTAGAACATTGTAGAGGGTTGGGTACTTGTATCCCTGGTTTATTTCTTTGCTCTTGTAGGCTTCCATCATCAAATATTATCATATGCCAATTTCATACCATGAATTATTGAGTAGTTAGTAAAAGGTCATTCCCTTTTGATGCATTGGGTTGTTCAGTGTTCTCTCGGTTCATAGTAGAGATCGGCCAGGGGTATTATGTGGAAGGCCTGTGGTTAGCTTCATTAAGCTAGTCCACCTGTAGCGATGGGATATAGTGGTTTCATCATCTGGGCGGTGGTCTATGTGAGAGCTTCTAGGTTCTAGCACTACTATCACTAGGAGAGGAGCAATAACAGAAAGATACGGGTGCTAGACACATAGGTGTTTGGTTATTAGATGTTCAAGATAATTGTATTTTTCGCATGGGTTGTGTCTGGTTAGAGTTCAATGTTGTTGCGAGAATGGAAATAGGAACGAGGATTCGCCAGCCAGGATAAATATTAAGGCCTTTAGTCGCCAACATGGGATGTGGATTGAGGTATTGGACTGGACCGGATTTCAAGGGTACTTTTCAAGATTTGAGTGTGGTATCATTTCAAGAATCAGGGGCTATCGGTTTCGCTGGGATTCGGGAAGTGTTCATTGGGTCTTTAGAAGCTGTGTGGTCTTTTGGGGATGGACTAGTGATGGAGCATTAGTTGTTAAGCACAAGTTATATACAGTGGATTATTAAAAAGTAAGAAGGATTGGGAATCCTTCAATTCTCACTTGCTGTGAAGACTTATTTGAATCTAAGTGGGGGAGAATCGATTAAGTGTTCAGGAGCAAAAATAGGTGTGAAACTAGGATAAGTTCCGCATCCCCGTCAAGAAGGAAGGCGGTCAAGTGACCGTCTAGGTTGAGAATTGTGTGATTTGAGAGTTCATAAAACATTCCAACATGTGGTTCACGCCTTTCCTTAGCATCGAATAGCAGGTTTCGAGGACTAGGTTAGAGGTCCAGTTAGGAATCAAGTTCAGTTGATTGTTAGGTCGAGTGCATGTTCGACCCAGGATGGGTATAGTTGGATTGGCAGATAATGTTAGAGATTTGTAAGTCTACGGATGTAGACGTAGCATTCACAAGGTTGGTAGATAGTGCTAGAGTGATGTAAGCCTACGGGTGTAGTCATAGCATTCACAAGGTTAGCAGATAGTGCTAGAGTGATGTAAGTCTATGAGTGTAGCTGTAGCATTCACAAGGTTGGGAGATAGTTCTAGATTGTTGTAAGTCTACGGGTATAGTCGTAGCATTCACAAGGTTGGCAGATAGTGCTAGAGTGATGTAAGTCTAGGGGTGTAGCCGTAGCATTCACAAGGTTAGCAGATAGTGCTAGAGTGATGTAAGTCTGCAGGTGTAGCCATAGCATTCACGAGGTTGGCAGATAGTGCTAAAGTGATGTAAGCCTACGGGTGTAGCCATAGCAATCACAAGGTTGGTAGATACTGCTAGAGTGATGTAAGCATGCGGGTGTAGCCGTAGCATTCACAAGGGTGGTAGATAGTGATAGAGTAATGTAAGTATGTGGGTGTAGCCATAGCATTCACAAGGTTGGCAGATAGTGCTTAAGTATAGTAAAACTACGGGTGTAGCCGTAGAATTAACTAGGTAGGTAGATAGTATGGCAGTGTTGTTAGATCGCGGAAGAAACAATGGTACCCACCAGTTCGGGTGCAGCAGTGAGGACGTGACAAATCCATGGATTGGGTTACGGATTTTCTCAAATGAAATAGACCTGGTTGATCCAGTGATAAGACAATATGAACACCACTAAAGTCAGGGGATCAAGGAAGCGATGGACCATTCAAGGTCATTTGTGATATAAGCCTACCCTTGGCCATGTAGCAATCTGTGACATCCCCAATTTCACGGCCAGAAAATACCGATTTGTTTATGCTTTGTTTTATAAAATCAGAATAATCCTTTGACTAAAAGAGTTGCGGAATTTTTTCCCAAAATAAAATATGATAAAATAAAATTTATTAAAGCATTTCTTAAAGAAATGTATTTTCATTAAATAACAATATATCGGGATGTCATGTTTCGATACAAACCAAAAGCATAAACAGTATAAAATAGACCTTACAACAGTTATTTATAACTACTGATCTATAATCCAAAATCTCTCGTCAAGTCCACCAACTTATACCCTTGTGCCATTACCTATAATGCAAAGAAAACTGAGTAGGTCAGGCTTGGGAGCCTGGTGAGCATATAGGGTTTTCAACCCACAATAATATAATTATTATATTTAATCATCAAACAATCAACCTAATTACCCATCCCCATTATATTTTTTTAATCTTCCCCAAAGATATTATCCTAATGGTCATCTCCTATACCATATTTACCTCTCATCTCCTTACATCTTATTTCCTTATATGCTTGTTCCTAAGAACTTTTCCTAATGATCATCGCCTACATCGCATGAACAATACTAATTCGGGGATCACTCCCTCAATATGTGTCTAGTAAGGGTTAGGGTATCATTGCATGATTACATAGCCACAACATCGCCTGGACTCGTAAATCATAATAAGGGTTAGACTATCACCGCATGAATACGCAGCCACAACATCGCCTGGACTCGTAATTCATAATAAGGGTTAGACTATCATCGCATGAATACGCAGCCACAACATCGCCTGGAGTCGTAATTCATAATAAGGGTTAACCTATCATCGCATGAATACGCAGTCATAACATCGTCTGGACTCGTAATTCATAATAAGGGTTAAACTATCATCGCATGAATACGCAGCCACAACATCGCCTGGACTCCTAATTCATTACCTATCTATCATCACCTAATTATCATCACCATTATATCGTCACCTATCTCTTATCGCATTATTTCATCACACACCAACTATTTCTTCTACCCAACATATTTGTAGATATAAATTACATATATAGTTTAAAACATATACAAACATGTATAAAACATTCATCCAACATTCATTTCAAATAAACAAACAACGTATAAACACACAACACGTATTTCTTAGTAAATACTTCATATCTATGCGGTAGAAGAAAGTAACTACACACTCACACATATAAACAACAGTATACTTAATACATTCAAACAATACTTGTATTATTATCGTGTTTATAAAAGGGACTATACACTTACTTGATTAGATGATGCTCAGACAACACTGCAGCTTGTAAAAGTAGTATTCTTCAGTAGATCTGGAAGATCTTCACACATTGGGCTTCTCGCAGGCAGAGCTTCGGCTCGAAAACTCTTTTCTTCTAGGGATCTTCGGGCTTCGGTACTTGCTTCGGGTCTCGGGATGATACCAGGGCTTCGGAGGGGTTAAAATAGGTCTTAGAGAGGGTATCGGGAGTGGGAGAGAAGAGATTGAGCAACCAAACTCGGCTGTCCCTTGAATTCTATTTATAGGGCTGATTTTATGGATTCACATCGTGAATCTCAAATACTCACGTCGTGAGTTCAGTCGTCACTGCATGCATCATCGCAAGTTGTGTCTGTCAGGTTCCAAAAGTCATAAATACTAAGTTCATGTCATGAACACCGTATTCACGTCGTGAACTCTGACAGTTTTGGGGTTTCGCACCCCGAACTTCATAAATTCATAACTTTCGCATACGAACTCCGTTTCAACATTCTTTATATCCACGCGTAGGTAAAAGCAAGATCTACAAATTTCATTTAGACTCCATCGGCAAATTTTGACTTTATTTTTATTATATTATTTTTATATTATTTTTAGTAGGCCGGGACAGGAAAACTCCGTTAGAAATTCATAACTCCTTCATTTGAACTCCGTTTTCGTCTGTCTTTTTACCGTTGGACTACTATTGATCAGATCTTCAATTCTCATTTAGATTGTTTTGACTAAATATCGCTCAATCTCATATTCGAACTTCGGGTTGTATACTGCTAAGCCGAAACTTCGAAAAATCATAACTTCCCCATACGAAGTCAGATTTAAACGTTCTTTTTATGCACGCTCACGATTTAACATATTCTACGACTTCTATTTGGATCATTAAGGCCAAATGTCGCTCCATCGTAAATTCACTATTTACGTCACGTTGTGTCGTGCCGGTTCTGTCGCGAAACTTCGACAATTCATAACTTCTTCGTTATAACTCGGATTGCAGCATTCTTTATATGCACGGAAACCTTGTGACATATACTAAAACTTAGTTAAGATTACTTCTTCTAAATAATATTCCATCAAAAAGTCATTTTTGACGCTCATTGTCTCTAAATTGAGTAACCCTCATCTACGGGCGTTACAATTATCTCCCCTTAGGATGATTACGTCCCGGAATCATCAATGAAATTGGATTCATATACTGACTCCATACATTATCTCTCCATCCTAAGTAATAACATTGATGCTCAATCCTGCATCTACTCTTCGTACTATGTTGTACTTTCATTCGTAACCTTCGAGTTACAAAGTAAATCCTTATTGAGGACTCCTTCTTCTTCTTAGGATAAATACTTTCCTTTATCTATTGTAACAGATCGATGGGTCATGTTCTAATGACCTCTCATCGTATGAAACAAGGCTTAGACTCAAGTCTCTTAGAGTCAAATTCCAAAATGGAATATACCTTCCTTCATATTCTAATGTGATATAATCACATTTTTACATGTAGCATTTCTAGCTACAAGCTTCCTTAACAACGAGAGCGATGCCATCGATCGCATTGATTTCAATCTTTTGACTTAAGTTAAATGCTACATTGAACTCGATTCTCTGAACCACTTTAAAAAACTCATCATAATCAGACTCAATTTGATATGACCACTAGGGTCGGAATAACAACCATCTTACTAGTCATTACCGAAACAATGGTAATGACATACTTTGAACAAAACAGAATCAAGTACTAGCCTCTTGGTAACCTTGTGACTTTCCCTGATCCAAGAGTGAGTCTTGTGCTTCTAGTAGTATAGATCTCTACTACTATTCACACCTACTCATACTCGTCCCAAGTATTGTCTCGTCGTCCCCAAGTCCTAAAATACCAAACAATTTAACACATACGAATGTGTCCAATTAATCATACAAATTTTCCTAGAATCGACTAGGATTTCTTTCATGCGTATCTTCTATCATCAATCATGCTTCAACTCGGTTGGTGGTGGAAATTCCAGATGATGGGAAAACTTCAAGAATTACACCAATCGTTCCATCATCTTGCCAATCGAAGGTGTACTTCAGACGTACCGTACTCCTCTAAATGTTTCGTTATTTTATCAGACATATTCTAAAGGCAAGATACCACTCTTATGATATCTTCCGATAGGTGTCATTCACTATCATAAGCCTTTCATTTCCTCCATTTACTCAACTCTCTACGAGTCTTCGCCATAACGTTTTGTACACCCAAGCAGACGTTCGGTGTATCGGGCGAGAATTTAAGTTAAAGCTTTATTTACGATAGATATATAAATCTCCTTATCACTCCGAAACGTTTACATGCTAGTTCTAATACCGTAGTCGTACACTTAGAATCCTAAACACATAAGGTTTCCAGACCCGGTCGGAGACCCGGTCGGCAACAGACCATAGATTCAAACAAATAATATCATATATGGCAAACATATAACAGTTAGCACATAAAAGCATTTTAGGCAACTTTCCTAAAATATACTAGTGCTCGTGTCTTAAAATATGGTAGACACTCATCTCACAATCATCGCTTAGCATTCTAAGTTTAAGTATAGAAATCCTACAAGTTCCTAGTTCGCTTAAACTAATGCTCTGATACCAACTGTGACATCCCCAATTTCACGGCCAGAAAAGACCGATTTGTTTATCTTTTGTTTTATAAAATCATAGTAATCCTTTGATTAAAAGAGTTGCAGAAGTTGTTCCCAAAATAAAATATTATAAAATACTATTTATCAAAGCATTTCTTAAAGAAATGTATTTTCATTAAATAACAAAATCTCGGGATGTCATGTTTCGATACAAATCAAAAGCATAAGCAGTATAAAATAGACCTTACAACAGTTATTAATAACTACTGATCTATAATCCAAAATCTCTCGTCAAGTCCACCAACTTATACCCTTGTGCCATTACCTGTAATGCAAAGAAAACTGAGTGGGTCAGGCTTGGGAGCCTGGTGAGCATATAGGGTTTTCAACCCACAATAATATAATTATTATATGTAATCATCAAACAATCAACCCAATTACCCATCCCCATTATCTTTGTTTACTCTTCCCTAAAGATATTATCCTAAGGGTCATCTCCTATATCATATTTACCTCTCATCTCCTTACATCTTATTTCCTTATATGTTTGTTCCTAAGAACTTTTCCTAAGGATCATCTCCTATATCGCATAGACAATACTAATTCGGGGATCACTCCCTCAATATGTGTCTAGTAAGGGTTAGGGTATCATCGCATGATTACATAGCCACAACATCGCCTGGACTCGTAAATCATAATAAGCGTTAGACTATCATCGCATGAATATGCAGCCACAACATCGCCTGGACTCGTAATTCATAATAAGGGTTAGACTATCATCGCATGAATACGCAGCCACAACATCGCCTAGACTCGTAATTCATAATAAGGGTTAAACTATCATCGCATGAATACGCAGCCACAACATCGCCTGGACTCATAATTCATTACCTATCTATCATCACCTAATTATCATCACCATTATATCCTCACCTATCTCTTATCACATTATTTCATCACACACCAACTATTTCATCTACCCATGTACTACCCAACATATTTGTAGATATAAATTACATACATAGTTTAAAAAATATACAAACCTATATAAAACATTCATCCAACATCCATCTCAAATAAACACACAGCACGTATTTCTTAACAATTACTTCATATATATGCGGTAGAAGAAAGTAACTACACACTCACACATATAAACAACAGTATACTTAATACAGTCAAACAATACTTGTATTATTATCGTGTTTATGAAAGGGACTATACACTTACTTGATTAGATGATGCTCGGACAACATTGCGGCTTGTAAAAGTAGTATTCTTCATTAGATCTGGAAGATCTTCACACATTGGGCTTCTCGCAGGTAGAGCTTCGGCTCGAAAACTCTTTTCTTCTAGGGATCTTCGGGCTTCGGTACTTGCTTCAGGTCTCGGGATGATACCAGGGCTTCATAGGGGTTAAAATAGGTCTTAGAGAGGATATCAGGAGTGGGAGAGAAGAAATTGAGCAACCAAACTCGGCTGCCCCTTGAATTCTGTTTATAGGGTTGAGTACGGACGGAGTAGCTGATTGATTGGGAAGGGGTAAGTCTCTTGAAGTGAGATTAAATAACCTCATATTAGTTGATATGACCCTATTGTGTTGCTCTCGTCTGAGTCTAACCATTGCAGGAATAAATCTGCTACTTGAAGGATTATCTAAGCCTTCTGTCGAGTATACGTGTTTTGTAGCTGTTTGTAGACAATGACTTTGTTAGCTGCAGTGTGAGTGATGACATTTCGCTGTGAGGGGTCTGGCAGGGTGTCAGACCATTAAGACTTAGGTTTTGGATTCCATTTTAAGTGGTATCGGTTTCTAATCGAGAGTTTCGGACTCGTTCCTCATCATATTCGAGGAACTATTATGAGGATGGTTTCGGCAAGTCTGGATAGATCATTGTTGGAAGTTTTATGATTTGTTTGCAAATCTTTAAGAGTTTGGCAGGGTGTGGATTCAACATGGGCGAGCTGTCGGGAAGCCAGTTTATAGTAGGATTCAGGTCTCAGAAAGGTAGAAATGGGTTGCAATGGTTGAAGGTTTGGGTGGTATATCCATGATAGAAGCTACAGTTACCTTAGGAAGGCCATTGATTATGCGAGGTGATGGTAGTACCCTCGGGATGGTAGGTGCCAGTGCCCGTAGGCAATTGCAGTGGACTTCAAGGATGAAGTCCAGTTTAAGTGGGGGAGATTTGTAACACCTGAAATCTAGAATACCGATTAAGGAAAGAAAAAACATTCATTAAAAAGCCAACATGTCGAGTCCATGGGGAATAACTCGAAGTGTATGAAAGCAAGGCCGCAGGCTTTGGAAAACAACCTCGACGAGTTGCACTGGGTTTGGGAAACCCAAAATTCAGGGTTTCGCACCCTATTTAAACAACTTAAACTCTACGGTTTGGCCTCATTTACAGCCTCCAGTGTCCCAAACCTTAGACACGAAACCATAATTCACTTTTGAGAGTTTTGAGCCATTCTTGGTGCATGCTTTGTGGTTTTGAAGAAAATGATACTTGAAGAAGGAGCAAGGATGTGTTATAGAAGAATAGATCTAGAAGTCTAGCTTCATTTCTGGTCCATAAGAGGTATAAATCTCCTATGTTGGCTATACTATCCTTAGATCTCCTTCTTGGCACTTTTATGTGGTTTTTGGTCCCAAATGATAAGATTATTGGGATTTGGATGTCCCAAGTGAATAAAACTTCTGATCTAGTGTCTAGAGGGGCTCTCATGGGATAAAGGTGCCAACTTTATGGCCATGGAAGTCCAAGCAACCTCTAAGCTCCTATTTTGGTCGTGTTGGGTTATGAGCATTCTAACACTCCTAAGTGTACATGCAACCCTAAATACCTTGGATCTATGTTTTTCTCTATTATACATGCAAATATGAACATCCAAGGTATTATCCTAATCTAGCATACAAAACTATCAATATAACAAGATAGAATACATACCTCTTTGATGTAGAATGTCTTCATGAAGCTTGAGTGCCTAGTGCCCCAAGTGTGACACCTCAAATGGTTCACAATCATCAAAACACTTAGAATAACTTGAGAGAGTTCTACACTTCATGAAAATCGGCTAGCCCTTTCTTACTCTCACTAGTGGCCGATTTTTCCTCAAGAATAAGATGCTTATATAGTTATACAATTAGGGTAAACCCTAATTGTCATGACTTTCCATTTCCTTGGATCTATGGGTTCAAATACACCATGGAGCATCCATGGAGCATCATATGGGTTTTGGCCCAACTAGATAATCCATGGAGCATTATCCCACTATACAAGTATGGATGATTTACACAATCAACCCATATATTTAATTAGTCTTCTTTTGATCACTCAATTAATGCTAGATTAATTCTTGATCAATACTAATTAAATAATCTCATTATTCTTATTATTAATATACTAGAACTTATAATATATTAATAACCATAAGTGTCTTATTTCTCTCATTTAGTCTATCCAAGTGCATGATGGTATGCAACCCAAATGGACCATGTCGGGTCGGGTCAAGTCTTACCAATTATAGTTATGGACTTAGACATTAATCCAACAGTCTCCCACTTGGATAAGTCTAAAACTATTATTGCGTATGACTTCAGGAACCAACTGGGAATCGTAGCTCTCAAAAGCTTCTGTCGAACTCTGACCTTGTAGATGAACTCTGATCTTGTCAATGACTTGTCCATTAGATAAGAGATCATATATTCCTCCATTCTAGATATCATATGGACTGAGACATGGATTATAATCATTCTCTCTGTCCATTTGTTGTTTCCCGATTTCCGATTTATGACGACTGACTAATTGAACAAATCAAATCAGTCCTGGCCCGGCCGAGCACTTCCATTTGTCATCATCAAATCATCGAGGGGCCCACAGATATCGCTTTTATCCCGAAGGTAAAAGGAATGGATAAACTTCGACTCATATGGCTTGTTCTACTACTTGTTGAATCATACACAAAGGCACGTTTTATAGCATCGAGTTACCAAATGCAGTTTCGTGCAATCAATGTACAACCAACTCATAGTAACAACTCATATCTCTAGGTTTGAAGAATATAAGATATTATCGTCTCATGATCACTCGTGATAAAATCCATGAAGTGATTCCAATGAGCGCGGGTTGAATCCAATACTCAGAACTTATGAGCACTCATGAGTGTTGTAGCCATTTGTCCAACACCTTAGACCTCTACAAGCCAACCCATGACAGTCTTAATTCATATCTACTTCCAACATATGACCGACTGTGGATGGTTTGAATAACTTAGTCATTCCTGAAGAATAACCTAGTTTATTCGGGAAGTCAAAACATGCAAAATGAAACACAAGAATAATTGAATCCAATATGGTATCAAAACCTATGAACATAAATAAAACACCTTTTATTTATCACCATATGATTACACATTATTCATTGTATACTGTTTCAGCTATCAACTTTATTCTTGAATTTAAAACAATAGTTGTCCCATGCTCCAAGCATGTACACTATGTTTTTCTAAACACTAGTCATGCCATACACCAAGTATGCACACTATGTTTGTCTATGATCTTTACTTTGTGAACTAGATCCATTGATCATAACTTCACACTCCCAAATCCTTACTGTAAATACAAGAATTCCAAATTCATGTCATTTACTAAAATCTGTTAGACTCTAAACTTATATGCATTGATCCTCTTGTAATGATTATGCACAAAGTCAGAAAGACTTGGCAACAATCATTACAGAGTATTCCAAAGGAGATCAATTCCTTGGAAACATCCTTCTTGCATTAAGTTTCCTTGATCTTACACAGATTGAAATTTCTGACTTTGAAACATTTCCAGATTCATTTTGACTATAACTTCTGAACAAGAGTTGCCTCCTTACAGATTATGTCAATATGGTCCTTCCAGAATTATCACTATACTTCCAATTGTCCTTGAGAAACCAATCTTTGGTAAACCTTAGATTATCCTCGACAATTGTTTAATCCTTTTAGTCATATCCAGTTCTAAACCTTTTTCCCTTCTTAATGCCCCAGGCATTTGGAAACTTTTAGAAAGGATAAATATATCACATGTAATCGAACCTATATCCGAAGCATATGGGACACGATTCATGATGTCTCGCATAAAGACTAAACCAGTCTTTTGCTATAACGTTTTCATTTCTATTTGCCAAGTTCTCATAATTCAGATTATAAAAAGGGATGCAGTAATCATAATCGAATTTTAGAACGCAAATAATGGACCCATATACAGAATTTCCTTATGTTGAGCCATTCCAACATGAAATTCATATATATCCTTGACTAAATGATTAAAACCTCACGATCTAAGCTTATAGATTTGAGATGAAGTATAATTTCCTCTCCCTTAATTATAGCAAAACAACTCTTTCCCAGTTGAAACTTTTGTTTTTCTATAATTAACATTGCTAACTTGCAATACTTATCATAATTATCATGCTCCCACTAGCATGATGATTATTAGCATAACACTTATGCTCCCACTAGCTTTGACATGTACTCAGAAATCAGCTGGACTTCTAGAAATCAATACTTTATTGACCAAAGTTCAGATTTCTGATACTGGATTGTTTTGATAGAACTTTATCAAAATCATACACCTTCCCTTAGATAGCACACTTGTGTGTCTAAACAATTATGAAGAGGGATGTCGTAATCATAATGGTTAGACCTTTTTGCCACTTCTCACAAGTCCAGGTTAGTGTGCCGGTAAACCACACACGCTCCACTAACGACTTTGAGAATGCAAATATCACAATTGCTATCTAGCTAAAATCTACTTAGTGGAAGTGTTTCCTCACCATCATTTTCATGAATCGGAGAGAAACCTTATGACACTTAGATTTAATGGTGTATGAGTTCTTATCCATGTGAATTGTCATAACCATAGTCACAAGACAAGAATTATGACAAATCCAAACTCATATGGATTGAACTCAATCTTAACTTCATGCCACCTGGCAGCTCAAGGGCCTGCCATTGCTTCCAAGTTGTTGTGAAACCAATTGAGAATTCTAAGAACACATATGCAAAGCCAACTTTGATTGGAATGAGCACAGAATATGTCAACACGATAGGTTATAAACCTCAAGTTGTGTGCTAGTGAGGAACTTCAGGTTTCATTCTTGATTAGTTCTTGAGACCTTCAAGACCTTTAAGACTCCCACTGTCCTCTTGACCTATAAGACTCCCTTGTCAAACATCCAAGAGATCGTGTGGATTCTAATCAAGACAAACACTTCACACAATTGGCCTTAGTTGGTCTTTGTTTTATCCAAAACATCACAACTTACCAATTTCAAATGTACAAGAGTAGAAAACTTTTACTCTTACATTTGATAAGTGTTTTTAAACCTTCTTAAAGACGTGTCACTCAAATTATAATCTTGGAGTATGACTCTAAGACTTGTATTGGAACGAAGTATGACTCATCTTCTTGATTTAACCATTTCAACAATTCAAGATCCCTTCTTCTTAGTCATAAGAATGCACTAAGACTTCCTTAGAGAACTAATTTTGATATGGTTTGTTAATCATTAAGATGATCACAAAACTGATACTAAAGTACTCTCCCATCTTTTCAGATTTGAGAAACTTTTATCCTTCTGCCTAATTTGATTCTTCTTATTCGCTCTGCTATGCATTGGAACCTTTTCCAATGTCTCAGAGTTACACTTACGCTTGTAAGTATAATCATATTTACTAAGCTTTAGTAAACTATGACGAATAGCCTTATATCTTTTGTGGTGGACTTAATCAGTGCACAAGACTATGTACTCGATCCCTTAGTCCATTACTTTCACGTGAACAAGTAATCAGTCTTAATTTTCCAATACTTGAAAGTTCTCATTCATCATGCTATAGAACCTGCATGATTCCAAGTCCTGGTCCAATTGAGACTTTGGATGATGAGAGTCTTTCCTTATTTGGTAAATTTAGACATTACCACAAATGAAGGAATCAATTTCATATTTCCACTCTTGCTATTAATGGAATCATATAAGCAACATTTTTTCCTCAAATGCCATTGTAAGGATATTTTAAAATAAATAAAACCAAAATTTTTCTTTTATTTTAAAACTATGCGGAAAAACTTATCCTTACAATCCATATGAAAACTTGTTGTTATCTATTCCTAAGCAAGATCTCATAACTCCTAAGAAGTAGCTCAAGAATCAAATCTTCAAACTATGCGATAGAAATCCATCTACGCGATCTGATTCAACATATTCTTTCTTTAAGTTTCTTCACTTTTCTTTGATTCTTAAAACATCACCATGTGACCTAGTCACATCATGTATCAGGAATCTCATAATAGAAACTTAACAGAGTTAGAGTAGTGGACTTTACCTGAAGTAGAGTCAACCTTATTGACTTTAACATCCTTAGGTAAATTTGGCAGCTTCGCAAATAATGACCCTTTCTTTGGCAATATAAACATATGGACCCTTTGATAATGGTACACGGGACTATCACAGACTTAGCTTTTCTCTTTACCATTTGTTCAACCGAGTTGACTATGGCCGATCCCTTTCCATTGGGAAGAGAATGATTTTTCTGTATTTCCAGTGTCACCATTGTCAATGTCCATAAAGTTTCAGGAAGTTGATCTTAACAATAGATAAGATCATTAAGGGTCTTGTCATAGTATATTTCATAGGTGTCCCAAAGGAACTCACTATGTGACTTAGAAAGTGATTGAACCACCAACTTTCTCAAGACTTTGACACCCAACTCTCCCGGCTTGTTAATATGTGACTACATCTCCAAGATGTGACCACACCAAGACCTTTACTTGCCAATAGGGCTCGAGTGACTTTAAACTTTTAAAGACCTTGTGGGGTAGGGAGAATAATTGGAGGAGGTGACAGAAGTATGATTTCCATGGGACATCATCTTCATTTAGGAAAGCTTGTTTCAAGAGATTTGGGAAGATCATAAATGTCTAAAACAGACATGTTTTGGGAGATATTCAAGATAGTTGATCTTAAAGTCCCCAATATGAAATATTAAGGCTAGGACCCAACAAACTATTTTATAACTTAGAAGAGGTATGTTGTAATCCAAGCTATAAAACAATTTGAAGGTAGGTGAATGACGATTCACCAATTTCCACCAAGATAAACGAAATGTATTATTAGGTTTTAATTGGATTTGAAATTCCTAGATCTTTTGAGATTCATTGAACTGTTCAATGGCATGTTTCAATCTCGAGTGTGCCCTTCAGGTTTTGTGACTGGGATGCCGAGGATCACAAAACAAGGTGTGAAGTAACCATGCAAATTACATGGTACCCTTAAGTGTTTATCCCTCAATCGATGTGCCGGTTAACCACACACGCTCCATCGATACTATGATAAACATTAAGTTACCCTTTGCCTACCTTGTTAAATACGAGTTAGTGTGCCGGTTAACCACACACGCTCCACTAACCGACTTAAACAAAGTGCAAAGTGTAATTTCATGGATTAGCACCTTCTTCACATTTTCCTAAGTAACTAAGATTGGGTATTTATAAGAGTTTAGTTACTTAGTATTTATCATTAATACTTTTAATGAAGGGAGAATTATAGTCCTATCAAACCCGTTCGGCTAACGACCCTCCACCAGTCAAGCAAGCGGTGGGTGAGAGTGGACACCCATTAAGTTGCCATTTTATAGGCAACAACCTTATACCCACCTTATAGACTGGCTTCGTGAATGAGGCGTACTAGCGGTAAGACCGACTTTACTCTTATACATGTATATATTATTAACTTATAATATTATAAAGTATAAGGGTTGAATTTTAACTTTTAAAATTCTAAGGGCTAACTTGGAATTAAAGTATTCATAAGAGAAAACTTTACAAATTCCAAAACTTGAGGGAAAGTTTTGAAACTATTCAAAACTAATTAATTCCATAACTTATGTATTTAAAGTAGTTTTAATCCAAAAACTCTTCAAGTTCCATAACTTGAGGACAAATTATGGAAGACTTTAAACTAATAAAGAATTAACTTTTTCTTTATTTTATAACTTATGGAATTAATTAAGGTTACATTATTTTTTTTTATATTTATTTAATGAAGAGACTCTTGGTCCTCCATAACTTGAGGACAAATTATGGAGTCATAACTCCAATTAATTAGAACTAGACTCTTCATTTTTTTGTAACCTTTGCCAATTTTATGAGTTTTATGAGTCTTTAATGTGACTCTTCATGTAACTTGAGGACAAGTTACACAAACACATTTTATACTCAACTCTTAGATTAAAATGGATTGAAAACAACTATTTCATTCAACTTTTCTATTAATCTAAGAAACTCATAAGAACAAGATAATTCAAATCAAACTTTTTCATGTAATTAGCCTAACCTTTAAACTAATACAAAACATGAATCTATTGACAAGTATCTTTGAAATTGGATTAGCAAGAACATTACCACAACAAAAACAAGTTTATAAGTTCAAAAACAACTTAGGGTAATGTTCCTAGTCCATTTCTAGCCAAAAAAACTCGAAAATATGTTGTCTGGGGTCCAACTCGTCGAGTGCATGAACACAACTCGGCGAGTTGGATGCATTTTGCCTTGGACTCGTCGAGTCCCTTCATGGACTCGGCGAGTCTGCTGGGCTGACAGCACCAATTTTGATTTTTCAGCTTCTATTGCAGGTATAACAAGAAAACAAGCCTAGGCTCTGATACCACTATTGGGTTATGAGCATTCTAACACTCCTAAGTGTACATGCAACCCTAAATACCTTGGATCTATGTTTTTCTCTATTATACATGCAAATATGAACATCCAAGGTATTATCCTAATCTAGCATACAAAACTATCAATATAACAAGATAGAATACATACCTCTTTGATGTAGAATGTCTTCATGAAGCTTGAGTGCCTAGTGCCCCAAGTGTGACACCTCAAATGGTTCACAATCATCAAAACACTTAGAATAACTTGAGAGAGTTCTACACTTCATGAAAATCAGCTAGCCCTTTCTTACTCTCACTAGTGGCCGATTTTTCCTCAAGAATAAGATGCTTATATAATTATACAATTAGGGTAAACCCTAATTGTCATGACTTTCCATTTCCTTGGATCCATGGGTTCAAATACACCATGGAGCATCCATGGAGCATCATATGGGTTTTGGCCCAACTAGATAATCCATGGAGCATTAGCCCACTATACAAGTATGGATGATTTACACAATCAACCCATATATTTAATTAGTCTTCTTTTGATCACTCAATTAATGCTAGATTAATTCTTGATCAATACTAATTAAATAATCTCATTATTCTTATTATTAATATACTAGAACTTATAATATATTAATAACCATAAGTGTCTTATTTCTCTCATTTAGTCTATCCAAGTGCATGATGGTATGCAACCCAAATGGACCATGCCGGGTCGGGTCAAGTCTTACCAATTATAGTTATGGACTTAGACATTAATCCAACAGGTCGTTCTAGTTCCGAATGGCCATGCATGTGGATAAAGCTTGAAGCTTTATGTGATGTTTTCGTCCCTAGAGTCCAAATCTATGGTTTGGAGGCATTACACTTGCTTGGAAGGGACTGAATGAGTTGAGACTAGGAAAACTCGACGAGTTGCTTGTTCAACTCTATGAGTTGAGTCGTGGTCCCCCTACCTTTCTGATCACGGAGAAAACCCGGCGAGTTGTAGAGATGACTCGGCGAGTTGGCTGGGGTTTTCTCAAGTTTCTGAAGACTGAATGGATTCGACGAGTTCAAGGATAGACACGATGAGTTTTTTTAAAAAGTATCAATTCTGTAAAAGGAAGAACTCAGCGAGTTCAAGGGTGACTTAACAAGTCGACTGGGAAACTATCGATTCAGTTGATAGGAGGAACTCGACGAGTTCGTGAAAGAACTCGACGATTTGGATCGAGATTTCAGAGTTTTATGATTTATGGAACTCGGCGAGTTGAGTCAACCCAGAATGTTGAATGTTGACTTTGAATTTGACTTTGACCAAAGTTGACCCTTGGAGAGTTATGAAGTGCAGAATAGGTCCTAAAAGGTAGTCCCACGTAATGGTTTGAGCCCAAACTGGAAAATTGGGCCATTGATGGGTTTTCATGAATTTTATAATATGGACCTTGATGGGTCGGGGGTAAAACGATCATTTCACCCTAAGTAAGGATTAAGGACCATGGTTGAGACCCGATTGTTAAATGGGTGATATTTTGGATATTGATATCTTAGGGAGTTATCAGGGCAGCAGCTAAGGATTTTCACAGTGGGCTTTAGCATTTGAGGTGAGTTACCTTTCAGTAGAAGTGGGTCGAAGGCACCAAGGTCGGCCCACTAGTAGTTGATTATAGTTGAGATGATTGTCTTTGTGATAATTGTTGGGTATGCCACTATCTATTATGTGCTATGTGTTAGTATGCTATGAGATTATGTGATAGTGGTAGGAAGGGTGAGATAGACCCCGTTATCGATTGTAAGGCCCGATAGGGTTGGTCGGGCACCCAGATATGCCTGGCAGTATGTTTATGCTATGTATTATATGGTAATGGTAGGGGTGAAATAGTCTCTGTAACTAGTTGAAATAAACTGGAGGGTAGGTAGAGCACCCAAATATGCATGACAGGGTAGGTCGAGCACCTAGATATACTTGGTAAGGTAGGTCGGGCACCCAGATATGCCTGACAATAGGATTATGATATGTTATTATGTGGTAGTGGTAGGCATGAAATAGTCCTCGTAACTGGTTGAAATAAACTGTAGGGTAGGTCGGGCACCCAGATATGCCTGGCAGGGTAGGTCGAGCACCCAAATATGATCGACAGGGTAGGTCGGGCACCCAGATATGCCTGACAGGGTAGGCCGGGCACCCAGATATGCCTGGCAGTATGAGATTATGTGGTATAATAGGGGAAATCCCTAAGCTTCATGCTTATGGTTTTCAATTTTGGTTTTAGGTACTTCTTCTTCAAAAGGAAAGGAGTCGGCATGATCGCAGCGCATCACACTATGTTTTTCCACACATGAGATCTTTCGGAATTGTACTTTGATGTTGTTTTATTATGACATGTTATTGTCTGATTTTTGACACTTGGGTTTGATTATGATTTGAATGACACTGATGATGTTTTCAAACTACTGTTTTTATATCTTATTGAACTAAAATGGAATTTTTAGCTATGAATTTTGGGATGTTGAATATTACATGTTTAAGCAATTAAATAACGAGAAAAGTAGAAAATAACAAAGTGAGCTAAGAGTGAAGGCAACACACATATTTTTTATCAGCCAAGTCAACCTTCTCATTGAACCTAATTATGACCTGCTTATCTCAATCTAGGTGACTCGTCAAAACCACTTTCCAACATAAAACAATAAAATTAATATTTTAAATTAAAATAGACATAACCAATAGAACTGAAAGTGAAAAACATAAATAATGTAGTGCTAATTATCATAACCCAGATCGTCTGCTGGATAGAATAGATTAACTAACAGCGACAACGTCAAATTTATAAATTAAAAAAAATAGGGTTCAAGTTGGATCGATTCCATATTAGCATGTAGATAAACAGCAAATAATAGAGTTGTAACTTGTAGTTTAAATTTACCTTTTAGGAACATACGAGGCAATATCTCCCCTTTTGCTTTCACCCCATGAAGAAAGAATAAATCCTTAAGAAGTAAGGAAACGATTAAATTGAAGCTAATAGGCATAACGATAAACTAATAAAATAAACAAAGATGTTGAGAGTGTGAGAAGTCAAGGGGAAGTGGTCGTAATTTAAAGAACAGAGAAAAAATTGCATAAAGTTAATCAAAATCTACCTGCTGACTAAAATCCTAGAAATATAAATTAACAACAAAGATATGAAATTATAAAGGACCTTAAATACATAATAAAGATGGAGTCGGCGTGAAAAGGAAGTTAAGAGGGTAACTCAACCACAATTAAGGGGATGTGGCGGTAAATTGGACTCCAAGAGTGGCAAACAACTTTGGGGGAAACGCCACCACCAATAAGGAAAACCCACCGCCAAATCTTCTGCCTCGGTCAGGCTGACCAGAAGCAAGCAGGTAGCCAACTTTCATCGGAAGCCAAACAGCGCCATTTTGAAAACCTAGTGTCACGTCAAGCGTATGTAGAGTTAATGGGATTTTAAGCATCCAAGCAAGTATCTTACTTCCAGATGACAGAGCAAACAATAATCCAACTTACAACAATATGATGGAGGCGTGAGGAGTGGTCGGTAGGAAGCTGCTACGTAGACAGTGTAATTTTGCAGTATAGGTAAATGATATATATATATATGTGTGTGTGTGTGTGTATGTATGTATGTGTGTGTGTGTGTTTTGAAGTTAACATCTTATGTAGCTTCTTACATGAAGATCTTCTTCTGAATTTATTATCACATGTACATTCTATTAGTTCCTATTAAGTATTCTTAGAATGTCCTTATAGTAATCTGGTGACTTACCCATGTATCTTATTGGTATCTAATGATATGTTCATAGCACGATCATATACCTTGTCTTATGCATAATATGGAATAAATGATGGATTCATTTTCCAAGCAAATAGAATGTAAATCATTTTATGTAGCTCAAACATGTGGGCTAGGTTATTTTGAGGTAGGCTCAAAATGGTACCATGTGGCAATACCAAGATTCCTCCAAATGAATCTTTTATCTTGAGAATATAGTTTCCCATGATTATGTATGCCTCATTTATACAATATCAGGAATATCATTATAGCTCCCACAAGTTCTTAGTAAACACAAATGTTATCTTCATTTTGATATAAAAGCATACCTTTTGTTTCATATTAAAATGACAATTCCAACCTTGAGATGTTTGATTTATATATCCATAAAAAGGATCTTAAGTCCTACACATTTTGTTATGATGACATGGACTAAGAAAACCTCCAATCTAAACTATATAGATATCTTCAAGTATATGTCTATTAAGAAAAGTGTTTTTTCTTGAAATCTATTTGTCATATCTCATAATAATAATATGTAGTTATGGTAAATAATATCCTTGGTGATCTAATCACATCCACTTATGAAAATATTTGATCACGGTCAATGACATGAGTATCATAAATACCATAGCCAAGGACTTGAGTATGAGAAAATCCTTTTATAACAAGTCTTTGCTAAATGTGTATAGGTATTCATGTATGTATTCTTTTGAAAAGAATTACTTACTCTTTCTAGCCTTACTATAGGGAGGAAGATTAATCAAGATCATACTTGATTATAATACATGGATTACATCTTAGTGTTCATGAATCAAGGTTATTTATCAAATTCAAGATTTGACATAGCATTTTAGTTGTTGATGGATTTTTCAGAAACCATCAATGAGAGATTCCACATTTCTCATGTTATCGATCATTTTCTCCAGATATGTGAATAGTTTGTCATTATTAATAGATTTTATTCATGTTTAACAACTCCTTGTTGAAACTAGTGCAAACTATTGCTACATCAGGCTATGTTCTTAATTTGCTTCAAGTTCCATGTTCCTCTCACTTTCTTTGACATTAAAAGCTTGATTTCTAATAACTTAGCTTTCATAGGAATAAGAGAAACTTATTCTTGGTGGGTTTGTATAAATAATCTAAGCAGCCTTTTAGAGTATTCTAGAAATATGTAATCAATAGATTTTAGGTTTAGAAGCTTTGGGCCAACATAGGCTTCAAATCCACAAAACATTAAGTAAGATAAGGATCGAGCCATTCCGTACAAAATCTTATAAAATGTTTTATCTACTTATTAGTTGGTGTTTGTATTCAAAATCTTAATCCACCGGTTAGAAAGTAAACCATATCTAGTAATGTTTAGATCATCCTTTATTATCATAAAGGCTTTAACACTTCTACTAGTTTGTATCTCAACTTTATATTTGAAAACTTCAACAAATGTTTCAAAATTATGTTTTAACATGTAAAATATAACTATAAAGATTTTAGTTGTTAATAAAGTTGATTTGGTATCTTGTGTTGAATCTTATACATTCATTAGAAAGGAAGTCGTACATCATAGAAAAGTTTTTTAGTTTTCTATAAAATTCTTGTTAATTCAAATAATGTGTTTCACTTTTACATGTTTTGAACCAACTTCCTGAATATTTAATTATGTTAAAAAGCCCATAATTGGTCGCATTCTTGGTAGTGAATGTTGTAATTAAATATTGTCACGAGTATTGGTTGATTTACGATAGTTCTTTTGGGCATTGCAATTGAGATTGCGGTAATACTACATGAGTACTTAAAAATTGAGATTTTAAGTATTGGAACAATGCGCACTTAGATATTACTTCATGGATCAAGTCATGAGTAATTTCTAAGATGACAATATATTTTATTTTTCAAACCTATAAACATATAGATTTTGTTTACAAAATTTGTTGTGCAATGGTGTGTTCCAATGCTATCGGTAGCTGGTAATCATAAAGGGTGTTTCCATGCATGATTTTATGAGTGCAAAAAAAACTTAGTTGAAGTTTATTTGTTCCTTCTAATTACTGGGAAGCAATACCTATGGGCCCCTCGATGATTTAGTTTTGACATCTGATGTGTTTAGTCGATCCCTTACTAAATTGATGTTTTTGATTTAGTTGTCAAATGTAATTTTAGAGAAGTTAATCGGGAAATAGAATGTTGAGCAATGAGATTGACTCATATACATGACTCATGTTCATAAAGATATCTAGAACAAATGAATAAATTGATCACTTGTCTAAGGACCGAATTCTAATCAGAGTTTGGCAGAAGCATAGATGACTACTCTTTGTTAATCATTAGCGAAATATTTTGATTGCAAAAAGTTGACGACCTTTACAAGTAGGAGACTGATGGACATAATGTCCAAGGTTATTAACGGTTTTGGTAATATTTCTAATAATAGTTGGGTCCTTTGGGGTTGGCCTTATGACCCAAATAGCATAAAGAAAGGGATATTATGAAAAATCTTGTATGCCAAGAGTCATTATAAAATGATAGTGCTAGTGACATATGATCCTATAGGGTCACACCTTATAGCATGTTACTACTAATTCTATATTTATTAGTATGATTTGATTATTAATAAACATTATCAACACTTGTATTTAACTGGAAAAATATTATTTTATGAAAATAATATTTTCTAACATATTGAGAATTATTGTTTCTATGAAATAATATTAAAGAGAACAAAACTAGTGAAATATCATATGGCATGATTTTAATGTTGTGGACAAACCTTTTGGACACTTTGAGTAAATACTTGGTTTGTTTTCGGCTAGCTAGTTGTTGGTAAAGTAAAAGAAACTTCAATTTTTGTCTCCCTTGCATTATGGCCGAAAATCCATAGGCATGGTGTGGGATTGCTTTTGATTTGTTCAATACTTTACGCCATACTTGTAAGAAAAGCCTTACTCCTTCACTTTATGGTCTTGACTTTGTATACATTGGATGATATATAAAGAGGACTTTCTAGTGAATTAACTTAGTTTTTTCCTTGCTTTCTTCCCTTAGTTAGAGCTGCCAAAACCATAGCTTTTGGCTTGCTCCTTCCCTTCATTCTTCTTGTAATTTGATGCAAGATTAAAGGCTTTATGAGTTGCTCTTCTCTTTGAGGTTTATTTGGTATGAACCTTAAGGCTTAAGAGCAACATATATACAAGTGAATACTAACATCTTTGGTGGTATTTTCCTGCTTGAGTGAATACATTATAGATGACTTCTTCTTAGAGTTATGATATCATCTTCATCAACTTCCTAATTACCAAAAGGAACCAAAGTCTTTAAAGCTTGTAAACTTCATCTTTCCTTTGGTTATGTTTTAATATTTCTAAGTCTTGAAAAATGCTCATTGGTGGGTTAACATGATTTTAATTCATTCAATTATAAAAAGCTTTCGTTGTTAATTACGTCAATTTTGTCACTAAAAATAGAGTATTTTTAATTAAAAAAACAAAGATTAATAATGTGTTAATTTATTATGGAATTAATAAATAAATTATAAATTATTTTGGTAATTAATTAAAAGTGATTAAATTAATTAAAAGTCTTGAATATTACTTAGTCATAAGGATTCATTGGAATATTCTAGAAGCCTCCGAAGAGCATAGGGTGGATGGTTTTCATGTTGGATATGGGTATGGTCGGTTTGAATCAGATAAGGATAAACCCTAGAGTTTGTATCCATAATATGAGATTCTAACAACTACCTATGATTAGAGGTGGCAAAAACTGACACGACACGAAATAAACGAGTTTAGGTAAGATATTTCAACCCGTTTAATTAAACGGGTTGACACGAGATGACACGAAAAATAAATAGGTAAGGTTATGGTTGAGAATTTCAACTCGAATATGACTTGAAAATAACATGTTTATATGTAAGTTTCCTAAATATTTTAAACAAACTCGAAAGACCAAAAACCAAAACAATACGTAAAAGAAAACCTTTTGGTTGACTCGTTTTGTAATGTGGAATACACTTAGCCATCTTAGTCAAGAATTTCATTTTCAGTTTTTTTGTTATCACCCAAATTACACAGTCCCCTCAACCATTCCCTCCTCCTCATGATCCCTCTATTCACCTATCCAAATCATATTCTTTCAACATGTTTAATATTTCACCCTCACATGCCACGACACATTTTAAGGTATACCCCTAACCCGAAACCCGACACAGACTCGATGCGAAAATAAACGGGTTGACATGACACAACATGTTAATTAAAAGGGTCGGGTTAGGCTCAAGTTGTCTCAACCTGTTTACTGTTTTGACACGACACGTTTGCCAAGTCTACCTATAAATAAATTATTGGTAAGCCCTAGAGCCAGTTAATCTTTACTTTTGTTGTTTTTTAAAGTATGTAGCTATAATAGTAAAACATAGTTTCTAGGATGTATGTACACTTAGGTATATCAATTTTTGGTTTTTCTGCTACCTTTAGATAGTATATTTGATACTATAAATCCGCAACATAATGAGGCTAAGACAAACTCTACAAGTAACACACATAAGTCCAGAAACCATCAGGTATGGTTTCGTTTGGTCATTTTTGTGATGTTTTATGGTTCTACGAATGTGGTTAATGTATGGTACAATGTCACTTTTATGGTTACACATAGTCTTTGTTAACTATGTTTATTATATTTTGATACCATACATTCATATTTTGTACTTCAGTAACAATTACAAGACATAATGGATGCCAAAGTAATTTAGACTTCATTAACAACATAAGTTCATTACTCATGTCATCTGAACTTACAACAAAACCCCCATTTTCTAGTAATACCCAACTTACAACAAAACCCTTCATTTTTCAGCCAATACATGTGTTATAATAATAATAATAATAATAATAATAATAATAATAATAATAATAATAATAATAATAATAATAATAATAAAACCATTTCTAATTATAACCTCTACGTAGACCATATAAAACAATCATGAACATGAACCAACTTGCAAATAGATAGATTTTCATCTTGAAAGCTTCATCCTTCAATGAATAGCATTGTGCCTCTAACATTGATACTTTTTACTAGTCTATTGCACCCCTTGCACCGTGCCTCCAGCATGTTGATACTTCTTACCGGTCCATTGCATCGTGCCTCGAATGTAGTCATACTTCTTAATAGTCCAGGTATGATGGCTTTAGCATACATGGGTAGGTAACCCACCCGATAACCCACAAACAAATTCCTTCATAAGGCAAACATAAAATTGTCTGCTAGGATTCAATGACGTCCATATAATTCACCATTACAAGCTTTCCACAAAAACAAACCACCATTTCGTATGTAAGATCTAAAGTAATAAGGCGAAGAAGAGTGAAGTTGGGGAATATCATCACAGTGGGGTTTGGACTTTTTCTTGGAAAAATACATACAACATGGACCATTTTGCAGTTTTGTATATGTGTGTGTAGGTTTAGGTTCTATGGAAAACAAAAAACCCCTAAAAATGCATAAAAAAAAAATACTTAGAGATCACAAAACTTTTTTTTGAATTTTTTTATAAAAATCGCAGCTTTTTATAAAAATTCGCTGAAAAAAATATATATATATATATATATATATATATATATATATATATATATATATATATATATATATATATATATATTGTAAAAAAAAAAAGTTTTTTTTTTCAAATTTTTTTCAACGATTTTTTCTTAAAAAATGTCAAAAAAAAGTTTTGTGATCTCAGTATTTTTTTTATGCATTTTTTATGATTTTTAGGGTTTTTTTGTTTTCCAAATAACCTTTCCATATATATATATATATATATATATATATATATATATATATATATATATATATATATATATATAAAGAAAAAGGAAATAAAGAGAAAAAAGCTAAAGAAACTTGCTTTTTTCAAAGATTGGATGATGTGAATCTTCAAATAGATAACTACTTAAATGGAATATTAGACAACAAAAGTCAAATTAAACCAAATAACAGACTAATCAAATTTAAAAATCCAATTTTTCTTGCTAGACTTCAACTAACATCTCACTAGGAACAAGACTGATCCTTTATTGAGAGCATTCAAATAATGATAAAAAAGAAAATCAACATCGAATGCCCCCACTTTCTCTCTCTCTTACTTTCTTTCTCATCAATTCATCACTCATGGTACGAGTCCTATTCCACTACTAAACTCATGAATCCATTATTGCTTTTCGGGAATGAGGGTGAGAATGTTATTGATTTCCCCTGTTTATCAGAGCAAACACCCTTTTGATTATAGATGTCCAAAGACATCACCATTCCATTAATAGCAAAAACTAATTATAAACTTGGCAAATTTGGAGCTTTTCTTCTTCCAGTAAACAAATCTGGTCTTTCCACCCCTACATCTTGCAAGAAGAAGCTATGGGTGGTAGATTAAAAGTGTTTATTCCAATTCTTGATTGTGGGGATGATCCAAGTTTGAAGCCCTTGTTATGAATGTCATGTTCGTTTTGCTTGTTAATGGGGTTTCAAGTGATTCTCCGGTTGATCACATTCTTGATTTTATTTGTCGGTGGTAATTCTTTGGCTCTTAGATCTGCAGGTAACTTCAAATTTCTTGAAAATATTTTGATTCTTTAACTGTTTTATATGTTAGCCATGGGGATCCATGATCATAATTCTATGTTCTTGATTTTCCTCACATGGGTTTTCTTGAAATTGTGATTTTAGGGTCAAATTTGATGGAGAATGCTAAAATTCTTATAGATTTTCATCTTCTTTGGTGAAATTTATACTGAAATTCATGCTGTTCATTTAACCAAAGTTCTTGATATTCTTATTCTTGATTCGAGGAAAAATGATCCCCTTATTTACATATTACTTTCTGCTTTACATTATTATTATTCCATCTATTCAATGCATTCTAGTCTACATTTTAATTTTATAGTACCTCCATAAAGATACACAGATCGTAACCTTTTGATTGGTATTTAATGTTTTCTAGTCTTGTAGTGATATAGTATAATCGTACAAAATACAATTTTGACTTTTTTAATCGAGTAATGAGTTATTTTGACCACAAAATTTGACAATAATGGGGCTTGTTTTGTGAAAAAATTATAATCTTTCTTGCAAATTTTATCGGAAAATTTTAGTTTTCAATTATTAAAATCGAAAACTGTACTTTTTCTTTTTTGGGACGGTGGTGCTGAGTTAGGTATTGTAGTGCTCCGTGAAGTCAATATCACATGATTAGAGATGCATCACTAATTTGACGTTTTGGTCAAAACATTCATAACTCTAATTTGAAATTTGCCATGGTTTCTAATTATTTATTTCTATCTTATTGTTATTTAATATGATTAATTTACATTTTCCACATATTACATATACTTTCGCTTATTTGAAATACATTCATATCAATTTCAAAACCTAAAAATATCTCATTTGATTTGAAAAGTCAAAACCTAAACATTCGGTGTGCAGATCATGGTGTTCCACCTGCATCAAGCCCCACTAAAATTCATGCAACGAAATGGATGAAACGAGGTTTTAGGCCTTTTTCTAGCACATCTTTCCAGAGATATCATCATGAAAGATCGAAAATTAACCATATTGCCCCTACACCCTTGTACCAACTTCAACCACCAACTTACGCCCCACAAGGTTAGTTTTGTCATTACAGAATATCCCGAAAACTAGTCATTATGTTAAGATTTCTCATTGACTTTATGATCATCTTGAACAGTTCCATTTGCTCCTTCACCATCACCCGTTGATCCAACTAACCGATTTGGTAAATTTATATAGCTTTAATCTTTTTATCATGTCAACAAATGTTTATTCTTATAAAAACAACTTACAATTTAATTTCGTTTTGGTTTCTATTTGTACATAACAAAACTTTTTGAATGTGTCATTTCAATTTTTCCTTCAAGTCTAGTAGTCTACCATTACAATGTTGTGTTCATTCCTTTCATTTGTAATTCGTTTCCATCATAATGAGCAATAAATTAATGTTGTTACGTTGGTATTATTATTATGTTCAAAGGGCCAATGATATCTCCATCAAGCTACTCGTTGACTAAGAATACAGCTCCTCCCCCAACTCCGGTTTTCACGCTACCTCCACCACCTCCCAATGAAGGTAAACCACCAGAAAGTTTTGTTCACAAAATACCCTAAAATAAAGGAATTTAACAAAACGTTTACTTGCTTTGTATTTTTTTGAAAACTAGTAGTATTTTTCAATATCTTACATAATTCATTACTCGATATTAACCCCTTTTTTTGTTGGAATAAAAAATTAGATTAAAAACATATATGAATAATCAACTACGTCTCACATACATTTATCATTTTGTTATTTATGTTCATCTTCTTAAAGGTCAAAATTATGAACACGGTTAAATTTTACGTGTAGATTGTACAACAGTGACCTGCGTGCAGCCGCTGACATACACGCCGGCGGGGTCGCCGTGTGCTTGTGTGTGGCCGATAGAAGTTCGACTACGCCTCCTTATTTCTCCATATACATTCTTTCCATTAGTTGCAGAACTCGCTAAAGAAATCTCCACCAGTCTTTCACTCAATGTAAGTCAAGCCCGAATCATGGGAGCCAATGTCGCCGGAGAGCAGCTTGACAGAACCATCGTTCTCGTCAATTTGGTACCTCTGAATCAAAATTTCGATCCCGACACCGCGTTTTCGATCTACCAAAAGTTCTGGAAGAAACAAGTTTCGATAAACAGAGCTCGATTTGGAGTTTATGAAGTCGTATCCATTAGCTATCCAGGTTTTACGCACTTACTATCTCATCGTCTAAATGAAGAGCTTCAGAAACTTGATTTTGTATTATTTTGATCTGAAAATAGGGCTTCCACCTTCGCCGCCGTCGTTGCCTTCCAATTCCGATGTGACAATCGGTCAATCAGATTCTGTAAACAGTGATAGAGGAAGACCGTTGAAGCCTATCGGAGTTGACATACCCAGAAACGGGAAGGAGGATAAGAGCAAGCCAAATGGAAGCATCATCGCGGTGGTGATTTTATCGTCTGTTACAGCTTTTGTTGTTCTCATCGGAGCCTTGTGGCTTGTCTTGTTGAAATGCGGATGCTGTTCTTCCAATCCCCGAACAGAGAAAGACCCTCGTGGACATACGAAACCATCAGGTAACCCTATGTTCCATTCTTTAGTGATTTCATTCCATCAAACACTAGCTATACGAAGCAATTGACACTTGATTAGGTACAGGAGAATCGTTGATAGTTGGAAGCAGGAAAAGCTCGACATCAATGTCATTTAGCTCAAGTTTAGCAGCATACACAGGAACAGCGAAGATTTATAGTTTGAGCGAGATGGAGAGGGCTACTGATACCTTTGATTCGAGTAGAATACTTGGAGAAGGTGGTTTTGGAATTGTTTATAGCGGTGTTCTTGAAGATGGGCGGAAAGTTGCAGTGAAGGTTCTTAAGAGAGATGACAGGCAAGGAAGTCGTGAATTTTTAGCCGAAGTGGAGATGCTGAGTCGTCTTCACCATAGAAACTTGGTTAAACTGTTGGGTATTTGTACAGACGACCATTTTCGGTGTCTCGTTTACGAGCTTGTTCCAAATGGAAGTGTAGAATCTCATTTACATGGTGAGTGACAGAGTAACCAATACGATCCACTGAGATTCAGTCCTGCGTTGCTCAGATTTGTTGAAAGAAAATGACCATAATTTTTTTTTTTTTTTTTAAAATGTTTCCTTAGGTGCGGACAAGATCCCCCCGCTAAATTGGTGTGCTAGAATGAAGATTGCCCTAGGAGCAGCTCGTGGTTTAGCATACTTACACGAAGATTCAAGTCCACGTGTCATTCATCGAGACTTCAAATCAAGCAACATTTTGCTCGAAAACGATTTCACCCCTAAAGTTTCGGATTTCGGTTTGGCTAGAACAGCATTGGACGGACATAAGCACATATCAACACATGTCATGGGAACTTTTGGGTACGTCACCTCTCGGCTATCCCATCTCATCTGGCTTTTATATATGTTGCAGTCTCCCCTCCTTCCCATATCTAACATGGTATCAGAGCAAGTGTTTTCCATCTCTTTATATATATATATATATATATATATATATATATATATATATATATATATATATATATATATATATATATATATATATATATTGGAGTCTCACCTCTCTCGTTTTGCTCTACATATCTAATATGGTATGAGAGCTTGGGTCTTTTTATATATATGTTGGAGCCTCACCTCTCTTTTTAACTGCTAACTTTATACAGCTACTTGGCACCGGAATACGCAATGACGGGCCATCTTCTTGTAAAGAGTGATGTTTACAGCTATGGAGTAGTCCTTCTCGAGCTTCTAACAGGGCGAAAGCCAGTGGACCTATTGCAGCCACCCGGTCAAGAAAACCTAGTCGCATGGGCTCGACCACTTCTCACAAATAAGGAGTCGCTTGAGTCAATCATTGACCATGACATCATAAACTCAAACACCCCATTCGATAGTATACTCAAAGTAGCAGCCATAGCTTCAATGTGTGTTCAACCAGAAGTATCTCACCGCCCGTTCATGGGTGAAGTGGTTCAAGCCTTGAAACTTGTATGCAATGAGTTTGATGAAATAAGAGAAATGACTCCAAGAAGTAGGAGCCATGGTGAAGAGGGTGATTTTGAAATGATGGATTATTCAGAAGAGACTGGAAGAGAGATGACAAGTGGTGGGTATGAATATGATATGGAGATTGGATTTCAGGGTATGGATTTGAGGGGTGGGAGGATTCAGAATGTGGAGGGGTTGGAGTCTGAATCATTTAGACGTCAGTTTAATTCTGCTCCTTTGAAAATGGAGAGGAAGAAGAAGTTCTGGAGACGATTAAGAGGTTTGTCTAGAGGAAGCATGAGTGAACATGAACATGAACATGAACGTGATCATGGGTTTTCTTCTAATTTGTAAAGATTCAAAGATATAGGTTTGATTCAGGGATGTTTGGATGTGGATTTTGGAGATATATAGAATAATCAGAATCAGAATCAGATAATTAAATGTAATAAAACCTACTGTAAACATTCTGTTTGGATTGGTGATAAGTTGTTTAAGTATTTGATAAATGTTGATTATTTAACCAGTTAGATAAATTATCAAAAAGATATTCAATTTATTCAAAAATTATAAACTTATTACAGCAAGTATTATTCTAATATTCTAATAATTAGTTGCATAAGTACATCCAAATACCTTCCTCTATTTTATCAGCTCAACTTCAACCTTATAATTAAAATAACTCAATTTGAGCGATGTTTTATTGTTAACAGGTTTGATTTGGATAGTGTAAAAAAATTAGTTAAAAAGGTCAAGAACAATTAACCAAAAAATGTACCAAGTTTTGTCATATTGTTTTGTTATTAGTCATTGCGCTATTATTTTAACAACAGTTTTTGTACACTTTTATATCCATATGTTGTAGGACCCTTTTTGTTTTTGGATCAAACTGTTAAATTTATAAAAATGACTATTATACATTTGCTCTTATGTCTTCATCTTTCTCATCAATAACCCTAAAATCAAACCAGGTTTTCAAATGTCAAACCCCAAACAATCATACCATCACATTCTTTTTTAGACATTTTTTTGATTTATTTATTCAAAAAGAGTAAAATTTATCACTTATATGTGAATACAAATGTAAAACTTTTTTGGGTAGTCGATCCGAAAATAGATGCAACCTTTCTGGTAAAGTAATTTAGTACTCTTTCCGATCTCTTTTTGTCGGGTCAAAGATCACGTTTGTTGCTTTCAATGATCTAACTACTACAGTTGACATTAATGCCACCGACATATTGCTTCAACATGTACTTTTTTTTTTCTTTTAAATCAAATTTTTAAAAAAAAATTACAAAATATAAACTTAAAGCTATTATTTTAAACAAAAAAAAAGTAATTCAAAAACTACTTCAAGCATTTTAATTTTATTTCACATCATTTTACATCAGTAAAAAAAAAATTGACGTTTTTACTTAACTAAACTGCAATTTTGGTCCCTGTGGTTAGCAAAAGAGTATGGATGGAGTCCAAAAATTTTCCAACTTGCACCACTGATCCAAAATCATAAACTTTTTATGGATTTGATCCTTGAACAACTTGAAATGACTCTTTTACCTTTTCCATTTGTATTTTCAATTTTCTTTATTAATTTAAATATTTAGAAATAAAATAAAATAAAATTCTACTCCACTCACCCAATCATTCCACCGGTATCCCCCCTCTCTACTAGCTCTTTCTCACACACACTTACACTCACACACCAATAACTAAATCCTTCATCTTCTTTCATAATCAAACCCACCCACCAAATTCTTTCTAGTCTGCTCAAAACTCTTGCTATTACCTGTCATCTCCAAATTTTAAAGATGATGGCGATGATTTCGAAGAAGACCCATATCCAAATATTTCTCCCAAATCAAACGAGTTAGACTCGTTTGCCTAAAATTCCCCAATTGCATGGATTATTTAGTGGATGGGACTGGATAGTGAGATAATGATTTGGTGTTGCTCAACAGGAGAAGAAGGGAGATAGAAAGAAAGTCAAAGAGAAAGAATGAGGTGTCTAATCTACTAGCCTGCGTCCAATTATCATTCCTCTTAATTTCAATCCATATCTATCTCTTAGAGGGTCATTGTACCTCTCGATTTTTTCTGATGCTCAAGAACCTAAGCTTTCAAACAAGACATAGTTGTGAAATCGATATTAAAACCAAGAAAGAAGTAAGAAAATCAAACCTAATTGTATATTTATTTATTATTTTGATATGTTTTATGTGAAAATGGTGAGATTTCTAGAAGAGCTGAGAAATTATTCTCACTGCCATTGAGAATGTTTTTAAGAATAAAAGCAAGAGTGGTAGCAAATGATGCAGATCTGGAACCCCCCTCCTCCATTATCTGGTGTATGCATATGTATAACCCTCCATCTTCATTTATTATTGATCCGGAACTGCTACTACAACGTGGCAATTTCATCTAGTTAAAAGTATTTATGGGTAGCTCAAGGTGAGAAGACAAAAAGAGGTTATTAGAGGGAGAGCGTATGTGAGAGTTTGTGTGTGGGTGAGTGTTTACATGAAGAAAAGAATAGATCAAATAGATGTTGTAGGTTCTTGATTTTTTTTTTTTGTTTATCGATGATGGAAGGTGTGGGTCGGTGTTGGTGGTGGAGGATCTGTACTACTGCAATAGTGGTTTGAGATCGAAGGAAAAACATGGTGGGGGATTAGAGAGAGAGAGAGAGAGAGAGAGAGAGAGAGAGAGAGAGAGAGAGAGAGGTAACGGTTGGTAGGGGATGGGATAAGATATGAGTTATTTTCTTTTTACTTTTTTTATATTAAAAAGATATTAAAATAAATATCAAAAATACGAAAAAGAATTAAAAGAGTAAAATAATCTTTTCAACTTTTTCAGAGACCAAAACCACAAGAATTATTTTATTTTGGACTAATGGTGCAAGTTGAAAACTTTTTGAACTCCATCCACACTTTTTCGCTAACCACAGGGACCAATTTTGCAGTTTAGTCTTTTTACTTTATATTGCACATCATTTTACATCCGTAAAAATTTACAAATACTTTCACCGAACACTACATAAATAAAAATTAAACAGCTTACAGCTTTAAGCTTAAAGCTAGTTTTGTAAAACATCCCCTAATGTTATGTCCGAATCAAAACCAGAACAATAAAAAATCATTAGCAAAATCAAAACACAAGCCATCCTAAATCATTAACTTCAAATTTTTATTAGAATAATACCAACAAAAAACACCAAGTTGTTCAAGTTTGAAAAAACTAACAAAGCAATTTAAAAAATAAATAAATAAATAAAAATAAACGATTCCAAACCATATATTAAACGACCAAATCCAACACAAACTAGAAGAACACAGCCACATTATACCCAACGTATACAAGTCACTTACAAATCCAAAATCACAAGTTTTTCCCCCCCTTGATACAACCAAAATCGGCCAAATCTATGATGACAAAAAGAACACGCAAATACAAAAATATACGCATATCCTATTAAAACTCTATTACCTTCTCACATGTCGTATCTTTTGAAAAAAAAGCCCATGACACGTTTTTTTATCCGCCAAAATAAACAAGTTTTTCATAGATACAGAGAGCGGGTTATTGGGTTTGGGTGAGAAAACGATGTTATTCATAAATCTTTGTTGTGTGATCTTGATGTAGGGCTACTGTACTCCATTTCAATTTCATTAGTCACCTCAGATGAAGCAGTTGATGAAAAACCACTTGTACTCCCTTGAATACTTTGTGGTGTTGGGTTCACAGGCCTTTCCCCTTGTTCTGCTAATTTTCTAAGAAGATTCGTCACTGTTGGAATGAATTTTGTTGATAGTGACAAAATCCCTGGAAGCTGTAACCAAACCAAAAGGGTATTTTAGGAAATACGATTTTTATATAATTTAAATGGTGTGAGTTTTTGTTTTTTGAAAGTTGAAATGAAAACTCACAGCGCCGTTTCGGAATTCACCAGATATGTCTAGTTGGACCCATAAAGCTTTTGCAAGAAGGTAGCTTACGAATATAACAAGCAGCCATAAAGGATTCCTAACCCAAAAAAAAAAAAAAAAAAGGAATTTAATATCAGTGGAAGTGAGAATAGAAGACTGGTTTTATTTAATGTAAAAAGACGAAAATAACCTCAAAAGAGTCATGAACTCGTTGAATCCAAGCACCACCATGGCAGCGATAGCCCATGGAGGTGGTAACCAGTTGTTATTGCGTTTATTAGCTTCCTGAAGAAACAATTGCAGATAAAATTACGAATCTACCCTCACAATTCAATCTAAATAAATATCAAAGATTTTTAAAAAAAAAAAAAAATTACCTGGGAAGCTATAGCTTGAGTGATTGTATATTCGGTTTCTTTTTGAAATTGGCTCCACAAGGATTTGCATTGAACAGGAGTTATGAGTGTTTTTGTAGCTGGAACCTGGACACAAGCAAGCGAATATAAATAAAATGCGCAAAAGAAAATAGTAAGCAAAATTTTTTTCTTATGGGTAGATTTATATAAGTAGAATATTATTATTATAATAGGAAAATTAAAAATGAAAGAATATATAATAAAGAAACTAATGAAATTGTACCTCTTCCCATGTGCTTGAGGCCAATGGGTCTGAAAGGGTAGTCTTATTATTAGTGGCTTTTTTAGGATCCACTAATGCAAGGACTAAAGTGTCCCCAATTGTATCATTTTCTTCATCCAAACGAATTGCAGCCAACACAGAGAGCAACTTTAAAGACTGAATGAAACATAAATATAAATAAATTAACAAAAAAATAATAATAGATTTAACATGAAATTTAGTTTAATGAAATGATTCTTACAGAAGAGCGAGCCATTTTAGTTATTGCTCGAATATCTTCCTTTCCAGTCCAGACTCGTGGCATTGAATCATTATCATGGTTGAAAATCGATGTAAATCTGTAGAATGTTTTTGGAAGGAAAGGAATTTGTTAAAGGAATTGGAATATAAAGGAATCACAAAGGTATGGTGAAATCCATCAAACATGGAATTTGAAGGATTCCAACAGAATGGAATGGAATCCCGAATTCCAATTCCGCTGAATAAAACATGCATACAGTACCTTTCTTTCATACGATACAAAACTTTAGCAGATTCTTCTTTTGTCTTCCCTTCAACTACCCCTCTTGCGTAATTTTTCAATTTCAAAATCATATCCTCTTTTTCTTCTTCATCCATTTCAAAACCAGAAAGTGCAAAAGAGAATTCGGAAACAGCTTTTTCAGTTACTTGATGAAGAAGTTTCCTTATTGCAGCCCATGTATCATCACTACCACCTTCTAGAAGAGCTTCAACTGGACCATATAATCCCTCTTTCAATTTCGTCTACAAAAAAAAATGCATAAATTCACCAACAAGATTTTATAACACTTGTATAATTTACAAATTAATATTATTTACCTCATATAGTGCATTAAGTTCAGATAGTTTAGCTGTTCTAACTTCAAGAATATGTGAATCTAAATCACGTGAAAATTTATCTCTTATTTTAGACGAATCCCACTTCGCTTGTTTGATAATTGCATCTGCGTTTGAATGAACATTAGTCAAATATCTAATATACATAAAAGGGTAAATTTGGAAATATACCTTCACATTGTTCTTCAAATAGTCTTGAGAATTTTGCAGTGTTGTCACGTACAGCAACTGCAAACCCTTGTCCACCATTCAATGCATCAATAAGAGCTTTTTTGAAGTTTTCCAATGTCCCGGATCTTATATGTTCCAACATTAATTGGTAGGCTGGTTGAACAAGCTGAATATAATTTTAAAAAAATAATAATATAAATAAATAAAAATGAACAAGAATCATATCAACAACCAATAAGAAAAAACATTACTTGCAACAATTTCTCTTCCAATTGCTTTCTCTTTGCAGATCTAACACTATCTTCAAAGTAAGTTGCCTCTTCATCATAACTGAAACGAAATATTTATAAATAAATAAATAAAACTTCCATATTAATGCTTTCAAACGAGGTTAAAAAGGGAATTTTTTATTATTATTACCTGGATAAAGATTTGTTAAGTAATGAACTAAGCTTCTTTCCGAAGCCTGACACATAACTAGATTGTACAGCCTCTTCTAATTCAAGCCAATTCTGCAAAATTTATTTAATTCAAGTATTTTAAAAAAATTAACATTTTAAAATAATTTGTTACCAAAATATTAAATATGTACCTCGTTTGTAACAAACGAAGCATATTTCTCATTAGCAATTTCTTCACATCGTACAGTTGCCACCATCACCTGAAAATTTGACAAAAAAATTTAATATCTTTTTACAATATGTCAAATTTTATTAAAAAAAAAGTGTAAAATTATTATTACCTTGTGAGCTGGAAGATCAAGGTCTTTGTTCTCCTTGATGACTTTCCAAATTTGTTGTGCACTGAAGGAAAAACCTGAAGCAGGAACTACCCCTCGCCTATCACCTGCTAAACCACCAGGGGCAATGGAATGGAAAAACTTTTGCCTCAAATCAGCCACCTTCAAAGACAGGAAAGTAAATAAGTAATATAAATATAAATATCTCAAAAGGGTATGATTGTAAATATTTGAAAAGGGACATACCTGCTCTTTAAATTGTTCTTCCTTCTCTTCATAACTAGACAGTGCAACAACTTGAACCTGGTAGATATGAAATTATTTATATAAGGAAAGAGTAAATATACAAAAAAAAAAAAAAAAAAAGATCGAAAATTTGAAATGTTATATTTTGGCATCTTACATTGAAAAATTCACTCAGTGGGGTGTGTTTGTGGGCTTCTGGCTTAGGAACAGAATCCCATATCTACAGAAAAATAACATATCATTAAAAGTTATACGTTTATGAAATAATAAAATATATACGAAAAAGACAAAAAAAGATACCTTCTGGATATCTTCCCTCAAGACAGGCTCTAGGTTTTCAAGAGGTGTCTGTAGAGAAATAAAAAAGAATACTTGCATCAGATTATATAAAATATATGTATACAGCAGTAAGATAAAAGAGACAAAAAAAAAAAAAAACTTACCCTTGTTTTATCGCGAATAACAAACATTAAAGTTGTTTTACGTGGACTAAACAACCTCAACATAACCTGATCAATAAACAGTTCATAAAATATGTATATAAGTAATAGTATAACTATAAATATATAGGTGCAAAAAACATACCTGGAAAACAGTTTTCAGAAGAGGTTTATTTGCAGCCTGCTCACGCCCAATATCATGACACCACCTATATAACACAAATTGATCAAAAAATTAATAATTTATATCCACAAAAAGTTATGATTTTTCCAATTTATATAAGCAAGCAGTAAACTTACATGTTTATAAGCACTATATCTGAAACAGCAAGTGCAAAAAGTGCACTCTGTTTTTCAAATGCAGTATCATCCTGAAGAAGCAGAATAATGTTAATAAAATAAAGCAAGAAAATAGAAATAAGAAAGAAAATAAAAGTTCACAATCACCTCTCCTCTCTCTCTTCCATCAGTGCCCTCAAGATCCATTACAATGGTGCAAGGTTCAATAGCAGGACATCTTGCTATCCAAATACCTTTAGTGGTCTGAGACCTGTTAAAAGAGAAATCAGCAAATTGTATGCCAAGAAAATAAAATAAAAAGAAAGAAAAAGAAAACATGCCTTCCCCTATAAGCATCCATTTCCCTGAAGTTGGTATAAAAAAGATTATTTAGAAGTGTGCTCTTCCCTGTCAAATTGCATATATACAACAATGTCAATGGATATATTAGTAAAAAGTTGAATACCCCTACAAAACTGCTAATAATTTTCAATAAAAAAAAAAAAAAAAAAAAGACCTAGTCTTTGAATTCATACCGCTGCTCTGTGGGCCCATGATAGCTACAACAGCATAAGAAAGTCCACATTCTGCCAGTTTGACTTGTTTGATAAAATTATCAAGTCCAGCTGCATTGAAAGTACCATCCCCATCTATCAGGTGTGTGGAGCAACATTCAGCTTCTCTATCTGAAAAACAGATCACTTCCATGGTTACAAATGAGTTGGGAACTTTATATAAACTTATGAACTTTCAAACTAGTTTCAATTCAGAAGCATAAGTTCACATGATCTAAAGTTTAAGATTTTGATTGATAGTAAGAAGAAGATAGTTTTATTACAAACCCTTGAGTATTCATAACCTAATTGTTACTGGTTACTATTGCTAATGGCAGGTATTGCTCATTCTTATCTATGTTTTCAAGGAGGGAAAGCTTAAATTAGCTAGGCAGGTTATTGATTTAGGTTCACTTCACCTTGTTTCATCGATAATTTTTCCAGATCCAATCATGAACACGGTTTTTAGTCAATGACTGATTTGCAAACTCTCGTGTTTTGCATGATAATGAAAAAAGAGATAAGCGAAATCAATTAAGTCGATGAAAGATCCGACATGGTTATGCTTCTGTCAGAGAACACTACAAGCTTAAGTTAATAATCAAATTTGAGTCAAACCGAATTCAAAACAATAGCAATCAATAGCACCGAACCACTAACTAACATCAAAATTGAAGCACAATCACAAAGGATTTGAAATTTCAAGCGTTACAGGACTAAAATAGTATCACTAAGAAGCGATTTAACTGCATCGATTGAATCAATCATTTGAATACTAAATACTAGGGTTCTGACTTGAAAACTGAAGAAGAAAATCATTAGAATTCAAAATTAGAGATAGTATTCTACATCAAATGAACAGCTTACCCATGGAGAAGAGTTAGAGCTGGGATTTGATCTTCGTTTTTTGAAAGAAGAAAGAAGAAGCAAACAGCGTGCGATCTCAGACAAGTATAAATCCCCTCTTAATTTGTGTTCTTGGACTTCTTGAAAGGTGGGCGTCACACCACTGTCTTATGATATTCAAGATTTTCTTTGGAGAGAAGTAATTGAGAGTAATAATAGGCATGTAAATACATTAAAGCGGCTGTATACATTATTTTTCAATTATGTCGTTGAAAACTTAAAATAAATGTTATATATATATATATATATATATATATATATATATATATATATATATATATATATATATATATATATATATATATATATATATATCTTTACTAATTTATAAAAGAAATCCTACTATTTCTATAAATAGATGCAATAAAATAATATTATTTTTTTAAGACGTTCAACTCTCTAAACATAAAGTACAACTAATCATGAATAAAATAATATTAAATTTTAATCTGATTACCTTTCAAATCTTATCTCTTCCAAAAATTTGACCCGATCTCTTATCCAATTAAAATAAAACAAATAATCCATTATATAGGCCATTTTATTTGTAATTTTTTTAAGCTTTATTTATTGTTTATGCCCTCTAATCGAAATTGACCAATTAGTTGTAAAATCAAATACTTTGTTTAATATTAAGAAAAAATATCTATGTATGATTTATAACTAATAGAAAATTAGTATTCCATTTGTTATTCATGTTCCATGAAATATGGTTGTATTAAGTTTATTATTTTTCGGTTTAAAACTTTAGATATTAAAGTGGATAATAGGATATATCCGTTTAGACTAATCTGTATCAAGCAAACCGGGTTATTAAGATTAACTTTGATTCTCCCTTTTATTAACTTTATCAATACTAATAAAGGTATAAGCAAGTCACTTCGTATGGATGTGTCCTGATTTCTAAAATGAAGGACTATAAACGTACACTACACACCAAAATATTTTGTTTCTTTTGTATTGCGAGGGTTACATTTATTTGTTGCCGTAAAACCGATCGATAACAATATGCATATGTTTTGTGTTACTTGAAGTCTAACATGTTTCCGTATAGAACTTATTGCTGAATGAGAAACTATTTTTCGCCGTCGCTTTGCGCGGGTCTACGGCTAGTATATATATATATATATATATATATATATATATATATATATATATATATATATATATATATATATATATATATATATATATATATATATATATATATATGTTCAGGTTCATTTAAAAATCATTTTAATTTTGTGAGACCGTAAGATCAAATCTAAAAATAATTTTAAAATGCAAAATAAATGAAAAAAAATCCAAAAATACTTTTTTTAAGTATTATTTTCGGAACTTGAATTAACTAAAAAAAATAAAAAAAAATCCATTTTTTTTAAATACGTGAAATATTCTAAATATAATATTACACTGATATACTCTAAAAAATAGTTTTAAAATGCAAAATAAATAGAAAAATCTAAAAATTCTTTTTTTAAATATTATTTTCGGAACTTGAATTAACTAAGATTTTTTTTAAAAATATGTGAAATATTCTAAATAAAATATTACACTATACATATTCTAAAAATAATTTTAAAATACAAAATAAATGGAAAATCAAAAAATTATTTTTTTAAATATTATTTTCGGAACTTGAATTAACTAAAAAAAATAAAAAAATAAAAAAATGTGTCTCACGGTCTCAAAAAATTAGGTCGTCTCACATGAACCTAACTATATATATATATATATATATATATATATATATATATATATATATATATATATATATATATATATATATATATATATACACTAGCCGTTTACCCGCGCAAAGCGGCGGACGACAAATAGTTTGTTTCGACAATTAATTTCTTTTCGATGGAGAATTCAATCATTAGTTTGTTTTAGGAAACATATCATATTAAAAATAAAGAAAATTCATGATATGATCAAATTATAGAGTGTTGAGTATTTATATTGATGAAAAAAGATCTGGTCAAAACCTTGGAAGAGCAAATTTATAAGAGTTTGTTTAAATTTTAATATTATTTTATTAGTGATTACTTGTACAATTAGCTTAATGATTTCGACGTTTTAAAAAAATATTATTATTTTATTCAATCTATTTTTAAAAATAGTCGGATTTGTATTATAAGATATATAGGTTTAGGTTCATTTGAGACCATTCTAATTTTGTGAGACCGTGAGACCAAATCTAAAAATAATTTTAAAATGCAAAATAAATGAAAAAATCCAAAAAAAAAATTCAATATTATTTTCGGAATTTGAATTAACTAAAAAAAATAAAAAAAATCCCGTTTTTTTTTAAATGCGTGAAATATTCTAAATAGAATATTACAGTGACATATTCTAACAAATAATTTTAAAATGCAAAATAAATGGAAAAATCTAAAAATTCTTTTTTTAAATATTATTTTCGGAACTTGAATTAACTAAAAAAATTTTTAAAAAAATCCTATTTTTTTTTAAAAATACGTGAAATATTCTAAATAGAATATTACATTGTACATATTCTAAAAATAATTTTAAAATGCAAAATAAATGGAAAAATCAAAAAATTCTTTTCTTAAATATTATTTTCGGAACTTGAATTAACTAAAAAAAATAAAAAATAAAATAAAATAAAAAATAAAAAAATGCGTCTCACGGTCTCACAAAATTAGACCGTCTCACATTAACCTAACCCTATATATATATATATATATATATATATATATATATATATATATATATATATATATATATATATATATATATATATATATGTTCAGGTTCATTTGAAACCATTCTAATTTTGTGAGACCGTAATACCAAATCTAAAAATACTTTTAAAATGCAAAATAAATGGAAAAATCCAAAAAAAATTAAATATTATTTTCGGAATTTGAATTAACTAAAAAAATTTTAAAAAATCTCGTTTTTTTTAAATACGTGAAATATTCTAATAGAATATTACACTAATATATTCTAAAAAATAATTTTAAATTGCAAAATAAATGGAAAAATCTAAAAATTCTTTTGTTAATTAAATATTATTTTCGGAACTTGAATTAACTAAAAAAATAAAAAAAAAATTTTAAAAATCCGTTTTATTTAAAATACGTGAAATATTCTAATAGAATATTACACTGTACACATTCTAAAAAATAATTTTAAAATGAAAAATAAATGTAAAAATCCAAAAATTCTTTTTTTAAATATTTTTTCGGAACTTGAATTAACTAAAAAAATAAAAAATATATATATAAAATATAAAAAAATGTGTCTGTTCTATTAGAATATTTCACGTATTTTTAAAAAAAAAATGGAATTTTTTTTAGTTAATTCAAGTTCCGAAAATAATATTTAAAAAAAAAGAATTTTTAGATTTTTCCATTTATTTTGCATTTTAAAATTATTTTTTAGAATATGTTAGTATAATATTCTATTAGAATATTTTCCGTATTTTTCAAAAAAAAAAAAAAAAAAAAAAAAAAAACGGGATTTATTTTTATTTATTTTTTATTTTTTTATTTTTTTTAGTTAATTCAAGTTCCGAAAATAATATTTAAAAAAATAACTTTTGGATTTTTCCATTTATTTTGCATTTTAAAATTATTTTTAGATTTGGTCTCACGGTCTCACAAAATTAGAATGGTCTCAAATGAACATGTTCATGTATTTTTATTTTCTTTTTCGTTTTTTTATTAGGGTTTTGGATATGAAAGTCTTTAAATTTGACAAACTTTGTTGGTTTTATTTATGTGATGATTTCTTGTTAGTTTATATCTAAAATTTGCTAAGTGTTTTTTTTTTTTTTTCATCTTTGTCATTGTTATTCTGTATAATAGGATTTCAAGTTATCATGAAAACAAATTTGTAAAAAAACTACTTTAAGTTTACAAATCTTTTATGTTTTTATTATAAGTATGTTTTTTTTATATTATATGTATCTACGCAGAAAAATATATTTATACATGAAAAAAAGTTTGACTAAGCATCACATAAATACCTTTGTTTGAAGTATACATATGAATTTTAATGTTTCTAGAAATATAAATATATTTTTTAGAATTATATATATATATATATATATATATATATATATATATATATATATATATATATATATATATATATATATATATATATATATATATAGGCTTAGGTTATTCTATTCTAACTAATTATTGTGTGTATATCGTATGTTATGCGAATTACTAAAAGAATAAGTTGTTTACCAATGTGAATACGTTTAATCTTACATAATTATTGTCATTAACACACATTCTCACTAATTAAATCGTCTATAAGGTTATTATACACTTATTATTATTATTTTCATTTTTGTCAACATCTTTGTCAGAGTGTTTGTTAGGTCGTATTGTGTCAGAATGAAAATGAGTGAAAAATGATGTGTGGGAACAAAAATAAAGAATAATTAGCGACAATATATGAAAATGATGATATTTTTGTAAGGTTGAACTGTAACACCCGAAATCAGAAAGGTCAAGGAAGGAAAGGAAAAACCCTAAGTTAAAGAGGGGTGACTCGTCGAGTCCAAGGATGAACTCGGCGAGTCGGAGCGGGATCCGGGTGTAAAGTAACTGACCGATTAGGCGAGTCGGAAAGTGGACTCGACGAGTCTGGTCTAGGTTGGGAAACCCTAATTCCGGTACTTGGTACCCTTTTTAAGCATCTTATTCTCTTCCCTAGGGCTCATTTACGGCCCCTATAGTCCAGAACCCGAAACCCTAAGCCTCCATTGTTGCTCATTCAAGCTTTCTTGCCATTGTGGGTGATTTGAAGGAAGAAGGAAGAAGGCAACCATTGGGGATTCAAGGATTGGCAGTAGATTCAGAGTTTGTGGGAATTTCTAGAGAATTTGAAGGTAATGAGTCGCTACCTTCACTCCTTTGCATATAGATCAACCTTTATCATGAGATTTGCGGCTTTTAGGGTAAGTTTGCAAACCATTTCGAGTTAGAAGTCCAGATCTGAAATTGCTACTTCAGATCTAAGTGTATCTTGGTCTAGAAAATCATAAAGCATCAGTCTATGGGTTGATTGATAAGCCCCTTTGTCTTAAACCCTAGTTTATAGTGTTTTGAGCCTAGATCTCCTTAGCCACACGTAAAGTTTGCCACTTTACATAAGGAATAGGCTTTGGAATAGTGGATCTACAGTTTGGTGTCCATGCATGACTTAAAAGCCTCTTATTATGTGAAGGACTGAATAGACTCGGTGAGTCCTTCGAGTGGACTCGACGAGTTGTATGAAGATGGAGATGAACTCGACGAGTTGGATGAACAACTCGGCGAGTCTGTTGAAGATTGCCTTGGACTCGGAGAGTCTGTTCTTGGAATCGGCGAGTCAGGTCGCGAAACCCCAAACCCTTCGAGTTAAGACTCGGATCAGTGAGTTGAGTGGGGACCCAGTGAGTGGATAGGTATGGACTCGAAAATCAGTATACTCGGCGAGTCATAGTCTGACTCGGTGAGTCGAGTAGCGAATGAAAGGGATTTCAGTGCTTATGAACTCGGTGAGTCTGTAGGCTGACTCGGCGAGTCGGGTCAACGTGGAAGGTTTACTGTGTCCATGACTTTGACTTTTGACCAGAGTTGACTTAGTTGACTTTTGAAGGACTGTCAGACTACGTATCGTTTTGATATTGGTAGCTCAGAGAGTTAGAGGAGCAGGGGCTCAGAAGGTTGTCGGTTAGCAGCCAGGGGGGTTATCAGCAAGTTCAGCAGTACCAGGTGAGTTTTCTTCAAGTAGGAACGGGTCTAAGGCCACAATGTCGGCCCGTTTAGTTAGTAGTAGTTTCGGACTTCAGTCCGAGGCAGTAGTTCGGTATGTTTGGAGTCTTTGTGATACCGGCATGGTATGAGTTATGTGTTTCAGATTATGGTCCGATGCAGTATGCAGTATATGTGTTCATGTTATATGCTATGATTATGTTATGCTATGTTCAGATAGTTCCGGACCTCGGTCCGATGCAGTAATTAGGTTGCTTGATGTCTTTGTGATTCAAGCATGCTTATGTGTTATATGTTCCAGACTTCAATCCAATGCAGTATGCAGTATATGTGTTCATACTAGTTGATGTGTGTTTATGCTATGTTATGCGCAGTCTGATTCCGGATTTCGGTCTGATGCAGTTAGTTCCGGACTTCGGTCCGATGCAGGGGACAAGGTCCCAGCCAATTCCGGACTTCGGTCCGATGCAGTTTCCGGACTGCGGTCTGATGCAGAGGGCAAGGCCCTGGTTAGTTCCGGACTTCAGTCCGATGCAGTTTTCGAACTTCGGTCTGATGCAGTGGGCAGGGCCCAGTATGTGTTTTTATGTGATTGTATGGTATGTGGTAGTTTGGGGGAGCTCACTAAGCTTCGTGCTTATAGTTTCAGTTTTGGTTTCAGGTACTCAGTTTTCAAAAGAGGAGCTCGGGAAGATTGCAGTGCACACACCATTTGTTCAGCGTGGGATGTTTATACTCTGATATACTTGACAGTTATGATATTTTGAGATACATTGCTTATGATTTTTATATGAGGTTTATCGACTATGCTTTTTATTATTAAATTAAAACGAAATGTGTTTTTGGGATGTTTCAAGTTGGTATCGGAGCTTCGGTTTGGGATGTTTCAGGCGCACTCCCGAGTGTGTCTGAACTCAAACTAAGGAAGTTGTATAAAGTTTTCAAGAGAAAAACCATGATTACAAAAGAATTTTTGAGAAAAGAAAACAATTTTAGAAAAAGTATAAAGAAAAGAGTTTGAGAAAAAACGAACAGAGTTTTGAAAGAGAGAAAATGGTGTGGTGCATGCAATCAACCGAGCTCAAGTAAGTACTCCCAAATTACCCATACAAGTTTATGATTATCAGTTTCAGTAGAACAACATGCTAGTATAGGACTAAGGATCTAGGAGGATGCCTTATGTGCCTGCTTATGTGTTTCAGCCTTATGAGAATTGCATACTAGTATTGAGTAGATAGCAATAGGATAGAATGTTTAGGTTATGCCTGATAGTAAGAGTTCAACATTGTATGCTAGTACAGTTTCTTGAGAATAGTTTGCATGAGTATGTTTCCTTTATCCGAATGTTGCTTGCTTTGTGCTTAGTGGGACTCTGAGTGATGGGAGTTAGCCATTAGGTGAATACATCATGTCACATGTGGTCAAGATTGGATAAACTCAGAGTACCGGATTTGACCCTATTGCGCAGCCCTCGTTTGAGTCTAACCATTATAGGGATGAGTCTTGTACTCGAAGGATTATCCGAGCCTCATTGCATGTGATAGTATTCAAGTGGTGGCTAATTGGCGTTGCAAGGAGGCCTTCACCAGCTGAGGACTGGTTTGGGTGGAGTCAGAGGTTCCCTAGGGCAAGCCTAGGATGAGAGTAGCAAAGATTACAGTAGAGAAAAGGGACTTCGTGGAGTTGAGGTAACTTTTGAGGAAAGTACGGATAGATGTGGAAGGTAGTATGGGCCCGTACTACTGAAAGCAGAGGATCCGTACTCGATTCAAGAGGGGCCGAGGCAAAACCAAGGAACTAGTAAAGTGTGTGAAAGATCCCTCAGCAGCGGTATGTATATTGATCAGATTTATGATATGTTTCCAGCATGGTGATGTTGCGTGAGATATCAGTTGGCAATTCAGGTGCCGGGGAAGAATCTGTCTCAGGCTCTAGAGCCGGACAGTTTGATGATCAGATGAGAGATGTTATTTCTGCAGAGATTATGCACAACATCATCGATCAGAATCTCGTGATATTTGGTTCAGTTAGGGAGGCCATTATGGAGCTTTTGGATAGACGTCTTGAGGCCTTTAGGGCCGGGATAGTCTCAGGGCAGTTTGGGGCTCTTCTAGAGCCCGATTCTTATGGAGTTCAGGGATCCATCAGGGAGGGAGATCCCAATTTTAGCTCTTGCCATCAGGGGACGGGAGTCAGCGGGGCACCCTGTCTCCAGGAGAGACCTCTGCATGATTGGATAGTCAAGGAGGTTGTGCGAGCCATTCGCGAGGAGCTGCCCAACATTGTTGGATGGGTCACTGGTAGGTTGACCGCAAAGCTCCAGGATCAGACAACAGTTGTTCAGTCGATGGATGGGGTCGACAAGGTAACACATGAGCGAGAGTCGGGCAGGGAGTCGGAAAGGAAGAGGAAAACGGATGAGACTCAGGTAGCTGCAGGTTCGGGCAAGAGGCCTAAGGGGTCAGATTCGAAATCGAGGGACTATCAGAGCCGCAGTCGATGTGGGAAGTGTGGTAGGACACACGAGGGTGCGTGCAGGCGTAGAAGTGGTGGTGATGTTGGATATTTCAAGTGCGGCCGGATTGGCCATTTTAGCAGAGATTGTATTGTTTCCATCGCTCAGGGGCTTGATCTGATATGTTTTCGTTGTAGTCAGAGGGCAAGAAGGCCCACTGTCCGAGTTTGTAAACAGCAGGGCAGGTGCCAGCTCCTGCCCCTGGGACTTCGAGAACCACCAGCAGACATCAGGGTCGGGCAAGGGCGCCCACGGCTTGGAGCTGAGTTTTCCAGTTGATTTCAACCAGGATTCGAGCAGCACTGAATGATTTGGGTATGTATCTTTTACCTTCCTGTCAATTATTGTTCATGATATTATTGTTATGTTGTTGCATTGTTGTCAATAAGCATAAGTGTTGGGCTATTATATTACCTGCTTGTGATCGAGTTTTATGTCATCTGCATACCTTGGAATTAGAATGGTAAATTGGAGGTCATCCCCTCTGGATCAGGTTACTTCAGATGCGGTGACTGTAGCATGTATGTGTAAGAATCAGTAATGCCTCACTACTTTCGAAAGGTATCATTTGGAATAGATCAGTTAAATCCTTAGTAGTGACAATATAGAGCTTCTAGTGAGGTAGCCAGCGGACAGTACGAAAGTGGGTTGGGGATGTGCACCCCAAACACAGGTTCTCAGGATGCAGTCCCTAAAGCAAATATAGTTAAGGATTGAATAGTGCTCAGTTAGATAGCAATAATGGTTCAGATCTGGTAAAAGTTAGTTGCAGCGCCGACAGAGGTAAACGTTGGCGGACACCAGATGCCCCTTTTAATGGAAGGAAGGTTGGGGAATCCTTTCGACCAGTGAATAGTAAGGAGTCAGCCGGATACAAGTGGGGGAGAACCCTCCGAGTATACAAGGGTAAGAGCACGTAGTTCCAGAACGAGTATGCGACCTCCGAGAAGAGAAGATAGTAGTGCAACGATTGTGGGATTGAGGAGTTTAGAGTTGGGAGTTTGAGGAACTTCCCAACGATGAGTTCATGTGATCGAGATGATTAGTAGCTGGTTGGGAATTCAGGGTTGGAGGACCACCTGTAGGACTCTAGTGAGTCGGAATAAGGATCTTGAGAACGGTTAGCGAGAGAGGCTTTCGTGTTAGTAGTTAGTGGCAGAGACGACATGCAGGGTTGTGTGGATTCAGGAGTTGGGGGGTTTTAGAAACTTCTCAACGATAGTTTCATGTATCCGGATTAGTAGACGGTTGGTTTGGGAACCAAGCCGAAGAATTCCTCGAAGGACCGCTAAGTGTATCAAGGATATAAGATGTCGAGGTTGATGCAGCATTCGATGAATGAGGGCTGGTTTCGAGAAATCAGGATGAGGAATCACTAGCAGATCTAGGGATAGTCAGGATGTCCTCGGGATAGTAGAGTGTTGTAAGTCTGCGGGGGTAGCCGTAGCATTCACTAGCAGTCAGATAGTAGTAGTGTTGTAAGTATGCGGGGGTAGCCGTAGCATTTACTAGCAGTCAGATAGTAGTAGAGTGTTGTAAGTCTGTGGGGGTAGCCGTAGCATTCCCTAGCAGTCAGATAGTAGTAGAGTATTGTAAGTCTGCGAGGGTAGCCGTAGCATTCAGTAGCAGCAAGATATTATTAGAGAGTTGTAAGTCTGCGGGTGTAGCTGTAGCATTTACCAGGTTGGTAGGCAGCATGAGCGTATTGTTTGGACGCGTGGAAAGCAGTAGTACCCACCAGTTCGGGTGCAGCAGTGAGGATATGGGAATCCACGGGTTAGATTTCGAATTTCCTAAATGTTTCAGTTATGGTTAAGTCGGCGATTGGCAATAGATCATCACCTCAGTTATGAGATCAGGGAAGCAGTGGACCGCTTGGGTTCGTGTATGTTAAGGGCTACCGTTAGTCTGGGAGCCACCATTTTTAGCCTTGGATTTGATGATGTTAGGATTCAACGTATGGACCCGGTCGGTTGGATCGGGAGGTTGTTAGAGTCGCAGTGTCAGGAAGACTAGTGGAAACTAGTTCCAGAGAAGGATTTCGTTCAGAAGTTGTGGGGGCGACTAAGTAAGGAGTCCTTGGGCTCCACAGTTGAGTTGGAACTCAGTGTTGCAGATAACTGATGAATGATTGGAAACCAGGAAGGTCTTGAGATGTTGTGGGAAGCAGCCATATAACCAGTTCAGTGCTTCAGTCAGTTCAGTGTTTTAGTCAGTTCAGTGTTTCAGCCAATTCAGTGCTTCAGCCAGTTCAGTGTTTTAATCAGTTCAGTGTTTCAGCCAGTTCAGTGCTTCAGCCAGTTCAGTGTTTTAGTCAGTTCAGTGTTTCATCCAGTTCAGTGCTTCAACCAGTTCAGTGTTTTAATTAGTTAAGTGTTTCAGCCAGTTCAGTGCTTCAGCCAGTTCAGTGTTTTAGTCAGTTCAGTGTTTCAGCCGGTTAAGTGTTTTAGCCAGTCCAGTGCTTCAGGCAGTTCAGTATTGCATGCAGTTCAATGTTTTGGATAGTTTCAGGGTGATGGCCAGTATTAGTATTTGTGGTGGAATGCAAGTGCTGACGATATAATTAGTCAATTTGAAATGGCAAGTCCCTCTCAGCTGGATCAGTTGAGTTTTCTGCCAAGTATAAGTGATCTACAAGGATAATTAGGCAGGTAGCCTTTCCTTCTAGATGGAAGGCTCAAGTTATTGGAAGTTGAGTAGTCAGATGAGAGATAAGCAGGTTGGTTCCGGCTGCATCGATTCAGTATGAGTGGCAGAGTGGATAGAACAGTTATAGATAATTGAAGTATCTTTAGAAGTCGCTGGAAGCAACTAGTAGGTTTCGATGGGGTGTAGTGACCGATGGGAGTCTGATAACTAAGATATTGGCAGATTAGTTGGACCAGGGTGGTTTCAGTGCATCCGGTAGGCGGATGAGGGGCAACAGAATTTTCAGTCGGAGGAAGTAACATTAAGGAAATTATGGAAAAAAAAGAATTCAGTATGCACCGACAGTAGTGACCAGCATTGTGAGTGGCTGGAGTGATGGACAAAAGGGGTTAAAGTCACCAGTCAGGGTGTTGAGGCGGGTTGCAGGCCAGTTGACCATAGAGAACTTCGAGGACGAAGTTTAGTTTAAGTGGAGGAGAGTTGTAGCACCCGAAATCAGAAAAGGTCAAGAAATGAAAGGAAAAACCCTAAGTTAAAGAGGGGTGACTCTTCGAGTCCAGGGATGAACTTGGCGAGTCGGAGCGGGATCCGGGTGTAAAGTAACTGACCGATTAGGCGAGTCAGAAAGTGGACTTGACGAGTCTGGTCTAGGTTGGGAAACCCTAATTCTGGTACTTGGTACCCTTTTTAAGCATCTTATTCTCTTCCCTAGGGCTCATTTACGGCCCCTATAGTCCAGAACCCGAAACCCTAAGCCTCCATTGTTGCTCATTCAAGCTTTCTTGCCATTGTGGGTGATTTGAAGGAAGAAGGAAGAAGGCAACCATTGGGGATTCAAGGATTGGCAGTAGATTCAGAGTTTGTGGGAATTTCCAGAGCATTTGAAGGTAATGAGTCACTACCTTCACTCCTTTGCATATAGATCAACCTTTATCATGAGATTTGGGGATTTTAGGGCAAGTTTGCAAACCATTTCGAGTTAGAAGCCCAGATCTGAAATTGCTACTTCGCATCTAAGTGTATCTTGGTCTAGAGAATCATAAAGCATCAGTCTATGGGTTGATTGTTAATCCCCTTTGTCTTAAACCCTTGTTTATAATGTTTTGAGCCTAGATCTCCTTAGCCACACGTAAAGTTTGCCACTTTACATAAGGAATAGGCTTTAGAAGAGTGGATCTACAGTTTGGAGTCCATGCATGACTTAAAAGCCTCTTATTATGTGAAGGACTAAATAGACTCGACGAGTCCTTCGAGTGGACTCGACGAGTTGTATGAAGATGGGATGAACTCGACGAGTTGGATGAACAACTCAGCGAGTCTGTTGAAGATTGCCTTGGACTCGGAGAGTCTGTTCTTGGACTCGGTGAGTCAGGTCGCGAAACCCCAAACCCTTCAAGTTAAGACTCGGATCAGTGAGTTGAGTGGGGACCCAGTGAGTGGATAGGTCAGGACTAGGAAATCAGTAGACTCGGTGAGTCAATGGTCTGACTCGGCAAGTCGGGTCGCAAATGAAAGGGATTTCAGAGCTTATGAACTTGGCGAGTCAGTAGGCTGACTCGGCGAGTAGGGTCAACCTGGAAGGTTGACTGTGACCAGGACTTTGAATTTTGACCAGAGTTGACTTAGTTGACTTTTGAAGGACTGTTAGACTAAGTATCATTTTGATATTGGTAGCTCAGAGAGTTAGAGGAGTAGCGACTCAGAAGGTTGTCGGTTAGCAGTCAGGGGGTTATCAGCAAGTTCAGCAGTACCAGGTGAGTTTCCTTCCAGTAGGAACGGGTCTAAGGCCACAATGGCAGCCCGTTTAGTTAGCAGTAGTTTCGGACTTCAGTCCGAGGCAGTAGTTCGGTATGTTTGGAGTCTTTGTGATACAAGCATGGTATGAGTTATGGGTTTCGGATTATGGTCAGTATATGTGTTCATGTTATATGCTATGATTATGTTATGCTATGTTCAAATAGTTCTGGACCTCGGTCCGATGCAGTAATTAGGGTGCTTGATGTCTCTGTGATTCAAGCATGCTTATGTGTTATATGTTCCGGACTTCAATCCGATGCAGTATGCAGTATATGTGTTCATACTAGTTGATGTGTGTTTATGCTATGTTATGCTCAGTCTGATTCCAGATTTCGGTCTGATGCAGTTAGTTCCGGACTTCGGTCCGATGCAGGGGACAAGGTCCCAGCCAGTTTCCGGACTTCGGTCTGATGCAGAGGGCAAGGCCCTGGTTAGTTCCGGACTTCGGTCCGATGCAATTTCCGGACTTCGGTCTGATGCAGTGGGCAGGGCCCAGTATGTGTTTTTATGTGATTGTATGGTATGTGGTAGTTTGGGGGAGCTCACTAAGTTTCGTGATTACAGTTTCAGTTTTGGTTTCAGGTACTCAATTTTCAAAAGAGGAGCTCGGGAAGATTGCAGTGCACACACCATTTGTTCAGCCTGGGATGTTTGTACTCTGATATACTTGACAGTTGTTATGATATTTTGAGATACATTGCTTATGATTTGTATATGAGGTTTATCGACTATGGTTTTTATTATTAAATTAAAACGAAATTTTCAGACTGTGTTTTTGGGATGCTTCATGAACGTATTCGCATTGCTAAACAACTTATTCTCTTAGTAATTCTAATAGCATACGATATCCGCACAATAATTAGTTAGAATATTTGAATATATATATATATATATATATATATATATATATATATATATATATATATATATATATATATATATATATATATAGGGTTTTTGGCAATGTAGCACAACAAAGTTTGATGCATTTACACATTTAGTTACTCAATTTTCTTTGTGCACAATAGACCATTAAAGTTAAGTTTTACCTGTTAAATAGAGTAACCATCCAATATAATTCTGGTTTCACCAGTAAAACATAGTACACGTGGTTGTTTTTTATAAAAATTAGAAATCAAAACTTCATCCACCTAGCTTTTATTTTTCCATTTCATGTTTTATGTTTGAGCTCTCTCTCTCAGGGATCCATCAGCATTATCTTTTCCGGTATTCATTTTCGTCATTTCTCCTGGTCATCTTCACCCTTCAAAATAATCTCTCCCCTTGTACGTATTTTCCTCTCAAACTTCTAGGGCTCTAACAATGCATGAATCATAACAAGGAAGGGTTTGAGTTCTTTTTAGACCCATTGATTTAAACCTACAATCGATTGAAGAAAGAGGAATCAAAACACAAAAACACGAGCAACCAATCAAGACCATAACCTTATTCATCTCCAGTTTCATATTTATGACTGCTCACTCTTGTATCTCTCTGAAAAAAATTCAACGATAGTCCCCCTCCATCACACTCGATCTTCACGAAGACCATTGCTACTATTTCCATCAAGACGGTTGTTATGGTTTTAGTGAGAAATACTTCAAATCCATGGAATACCCTAAATTAAATCGATCAATTTCAGGTGACTGTTGTGGCTTCCATGGCTGTTTTCTAGTATATGAAATCAATTTGGAAGAAATCTACAAACCAGGCTCGATTTTTGGAAGAAATCAATTTCGGTTTTTCTTGAAACACATAAACACACCTTGTTCATATTCTGAACTAGTTTGAGGGAGGATAAGAGGCATCAATTTTTGAAATTGATTCCAGTTAGTTGTTAAAGGTCCAATTTTGAAGGTCAACGATAGTGACAGGTACGATAGGGTGAAGAACATAACCAAACATGAACGATGGTGTGTTTTCCAGATTTGTTAAAGGTGTGTTTCTTGGCTTTGATAGATGATTTTTTCTCAATGTACTTGTCGGTGGGATATTTTTCTTCTAAGGGATCTAAGAATCATGAACACCTCCAGTAGGCGGATTGGGGAGTTTTTGATGGTAAATTACTAGTAGAATAAAATGATTATAGTATAAATTTCTTGGTTTTAAACATCGATTAGAACCTGATTTATATGGAGGAGGTGAAGAAGATGTGGACATGAACAACAAGGATAAGGATGTAATAGATGGTGAAGAAGATGAGAGTGTGAATAGTGAATGTTTCGCAATTGATGTGTACTATAACAAAACTGGTATAAAGAAATGTCACATCATAAAAAAGATATAAAAAATATAATTTAAAATGTCACGTCATAAAAGTAACCGGCTTCTTCTTTATCAGATTATATAATGATGTATTTAATAGGTAAAACTTAACTTTAATGGTCTTTTGTGCACAAAAAAAAACTTGAGTGATTAAATGTATAAATGCATCAAACTTTATTATGCTACAGTGTCAAAAACTCATATATATATATATATATATATATATATATATATATATATATATATATATTCAAATGAAAATAATTCTTAAATCGAGAACAAATGAGAACAAATTTGGACCACTTGATTTTTTTCAATTTAAATCATAAATAAAAATATAATTGAAAATCACTTCCCACCTAGTCAACTAGTCACCTACCCCCCCCCCCCCAACTCTACCAATACTCATGTCATTTGGAGTTACACCATAGAGACCATTGAACCACTGTATTGTTGTCACCGGAACCACCGCACCATTGCCTCTTCCTTCCGCATCTACTTCTCATACCGTCGAAAACACCTCCTTTTATCTGTCTTCTTCCCAGTCTAGCTTCCCAACTGCTAAATTTGGTTTCATCGGCCATCGCCACCACCATCGGATTTGCCAATGTTGCTGCCTTAACCACCTCATATGCATCTTCACCTTATCACCATCTCCTTCCGCCTCCCTTTGTTTAAGCGAAGAGTAAAAGAAAGGAGTGCATGAACTAGGAAAGGCTTTGCGAAGATCGCGGAATTTGCCAGCAGGTCGCCGCTCACAGCCACCAACAACAACAGCGGTCGATCGACACAACTTCTATGGTTCTCATATGTCATGCTTAGTGGCCACTCTTGGCTTCCTGAAAATTAAAAGGTTATGATGTGTAACTTGTAAGGATATAGATGGTACGATGTTCCTTTTGAACATTCATCGGAGAGATTGTTGATTCAGTTTTCATCGTATGGAGAGATTGAAGAAGGGCATTAGGGTTTGATATACAGTCTAGGAAATAAAATCCGTTTTCATTTTTTATGTATAAATCAAGAGAATGTGCCATGAATTCAATCATTTATCCAATGAAGAACATCGATTAGATACCAAGTTAATTATAAAATGGCTACGGATGGGAAGAAGGGGAAAAGGAGGTGAGCCCCATGTACCAACTGTAATGCCTGATTCTGCTCCTCTAACTGGTTCGATGCCATGTTCCATGAATATTGGCTATGGTATGTTGGTTAAGGTTATTTTCTTGTTAATTTTATGTTCTTCTACTAACCTATTGAGATAATAATTTTATTTTAATGGTGAATTACAAGTGGCATCCTATTGGGTGTCCTCGTTCACATCAAAATCCACATATGAACTCTTCATTGCTAGGTTAATGTGCATTTCACATTCTAGATTTTCTTATTTACTACCAATTGGACCATTACACTTGTATTTTGATTTTTGATTTTAAAACAACCATTATACATGTTAACGTCTAATACATTTAAGTATGCCAAGGTGAATGATTATAGGCCATTTAATATGTTTATCTTGCAACAGACATATTGTTAATAATTCATTTCGTTAAGTGTATACATGTTCTTATATTCAACTGTTTTACGTGTTAGATTGACTTATTTGCTTCAATGGTAGATGCCATAAGCTTAGTGTTATTTTGATGTTCTTTTGTTAAGATATGTTAAATTTGTGTTATTTTCTAAAAGTAAGATAAGAAATAGTTCTTTTTTAGAATGTTAGTTCTTAGTGGTAGTTGTTAGGTTTTATAGCTAGTTTAAAGTTAGGGTTCTTGGACAATAGCATCTACAAACTTTTGTGTTTGTTGGCTTTAATAATCTTTATGAGAGTTCCATCATTATTTGAAGTATTACGTTGTGAAGGGGCTTTACATTTATTAAAAGTTGAAAAATGACAGATTATTACGAATATTCCCTTGATTTATAGATACTTATAATTGAATAGATATATTATGGGAATTCAAACAATCAAATATTTAGTTATTAACATTGTTTTAAACAAAATGTCTAGGGTGGTTTCTATAGAAGTGAGATTACATTTAATTTTACTAGATGTTAATTTAGGAAATGAATGATAAGTTGTAATATGGCTAACAATGTTAGAATATTTAATAGATACAATATAGTTAATTATTAAACCAATCTAAATCGAATAAGGACAACCATATATTTTGGGAAGAATCGGAAACACGGAAATAAATCATGTCCACATAAATCATATGTGATTCAATAACTTTTATCATGTATTTAATCACATGTGATTATACGTATTTAATCGTATATTATTAAATATATGAGGACAACTATTGAATCAAGACCGTGAAAACTTTCTACATACATCATATATATATATATATATATATATATATATATATATATATATATATATATATATATATAATGACATGTTATTAAAAACATGACACCAACTACTAAATCGAAAAAGAAAAAAATCAATATTGCTCACATAAATCATATGTGATTGTATATATATATATATATATATATATATATATATATATATATATATATATATATATATAATCACATGTGATTATACGTGTCTAATCATATATGATTTCTTTATCCACTTTAATCATATGTGATCAAGTACATTAATCACATGTTGTCGATTCAATAATTGTTCTTTGTCAACTTTAATCATATGTGATTAAATGCATCTAATCACATGTGATTATATGTATTTAATCACATATGATTTATATAGAAAAAAAAGAATCTTATCTATATAGATTATAAGTGATTAGATACATATACTCATATGTGATTATATACAAGAAAATAACCATTGAATCAAAATTACATAAGCAAATATTTTGTCCACATAAATCATGTGTGATTAAAACATATAACCGCATGTAATTATGTGATGGCGGGTGGTGGTGATGTTTGGTGGTGATGGTGGTCGTTGATGATTGTGGTATGCGGGGATGATGTTGGTGGTGGTGGTGGTGGCTGTTGGTTAGTGGTAGAGATGGTGGTAGGTGGTGAGTGGGGTGATGATGATGAGTAATGGTGATGGGTGATGGTTGAGGCGAGTGGTGGTGATGGGTAGGTGGTAACGAGTGGAGGTGATGTGTGGCTTGTGATGTTGTTTGGAGGTGGTGGATGGTGGTAGGGTGGTGGTGATGGGTTGTGGTAGTGGTAGGTGGCAGGTGGGGTGGTGATAGGTGGTCATGATGGTGAAGGTGGGGAAGGGTGGTGGGTGGTGGTTACGGGTGGTGATGGTTATGGTTGGTAGGTGGTGGTGGGTGATGGTGGTTATGGGTGATAGTTGGTTTGTGTTAGTTGTGGGTGGTGGGTAGTAGTGGTGGTGAGGATGATAGGTGGGTTAGTAGGTGGTGGTGCTGTTTATGGGTTAGTAATGGTAGGTAGTGATGGTATGTGGTGATGTTTGGTGGTGGTGATGGGTTGTGGTGGGTGATGGTGGTTATGTGTGATAGTTGGTTTGTGTTAGTTGTGGTGGTAGGTAGTAGTGGTGGTGAGGATGATAGGTGGGTTAGTAGGTGGTGGTGGTGTTGATGGGTTAGTAATGGCGGGTAGTGGTGGTGTGTGGTGATTAAAACATATAACCGCATGTAATTATGTGATGGCGGGTGGTGGTGGTGGATGGTGGTGGTGGTGGTCGTTGGTGATTGTGGTATGCGGGGATGATGTTGGTGGTGGTGGTGGTGGTTGTTGGTTAGTGGTAGAGATGATGGTAGGTGGTGAGTGGGGTGATGATGATGAGTAATGGTGATGGGTGGTGGTTGAGGCGAGGGGTGGTGATGGGTAGGTGGTAGCGAGTGGAGGTGATGTGTGGCTTGTGATGTTGTTTGGAGGTGGTGGAGGGTGGTAGGGTGGTGGTGATGGGTTGTGGTAGTGGTAGGTGGCATGTGGGGTGGTGATAGGTGGTCATGATGGTGAAGGTGGGGAAGGGTGGTGGGTGGTGGTTACGGGTGGTGATGGTTATCGTTGGTAGGTGGTGGTGGGTGATGGTGGTTATGTGTGATAGTTGGTTTGTGTTAGTTGTGGGTGGTGGGTAGTAGTGGTGGTGAGGATGATAGGTGGGTTAGTAGGTGATGGTGGTGTTGATGGGATAGTAATGGCGGGTAGTAGTGGTGTGTGGTGATGTTTGGTGGTGGTAGGTGGTGGTGATGATGGGGGTGACATGTGGGGTAGTGGGTGGTGGTGATGGGTGGTGGAGACGGGTAATGGTGGTGGGTGGTGAGGGTAGTGGTGACGGGTGGTGGTGGTGGTGTATGGTGGTTTTAGCGGGTGATGGGTGGGGTGGTGATGGCGGGTGGTGGTGATGGTTGGTGGAGGCAAGTGGTGGTGATTAGTGATGGTGGCGGTAGTGGTGATGGGTGGTGGTAGTTGCGGGTGGTGGGTTGGTGGTGGTGGTCGATGGTGATGGGTGATGGTGGTGGATGGTAGTCGTGGTTGGCGGTCGCATGTGTTGGTGATGATGGTGGTTGCTAGTTTTCGTAGGTGGTGGGTTGGGGTGGTGGTGGAGGTGGGTGGTTGTGACGGGTGGTGGGTGTTGTTTGAGTGGTGAGTAGTGTTGGTTAGTGGGTTTTTTTAATTTGTACTTATTTTTTATTTATATTAATATTATTTGATGATTTTAATTTAAAAAAAATTATGTGGTCCAAATTTGTTCTCAAATATTCTCGCAGTAAGAAATGCTTTCGATTGAACGTCTCCACACACACACACATATATATATATATATATATATATATATATATACACACACACACACACACACACACACCTTAATAAGCATTTAGCTTCAAATGCTAAATTTTATAAGGTATAATCCTTAAAGCATCATGTACAATGACTTTATGCATTAAATTTTATATGGTCAAACATCAATTAAATCTCATTATCTCTCGAGAAGGCTTTGACTTAGTCCTTTAATCTTTGAAGAAGTTTTCTTGAAGCACGAGATCTTGGCAAAAAATCTTTCAATTTCTAGCAAGCCATCCCCTTATACTAGGCTATCTTCTCCTTCTCTATTCCCTGATTCTCTATCTATGAAACAGATTTTCTTCCTCAGTCAGATTTTCACCACCTCCATCTTTCTCCAACAGCCAATGACATGCTCATGTTCTCTTATCATTTGACCTTGAGGGCCGAAGCCACTAACACTGGTCACGATGACCACCACCATCGAACAACCACCACCTGTTCCCTTCTCCCAGTACTCTCCCTTCTGAACCTTAAAGTTTAATCCTTAAATTTCTCTGATTTTATCTCTTTCTTAATCATTGATTTAGGGTTTTGGTCATGGATGCCTTGGACCTTCTCTGTTGTTATCTCCAGGCATAAATATCTAATGGATGTGTATTGAGAAATTGATCAAGAAGCAAGAGGAATCTATTTCACGAACAATAGATTCAAAAGGATTAGAAGAAATTAGTGTAGGTGGTGATGGAAAAATAGGCTAACATGAACCAGGTTACATGATTGACCAAAGTCCAATAGAATCGGTTATTTAAAATGGGGTAACTAAATTCACAAATCCAAGTCCAGTCACCAATGTTAGCGGTTGCCCACAAAATGGTTGAATCATTTGTAAGTAAGCTCTTCCCCTCTATGAGTTCACGGAACTTAATTTAAGATAAAATTTCTTGAAAGTTTTCATTTCTTATATCATGTAAATTCTACCATCTCTTTTTACTCCAACGTTAGATGCTCACAATTTCGGGTATTACAACACTTCTCAAGCGTCACAATATCTGCTTTATCAGCTCAGGTACTCTTATAACCTTTTTATTAACAAATATTTTCAAGGTAGGATTTTTGAATTGGATATTTTATATCATGAAATCTTCATATAAGTTTCCTGACTTCAAGAAATTGAAAAGGGATTCAACCTCTTTTGGCAAAGTTTTGATCTGTTTTTTTTATCATTATACTATAAATGGATTGATTACATTTTGGATATCATGATTTATAGAAGAAACATTTGAATTTGTTTATATTTTATATCGGATTCACATATATTGTAATGTTATACTTATCTATATCAATAAAGTTTGAATTACCATTCTAACTCTCTGCATGTTTTTGTATATTGGTGTAATGGTGTTTATGAGAACTTTTTGATAATATTTGGAGAGGTGTGTACTTTTACTATATTATATTTGATGGGTTTTGAGCACTACATCAGACTTATGGTGTACATGCAAACCATAAAGCTTTGGATCTAGTTTATCTAATATACATGCAATAATCATCCAAAGCTCATAAACCATAGATCTAGCATACAAATATACAATAATCGAATTAAAATGTGAATTAGGGTTTAGATCTTACATTGATTGTTATGTAGCAATAACAATCTCAATTCCTCTTGATATTGACCTTTGAAAGCTTAGTGCCTCAAATGTTGCACCTCTAATCGAGTCGCAAACACCATGAGCAACAAGATGACCTAGGAGGATGAGGAGGAGCACTAAAAACGCCAAGAACCCTTAGGGATTACTTCACCACGTTTTTGGGGCCTTAGGGGTTCCTTATATAGGTAGGCTATTAGGGTTTTCAACAAGGAAACCCTAATTTGACTGCTTAGGCCCTAAGTAGCCCATGGACTCCCTCCTTAGAGGCCTTGGACGATTTCTAATGGGTTTCCCCATAGAATTCGTCCACTCCTCTAATATTGAGTCCATTAGCCCAATATTCAACTATCACACAATTGACAGTTTCAGTCCCCTTTATTTAAATAATATCTTTTAGCTACAAAATTAATTCTTAATTAACTATTGACTAATATTAATTAAACAATATGATTTCTCCTTTAATATATTATTCTCATAATATATTAATAAATCATAATTAATCATTGATGTGTGTAAAATGCACTTGTTTTATCCCTACTTTTAATTAATAAATTTAACACACAAAGGCAGTGAACCTGTCTTTTAGTGGTATAGATTAGTAAGTAAGGTGTCGAACTCAGGGAACGAAAAATTAAACTAATAACTAATTTTAACTAAAACAACTAATAAAAGTAAAAGGGGTTTCTTCTAGTTTTGCAAGACTAGAAACTTAGGCACACTAAATTAACTAAATAACTAAAGCAACAACTATTCACCAAATTTGATAAAGATGTTTCTATTTAGGTTCAACCAATTCACTCCTATGGTTATTTGTATTTATGATAGATTAAATGCTATTGGTTACCAATTATAATGGTTAGGTTCATGTTCATTACTCCTAACCCTTAGACAATTAACTAATTTAAGCAGTGATCAAGTGTTTAAACTAATTAATTCCCAAGATTAATGATTTGGATTAAATAAGATTTGTAATGGTCAATTAAGTTATTAATTCAATTAACCTCTTGTTTGATGGTTTCTCAAACAAGCTCACACATTAATCTTCCTATTGTCTTATTAATCTTAGTTTCATAATCATTACTTCTAAGCATATGGTTTAGTGTTCACATAGACATATGAGGTTAACAACTAAGAGATGTTCATGCAGCCTAATTGTCTTCCAATTAACAGAAAATAGTAGTGATTAATGCATAAGGTTCTTTAACAAACTTAATTTAAATAATCACCAATAAACAATCAAACAAAAACTAATAATTAAACCATAGGAGTTCCTTGGTATTCCCCAAGCAGAAACAAAAACGAATTTAGTTCATAGTTGCAGTAGAAACAAACATACAAACAAGTTTTACTAGATCAAACATATTCAATTCCTAAATCTAAGTGGTAGGATTAACCTAGTTGCTTGAATTCTTCAAAAGATTGAAGCTTAGGGTTCCTCAGCATCTTCTAGGGCTCTTAGTCGCAGCTTGAGCTTTAAAAATCGCCAGGGGTGTTGTCCCATTGGATAAAGATTCGTTTTTTATAGATATCTCAAAACAGGGTGTACTCGGCGAGTAGCAGGACCAACTCGCCGAGTAGGTGCATAGTTATCCGTCTTGAATCAGGAATCGTAGCTATCTTCTGGAACATCCTCGTGTACTCGCCGAGTAGAGTCGTCTACTCGCCGAGTAAGTGGTTGTCACACCCCCAAACCAAGGATGGCGGAAACGTCCGGGGGTGGAGGACTTCATGTAGAGTATCACAACAATGAGTATAATAGTGCTCAAAGTAAATACAACCAAAACAAATATAATTGAAAACGTTACATCAAAGCACATGTTTACATGATTCACATCAATTACATTATGATACAAAATGAACTGTTTGACGAATTATCGTCCCATCCTCAAAACGTTGTTGATTTCCTGTTTTCACTGAATTCCTGAGAATACAAGTAGTTTTGAAAAGTGTCAACACAAAGGTTGGTGAGTTCATAAGAGATTTCGTTAGAAAAGTAAATCGTTTTCCTTGTAAAAGCGTTAAAATATGTATCCAGAAAATCCGATATTTTCTTTAAAATCTGTGTAGTGTAGTCTTATGACTGAAGACCAAAATGTATAAGTAACCTTTCTTATTAATAGAAAATGTTATGTACTTAAATGCACATGGACGCGTTTGAGTTAAATGAAATTTCTGTATGTTCTCATGTTTGTTAATACTTTATATATATGTAGTCTTAAATTAGAGGACCGAGTAATAACAAGTATTGACCATACTTAAAGGTATGAATGTGGTTTCAAATGATGTGTAGTCGTAACTACCAAAACCAAAAGTGTACAGTAATATCTGTACTCATAGAGGTAAAAAGTGATTTTAAATCGACATAAAACTCATTTAGGTTTTAAAAATAAAATCCCGTAACTTATGGATTGTTATATCCCTATGTGAGTCGCTATAATCATACTATGACTATGTGAACCTGCCACGACGTTCTCAGGCGTCGCGAAAACTGAAATGACATTTGTCACCCGTAGACCTGCAGGTGTAACGACCAAAATTTCGAAACAATTAAAACTTTTCAAAACAACCCATTTTAATAACGTTGTTACAAAAAGGTTTTCAATACATTATTTAACAGAGTATTTTCCCAGGTCCATTTCATAAAACACCAACGCAAGGAACGGTACGATCACACCCTTGCCTTGCCACAGACTCCTGAGAACCTGAAAACATAAAACCACAACTATAAGCCCAAAAGCTTAGTGAGATACCCCCAAAATACCAACCACATATACACCCTTCCAGGCCACAACCTTCTGGTCCAAAACATATCGCCTTCCGACCCATAACACATTGCCTTCCGGCCCATAACATATTGCCTTCCGGCCCATAACATATCGCCTTCCGGCCCACAACGTAAAAGCATATATATATATATATATATATATATATATATATATATATATATATATCATGACAGAACATAGAACAACCATGCATACCAGGTTACACTCCAGACCAGACAACTACACACATAACATGTAATCATACAACAGTTCACAGTTAGCAATTCGATCAACAGATCACATAACATATCATTACCCTAACCAAGATACCAACCTAGCCAATCACTAGCATAACATCACCCTACGACTCAGCCAACATAATAACTATGCACATACGCCTTTCCAGGCCATGACCTTCCGGTCCACATCGCATTGCCTTCCGGCCCACAACATGTAATGCCTTCCGGCCCATATCCCGCAATATCATACAACAGACAATTACCCGAATTTCCATCCGATAAAAGGGTCGGCCTTGGTGCCTTAAACCCTATAGATATAGTGAGGATAACTCACCTCGAAACTGTCGACTGAACAGATAACCCAAGCTGCTCCGATCCCTGATACGATCTCCACCACTGGACAGCCACCAATGCACTGAACTCAAAACCATAATCAATAATTACCAAAATACCCCTGGAAACCACTGGTTAACCCTTGGTCAATTACTAGGTCAAAGTCAACCCCTGACTGACCCTACTCGCCGAGTCAACCCTATGACTCGCCGAGTTCCCATACTCAAAACTTCACTCAATCCGCGACCTAACTTGCCGAGTCGCCCCGAGACTCGCCGAGTCCAACAACTCTGAGTCCACTCGCACACAACTCACCGAGTCATCCCTTGACTCGCCGGTTCTCGACTCAACTAGAAAATATTTGGACTCTTCGACAAGACTCGCTGAGTCCAAGAACAGACTCGCCGAGTCTCAGGCTATCTTCAACCTACTCGCTGAGTTGTTTATCCAACTCGTCGAGTTCCAGCTCATCTTCAAGCAACTCGTCGAGTCCACCCATGTAACTCGCCGAGTACCACCGGTCTGCATCCAAACAGAAGCGTTCCAGACCATGCAATTGATCCAAAACATAGATCTAGCCTCCTACAACTCATCCATCACATAAAGTGGCAATCTTTACGTGAATCCAAAGAGATCTATGCATTTTGCACATTAGGGCTAAGGTTTGGGACAAGATAGCTTCATCCAACACTCAACACAGGGACTTTCCTGCATTCCGACTCTCCTCCATTCCAGATCTGAGGTAGCAACCTCAGATCTAACCTCTAGATTCCGATATCACCCAAGATAAGCTTCCCTCAAACCCCAAAATGAATAAACAAGATAACAACAGCCTAAGAACGAGATATTACCTCAAAAGAACGCCCCAATCTGCAAGGAACTCGAATCCAAGCAAAGCCCCTTGCTCCACACCTTCAAACTTCCAAACTTTCTTCAAGAAATACTTCTCCAAGCCCCAATCCACTCAATAATGGTGCTTCTCCACGATTTTAGGGTTTCAGGGACTCAAAGGGTGATAAAGAGGCTGGGGAGGAAACGTAATGCTCTTTATATAGGGCTCAACCCCGAGAATTAGGGTTTTCTCCACTCAGCACCTACTCGCCGAGTCCATCTCATTGACTCGCCGAGTCGGCTATTTAACACGCGACCAAGTCGCGACTCTACTCGCCGAGTCCATCCATGGAATCGCCGAGTCACTCTTTCCCAAATTACACTTTTAGCCCTTCCACTCAACCCTTGCTATTTCGGGATGTTACAATTCTCCCCCACTTAAATTAGGCTTTGCCCCCGAAGCCTACAACAATACAACTCCAAAGATGTTCCCACAACGCGCCATCTGGCCTTAACCGGACCAGGTCCCACAAGGCATACCCGTCGAAACTCGAACACACTTTCCATTCCCTTACGGTGTCCTGACCACCGTCTCTAACCGGGCACCGGCTGTACCCTCAAATAATCACACTCAATAACCGAGAATTACCCAGGATGCATTACTGCCCCAAATCTCAATAATCACTCGACCCATAAGGGTTAGAAAACCATGGACCATCGGATCCCCGATCCGAATCCCACTCTATCCATTCCGGGACGACTGAGAGACCCATTCTCAATCTCAGAGCAACTCTCACGAGTTCTCCCCTTGCAATCGCATACACATGTTGGACTAGCTCTAACACCCTCAGGTTGGGAAAACCTGATACACTGGTAATGTCCTCAAACACTCCCCAGGATAAGCCACTAAAACATACCCCATACCCTGATCAAAATCACACTAAGAGTTCAAGACTCTCTCCCTGCATCCTTTCCGAGCCTCATGGCTCTACACCTGCGGAATTCCATTCGTAACCTCAGCAGGCATCCCAAACCGTATGAGCTCCTATTCCACTGCCGCAAACATGCGGCTCAAAAACCATACTCGAATCACTCTAATCATAACTCTGCTCTACCGCTTTCACTTCCGTGAACTTGCACTCCCTCTCGGAGTTACACCTCACTCTCTCTTCCTTTACCAAGGAAACCACTCGACCACATTGTCACTCCGAAAAGTGCCACGGTGCTCGCCCACGCTACACCACCCTTTAGCATGTCCGCTATCCATCCAACACACTCACTCTGACTCTCCTCGCAGGGACTCTTAAGCCCATGCACTACCTCAACTAAACAAGATCACTACCCGGGGTCAGACCTCCCAATGTAATCACACTGCAACCTACACAATCCATATCCTTAAACAGATCCAACACCTGCAGAGTCTTCAACATGACTGGACCGTCTTACCAGGCCTTTCAGCCCATTCTGGACCGCTCAACTAGCATTCATCATTCCGGGCTATCACCCCCGGAAATCCTCCCATGCATACCGTTCTAGCCCTCTAGGGGGGTTCCGAACTCTAATTCCATCATACATACTCGATCCCGGCCTGCTCCCCGGCTTCCACAATCAAATGCCCTAGGTCTGTATCCCGCCCCGCATACCCAACACTCGCTCCTATCAGCCTATACTCTGGGCTGACAGAACACTGTTGAATCCCAACAGCTAAGCACTCTAAAATACTCATCGATCTCCCAGAGAGTTCTCCAATTCTCCCCCACTTATAGCACTGATTAACAACCACCGGTCACCATCAGCGACCTTCCAGAACAACCCTGCACAAAGAAAACACTTACACGCGGACTGCTTCCCACAAGCATAAACAACCTTAACGAGATTTCACATCAACACTGATTAGCCCATTCGAAAGAAACTCAAATTGTATCTAACCACTCCTCGGAAAGCCGATGCTACCCGACCTTCAACCCAATGTCGCATCTCCACTAATAACCCTCACGAATGATAACCAACGAAAGCACAAAACACCAAACTATAACCATACCAAACCCTCAGGGAACAACGGTTACCAAGACGAAAAACCCGAAACACAAATCCATAACCATGCCAAACCCTCTAGGATCAACGGATACCAAGATGAAAACCCGAAACACAAATCCATAACCATGCCAAACCCTCAACGAACAACGGATACCAAGACGAAAACCCAAAACACAAATCCATAACCAAAACCTCAACCCGCAAAACGACAAATACCGCATCAAAAACCACACAAAGATACCAGCACAAACAATACACCACAATAATCGCAAGGTAACATGACATCATGAAAGAAACATACCCGCAGCTGCATCCGACACTGCTCTGACTTCCTCTGCCGCAAGCTAATAAGCACGACCCTGAGCCCTTGGGGGCTCCGCTCCACCCTGACCTTCTCCTGAAATCCTCAAAGTGGCCGGTGCTGGAGCCTGCACCGGTTCCGCGGAAAACTGTGGACAGTTGACCCTCATATGTCCAACCTGATGACAGTGATAGCAAATCCTCAAATCCCGAACCGGCGCTGACCGCCGACAATCCCTCGCATAGTACCCCTCCTTTCCACACTTGCGTCATGCACCACCGGACCTGCAAACTCCGGTGTGACTCCTCCCACAAGTGTGGCTGCTCAGATCCCCCATCCTGGAATCAACAGTCTTAGACCGTTTCGTTGTCGGCTCCAACTGAACCGGAGCTTGCCTCAGCTCACGCAACTGCAACTCAATCTCTAACTCACGCCGCCTGGCGGCCTCCTACAACTCCAACAATGTCCCGCACCTCTGTGCGGACACAAACTGTCTGATGTCTCTCTTTAGCATACTCAGATATCGGGACATCTGAGGCTGCTCCGAAGCGAACTCAGGGCAAAACATCGCCCTCTCAGTGAACATCCTGGTGATCTCAATCACCGACTCCGAATCCTACTTCAGCTCAAGGAACTCTTGAGCCAACCTCTCCCTCTCTACCTGCGGAACATAACGACTACTGAACATCTCTCTGAACTGATCCCATGAAACTGCAACCCTCTGCGCATCCGAGTATGACCTCGTGATCAATCTCCACCAATCCCTTGCCCCGAGCCTCAACAAGTTCAGAGCACACCTCACCCTCAGATCAGCAGGGCATGAACACATGAAGAAACACCCCTCCACTTCCGATAACCATCTCATAGCAACAATCGGGTTCTGAACCCCATCGAAGGTGGGAGGCTCCGTATTATCGAAGTCCCGATACTGAAAATCCCTATCAGCTCCTCCCCTTACCGCTGCTACAGCCACTGTAGCCACCGCGGCAGCCATCTCCGCGAGAGCCGCATAGCGCTCATCAAAATACTCAACCATGGCGGTCTTGATCGACCCAAACAACTCCGGCAACTTAGCCCGGAACAATGCAGCAACCTCATCATGCAGGATCTCGTGAATCCTCGCATCCAACTCGTGCGTACTCATCTGACCGATAACCTCGGGCGGTACTGACCCGTCCGCAACTCCTCATCCTGCACCCGATCCTGGCCCGGATCCGCTTCCAGCATGCCTCAAAATCTCCACACTGAAAATATACTAGAAAACCTCAGACTCTTCCCACTATCCCGGGAACCAACTCTCAACCCAACCCTAGAGATCATGGTTTCCCTGATACGCGTATGGGTCCTGTGCTTTTAGTAGTACGGGCCCATACTACCTTCTACACCTACCCATATTTGTATGAAGTACTACCACAACACTCTAGAGAAACATGCATAACAACGCTCAACCCTCACCACTAGAGGAACACTGAGAATCTCCCATAAGGAAACCTAGGCTACATGCATCACAATCAGGCAACATTAACATGAATTCCTGAAGATCCCTAGCCTACTCTAGCATTCTGTTCTATCAAAGCTCAATAAAACAGATGTCATGAATGGTAATTCGGGGTTACTTACTGGCTCCGGCTGATCGTACCTCCGCGTCCTCCTTTTACTTAATTTTAAAACCATTTTAATTTCTTTTTTAAAACCTTCCTCGATTTGAGACTGGAGTCACACAAGTGTTCCTCCAATTCACTCAAACCTGGCTCTGATACCAACTTGTAACGACCAAAATTTCGAAACAATTAAAACTTTTCAAAACAACCCATTTTAATAACGTTGTTACAAAAAGGTTTTCAATACATTATTTAACAGAGTATTTTCCCAGGTCCATTTCATAAAACACCAACGCGAGGAACGGTACGATCACACCCTTGCCTTGCCACAGACTCCTGAGAACCTGAAAACATAAAACCACAACTATAAGCCCAAAAGCTTAGTGAGATACCCCCAAAATACCAACCACATATACACCCTTCCAGGCCACAACCTTCTGGTCCAAAACATATCGCCTTCCGGCCCATAACACATTGCCTTCCGGCCCATAACATATTGCCTTCCGGCCCATAACATATCGCCTTCCGGCCCGCAACGTAAAAGCATATATATATATATATATATATATATATATATATATATATATATATATATATATATCATGACAGAACATAGAACAACCATGCATACCGGGTTACACTCCAGACCAGACAACTACACACATAACATGTAATCATACAACAGTTCACAGTTAGCAAGTCGATCAACAAATCACATAACATATCATTACCCTAACCAAGATACCAACCTAGCCGATCACTAGCATAACATCACCCTACGACTCAGCCAACATAATAACTATGCACATACGCCTTTCCAGGCCATGACCTTCCGGTCCACATCGCATTGCCTTCCGGCCCACAACATGTAATGCCTTCCGGCCCATAACGTAACGCCTTCCGGCCCATATCCCGCAATATCATACAACAGACAATTACCCGGATTTCCATCCGATAAAAGGGTCGGCCTTGGTGCCTTAAACCCTATAGATATAGTGAGGATAACTCACCTCGAAACTGTCGACTGAACAGATAACCCAAGCTGCTCCGATCCCTGATACGATCTCCACCACTGGACAGCCACCAATGCACTGAACTCAAAACCATAATCAATAATTACCAAAATACCCCTGGAAACCACTGGTTAACCCTTGGTCAATTACTAGGTCAAAGTCAACCCCTGACTGACCCTACTCGCCGAGTCAACCCTATGACTCGCCGAGTTCCCATACTCAAAACTTCACTCAATCCGCGACCTAACTTGCCGAGTCGCCCCGAGACTCGCCGAGTCCAACAACTCTGAGTCCACTCGCACACAACTCACCGAGTCATCCCTTGACTCGCCGGTTCTCGACTCAACTAGAAAATATTTGGACTCTTCGACAAGACTCGCTGAGTCCAAGAACAGACTCGCCGAGTCTCAGGCTATCTTCAACCTACTCGCCGAGTTGTTCATCCAACTCGTCGAGTTCCAGCTCATCTTCAAGCAACTCGTCGAGTCCACCCATGTAACTCGCCGAGTACCACCGGTCTGCATCCAAACAGAAGCGTTCCAGACCATGCAATTGATCCAAAACATAGATCTAGCCTCCTACAACTCATCCATCACATAAAGTGGTAATCTTTACGTGAATCCAAAGAGATCTATGCATTTTGCACATTAGGGCTAAGGTTTGGGACAAGATAGCTTCATCCAACACTCAACACAGGGACTTTCCTGCATTCCGACTCTCCTCCATTCCAGATCTGAGGTAGCAACCTCAGATCTAACCTCTAGATTCCGATATCACCCAAGATAAGCTTCCCTCAAACCCCAAAATGAATAAACAAGATAACAACAGCCTAAGAACGAGATATTACCTCAAAAGAACGCCCCAATCTGCAAGGAACTCGAATCCAAGCAAAGCCCCTTGCTCCACACCTTCAAACTTCCAAACTTTCTTCAAGAAATACTTCTCCAAGCCCCAATCCACTCAATAATGGTGCTTCTCCACGATTTTAGGGTTTCAGGGACTCAAAGGGTGATAAAGAGGCTAGGGAGGAAACGTAATGCTCTTTATATAGGGCTCAACCCCGAGAATTAGGGTTTTCTCCACTCAGCACCTACTCGCCGAGTCCATCTCATTGACTCGCCGAGTCGGCTATTTAACACGCGACCAAGTCGCGACTCTACTCGCCGAGTCCATCCATGGACTCGCCGAGTCACTCTTTCCCAAATTACACTTTTAGCCCTTCCACTCAACCCTTGCTATTTCGGGATGTTACAGCAGGTCCCACTGTAGCTAGCAGCAAGGTGTGGGGTGTCAAACCCAATATAGATCTATATACAAGTATCACGTTCTCCCTCAAGGAGATTCTGATTATAGCTACCAGGAATTATATCCCGCACTCGGACGTACGGGGAGAGAGAGAGAGAGAGAGAGAGTCTCACAATATAGGTTAACAAGTTTACGTGAAATGTGTGTGAATATAAATCTTTTCTGTATGAATGTACCCTTTCTGTACGAGTGTGTTGAGTGATGTATCATAAACTATACCTATTATAGTTTATCTAAAATGTATGTAATATGTATGAACTCTTTTATGGAAATGTATTAGTGTTATGAATTTATCAAACAATACTTTTTATAGTTTAATATACGTGTTCTAAAATGAATGAATAATATTTATTATGAATGACTTAGTTTCAGTTCATGATGATAAACTAACAAAGAAACACATTCAATAATTAGAACTTATGATTATACACTTTGCTCAACATAATACAAAGTGTTATGATATCTACATGCTGTTGGCTAACTTTAGCCATTCTGCACTGTTTTGGAAAAATGATAGAAAATTCATACGAAGTCGAAAACTAGATCCGTAAATTCTGAGAGTTCAAAACAATGTGTCTAGTTTACTCATAATTTTTATCACGATTTTTAAGGACCTCCAACTTGGGTGAATAAGTCCAAAATCACAGACTGGTCCGGATTGTTGTTTGAAATGATAGGCAGTTTTGTAAAAATCACCATAAATTGTAGAAAAATCGTATGGAGATGTGCAAGTAGCCATTTTAAAGCTAAGAACTTGAACTATTTGCAACTTGTACAGTTTTGAAAACAAAAATGTTTAAGATGCCCAAAACAGTCCGTGAATGGAGTTGAACTTTTCTGATGAAGGCTGTTAGAAAATTTTAGTTATGTTCTTAGTGTTTTAACTTGTATTCCCCCCCTGAAAACTTGAGAAAACATGAAAATGTAGGGGTATGAACTCACCTTGAGTGATTTCAGTAGATAAGTGTTCAACCCAAGAACACTTGAAGAATCACTTGAAGATTCGAAACTCTAACACAAATATAATGGAGTTTGTGTAAGATATCCATGATTTGAGTGGAAATAAGTGAGATAATCATAAAGAGAATTGATTATGCTTACCAAATATGGAAGAACACTTGATAATCAGCCTTGGGTCTCGAGTTTGGTGGAGAAAAAGTTTGAGAGAAAAGTGGTGTTTGATACTTAGTGAAATGAGGGCAAATGAAAGAAATGAGGAGAGAGAATGTTTGTTCCAGCTCTAAAAACGTGGGAATGAGTGTAAATTGAGTGTAAGGGACATTGAAGTGACCTAGGTAAGGTGGGGAGGTATGGCTGGTCATAGAGTGGGTGTGGGGTGGTTGCTTGTGACATTGGATAAGGCAAAGTCAACACTCCACCTTTAATAATTCACCCATTTGATTTTTATTATTTAAATAATGATTTTCATCAAAATATGTTTAAATTATGAATATTTAGAGTTTATTATGTTAAAATGTAATTTCTGGAGAAAATCACGCTTTAAAATCACGAAAAACGGGCTTAAAACGTTAAAAATATCAAAAATGGGCTAAAAGTGACCAAATTCCGAATTATGGCCGAAGTTCGGCCTTCTGATGCTGAAACCGAGAGGAGGGAGGGTAGAAACCGAGAGGGAAGAAGGGGGAGAGTAGGAACCGAGAGGGGAGAAGAGGGAACAGAGAGGCGCGAGGAGACAGAGAGGAGAGAAGGAGCAGAGAGGCGCGAAGGGACAGAGAGGAGAGAAGGAGCAGAGAGGCGCGAAGGGACAGAGAGGAGAGAAGGAGCAGAGACCGAGAGGAGGGAAGGAGAACAGAGAGTACGAGAAGCGACAGAGAGTGCGAGAAGCGAACAGAGAGTGAGAAGCGACCGAGAGAAGGCGACAGAGACCGAGACTCGGTCTCAGCTACAGGGTTCGGTTCGGTCCTGGGGCCTTTTCGGTTCCTAGTCACGGCCTTAAGGAGCTTCGGCTCCTTAAGAAGGGTTTCGGTTCCTAAGGTCCCGTTTTCTCGTTTTTACCCCGTTTTAAGCCGTTTTTGACCCGGTTAAGGGTCGGAATGACCCAAATGATTCCAAAAAGTTACGGGAAACTTTTGAGAGAGATTTGGGAGAGATTTCTCACACTTGGAGAGATTTGGGAGAGATTTGACATTCTTGGAGAGATTTCTCATACACAGAGATATTTGCGAGAGTTTTCACATACTTGGAGAGATTTGGGAGAGATTTGACATTCTTGGAGAGATTTCTCATACAGAGAGATATTTGAGAGAGATTTCACATACTTGGAGAGATTTGGGAGAGATTTGACATTCTTGGAGAGATTTCTAATACAGAGAGATATTTGAGAGAGATTTCACATACTTAGAGGGATTTGGGAGAGATTTGACATTCTTGGAGAGATTTCTAATACAGAGAGATATTTGAGAGAGATTTCACATACTTGGAGAGATTTGGGAGAGATTTGACATTCTTGGAGAGATTTCTCATACAGAGAGATATTTGAGAGAGATTTCACATACTTGGAGGGATTTGGGAGAGATTTGACATTCTTGGAGAGATTTCTAATACAGAGAGATATTTGAGAGAGATTTCACATACTTGGAGAGATTTAGGAGAGATTTGACATAGAGAGAGATAGAGTGAAAATGATTGAGAAAGGTTCCATGTGTGACAATTATGAGTGTCCGGCATCGCAATGCATGGTTCGTAAACCCTGTTAAGCCTTGTTTAAGGATCTTACACACTCCCGATGAGTATGCAACATTGTTTTATCGGTTTGGCTCGCCACGTACCATAGTTTTTAGGTTAAGGAGATCTAGGTGTTCGCACTTTTTGCTTTATGATTTCTCATTAGAATAGAGAGTTATGTAGAAGTTTCATAATGTAAATTCTAGTACCCATGGGCAAATTGAGTCAAACGGTTTGACTTGTTGACTTCGGTTGACTTTGTCTTGATCGAAATTTGACGGTTGTGACAGTGGTCTTTTGTCTCTTCTTTCCATTCTTTGGTCTTCAATTGCTTTCCCTTGCTCCCTTTTACTTCCAAGCATGTCTTTTGGACTGAAAACAAAATTCAAAACATTTTAAGTACCTTTTGTCCACATTATTCACATAATTAATTAAAAATGATTAAGAATATGTGCTAAATAATTAACTAATTATGCACATATCAATCATCTCTGTCCATAATTCATCCTATCAAGTTGCTTTGGTAAAGGCAACCCAAAAGGACCATGCATCATCGGGTCAAGTACATACCAAAATAGTTATGGACTTAGACACTAATCCAACAATCCCATGCTCTAAGCATGCACACTATGTTTACCTATGTTCCTTACTTTATGAAATATATCAATTAAACACATTTCCAATGATACTATTTTCACAATTCCCTAATCCTTATCGTTAGTGTAAGAATACAAAATTCTTGCCACTATTAATATATATTAGATTCTAACATCTTACGCAATGATCCTTTTGTAATGTCATAGAGCCAAAGTCACCAAGACTTTGCCAATGAAATTACAAATTTCTTTATTGGAGATTGTTACAAGACAATTCCATAGATATGAAGTCTCACATTCAAAGTACATTCCTTTGAACATCCTTCTTGCATAAAAGTTCTTAATCTAGACATAAATTCTTAACGTCCAACTCCCAATATGGAAACATTTCCATATTTTCCATACGACAACTCATTATTAATAAAATCATATCTAATCATAATAATGTCAGTGTAACATCCCGGAATCGCAGGAGTAGAGTTGAAGGGCTAAAGTGTAAGTTTCGGAGGGTGACTCGACGAGTCCATGGGTAGACTCGGCGAGTCAGGTCGCAGCTATGGTCGCGTGTCAAGTGGCCTACTCGGCGAGTCCTTAGGATGGACTCGGCGAGTAGGTGTTGTATGAAGGAAACCCTAATTTTCGGGGTTGAGCCCTATATATAGAGCATAATACCCACAGCCTCCCTTATTCCCCCCTTGAGTTCCAGAAACCCTAAACTCGTGGAGAGATCATTGGTGGAGCAAATTAGAGCTTGGAGAGGTGTTGTTTGAAGAGATCTTGAAGGAGAAGTGGTTTGGATCAAAGGGCTTTGCTTGGACTCGAGTTTGGCTGCTATTGAGGCATCTTTTGGAGGTAATATCTTCGTCCTTAGGCTGTGCATTTCTAGTTCCATCATTTTGGGTTGTGTGGGGTGCTTGGTTGTGTGACATTTTGATGTTGGAGGATGGATCTGAGGTTGCTACCTCAGATCTGGAGTGGAGAAGACCTTAAGAGCATTAAAGCCCCTATCTTTGTGTTGTTAATGAAGCTACCATGTCCCAAACCTTGGTTCTAAGGTGAAATTGGCTTAGATCTCGTTAGATTCACGTAAAGTTTGCCACTTTACATGATGGATGGATTGTAGGAGGTTGGATCTATGTTTTGGATCAATTGCATGGCCTGAGATGCTTCTGTATGGATTCAGACCGGTGGTACTCGACGAGTCACATGGGTGGACTCGACGATTTGCTTGAAGATGGCCTGGAACTCGACGAGTTGGAAGAACGACTCGGTGAGTAGGTTGAAGATGGCCTTGGACTCGACGAGTCCATTTGGACTCGGCGAGTCTTGTCGAGGAAGTCCCAATATTTCTGGTTGAGTCGATGAATCGGTGAGTCGAGGGATGACTCGGTGAGTTGGGTGCGAGTGGACTCAGAGTTGTTGCACTCGACGAGTCTTGGGGTGACTCGGCGAGTTGGGTCGCTAATTGAGGGAAGTTCTGAGCATAAGGACTCGGCGAGTCATCGGGTTGACTCGGCGAGTAGGGTCAGTCAGGGGTTGACTTTGACTTGTCCAGGGTTGACCAGTTGTCTTCCAGGGGTATTTTGGTAATTAAGGGTATTTATTGGGTTATTGTGTGATGTTCAGTGGAGGAGTTTGGGTCAGAGTTCGGAGCAGCGGGATCTTATCCTTTCAGCCGTCAGTTTCGAGGTGAGTTATCCTCACTATATCAACAGGGTCTAAGGCACCAAGGTCGGCCCTTTATTGTATTGAGATTCAGTTATGTCTATCATGTTATTGTTGGTTGTGTCTGCATCATGGTAGTTAGGATGGTACATGCTAGGGGACCTTGTTAAGGTCAGTTTCTCGATATACAGAGTGATGCTATGCTAGTGACCGGTTAGGACGGTAGCCCGGTTAGGGTAATGATATGCTATGTGATCTGCTTACTCGGGTTGTTGATTATGACTGTTATATGGATGTATGTTTTGTGCACATGGTTGTTTGGACTAGAGATGGGTTGAGGCGGGTCCTGCTTTGTGCTGTAGGCCAAGATACCCAGGGCGGACCGGTTGTTCCGAAGGCCCAGTGAGCGGTCCGGATAGGCTGTAGGCCCCACGTGGGTGGACCAGACATGCCGAGGCTCGGAGAGTGGACCAGGCCGACTGTAGGCCCAATGCGGGCGGACCAGTCACACTGTAGACTCAGAGAGTGGACCAGGTGGGTTGAAGGCCCGATGCGGGCGGACCAACCCCACTGTAGACTCGAAGGACATGACTAGACCCGGAGGATGGATCCGATGGACTGAAGGCCCGATACGGCGGACCAGTCACACAGTAGACCCGATATGCATGGCTGTTCTATGTCCTGTTATGTTATGTATGTTTTATATGTTTTGACCGGAAGGTCGCGGCCTGGAAGGGCGTATACGTGGTTGGTATTTTGGGGGTATCTCACTAAGTTTTCGGGCTTACAGTTGTGGTTTAATGTTTTTCAGGTTCTTCAGGAGACTGTGGCAAGGCGAAGGCGCGATCGTACCGCTCCTCATGATTTCGTAACAACGTGATTCTGGGAATACTGAAATGACTTGTATTGAAAACCTTTTTGTAAACATTTTAATGAAAATCGGGTTGTTTTGAAAATTTTAAATTGGTTGTGTTTTTCGGATGTTACAGTCAGTGTGGTCCATTCGTTACTATACTTCCAAATGCTCACAAGCGACCAATCCTTAGCGAACCTTAGATTGTCATTGACAGTTGTTCAATTATTCCAGTCAAACCGGTTCTAGTCCTTTTCCCTCTTAATGCCCTAGGCATTTGGAAAATTTTAGAACGGTCGAATATTACAGCATATGCAATCGATCCTATACCCGAAGCGTATGGGACATGATTCATAATGAAAAACATGATATTTTACCAGTTCCTTGCTATACTACCGCCATATATAGAATGCCCCTATGTTAAACCTTCATAACATTCATATATGTCTTTTGACTAAATTTAATTAAAATTTCTCGATCCAAGCTTTTAGATTTCGAAACGAAGTATAATATTCTCTCCCTTAATTATAGCAAACCACCATTTCAACCCCCTACAACTTTGCAAAGTGAAACTTTTGTTTTCTATGATTAATATTGCAAACTTGCAACACTTAAAACAATAATAATCATGCTCCCACTAACATGATAATTATATCCATACCAACATAACATTTATGCCCCCACTAGCTTTGACACGTATTTAGAAAACATTTGGACTTCTAGAAAGCAATACTTATTGACTTCCAAAGTTCATATTTCTAAGACGATATGCTTCGATAAGCCTGTATTTAAGCTTCTCAACCTCATACACCTTTCCTTAGATAGCTTATGTGTGTGTCTAAACAATTTCAGCACTTATAGCAAGAAGTCTTAAATGTTTAAACTAATTGCCAAATCTCACAATTCGAAATTTGAAGAGGGATGCCGTAATCATAATCAAATTTGAGAATGCAATTTACACAATCGCTGTCTCCTTAAAATCTTCCTAGTGAAAGTTTTCCTCACAATCATTTTCATGAAGGAGAGAAACCTTATGACACTTAGATTTTATGGTGTATGTGCTCTTATCCTTGTGAATTTGTCATAACCATAATCATAAGATAATGTTTGCGACAAATCCAAACTCCTATGGACAGAATATTTTCATTCTTAATTTCTTGCCATCAAGGGTCCCACCATTGCTTCCAAGTTATTTAGCAGCTCACCTATACTAGTCAACATACTTTCATTAAACAAGGTGCTTTCCCTTATGCAGTCAATTGAGAACTCGTAGAACTCATATGCATAAGTAACTTTACTAGAATGACATAGAAATAAAAATTTGTCAACACGATAGGTTGCAAACCGTAAGTCGTGTGCTAGTATTTAATAATAAGTTTGCTCTTGATTGGTTCTTGAACCTTTTAAAGATCATTTAGACTCCCATTGAACTTTTGATTTGTCAAGAAACATTTCCTAACAAACAAATATTCAAGAGTTAGTGCAGATTCTTATCAAGGCAAACCACTACATACAATTGGTCTTAGTTGGTCTTTGTCTTATCCAAGACATCACAACCTACCAGTTTCAAATGTGCAAGAGTAAGAAAAACAATTTTCTACTCTACATTCTATGAGAGTGTTAAAACTTCTTAAGATGTGTCATTTAAATCACAATCTTGGAGTATGACTCTAAGACTTGATTTTGGAATGAAGTATCATTTACTTATTGATTTAACCATTTCAATAATTTCCGATTCCTCTTCTTAGCCATACTAGTGCACTAAGATGCATTTAGAGGATCAATTGTGATATTGTTTCATAATCAACAAGATGATCATAAAACATGATACTATGGTACTCTCCCATCTTTTCAGATTAGAGAAACTTTTATAATTCTGCCTATTTGATTCTTCTTATTCATTCTGCCGTTCATTGAAACTTTTCAATGATTCTGAATTATACTTAATCTTATAAGCATAACCACATTTACTAGACTTTTAGCAAATCATGACAACTAATCTTATTGTTCTTTTTGGTGGACTTGATTAGTGCACAACATTGTGTACCAGTTCTCCTAGTCCTTCACTTGACTCTTTGTTAAGGAATTAGTCTTAATTTTCCAACTATGAAGGCTCTCATTCATCATACAATACAAGTTGTATGATTCCAAGTTTCTGTCCAATTGAAACTCGGGCGACAAGAATCTTTCCTTATTTGGTAAATTATCGACAGTACCACAAATAACATAACTAAGAATCACATCCATTTCAACATTGCTAGAAATAGAAATACACAAACATCAATTTTCATTCATGCCAATGCAAGGAAATATAAATAAGACAAAAACCAAAATTTATTTTATTTATAAAAGGTGCGGAAAACTTGTCCTTACAATGTAATTCAAATGAAAACTATGTTATTACATAATCCTAAGCAATCTATCATAACTCTAAGTAGCAGCTCCAAAAATCCGGTCGTCGAATCATGCGATCGAAATCCATTTCTTCGCGATCAGACTCAGCTCACTTCTTCCTTTAAGCTTCCTCTCTTTTCTTCGATCCTACAAAATACCAAGTGTAATCTTATCACATCATGTATTAAGAATCTAAAAATAGGAACTTAATAGAGTTAGATAATGGATTTTATACCTGAAGCAGAGTCATACATCTTGACTCTCCCATCTCTTAGATCTCTCAGGTAGTCAGGGCAGCTTCGTAACCAATGCCCCATCTTTTGGCAGTAGAAACATATGGATTCTTCTAGAATGGTACACGAGACTATCTCAAACTCAACCTTTCTCTTACGTAGAGAAAACTTTTCTAGACTTCCAATGTTGTCATTGCCCATAGAAGGTTGGGATATTGATTTACAAGACAAATTTTCTCGACCAGTGCGCTAGATCATTTCTGATTCAGCAACAACAAGCAAATAAGTCAAATCAATGAGGGTCACGTCGTGTTCCATCATATAGTACTCTCTAACAAACTTACCATATGAGTCGGGAAGTAAGTGAACAACCAAGTCAACACCCAAATTCTCCAAGACATCGATGCCCAACATTCCCAATTTATCAATATGCAACTTCATATCCAAGACATGAGCGCATACCAAATTTCCATCTTCGTGTCTTTTCGCCAATAGGGCTTGAGTGACCTTGAACTTTTCAAGTCTTCGAACATGTGGGTCAGGGAGAAAAATAGAAGGAGGTGGGGGAGTGAAGAATGATCTCGAGTTCCTCGATCGAATCATGGAATATCATCTTCATGAGGAAAACTTGTTCAATGGATTCAGGAAGACCATACTTGTTAGACTTTGACATCTACAAAACGGGAGAAAATTCAAGTTAGTTGATTGGAATCCTTGATATAAACCCAAATGAAATATCAAGGCTAGGACCCAACACAATATTCTACAATTTGGAAGAGGGATGTCGTAATCCAAATTGCAGAATATTTGAAGGTAGGTAAATTACGATTTACCAATTTCCACCATGAAAAACGAAAATTGAAAAGTAAAATTTAAATGAATTGAAACTCCTAGATATTTTAAGATTCATTCAACTTTTCAATTGCATGTTTAAATCTCGAGTGTGCCCTTTGTTTGTGACTGGGATGCCGAGGATCACAAACAAGTTGTGGATAACCATGCAAATATACATGGTTCCCCCAATGTTACAGTCACCTAATCGATGTGTCGGTTAACCACACACGCTCCATCGATCTATGACAAACATTGAGTCACCCTTTTCCACCTTTGCTTAGAGGCCAATTAAATTGTAATTTCATGGAATAACACCAACTCCACATTTTTCCTAAAGTAACTAAGATTTGAGAATTTATAAAAGTGTTTAGTTACTTCGTACTTCATTATACTTATAATGGAAGGTTGCATCCTATCCTACCTGTTCGGCTAACAACCATCCACTAGTCAAGAGTACGGTGGGTAAGAGTGGATACCCATTCAATCGCCATTTTATAGGCAATTTCCTTAAACACCCCTTATAAACCAGCTTCGTGAATGAGACCTACTAACGGTAAGACTGACATTTTACTTATACATATATAATATTAAACTTTTTAATTTTATATAGTATAAGGGTGTATTACACTTTTAAAATACTAGGTGGTCTAATTTAAGAAAATTATACATTTAATTTAATTAAATACAAACCATATCTTATGGATTTATTAACTCTCTTTTAATTATACATTTAATTAATTTAATAAAACCATAGGGGTGTTATTTGAACTTTTTCAAAATACTAGGGTTTAAAATTTTATATTTTCAAAATTAATACCTTTAGTTAAATGTTAAATTCCAAAATTAAATATGAATTTAAATATTTCAAAATTAAACTTTTAATCAAAATTTAAATTTCAAAACTTAAGGGCAAGTTTTGAAACTTTTCAAAACTTCCTAGATCAAATTACAAATAATTCAATTAATCAAATAATTAGTGATTATCTAAATTTGACCCAATTCAATTTAATTTGGCAAGATAAAACAAATCAAAATTTACAAATAACTAATATATCATATAATCTTCTAATTATCTTAAAATTTGACAATTGTCCTTCAATTAGATGAGGATATTCATTACCATATTAAAAAAACGATTTTAATCAATTAAAACAACTTATGGTAATTATCCTAACCTAGTTAAGGCCAAAAATCCGAAAAATCTGCCATCTGACCCGACACCACCTCATGGTGATTTTGTTGGGTTTTAAGCATTCTAACACTCCTATGGTGTACATGCAACCCTATAAACGTTGGATCTATGTTTTCTCTATTAAACATGCAAATATTAAATATTCCAAAGTTTCATCCTAACTAGCATATTATGAAGCACCTATAATACAAAGTTCTAGTTACATGACATACCTTTTGATGTAGCTTGATGTCTTCAAGCTTTAAGAGCTTAGCCCTAATAGTGTGGAAGCCTCAAGTGGAATCACAAATCACCAAAACACCTTGGAAGACTTTAAAAGAATATCATGCACACTTGAAATCGGCCCACTCTTATGTCCTCACACACTAGTGCCATTTCTTGTGCCAAAGGCCTCTTTATATAGTATGGAGGATTAGGGTTACATCCATGTAAACCCTAATACCCATGACCTTTCATTTCATAGGATACATGGGTTAAAACTCCATGGACTATCCATGATAGCTTAGCGTTCAAGGTCAATAGTCCATGTTGACCCAAATCGTTGAGTGCATATCATTGACTCGTCGAGTCCTTGTAAAACTCGAGAAGTCGTGAAACTCGCAGTTGACTCGTTGAGTTTCCAGACAACTCGTCGAGTCCAAGCGTGTCCAATTGTCGGAAAACCCTAACTGACTCGTCAAGTCGACATGCTGACTCGCTGAGTTCATGTAGAACCAATAACGGGAAAAACCCTCCCCAAATCGCCGAGTTGGATTATTCAACTTGTTGAGTTCATGCAATCCATCCCATGTCCAGTTGATTCTAAGCTACTCCAATGCTCCAAACAGTAGATCTAGCCTCCTAAGGCACGTTTGTTACGTAAAGTTGCAAACTTTACTTCATGCATGGCTCCACTCATCAAAACCAAGGTAGATAAGGGGTTTAAGGGATGGAAAAGGAATTATCTTGCTAAAGGCTGAGGGTTTATGACTATAAGAGCCAAGATGAGCCTAGATCTGAAGTTGCAACTTCATATCATACCCAATACCCGAAATGAATCATCGATATTGCTAAAATGGACCTAATATCAAACATTAATAGATCTAGTTAGAAGAAGGTCAAGGTAAGAACTTGTTACCTCCAAAACGCTGCTAAGATGAAGTAGGACTCGGATCCACAGCCTCTTCTTGTTCCAAGCTGTAGTACTTCAAGCTTTTCTCACCACAACCCACCTTCAATGCTTAATATCACAAAAAATGAAGAGTAAACAACGATTTGGGGTTTTTGGACTCAAAAGAGGGTTGTAAAGGAGGCTAAGGGGGTAAATGACCCTTTAAATAGGGTGAAAACCCCGGAAATTAGGGTTTCATCCTCCAACTCCAACTCGTCGAGCTGGTCAATAAAACACGCGGCCAAATCTGTTCCTACTCGATGAGTCAGGGCATCCAACTCGTCGAGTAGACCTTTCAAAATGGAAATATAAGTCTGTAAAGTTTATACCAACGAGTCGGGGTGTTACAGAAGGCACAAGTTGTCCCCATTCTCAATGGTGTGCAACTTTTCAGATATCTTGATGGCACCACCATTGTCCCTGCTGCCAAACTCACCACTGGAACAGGTGATAATACCAAGGAAGTCCTAAATCCTAAATATAATGCTTGGTTTGTTCAAGATCAGGCAATCATCGGTGGCCTTTTTGTCTTCTATGAAAGAAGAGGTACTTGCTCAGCTTACTCGATGCACCAATACATCCAAAGAGTTATGGACTTCACTCCATACCATGTTTTCTGCACAAAATAGAGGCAACTCCATCCAATGATGCACACAACTTTCAGCTACAAAGAAAGGCGACTTGACTGCCTCAGAATACTACCTGAATATGACAAGCCTCGCCGATACCATGGAAAATATTGGCCATCCCATTTTTGATGAAGAACTAATCAGCTACATCTTAGCCCGCCTAGGACCAGGTCATGATGATCTCTTCACCGCCATCAACATTTTGAGTAACTAACACACAGTAACTTTACCGGAGTTATATTCATATCTAATTGCTCATGAGGCATAATTGAGTGCATCAAATAATGTGAGCAAATTTACATCTTCCTCCAACCATGCTACACGTCAAGATTCAAACTCCTCCCATCGTAATAAAAAAATGTCTCCCCTCACAACTACCAATGTAACAGTTATAGTGGTGGAGGTGGTAGCTGCGGTCGGGTCGTGGCATAAGCAATGGAGGTCCTCGATGTCAAGTGTGTGGTACACCTGGTCACATAGCATTAAATTGTAGAAATCGATTCAATCATGCATATCAGCCGGAGGAATACCATGGGGGAAATAGTGACATTACTGTAAATTACAATCATGAAACCAACTCGTACATTGACACTGGTGCAACGAATCACCTCACCAGTGATCTCGATCAGCTCTTAGTTCAAGAATGCTATCAAGGAAAGGATTAGGTTCAGGTTGCCAATGGAGCAGGTTTGCCTATTGCACATATTGTTTATTCTAAAATTTCTGGGTTACGCACACCTCTTACCCTTAAAAATATATTGCATGTTCAAAAAATCAATAAGAATCTTTTTTCTTCTCATAAACTTATTTCTGATAATGATGTCTTTATTGAAATTCATAATGATGCTTTCTTTGTTAAGGACAAGGCCACAAAGAAAACTCTTCTATTCGGTAAAGCAAAAGAGGTCTCTATCCGATGCCAACCAGTCGTTCTCCTTACAGTACTCCTTATCATGCCTCATCTAGTGTCGTCTAGTGTCAAGGTGTCATCGTCTCAATGGCATCAGTGGCTTGGTCGTCCTACTTCAGCTGTCATTAAGTCTATTCTAAAGTCAAACAAATTAGGTGTGTCCTTTGATAATAAGTTGTCTGTGTGTGATGCATCTCAATGTGCGAAGAGTCATCAATTGTCTTATAATAGTTATGTTCATATTAATTCTTGTCCACTTAAGCTTGTTCACATTGATGTTTGGGACCATCTCAAGTCTTTAGTGGTGGTTTTAAATATAATATTAGTTTTGTGGATGATTATAGTCACTACACTTGGATCTATCTTATCAAAAACAAATAATGTTAAACAAGTTTTTTACAATTTTCAAAAACATGTTGAACGTCTTTCAAATACTAAGATTCGTATTGTTCAATCTGATTAGGGAGGTGAATATCAAAAACTTCAAGAATATTTTCAAAGCACGGGTATTTCTCATCGAGTGTTGTATACTTACTCATCTCAACAAAATCGCATGACAGAATGTAATCATTGCTATATTGTTGAAAGCGGTCTGGCATTTTTAGCTCGCTCTTCTGTCCCACTTTATTTTTGGGATGAAGCTTTCCTTACTGCGTGTTACCTCATAGATCGCATGCCCAACCATACCATACATAATTAAACACCCATCACACTTTTACTCAATATAACCTTAGATTACTCTATTTTATGCAATTTTGGATGTGCTTGTTGGCTAAGTCTTCGCAAGTATAACTCTCACAAACTTGAATTCCGATCCAAAATGTGTGTTTTTCTTGGTTATAGCTCAATGTACAAAGAATATAAGTGTCTAGATGTTAGTACCAAACGTATTTACATATTTCATGATGTTATCTATGATGAATCATGATTCCTATTTGCAACATCATCCATTTACACCACACCGTCGTCCACCTCTAACATCGTGTCTTTTCCTCAATCTAAACCGACAATTATTAATGACCATATGAGGAGCTATAACTTATCTATGTTGTGGACTAACAATTATAATGTAGTTGTTGAACCTCCTACACCTATTTAGTGTTTTCGTATGTCACACCCCAAAACCAATAATGGCGGAAACGTTCGGCGGAGGAGGACATCATGTATAGTATCACAATACAGAAATATAGTAAACAAGAAAACAACATCATCCATTGCATTAATAATATATTTTAATACAAGTGTGTTATGTACAGTTTATAGACACCAAAAATATGAATCAAAATAAAAGATGAGTCTTGAATGTACTCCATCTTTTCAAAAGTTGGCATCGGTACCTGTCTACTGATGAACTGAGAATACAAGTTATTTTGAAAGAGTTTATCAACATTAAAGCTGGCGAGTTCATAAGTATTTAGTGTCATAATTTACATGGAAAATGTTTGTAAGAGTTTGAGTGTAAAAGTATATAAAATGTTTGTATCTCCTAGAAAATCCTATATTTTCCATTTAAAAGCATCCATCTACCAAGGCATCAAGTGTACTGTATGTATGTTCATTGTAAAAGTGTGTATCTTTCCCAAATGCGACTATTATTAGTAAATATAGTTTTTACATTACTCTTTATGTGAGGAGATCACAAAGTAGATGTAAAGGAAAAATAATGAAGTATTGTAGTATTATGATATTATAACTACTATTGTACTAACTACCTTAAACCAATTCTTAATTAAGGTAAAATGTGATGTAATTATAACCATACTTGATCGACCTAGTGAAACACGACGCTCGAAGACGTCGAGATGCTATGACATTCATCACCCAAAGAACTGCAGGTCCCAATGTAGCTAGCAGCAAGGTGTAGGACGGTCAGTCAAGTATAGATCTATACACGAATTCACGCTCTCCCTTCAGGAGACTCTGGATACAAGACGAGCCATGACAAAGATGTCATGTGATATGGGCATATTTAGTTATAAACTTCATGCATTATCTTAATACTTTATGTTGATTTTGTCTCATTTAATGAACAAAAGGTGCTTAATTAGATTAAATATTTCATTTTCAGCAACAAATACATGCTCGAAAGGAAAATGAAGCGGAACTAGCGATTGGACGCATGGATCTTGGATTTTGAAGAAAGAAGGATGTTGCTGGACAGCTTGACCCCTCGTCAGTGTTTTGGACATATCTCATGAACCGTAACTCCGATTGATGAGATTCAAAATGTTCTGAAAACTAGACACAATTTCGGATGACTTTCGTGTTTTAAGAAAATGCTGATTCGAAACGTACTCGGCGAGTAGGGCCGATTACTCGCCGAGTTGGTCAGAAGTTTCGCGATTCTGGACGCGCTGACTTGCCGCACACGGGTTTTAAGTGATGGACTCGCCGAGTAGGTCAATGGACTTGCCGAGTAGCCCCTGTTTTGCGAAAATCTATATAAAGGGACTTTCAGATCGATACCCTAGGAGGGAGATGAACCCTTGGAGGCCAATTGTCGACTAAAGGTGCTGCTAGAGCGTGGGAAGCAAGGGAATCAACCCTACATTCAATTTTAAGGAGAATCAAGTCAAAATCAAGTTTACTCTTACCTAATCTCTTGTTTGAACTATGTTTTTACCAATTGATTTCGTTTTTGTGCTTGTTTCCATTGTAATGATGAGCTAAAAACTCATAACTTCTGTTTAGGTAGATGAATTTGTGAACATGGATTGATTATTTGATTAGGATTAATTTTAATTGGTGATTATGTTTTATTAAGCTTGTTAAAGAACCTTATGTGTTAACAATAACTATTCTTCTGTTAATAAATCAGTAATTAAGTTGTATGAGCATCTCTTAGTTGCTAATTTCATATGATTTACGTGACCACATAGTTGTATGTCTAGGAATAACGAATGTGAAACTAGAATTAACTTGAAGATAGGTAAGTTAATGTGTGAGCTTGTGTGATACACCATCAACAAGAGGTTAATTGAATCACCAATTTGATTAGCTAATTACAAGTCTTTCTAAACCCGAATCAACAAACTAGGAAATTCATTAATTTAGACAACTGGCCATTGCTTGAATTAATATGTTTTCTAAGGATTAGCTATAACGAATGTGAATCTAATCACTTTAGTCGGTAACCAATGAAGAATTAATCCGATATATTTACCATAAAATCATCCATGGGAACAAATGAGTCGAACCTAAACAGAAGTCCTCTTTATTATTGAATTTAGTTGATTTTTATTTGCTTAGCTCTTAGTTTCTTCGTTTAAGTTTTAGTTAATTGTTTAAGTTTCTAGTCTTGTAAAACTAGAGAAAACCCCCTTTTTGTTATTTGTTTTATTTAGATAATATTAGCATTTATTTTAATTGTTTACCGTTCCCTGTGTTCGATACCCTACTTGCTTGAACTATATTACTAATCGATAGGTACACTGCCTTTTGTGTGTTTATTTTGTGTCTAAGTTAGTAGGATTAAAACTAGTTGGTTTTACACACATCAAGTTTTTGGCGCCGTTGTCGGGGAACGGTTCTAAATAGTTAATTTTATTTGCTAATTGTTATTATTTTTTTATTTGTTGATTAATTTTTTTTATTTAGTTTATTTTTATTTTTATTTTTATTTATTATGTATTTTCCAAATCTCGATGCTTTTGATGCTTTTCTTGAGGAAGTAGTACAATTAATTGAGCAAGAAGATGAGGAGTGTGGATGGAATGAAGATTTGAAGAAATTTGATAGATGGTTAGATAACATCTTGCCCAACACACAAGAACAATCTGAGTCACAAGAGCTAGAGTTACAAGATGAAGAATTTCATCCAGAAAGAGATTTGGAGGAGTTGGAAAGGTTGCTAGCAGAGAGTTCGGATGAAGAGCAAAAACAAGTTGAATTGCAGGAACCAACTCGTGGTTTGACCATTACCACAACATGGTCCCCTGTTCTTCCGGTTTGTGTTTCGAAGCATGGGGTGACGATTCCAACTTTGGAGAAAGTTCTAAATCACGATCCATTTATGATTAGTATCCAACCGGTTCCAACCCTTGTCAATATTCTTGGGTTTTATGAATTCAAGCTCGTTTGGCCAATTTTAGAAGTAAAGAGCCAAATTTTACAAATTGGTCCACCAAAGAAAATATTTAATGCAATGGATGGATGGGCATCGAATTTATTAGAAGTTTATTAAGTTGGGAGTCCAGCTAAAGACTCTCACAACAAGAAGCGCTTGCGGGAGGCAACCCGTCATTAGAGTTTTCTTTTCTTTTTCTTTAAAACTTCTAGTATTTAGGGATAATGTAGGAATTTTTATTTTGATGTTTGTTTTCCTTTTTATTACGTGGTTTTGTCTTTGATCTTTTCAGAAGCTAGGGTGATATTAGAGCGAATCCTTAAAGCGTGAGGGAATTAAAGTGACGGGTCGAGTCGTTTACGAGAAGATAAGAAGACTTAGAGCGATATGTTGAGTCCGATGTTTATATTTGATTAAAAAGAGTCTCGTCCCTGAAGAAAATGAGGAGTAGTATTACCTTGTTACTCTCCTTGAACACAAAATTAAAGCTGAGGCAGAAAGAAGAAAAGACCTGATCAGAGTCAAGAACTCGTCGAGTGCATAATACTAACTCGACGAGTCCAAGCGAAAAATCACGATTTCTGCAAGTATAGCGATTCAACTCGGCGAGTTTAATATTAACTCGACGAGTTACTCTTTCTCTTACCTTCAAGATTGGCGATTTGATTTGACATCGGCATTGTCTATATTTTTCAAGTTCATTTCCGAGCATTTCCAAAAAGCTTTTTCCTCGATATTTTGGAGCTGTCAACCACACGAGATGAATGACACCCAATGCATGGATGAGTTGTTCCTATGTCTAAAGTCAGCTGATGATGGAGCTTTAAATGAAGAAGTTCAACCTTGCAACTACTATCCTAGGGGAGTTTGTTCCAATGGGGACATTGCATAAATTAAGTGTGGGGTAGGGGGTTGGTTGGTTACACTAGTTAAATTTTGAAATTTTTGCATAAAATTTGCTAGGATTAATTTAGAAAATTTTGGTAAAGCAATTAGGGATCATGCTAGTATTATATTTGATGATTGCATGAAAACCCAAATGTTTAGTTGAGCCTATATACGTTCTAGTGCATTTGTGGCTTCCTTATTCCAGTGAAATCATGGGACAAAAACACGACCTCGCTTAGTTTGAAGGATGCAATATGTTTAGCATCGTGTACCAGAAATGTATCTGGGAAAATTATTATCGTTAACCAATAAAGGTTGAAGTTGAGCGCCCTTGCTTAAGCATGTAGGTTTTGAGTGAAAAAAAAAGTGAGTTACATGTTAAAAAAAAAAAAAGAGAGAATTACAAGAAAAAGTTTGAAGAATTTTTGGAGCATCAAAGTTAAGTATGAAATTAGAAGATCGAAAATTCCGAAGAAATTCAAAAGGTTGAAGATACCAAAAATCAAACAAAAAGGTGGTGAATTCAAAGAAATTAAAGATCAAATGTCAAAGAAGTGAAGAATTCCAAAGAGCTCCAATGTGGTATCACAAATTGTAATTGTCTAGATTATGTATGCTTGGGTTGCTCAACCAAAAATACCTTGAGGTTAAGAGGTTTTCTGAGGATGGATTCGGAGGGATGCATAAAATGAGCATTGTTCGGAAAAAGTGGGCGAATGTTTATGAGGATTGTGAGTATTTGGAGTATGGGGGGTTCTTTAGGAAAAATTTTAGACACAAATGCATGCGTTGCGGTCTTGGCATAATGGCTGGGTTCGATTGGGATTGTTTTATATGATTCTGATGTGTTAAAATTTAGTTTTGCTTGGGGGCAAGCAAAAGTCAAGTGTGGGGTATTTTGATATGGGCATATTTAGTTATAAACTTCATGCATTATCTTAATACTTTATGTTGATTTTGTCTCATTTAATGAACAAAAGGTGCTTAATTAGATTAAATATTTCATTTTCAGCAACAAATACATGCTCGAAAGGAAAATGAAGCGGAACTAGCGATTGGACGCATGGATCTTGGATTTTGAAGAAAGAAGGATGTTGCTGGACAGCTTGACCCCTCGTCAGTGTTTTGGCCATATCTCATGAACCGTAACTCTGATTGATGAGATTCAAAATGTTCTGAAAACTAGACACAATTTCGGATGACTTTCGTGTTTTAAGAAAATGCTGATTCGAAACGTACTCGGAGAGTAGGGCCGATTACTCGCCGAGTTGGTCAGAAGTTTCGCGATTCTGGACGCGCTGACTTGCCGCACACGGGTTTTAAGTGATGGACTCGCCGAGTAGGTCAATGGACTCGCCGAGTAGCCCCTGTTTTGCGAAAATCTATATAAAGGGACTTTCAGATCGATACCCTAGGAGGGAGATGAACCCTTGGAGGCCAATTGTCGACTAAAGGTGCTGCTAGAGCGTGGGAAGCAAGGGAATCAACCCTACATTCAATTTTAAGGAGAATCAAGTCAAAATCAAGTTTAATCTTACCTAATCTCTTGTTTGAACTATGTTTTTACCAATTGATTTCGTTTTTGTGCTTGTTTCCATTGTAATGATGAGCTAAAAACTCATAACTTCTGTTTAGGTAGATGAATTTGTGAACATGGATTGATTATTTGATTAGGATTAATTTTAATTGGTGATTATGTTTTATTAAGCTTGTTAAAGAACCTTATGTGTTAACAATAACTATTCTTCTGTTAATAAATCAGTAATTAAGTTGTATGAGCATCTCTTAGTTGCTAATTTCATATGATTTACGTGACCACATAGTTGTATGTCTAGGAATAACGAATGTGAAACTAGAATTAACTTGAAGATAGGTAAGTTAATGTGTGAGCTTGTGTGATACACCATCAACAAGAGGTTAATTTAATCACCAATTTGATTAGCTAATTACAAGTCTTTCTAAACCCGAATCAACAAACTAGGAAATTCATTAATTTAGACAACTGGCCATTGCTTGAATTAATATGTTTTCTAAGGATTAGCTATAACGAATGTGAATCTAATCACTTTAGTCGGTAACCAATGAAGAATTAATCCGATATATTTACCATAAAATCATCCATGGGAACAAATGAGTCGAACCTAAACAGAAGTCCTCTTTATTATTGAATTTAGTTGATTTTTATTTGCTTAGCTCTTAGTTTCTTCGTTTAAGTTTTAGTTAATTGTTTAAGTTTCTAGTCTTGTAAAACTAGAGAAAACCCCCTTTTTGTTATTTGTTTTATTTAGATAATAATAGCATTTATTTTAATTGTTTACCATTCCCTGTGTTCGATACCCTACTTGCTTGAACTATATTACTAATCGATAGGTACACTGCCTTTTGTGTGTTTATTTTGTGTCTAAGTTAGTAGGATTAAAACTAGTTGGTTTTACACACATCATCATGCCCTGAAGTAGTGCCCCACATTTATGATATAGTGTGTATGTAGTGTATGTACTAGTGTAGAGTATGTCTCCCCTGATCCTTATCATACTAAGTTCCTTAGTATAGTATATAGTATGTATGAATAGGGTGTACTAGTAAATGTTCTCTCTGTCCAGTGAGTAGTATGTTCTCTCTGACTCTCATTATAGTATGTTCAGTTGTATAGTGTAGTGTACGTATTGTTTATAGTGTGTATTGACTCATGTATAAAGTGACTCTTTGTATGTTTCTTTGTACTAGAAATAGTAAGTAGTATACCTCTAAACTATACCTATTATAGTTTAATAGTAATGTTGTGTGTATATCTGAGTGTATTGAAATAAGACAATAAGCTTTTATGTCTATACATATATACATGATATATAACTAAGGATGAAACGACACTCGGACAAACAATAGGGGACTCTAATCCCACAACTAAACAAGGAACATGAAATAGAGCGTATTATCAGTCCTATGTCCTTCAAACCTTACTTATATAACTATATATGTATTGGACATGATTTGACAGTATATGAGTTTAAAGAGTTTTGAAAGTAAAGTTTTGGAAACTAAATCTAAGTTTTATTAAGAGTTTAACATATAAAAGTGTTTGGAAATCATTTTGAAGTAGTTTTGTTGACAAGACAGTTTAAAGCATAGTAAATCCATTTGTGTACTAGTTATTGATCACATGTGATTGATATAATAACTAGTATGATTCAACTTGTATTCCCCCATAAAAGCATTTAAAAACATTTAAAAGGCTAATTAAGGGGGTATGAACTCACCTATAGTGAGTGATGTGACGGTACGATCAGTTTAGGAGGTTGAGTGTCAATTATGGACTTGAGCACAAACGAATCATATTAACCATATAATGACATATGTGTGTATACAATTAGCATTTTAAACAACTAATTAATGAATTGGGACCACCTTAGGGGCTATTAAACACTTATATTGAAGTGTTACAATCATATATGATTGTATATAAGGGGTGTATGGCTATACAAGGGAGTGTATGGTCAAAATACACCATAGTGGTGTGTGTGCGGCCAGGGTGTGTGTGCAGCTGTACACTCCTTATGAAGTGTGTCAAAATGTATTTTAAGGCCTTAGAACTCATCTAGGAAGGTTTCTCGCTTCATGTTCTAGCCTTATATGGAGTTTATTGCCATTTTAGGACCTAAAAGGGGTGTGTATGGTTGCACATGGTGTGTGCGGCCGTACACTCATAAAGATTGTGAGAAATAGCGTTTTTCCAGCAGAACTTCAAGTGTTCTTGGCCTATAACAAGCTATGATAGGTGTTTACACGATCTAGAGGCTTAGAAGTATAGTTAAACTCAAAAAAGTTTAGTATGTGTTCTTGGTGTTCTTAGTGTTCTTGAGGATTTGACACCAAAAATGTGTTTCCATGGATCTAGGTGGGGAAGAAGGCTAGTTAAGTTCAAGTACCAACAAATCATAGGAAGTATTACTTACTTTTATGAAGAACAAGATGAAGATTTGGATGATACTTGAGAGCAAATGTGTTCCAGCTTTGAAGGAGTGAGAGAGTGTTCAAAAATGACTAAGGCTGACTTATATAGGTAGGAGTGTGTGGCTAGGTTGGGTGTGCGGCCGCACACACCTGTGTGTGGCCGTACACTCAAGTGTGCGGCCGCAGACTCCTTGTATTGGAGTGTTTGGCCCGATTTTGCTTGATATGCATCGCGTTATCCCATTTCTAGGCACCTACGTTAATCGTACTAGGTTTAGAACATTTAAATAGACCCTAAACAGTGTTTAAAGATAGAAAAACGAGTCTAATTTGGATTGAATTGATCTATTGTTCAAGATAGAAATTTCGGGTTGTCATATCGTACAACCACCAATGTAGATACAGGTGCTTGTCAATCAACTTAGGTGTCGTCTACATCAAATCAACAAGATGTAGTAAACAAATCAACTGGTACACCAATGACAACCACAACAGTCAATGAAACAGCAACGACACCGCCTCTTCCTGCTGATACTACCACCATTCCACCGGTCATTGACACCCCACCAACCTCTGTTCCATCGTCATTAGGTATTACAACTCGTGGTCGTGCAAGAAAAGTTTTTCCTCGGATATATTTTGATGAGACGGTAACATATGATCCCAATAAACGAGCTTTCCTTACACTCCGTACTCCCTACCGACTGGCACTCACTGAGCCCTCATGGAAAAAAGCCACGAAAGCTGAATTCAATGCTCTTCACTAAAATCAGACATGGGATTTTGTCCTTCGACCTCCTAATGTCAATATACACAGCTGCAAGTGGATTTTCAAAGTCAAGCAAAATCCAAACAGTTCTATTGACAAGCATAAAGCACGTTGAAACATGTCGAAAATATAGCCCAAAAATTTCATTTTAATTCATTAGTAAAAACCATCAATATCATCCATCACATAAAAGTCATAAACCATGTATCTCAAAATATCATAATATCTATGAAATATATCAGAGTATAAACATCCCAGGCTGAACAAATGGTGTATGCACTGCAATCATCCCAAGCTCTTCCCCTTGCTACCAAAAGTACCTGAAACCAAAATTGCAAACTGTAAGAATGAAGCTTAGTGAGTCTCCCTAAACTACCACATACCGTACACATGTCACATAAACATAATCGTGGGCCCTGCCCTGCTACATCGGACCACGCCCGGTATCGGGCCCCGCCCGGCTTCGAGCAAAGCTCAGCATACACATGATCATGTAAACTATTACATAAACATAATCACATAACCATAAACATATAAACATAACATTGGGCCTTGCCTGCTACATCAGGCCTCGCCCGACATCGGCTTGCTGGCATCGGGCCCCGCCTGTCATCCGACAGCATCGGGCCCCGCCTGTCATCCGACAGCATCGGGCCCCGCCCGAAATCGGACCAAAGTCCGGTATACATATAAAATATCTTCAAGCATATAACATACACATAACATAAACATATAAACCTTTCCCGAGCCCCGGCCGACATCGGACCGAAATCCGGAAACATACTAACATTCCTTAGGAATCGCCCCGACATCGGACCAAAGTCCGGAAACATACAAATACAAACACATGCAAGAATCACAAAGACATCAAGCATACAAGAAACTTGGGACCTCCCCCACATCAGATCGAAACCCGGAAAAGCATATAAACCTACACCGGGCCCCACCCGACATTAGACCGTAGTCTGGAACTACTACTAACTAAACGGGCCGACCTTGGTGCCTTTGACCCATTCCTAGTGGAAGAGGACTCACCTCACACTACTAAAGTACCTGTAGCACCTGGTTCCTGGTACGTGAGTTTTGCCTTAGTAATTGTGTTTTTGGTCGTGGACTCGGCGAGTTGGAGGCCCGACTCGTCGAGTAGAGACGAGACTTTGCGGCGCGGATAAGATGGCGACTCGACGAGTCCATGTTAGGGACTCGGCGAGTCTGCGCTGTTTGATGAAACCCTAATTTCAAAGGGTTTGCACCCTATTTAAACACCCATTTGCGCCCCAACTCCACCCCATTCACCCCCAAAAGCTCTCCATACGTTCTAGCTCTTATTCTTGTGAGTTTGAGGCATTTTAGTGTGTGTTCTTGAAGATTTTGAGAAGGAAGTGGAGTAGATCAAGAGGAAGGGAAGGAAGCCAAGCATCTTAGTGTCCTCTCAGTGATTTCCTTGAGGTAAAACTCGTTTTCCCCTGTCTATATGCTTATAACTCCATTAAAGTCTTCCTTGAGCCCTTCCCCAAGCTTGTATGTGCATCATATTTTGTAATAAGTTGATTGGCCTCTAGATCTAGGCTTGGTTGAGCTATAGGAGCTCATATCTACTACCTTTATGGACCCATATTGCATGAAGACCTTAGATCTACTCTTTTGGTGCATTTTGAACCCTAAAACCCTCATGGATGAATATCTACACATAAAGCTGGAAACTTTACGTGTTATTCATGCTCTAGAAACCCAGATCTATGAATGGAATGGACTAGATTTGAGCAAAATCGCGTATATGGCTCTTGCATGAAACAGACTCAGCGAGTCGCTCATCTGACTTGGTGAGTCTAGTCGCGAGTCTTTGAGATTATCCCCTTTTAGTTGTGTCGAGTTGTGTAGTGAGTCCAGGTGGACTCAGTGAGTTGGAAGCTAAAACTCACCCATAACGAACTCGACGAGTCGATGCCCTGACTCGGCGAGTTCAAGGCAATCTCCTTAGATCAAGATCAGACTCGGCGAGTTGTTCATACGACTCGGCGAGTCACAGTATAAATTGTTCATCGAATGAAGATGAACTCGACGAGTTGTTCGTACAACTCGGCGAGTAGGATGAAGGACTTGAACATTAGTTGGAAGGAGAACTCGTCGAGTCAACGCCTAACTCGACGAGTAGAAACAGAATCCAGGTCAGTCGTTTGGACATGGACTCGACGAGTTGGCGAGCCGACTCGGCGAGTCGGGTCAACTGGAAGTTGACTCTGACTTTGACTTAGGGCATGATCAAGGGTAAAATGGTCGTTTTACCCAAAGGACAGTTAGCAGTTTTTGACTAAGTGTTTGGTGGGAATTACAGCCGGAGTATTTCTGGAGCAGCAGCAGCAGACAGACAGACTATTCCCACACAGATCAACAACTACTCTGAGGTGAGTTTTCCTTCCAGTAGGAACGGGTCTACGGCACCAAGCCCGACTCGTGTAGACGAGATGTTAGCACTAGAGTGTGGGCTGAGCCCGTATTTCTTGGGTTAGTTGATTATGATATATGTGTCAGTATGATAGAGTTGTCTATACTTGTTGTATGTGTGATACCTGTATGTTATGGATTAGCGGTTGAGTGTGGGAAAGGCCTGTATCTCTCCGAGAGTGGAGTATGGGCTAGGCCCGTATCTCCCAGGTATTAGTGTGTGGGCGAGGCCCGTAACTCCTAGTTGAATGTTGTATGTTATATGCTTGTATGGTATGAGGTATTATGCGGGAGCTCACTAAGCTTTGTGCTTACGGTTTTCAGTTTTGGTTTCAGGTACCTCTTCAGCTAAGGGAAAAGAGCCGGCGCGGTAGCAGCATATCACACATACGCTTTTGTTTTTCCGCACTATGGATTTTCTGGGATGTACTCTGAATTCTTATTATGATGTCACCGGTTTTCAGACAGGGTTTATTATCATGAATGTTTTGTAATGATGTTTTACGTTTTAACCTAAATTAAAAATGAAATTTTTAACCTGTAATTTTGGGGTGTTACAAGTTGGTATCATAGCCATGGTTTGAGGGATTCGGACACACCTTCGGGGGTGTCTGAACTCAAATCGAGGGATTAAAAGATTTTCTAAAAGAAATGTTTTCTAGAAATTAAGAAAAGAGTTTGAGAAAGAACGAATTGTGTGATGTGCGCGACCGGCCGAGCTCAAGTAAGTATTCCCCAAAATACCCATACAAGTTTATGTTATGTTTATCAGCTTTTGTAGAGCAACATGCTAGAATAGGACTAAGGGTCTAGGAGTGATGCCTTATGTGCCTGCTTTATGTGTCTCAGCTGTATGAGAATTGCATGCTAGTATTGAGTAGACAGCAAGTAGGATAGCCTGATTAGGTTATGCCTGATGGTATGAGCTTAGCATTGTATGCTAGTACAGTTCCTGTAAGCAAATAGAGCTGACTGAGATTGTTACCCTTGTTTGAATGTTGCTTGCTTCGTGCTATGTGGGACTATGAATAATGGGAGTTAACCATTAGACGAATACGTCACATCACATGTGATCAGGTTTGAATAATCTTAGAGTGTCGGATTTGATCCTACTGCATAACTCTTGTTTGAGTTCAACCGTTGTAGGAACGAGTCGGGTACTCGAAGGATTATCTGAGCCTAATCACAGGTGATGGTATTCGGGTAGTGGCTAATTGGCATTACAAGGAGGCCTGCAGCAGCTGAGGACTGGATAGGGAAGAATCAGAGATTTCCCTAGGGAAAGCCTAGGATGAGTATAACAGTGCTCAGTGGTAGTGAAAGGGACCTGGTGGAGTCAAGGCAGTCCTTGAAAAAGGTACGGATAGATGTGGAAGGTAGTATGGGCCCGTAATACTGAAAGTAGAGGATCCGTACCCGAACCAAGGAAGGCCAAGATAAGACCAGGGAACTTGTGGTAGTTGTGATCCCTCAAGAAGTATCAATATCACTAACGATTGTTACTTATGTATTGCAGAATGGTGGTACTACGATCGAGGCCGATAGATGGCGGTTCAGGAGAGGGGTCATGTTTAGGATCAGGTTCCGAGCCAGTGGATGAGGGACTATGCGAGTTCATCGCGTCAGAGATCACCAGGGGTATCCTTGAGTCGACCCCCATTATCTTCGGGTCGATCAAGGAAGGGATAATTGAGTTGATGGAAGATCGCCTTCGGTCATTCAGGAGTGATATGGCATCTATCCAATCAGGATCTCGCACACTGCCCTTCAAGGACTTCAGAGTCAGTGGTGTGTCAGATTTTCACGGGGCGAAAGACCCCATAGCTGCTAGATGATGGATTGACGACATTGAGTCTGCACAGATGATTAGCTTCTGCCCTGAGGGGTCGAAGGTGAGGTTCGCAGCGGGGTGTTTACGAGATCGAGCTAGGGATTGGTGGGAGTCCGTGGGGGACTCATTGGGAGCCTCGGCTGTCGAGGCTATGACCTGGTCGGACTTTGCGACCAGGTTCAAGGCAGAGTTTGCGCCAGCCGTCGAGCTTCAGCAGCTGGCCAGGGAGTTATTGGATATGAGGCAGATGACGGAGACTGTGGTGGAGATCACCGCCAAGTTCCGGGAGAGGGCTTTGTTGGTGCCCCAGTATGCAGGTGATGAGGATATGAGGAGGACCCGTTATCATGACATGCTACGGGCTGACATCCGGGAGCATGTTAGCTTTTCAGCTTGCCCTACCCTGGACTCCATGATTGCCAGGGCTAAGGAAAGGGAGATCGATTTAGAGCACATCCGGAAAAGGAAAGCAGAGGCGGGGCAGGCGGTTAGGGCTTTGGGGAAGAAGCCCAAGGGATCAGATCGGAGGCCGAAAGGCCAAGGGGGACCGGGCCGCTGCGAGAAATGCGGCAAGACACATGAGGGAGCATGTCGGATGGGATCAGTAGGCTGCTACAAGTGCGACAAGATAGGGCACTTTAGCAGGGATTGTACTACTCCTGTTTCGGCTATACATACATCTGAGTTGTTGTGTTTCTACTGCAACTAGAGGGGCAACAAGAAGGCCAATTGCCCCCAGTTGACAGTTGCAGCGTCAGTAAAGGCGCCAGCTCCAGCGACCCTGCGGATCACGGATGGCCGGCAGGGCAAGGCAGAGGCTCCAGTGGTAAGGAGTCGGGCCTTTCAGCTGACTACCGAGGAGGCACGTGCCGCACCCGATGTGGTGACGGGTATGATTCTTTCCCTCTGTTTTATTTTTATGATGTTATGATATTGATACGTGCTCCGTGTGTATATGTATGCATTAGGATCATTCCATGTGAACGACATCCCAGTTCAGGTGTTGTTCGACTCGGGTGCATCCCGATCATTTGCTTCACTTGCGCTTAGCAAGAAGTTTCCTGAGTCATCGGGCGAGTTAGATTGCCCTTTAGAGGTAGAGATTGCTGATGATCGATCGGTGCGAGCATCGATGTTATTTCGAGATTGCGTATTGCGTTTGTTTGAGGAGCGCTACTTGGTAGACTTGGTTCCCATTCCGTTGTGTGGGAATAAGGTGATTATAGGCATAGATTGGTTGAGCCCTAATGGGGTGGTGATAGATTGTGCACAGCAGCTAGCGAGTCAGGACCCCAGTTGGGGGAGAGTTAGTGATTCATGGCGAGAGGCCACATTGTGGACCCACGGAATGTTCAGCAGCGAGGGCTAGACGATACCATCAGCAGGGATGCGCAGGTTATGTTGCGTACGTGATGGATACCCGGGAGGCGGGTAAGGCGACGGTGAGCGAGGTTCCGGTGGAGCGAGATTTTGCAGATGTCTTTCCGGAGGAGCTTCCAGGGATACCTCCGGAGCGACAGGTGGAGTTCAGGATTGACCTCGTTCCTGGTGCGGCTCCGATAGCCAAGGCACCATATCGGTTGGCTCCTCCTGAGATGCAGGAATTGTCTACACAGATGCAGGAGCTGTTAGACAAGGGATTCATTCGACCGAGCAGTTCGCCCTGGGGAGCCCCGATTCTGTTCGTGAAAAAGAAGGACGGGTCGCATCGGTTGTGTATAGATTACCGGGAGCCGAACAAGGTAACGGTGAAGAACCGTTACCCATTCCCGAGGATTGATGATCTCTTTGACCAGCTTCAGGGAGCATCTTGGTTCTCCAAGATTGATTTGCGTTTGGGTTATCATCAGATGAGGGTCAGGGAGGAGGATACGCAGAAGACCGCATTCTAGACGCGCTATGGCCATTATGAGTTCGTGGTGATGCCGTTTGGGCTCACCAATGCTCCTGCCACATTCATGGACCTCATGAACCACATATGCAGACCAATGCTGGATCGGTCTGTGATAGTCTTTATCGATGACATCTTGGTTTATTCCAAGATGCAGGAAGAGCATGAGGAGCATCTGAGGGAGGTATTGGAGACCCTGAGGAGGGAGAGCTTGTATGCCACGTTCTCCAAGTGTGAGTTTTGGTTGCGCGAGGTGCAATTTCTCGGACACCTTGGCAACTAGAACAGGATTCTGGTCGATCCGGCCAAGGTCGAGGCCGTGATGAGATGGGAGGTTCTGAAGTCTCCATCTAAGATTTGGAGTTTCCTAGGATTGGCAGGCTATTATTGGAGGTTCATTCAGGATTTCTCCAAGATAGTCGTACCCCTATCACGGTTGACGAAGAAAGCCGTGGTCTTTCGGTGGGGAACCGAGCAGCAAGCTACGTTTGAGACACTGAGACAGAGATTGTGCGAGGCGCCGATCTTAGCCGTGCCAGAGGGCGTAGAAGATTTTGTGGTTTATTGTGACGCGTCCATTTCAGGGTTGGGCGCGGTACTGATGCAAAGGGGGCATGTCATTGCCTACGCTTCGAGGCAGCTCAAGCCTCACGAGACGAACTACCCAACGCATGATCTGGAATTGGGGGCGGTGGTTTTTTCCCTCAAGATTTGGCGACATTACCTCTACGGGGTTCGAAGTACCATCTACACGGACCACAAGAGTTTGAGGTACCTCATGGATCAGCCGAATCTGAACATGAGGCAGCGTCGGTGGTTGGATGTGGTGAAGGATTATGATTGTGAGATCCTTTACCACCCGGGGAAGGCCAACGTGGTGGCCGATGCGCTTAGCCGCAAGGCGGCACCGATCAGAGATATTTGCATGAGGATGACCGTAGTGAATCCCCTGTTGGAGCAGATTCAGGAGGTTCAACATGAGGCCATCAAGGAGGAACATCGGAAGAGCGAGCGTGTGGTGGGTCGGGTTTCCTCCTTTGATTATGATAGCCGAGGACTATTGACACTACACCGTAGGGTGTGGGTGCCGTATCACGGGGGTGTGTGCCAGATCTTTATGGAGGAGGCGCACAAGTCCCGATTCTCTATTCATCCCGGGGCGACGAAGATGTATAGGGATCCTCGTCCAGATTATTGGTGGCCCTGAATGAAGCGGGATGTGGCATGGTACGTCGAGCGGTGCCTGACCTGCAGGAAGGTCAAGGCCGAACATCAGAGACCGCATGGCAAGATGCAGCCGTTGGACGTCCCGTTGTGGAAATGGGAAGATATCACGATGGATTTTATAACAAAGCTTCCCAAGACCGCGCGGGGAATGGATTCGATTTGGGTCATCGTGGATCGATTGACCAAGAGTGCTCACTTTATCCCGATTCAGGAGAGCATATCGGCCGATATCTCCATCAGGGAGATAGTAGCGCGGCACGGGGTGCTAGTGTCAGTGATATCAGACCGAGATGTGCGATTCACTTCCAGATTTTGGAAGAAGTTTCATGACGAGTTGGGCACTCGTTTGCATTTTAGCACCGCCTTTCACCTGCAGACGGATGGTCAGAGCGAGCGGACCATCCAGACTTTGGAGGATATGTTGCGGGCATGCATGTTAGATTTCGGTGGTAGATGGGATACCTATCTTCCCTTGGCTGAGTTCTCATACTACAACAGCTACCACGCGAGTATTGACCGTCCCCCATTCGAGATGTTATACGGACGGAGGTGCAGGACCCCGATATACTGGGGTGAAGTTGGCCAGAGGGTCATGGGGAGCACCGAGGTGGTGCTTGAGACGACTGAGAGGATCCAGCAGGTTCGGAGCAGGCTTCAGACTGCTCAGAGTCAGCAGAAAAGTTACGCCGACAAGCATCGATCCAACTTGGAGTTCCAAGTCGGGGATATGGTTCTCCTGAAGGCATCGCCTTGGAAAGGCGTCATTGGATTCAGGAAGCGGGGCAAGTTGGGCCCGAGATTTATTGGACCGTTCAGGGTTGTAGCCCGGGTGGGCAAGGTGGCGTATAGATTGGATCTGTCGATCGAGCTCAGCCAGATCCACAGCACTTTCCCTGTCTCTTAGCTGTGGAAGTGCTTAGTGGATGATTCAGTAGTAGTACCATTGGAGGATATTCAGGTTGATGAAAGCCTGAATTACATTGAGCGCCCAGTCGCAATCCTCGACCGGAAGTCGAAGGATTTGAGGAACAAAAGGGTGGAACTAGTGAAGGTGCAATGGCAGCACCGCAAAGGTTCGGAGTGGACTTGGGAGCCGGTAGAAGAGATGATGGAGCATTACCCTGAGCTGTTTCAGGATCGAGTGGCAGACTTCGAGGACGAAGTCTAAAATAAGTGGGGGAGATTTGTAGCACCTGGTTCCTGGTACGTGAGTTTTGCCTTAGTAATTGTGTTTTTGGTCGTGGACTTGGCGAGTTGGAGGCCCGACTCGCCGAGTAGAGACGAGACTTTGGGGCGCGGATAAGATGGCAACTCGATGAGTCCATATTAGGGACTCGGCGAGTCTGCGTTGTTTGATGAAACCCTAATTTCCAAGGGTTTGCTCCCTATTTAAACACCGATTTCCATGAGGTAAAACTCGTTTTCCCCCTGTCTATATGCTTATAACTCCATTAAAGTCTTCCTTGAGCCCTTCCCAAAGCTTGTATGTGCATCATATTTCGTAATAAGTTGATTGGCCTCTAGATCTAGGCTTGGTTGAGCTCTAGGAGCTCAGATCTACTACCTTTATGGACCCATATTGCATGAAGACCTTAGATCTACTCTTTTGGTGCATTTTGAACCCTAAAACCCTCATGGATGAATATCTACACGTAAAGTTGGAAACTTTACGTGTTATTCATGCTCTAGAAACCCAGATCTATGAATGGAATAGACTAGATTTGAGCAAAATCGCGTATATGGATCTTGCATGAAACAGACTCGGCGAGTCACTCATCTGACTTGGCGAGTCTAGTCACGAGTCTCCGAGATTGTCCCCTTTTAGCTGTGTCGAGTTGTGTAGTGAGTCCAGGGTGGACTCGGTGAGTTGGAAGCCAAAACTCACCCATAACGGAACTCGACGAGTCGATGCCCAGACTCAGCGACTTCAAGGCAATCTCTTTAGATCGAAATCAGACTCGGCGAGTTGTTCATACGACTCGGCGAGTCACAGTATAAATTGTTCATCGGATGAAGATGAACTCGACGAGTTGTTTATACAACTTGGCGAGTAGGATGAAGGACTTGAACATCAGTTGGAAGGAGAACTCGTCGAGTCAACGCCTAACTCGACGAGTAGAAACAGAATCTAGGTCAGTCGTTTGGACATGGACTTGATGAGTTGGCGAGCCGACTCGGCGAGTCGAGTCAACTGGAAGTTGACTCTGACTTTGACTTAGGGCATGATCAGGGGTAAAATGGTCATTTTACCCAAAGGACAGTTAGCAGTTTTTGACTAAGTGTTTGGTGGGAATTACAGTCGGAGTATTTCCGGAGCAGCAACAGCAACAGATAGACTATTCCCACACAGATCAGCAACTACTCTGAGGTGAGTTTTCCTTCCAGTAGGAACAAGTCTACGGCACCAAGGCCGACCCGTGTAGACGAGATGTTAGCACTAGAGTGTGGGTCGAGCCCGTATCTCTTGGGTTAGTTGATTATGATATATGTGTCAGTATGATAGAGTTGTCTATACTTGTTGTCTATGTGATACATGTATGGTATGGGTTAGCGGTTGAGTGTGGGAAAGGCCCGTATCTCTCCGAGAGTGGAGTGTGGGCTTGGCCCGTATCTCCCAGGTATTAGTGTGTGGGTGAGGCTCGTATCTTCCGGCTAGCAAAATGTGGGCAGAGCCCGTATCTTCATGAGTGTGGGCGAGGCCCGTAACTCCTAGTTGAATGCCGTATGTTATATGCTTGTATGGTATGAGGTATTATGGGGGAGCTCACTAAGCTTTGTGATTACGGTTTTCAGTTTTACCTCTTCAGCTAAGGGAAAAGAGCCGGCGCGGTAGCAGCATATCACACATACGCTTTTGTTTTTCCGTACTATGGATTTTCTGGGATGTACTCTGAATTCTTATTATGATGTCATCGGTTTTCAGACGGAGATTATTATCATGAATGTTTTGTAATGATGTTTTACGTTTTAACCTAAATTAAAAATGAAATTTTTAACCGGTAATTTTGGGGTGTTACAGTACCGCAGACAAAACCCTAGTTGTTGGATGATAGATTCTCAAATCTATCAACATCAAAATAACACCTAGTCAATAATTGGGTCCCAACTGTGACAACCCGATATTTAATTTCTATGTAAAGACTTAAAATCCCAAGTATTGTAACCACTTTCGAAAATAATGAAATTATCTTTGAAAATAAAATGTACAAAAAGTCTCTATTTTGGTTACCTACCATGTTAGATATCATTAAACCGTGAGCATACATGAAAAGAACGTCCAAATATGACTTCGTATGAGGAAGTTATGATTTTTCCAAGTTAAGTATAGCAGTAGACAGCTAAAAACTCGAAACAAAGATCGAGCGACTTTTGGCCGGAACGACCTAAATGAGAGTCGAAGGTCTGGAAAAAACAGATCCTACGCCTGGATATAAAGAACGCCTCTATGCCCTCCCATCAGATCCTTCATCCGAGGATGCGGTAAGCAGTGATGTAGGGGTACGCCCCGCGTAACCCCGTACGCCAGCGTACCGAGGAGGTTCCCAGCCCTTATAAAAGGGATGCGAGGGTTCCGTGGAAATTACATATTTTCTCTCATCTTTCTTGCGTTTTGCCTCGTTTTCCGTGCATGTGCTATCCTGAAGCCCTGGTGTCCATACTCAAGTCCCGAAGGTCGTTTGTGCTCCTGAGATTCCCGAGAATCCTGAGAAAATCCATTTTCTCGAGTCAAAGTTATGCTCGGTTTTTATCTTGCCTTCTTCGATCTTTCAAGTGAGTTCATACCCCTATAAACTACGTTTTTAAATGTTTTATAAATGCTTTTTATACAATATTAAGGGGGGAATGCAAGTAAAACACACGGTTATTATCGTGTGTAACTTAATGATTCACTATATAAACTTTTTATCTAAGTAATCATATGTGATTCAAAAACTACTACAGGAGTATTCTCGTATGAAATATATACTTTCAAAGACACCTTGTCTTGTGGAAATAAAACGTGTTTATATATATATATATATATATATATATATATATATATATATATATATATATATATATATATATACAAATCAAATGCTCCATTTTACATTAGGTATATCTGAACAGTTAAGTCACTTTACATGTTATACTTCACATAAAGAGTGAGCAGTACACTAGGGTTTACTATATGAACGAAACACACTTTGAAGAACTATAATAGGTATAGTTTACGAGGAAATCATGAACATTTACATACTAGGTACACTACATCAAAGAAGATATTTTCTTACACCAGAACAAATGGATATTTTCATACGTAAATCTGTTTTATACTAAATTTTGTGAGACATTTCACGTACTTTTAAGTATGCATTTTAAGTCCTGTATTATATACCATAATCCCTTGTAGGGAGAGCATGATACTTTTGTATAGATCTATACGGGATTGATAATCCCACACCTAAGTTGTTAGCTACAACTAGGCCGGCAGGCCTGGGGTGACAAACGTCATAACTTTCCAACGCCTGAAGAACGTTGATATAGGCATCCTGGTCAAATAACATGGTTATAGGACTCACATGGAGTATTAAAAACACATTGATATACGGGGTTTTTCAAATGCCTTAACGATTTGCACATAAAACTACTATTTTAGGCATGAAAATCACTATTGCATAATAGTTTTGGAACAAATCAAACAATCATCTACTATGTACAAAATATGGGATTTTCTTAAAACATTAAACGTGAACAAAACATTTTCATTCCTTTTCATATAAACATTGTCACTAAATACTTATGAACTCACCAGCTTAAATGTTGACCTACTCTTTCAAAACCACTTGTATTTCTCAGGGATTCAGTAATACAGGTAAACTGCAACTTTTGAAGAAGGGACGTTGCGGCGTTAGTTTAATTTCATTTTAAACATCATGTTGTAATTTCTTTTGAAACAAGTACCTTTCAACAATGTAAACTTTTAAATTATATATGTGATGGTTTTATTGCTTTCTTTACTATGTATTCAATTGTTACGATACTACATGAAGTCATCCACCCTCGAACGATTCCGCCGTTCTGGTTTGGGGGTGTGACACCAACACATATCCATAAGTCCATGCTTGGGGTAAAAGACTAATTTACCCCCAACTTAGCTTGATTCAAGCCCAAGGCCGAATCCAAAGGCCTAAAAGTCTAATAACGAACCAAATCCCAACATATAGCCCAATTTTCCAAATTGGGCTTAAACCCCTACATGGTCTTGCCTTAAGGCCTAACCATTTATTCTGGTCCAAACACTTAGCAATCGCATGGTAAAATATCTCATAATCATCAAGCCTCAGTTATGGCCCATCTATGGCCCAATTTTCCTAATTGGCCCCAAGCTAATCCAATAGGCCTTATCCTAAAGCCCAATCCAAATATTCTAGTCCATATGCTTGTTCTTGGATGGCCCATCAGTAGCCCAATCACCAAAGCTCTATAGAAAGGCCCAACCTAAAGCCCAAGTAAAATTAGGGGTTTCACATAAAATGGCGATTAGGGTTAAGTGTTTCTTACCTAACCCATTAATGACTTAATTCATTAAGTCCATCACTCTACCAGGACAAATAACAATATGGTCGGGATTAATTCATTATTCCAACCCAATGGTCCAAACTTGCGTGTCCCGACAATTCCAAATTAACATATACAAAATTAGGGTTTTATAAACCCTAATTAGGGTTTCCAATCCAACCATATCCTAATTAGTCCATGTGTTAAGTTTTTAGGTCAATTAACTATTAATTAAGCCGGGCACCACCCACTACCACCTCGGGTAGCGGTGGTCAATGGTGGCCCACGGTGGCGACCACCACCTCATAGTGGTGGTGATGTATTTCCTTACTCTTCCGGCCAAAATACAATATTACAACACAATATACAAATGAACACACATAGAAATAACACACACACACACACTCTGCCACCCTTATGGCGGTAGGTGGTGGTTCACGACGGCGGCCACCACTTCACGGTGGTGGTGATTATGATCTTCGGAAAATACAACACCAAAGGTACTCCAAATATCAATCCAAACGCACCCAAAAGCCCACAACCACCCGAGATGGTGGCTAACAGTGGCAGAGCGGCGATAGCTGGCGGGGAAATAGCGGTAGCAGGTTGTGGTGATGAGTTTCGTTCTGTTTCCTGTACAAGAAAAGATCTACACAGTATTATGCTTACGGGATATGATCATACACACAACAAATCATTCACACAACCACCTCCACATGGTGGTTGGTGGCGTCAGAAAGAGACGGCATGGTGGCAGCCACCATGGTTGGTAGCCATGGTGGTTTTTCTCGGGTAGTTCCGGCCAAATAACACACATGCCACACCACAAATGTCGACAGCAACATGTATACTCGAACACACACTCCCACAACCATAGCCTAGGCGATGGATGTCGCCAGAAAAGGTAGAATGGCGACCAAAAAGAAAAGAGGTTGCAGAAACGATGTATACGACTCCATCCACACCAAAAAGAATGAAGGGTAGGAGAGATAAGTTGCAGTTTGACCTTACCGGAAGGTTCTGGTCATTCACAGCCCACTCTTCATCATTCACAGCTTGAACTCCGGTCTCATCGATTTCCCGGCTATCCTCAACGTCACGACAGCATGGGATGTAACGGTGGCGTTTGTTGACGAAGCAGCAGGTGGAAACGGTGGTTGTCGGACTCGGTGATGCAAACGGCGGCTGAGGAGGGCTCCTATGGTAGTGGCGGTGACCGAAGGTGAAGAAAGAGGTGGTGGATGTTTAAGACTCCTAGGGTTAGGGTTTCGGGAGGGTTAATACCCCGAGCCCCCATAAGCATTATTTCTAAGGGTGAGCATGGTGCGGTTCGGTGTGGATTTTGAATAAAACCGCAACCGCAAATTGCGGTTTTTTAAAGCCAAAAACCGAACTGTGCGGTTCGGTTCGGTTTTGCGGTTATTTTTACGGTTTTGCGGCTATTTCGGTGCGGTTTCAGTTTTTAACCACAAAATGAGGTGGTGCAGTTTTTCGGTTAAAAAGCTGCGTTTTTTCATATTCAAAACAAAAAATATAGTCGACTTTCATTTTTTCTAGATTTTGATTGAAAATAAATCACAATTTTGGTCCATATTTATTCTTTCAAGTTGCAGTTTGTTATGTTATACTGAATTCATTTCATTCGAACAATTAACAATATGTGTAACACTTACTAACCAACATTTACACACCAAAAACTAAACAATAAAAATCATAAGATGATAAAATTGATAAATTTCTGCAATGTCTAACTTTAACATACTAAATTCAAAACATTAAACAACAATACATCTTGGTTTAAGTTTCATCCAACCACAATTCAAACTTCATCAAAGCAGTTAAATAGTACCCATTACAATTCATACTTTCTCAAAAATCCTAGACATGTTTCTATCACCAAAAAAACATACATAAACTAGCCTTAATCTTAATCCTCTTGAACATCCTTGGAAGAATTTTTATGGTCTACAAAAAAAATGAAAATAGTAGTATATAAAGTTATTAACCACCATTAATCATAATTATAATATGAAGTACAAACATATGGAAAAAAAAACCTTACCAACTTGTAAACCCGCCATCTTATTATTAAGTGAATCGCTATCTTTACTCTTCATAGTACAACAATGCTCAAGATCCACCGTGAACACCTTATTCAATCTTGTGTACAAATTAAAGCTTTTACAGTGTCGGAGTTAAGTGAACTCCTATACTTATCAATAACTCTCCCACCCATACTAAACGCCGACTCTGATGCAACCGTAGAGATAGGCATTGCTAAAACATGCCTAGCTAATGTAGATAGTGTAGAGAATTTGATTGAGTTCACTTTCCACCATCCCAAAAGATCAAACTTTTGGTCTCTTTTTCCCCTTCCATCCGCTAGGTAGATCTCCACCTCAGTCTTGGTATCTTGACCCTCATCATCAAGTTTGTCAAACTCTAGCTCCAAATTTATATCCATCTCACCAAAGCTACTTGAATTTTCACTAAGAACATTATTGCGTGTTTTTTGTACATTTGTTTTTCTGCTTTGCCTTTGTAATGGTTAAACATATCTTCAAGAGCTTAGTCACCTTTCCCAATATCTTTTTGCTTTTCTCACTACCCTTACCATAAATCAATCCAATGCAATAACTAACGTATGCAAGCTTGTTACATGGATCTAAAATAACCGCAACATAAAGTAGATAATTCATATTATCTATAGTGTCCCAATATTTGTAATACTTTTCATTCATTGATATTGCCATCTTCTTCTTTTGTTCAACTTGACTCAAGGTCATCTTAGTAATGGCGGCTTGCATCTTCACAAGCTCAGAAAAAAAATATATTCGATGTTACATACTTCGAACCATATATCTTAGTTGTAACATCAGAAAATATTTTCAAGTACTCGATCAAATTCCTATTTTAAATGCCAATATCAATATGCAAGTACTTAAATGATAAATATAAAGCAATACCAAAAAAATTAAACATACCTAGCTGGCTCCCAATCAACACCACTCGGAGCACCAAATACTTTTGGCCTTATTTTCCTTTTTCTTGTGGTTCCCTCAACATCGTCATCCGTCTCCCTGCGAAAATAAGGCCCGTAAGAAGGATCTATCGTGTAAAGCTTATCGAGAAAATAAAACAGGCACACAATGACACAATGTTAGTTTTATCACCTAAAAAAATAACATAATTATAAAACAAATAAATGTACCTTTCAAATGCATTCTCATACATTACTGTTGTTTCCAACATTAAATATGTTAAATTCCATCTCATGTCAACATTAAGAGTGGGCTTTTGTTTGGATTTTACTTCAATACGAGCAACACAGTCTTCGAAAGTTTTACACCGAGCGGGTGATGATCGTACATACGTCACTGCATTTCGAATTCTAGTGAAAAAATCAAATTGCTCTTCCGATCCATCTCTTACAACTAAATTGATGATGTGTGCACAACAACGTAGGTGCAAATACTTACAACCTAATATATCATTCGGTCCTTTCAACATCCTCTTCAAATATCTTATATCCCCATCATTTGAAGACGTATTATCCACTGTGATAATAAACACAGTCTCAATCCCCCAATTTTGTATACATTTGTAAACCAGGCTCCTAATGGTGTCACCCCTATGATTCTCTATAGGGCAAAAATTTGGGATTTTTTTTGTAAAACCCATGCATCGTCGATCCAATGTGTCGTAAGACGCATATAATGCACATTTTGAACAGATGACCATGTATCGATAGTCAGACACACTGTTTGGCCTTTAAACAACTCTTTGACCTTTTTTCTTCTTCTTCATAAATCGCCATACAATCTTGAGCAACAATCCATCTAGATTTCATTTTAAACTCGGAATTTAATTCCCACACAAACTCCTTAAAACCCTCATCATCAACAATGCTAAATGGTCGATTGTCTTTAATGCACATTTTGGCAATAGCTAATCTACATTTCTCCTGGCTAAAAGAATGCTTAGCCAAAGACACCCGCTTCCCTACCTTTTGGCTTAAAATTTAAAGTTGTTTTTTTATTTAAATCAACTTTTTTTATCTTCATAAAGGGGGATTGTCTTAAAAGAATTAACTAGATGACTGAGTAATGAAGAAGTACCATTACTTCTAGTGCCACACGCTAAAACCCTTTTACAATATACACATTCTGTTTTTTTAGCTCCTTTGACATATGGAAAATGTCTCCAAACAATGGATCATAACCTAGAGTTGTCATTATTTTCTTCTTCAATGTCACCTTCACCCGCTAATGGAACTTCAACTCCATCATCTTGTTGAGCATCGACATCAATTACACCCTCATTAGTATCCATGCTGAAATGCAAATGAAACATACAACTAAGTCAAAAACAATCAAATGAATCAACAAACATATGCAATAATAAATTATAAGTCCAGTTGCAGATTGTTATGTTGTTTCCTGTTAAGTGTTAACAATACCAGTATGAATTCTCATATAAAAATCTGCATCTTAAATTATTTTACGAATCAGAAAAAGCAAAAAAAATGTCAAATTAACATGTGAAAATTCAATTGCAGAATGTTATGTAGAATTGCAGAAGAATCAGAAATTATTTACAAAATCAAACAACACCAAGATAAATTTCAGAAATGGAACATAAGCATGCGATTTTAGACATCACAAACAATACAAAGATCAATTTCAGATTTCCAGATTATCTACAATCGATTTCAAACCTTATTCTCGGAATATTCAACAAATTAGTAAGAAATTACCAACTAAAAAAAATTTATCTCAGTTTATTTTTGGGATTCAAGAATACTAACAGATTAGAGACGCACAAAGTTCATTGTTTACCTGTAATCAAATGCGTCAGAGTTCACTGTTGTCGAAGTGTGCTCGTCATCGTCGGAGCCTTGTAGGTTTTCAGTCGATGTCGATCACTTTGCGTCTTTCAGATCATATGGTTGTTGTATCGATGAGGGTTGTGGACGAAGGTCGCACGAGGAGGCAGGAGCTGGGGCTTGGGCGGCGAATGCTAGGGCAAAAGTGCTTGTAGGTTTTCAAACAAATTGATTCTAACTTTTTGGAGTCCTGCTTCGTAGCTGTGCATTTCTTAGTTTATTTTTATTAATTAAATATAAGTATTATAAATATTTAAATAATATATTAAATTATGTGGTTTGCAGTTATTTCGGTTAATTTGGTGCGGTTATTAAACATAAAACTGAACCGCACCGCAATTTTTCGGTTTTTCAAAATTAAAAACCGCACCATCGGTTTCATTTCGGTTTCGGTTATTCAGCTTCAGTTTATGCGGTTATTTCGTTTTTTGGGTTTCGGTTTGGTTTGTACTCATCCTATTTATTTCATAATGACATAATCAATCCCTCCGTCTCCCTTTTCTTTCAAGACAAATCCACAATTTACCTTTTCAACCCCAGCCATCTAAAACCCCTTCAAATTAAGTCCAACATTTTACCAAGTAGCCCCTCCCTCTACAAATTATTTTAAATTGAAGTCCTTACGTTAACAAATGGCCCCTCCTCCACAAAACCTTTTCAACTTAGTTCCAGAATTTACCCTTTATCCCCTGCTTCCATAAATTCTTTTCAAATTTAGTCCCAATAATTTACCAAGTAGTCCCTTCCTTCATAAATCTTTACAAACCAGTCCGAAACATACACTTTTAACCCCCAACTTCTAATCTTATGATAGTTAACTCCTCGAGTTTAACATCCCAATTTTCAAGACCCAAAATTTTGCTTTTAATTAAGTAACTTATAAAGCAGTTTACTAAAAACATCATTGATATCATAACAAAACATAGTCCCGTAAGTCAAATATCATAAAACATGCCGTGGAATAATAATAATGTCAGAGTACAATCCCAAAAACATCATAGTGCGGAAATCATGTACGTGTGATGTGTTGCTACCGTGCCAGTTCCTTCCCCTTCGCTGAAAAGGTACCTTAAACAAAACTGAAAGTTATAAGCACAAATCTTAGTGAGTTCCCCCATCATATCACATACCATACAATTTCTAGCTAGCCATATCTGGGTGTCGGCCTCCCCTTCGGTCTATTTCAACCGGATAACTGCCTAGCATATCTAGGTGCTGGCCTCCCCTTCGGTCTATTTCAGTCGGATAACTGCCTAGCATATCTGGGTGTTGGCCTCCCCTTCGGTCTATTTCAACCGAATATTCGAAACTATTTCACCCCTACCACTACCACATAGAATCATAACATACTGGCACATAGAACACAATAGATAATGGCATACCAAACATATATCACTCAGACAATAATCTAACTACAAGCTCCTACTAGTGGATCGACATTGTGGCCTTAGACCGACTTCTACTGGAAGGTAACTCGCCTCAGTGTTGTGAGGCTTCTGAACCATCTTCGCTGTCGAAATCAACTCTTCTCGATTCCTACACATAACAATCTTCCTTAATTACCATTTCATGTTCAACTCAAGTTAAAGTCAAGTTCAACGCCTTTGTCAAAGTCAACTCTGGATCAAATTCAACATCTGGTTGACTCAACTCGTCGGGTTGACCCACCAACTCGTTGAGTCTTTCAAGAACTCGCCGAGTTCTCCTTCATACAAGATCAAGACTTTCTACCACTGACTCTCCGAGTTCATCCTGGAACTTGTCGAGTTCATCTTCATGCAGTTGGGACATAGTCTTGAACTCACCGAATTTTGTTCTTGAACTCGCCAAGTTCCATGATCTCCAGGCCCACAATGAACCCAACTGGCTAAGTGTTCTTCCAACTTAACACATTGCCCAATATCAGAAGAGGTTTGAGGGAATCTACAACCCAACTCACAGAGTCACATAAGTGACTCTCCGAGTCCCTCTATGTCCAAAACTGTTCAACCGACTTCAGTCTGGCTTAATGCATTCAAAACATAGATATGACCTTATTGTTGGAATAGTGTCTAAGGCTATAACTATATTCGGTGGTGCATGGTCCTTTTGGGTTGCCTTCACCATAGAAACTTGAAGGATGATTTGTTAAGAGAGAGTAAATATTATAAGGAATAATATTTAGCTATTTGATTAATATAAGTCATAAATTAATTGGTATTAATTTGGTGACTTAAAGAGATTAATTAAATAAGAGGGTATAAACTGTCAATTGTTTGATAGTTAGACTTTAGACTATAAATCCATTAGGATGGACTTTGGACGGTTTCTAAGAGCTTTAGGATAGCTCAAAATAGTCCATAAGGATATCTATGGAATGGATTTGGATAGCCTTAAGTGAAGATTATCCAATTAGGGTTTAGGGTGAAACCCTTAAGGAGTCTAAAGGTATAAATAGGCCCTTGGGGTGTGGAATTCGGGGACAATCTTTCAGAACCTAAAGCAAGGAACCTCTGGCCGAATTCCATCCCCTCTCCTCTCTCCTAAATCATCTTGCTTGCTATTGGTGTTTGTAAGCCATTAGAGGAGTGACAATTGTGACTCTAGAAGCTCCAAGACAAGAAGATCAACAAGGAACTCAAAGGTATGATTCTAGATCTGTATTAATGTTGTTGTTTAACCTAATTAGCCATTAGAAGTCTTGGATTCAAAAGCATGTTTGATAGAAAGCCTAGATCCAAGCAATAGGGTTTTGCATGCGCACATAGGAAAGTTCTTATGGCTAAAACCCAACAGTGGTATTAGAGACTAGATTGGTTTTCTACAAATTGTTGCTTGAATAACTGAAACAAACCTGAAAAATTCGATTTTTTGGTTTTGAGTCACTGACTCGTCGAGTTCCATGGTGGACTCGGCGAGTAGGCCTGACTCGTCGAGTCCCCTTGTGCACTCGGCGAGTCCAAGCGTCAGGAAGGGCCAGATTCGGGATTTCTTTGTGTTTATCTTATCCAAACTTTCCATAAACTAATTAGATCAATATGAATCCGATTTCTTGATAAATATAAGTGTTATCTTGATCTAGTTAAAGGTAATTATCAACTAATTAAATATTTAGTTTCTTTATATGATAATTGATTAATTGTTTTAATTATTTTTGGTAATTATCCTCAAAGAAATCAAAGATAAATCAAATAAAGATAATTAAGATATTAATTGTTAATTGAAATTATTTGTTATTTGATCCTCCATGTTTTTAAATGTTTAAAACCTACCCTATAGTTTTGAAATTTAAATTTGTGATTAAAAGCTTTAATTTAGACAACTTAAATTTCAAACCCTAGATTTTGAAAAGTTTAAAATACAACCCTATACTTATATGATATTATTAGAATAATATATATATGTATAACTAAATGCTAGTCTTACCGCTAGTAGGCCTCATTCACGAAGCCGATCTATAAGGTGGGTATAAGGTTGCGGCCTATAAAATGGCGCTTAATGGGTGTACACTCACACCTACCGCTTTCTTGATTGGTGGAGGGTCGTTAGCCGAACGGGTAGGATAGGGCAACCTCATCCTCTCATTAAAAGTATAATAAGAAATACGAAGTAACTAAATCTTTTTCCAAATTTCCCAATCTTAGTTACTTTAGGAAAAGTGAATTGATGCAATTCCATGAAATTACACTTTGCACCTTGCTAAGATGTTAGTGGAGCGTGTGTGGTTTACCGGCACACTAATTGGTTCTAAGCGAAGGTGGCGAAGGGTGATTCATTGTTTATCATAGTTCGATGGAGCGTGTGTGGTTTACCGGCACATCGAATAGGTGATCGTAACAATGAAGGCACCATGTAAATTTGCATGGTAATTCACACCCGCTTTGTGATCCTCGGCATCCCAGTCACAAACAAGAGGGGCATATCGAGATTTAAACATGCCATTGAATAGTTCAATGAATCTCATCCGAACCTAGGAATTCTCAAAAACACTTAGGACTAAAAGCTTAAGTTTTGTGATGGAGAATTAGTGAATCGTCATTCACTTACCTTCAATTTATTTGCATGTTGGATTACGGCATCCCTTTTCTAGTATGTAAATGTTATTGTTGGATCCTAGCCCTAATTTTCTTATTGGGTGATAATTAGGGATTCTTGTTCTAATCTATCTTTGTCCTTTCTATAGATGTCAAACGCAAACAACGCTGCTGCTAGTTCTTTCACGTTGATGAGCCTTTGCCAAAAGGTCACCTTCGATGGAACGAACTTTGGCGAATGGATAAGATACATTCGCACCATTGCTCGCTATGAGGATAAAGAGTATGTCCTCGACGAGAAGCTCGAGAAAATTAACCCCGAAATTGCTACTCCCGCTGAAATCACCGCCTTTGAAACCCATGAGCGAGATGCGACGAAAGTACATTGCATCATGATCGCCACCATGAACTCCGAGTTCCAAAAGTCCTACGAGGACATGTATCCATACGAGATGCATCAAGACTTGTTGGAGAGGTACCACCAAAACGCGAGACAAGAGCGTTACGAGATCTTCACCAACATGATTTCCGCTAAGATGGGTCATGGAGAATCTCTTACCGTGCACTTGCAAAAGATGCAAAGGTATGTCGACCGCCTTCGCAAGTTAAATGTTGACTTCGGCGAAGACTTGGCGATTGACATGGTGCTTCACTCTTTGCCTCCGATGTATAATCAATTTAGGATGACCTACCACATGAACAAAGAGGAGGTCACTCTAAGTAAGCTCCAAGGTCTCTTGAGGGTTGCTGAGAGCAATTTCAAGGACAAGTCTGTTGCACCAACTCCCAATCCGTCTGCTGCTCCTGTCTTGGCAATTGGTCAAGGGAAGGGAAAGAAGAGGAAAGCTTCTTCAAATAACTATCGAAAGGTGAAAGCCCGAGATGGTTCCTCTTCTAGTGGGACAAAAGTTGATCCCTCTAAGCCCTGTTCTAACCCGAAGGAGGCAGAGTGCCACCACTGCCACAAGATAGGACATTGGAAGAGAAGCTGCCCGGATTACCTGCAAGCCATCAAGGAAGGAAAGATCAAGCCATCTTTCGCAGGTATATATGCAATAAAATCTAACGATTCTAATCATGTTATTTCTTGGATTCTTGACACCGGTTGTGGTTATCACATTTGTTCTAATGTGCAGGGACTAAAAGGAAGTAGGGATGTGGAGCAAGGAAGGATCAATCTAATCATGGGGAACAGAAGATCGTCGCCTGTGACCAAGATTGGAGTGTATTCTTTGGTGCTTAAGAATAGTTTAGTTTTAGATTTGAACAATTGTTGCTATTCGCCAGAAATGGCTAGAAACATCATTTCATTTCATGGTTTATATAGACAAGGTTTTAGATTTTCTTTTAATAATGAGAATGGTTCTATTTTGGCTTATCTAAATGGTGTCTTTTATTTTGAAGCTATAACATGTAATGGAATATATGAAACTGTTATGATTGTTGATAACTTAGGAAATGATGTTTTGAATATTGATTCTTCCACTAGTATGGATAAAGCATCCTTGTGGCATAGTCGTCTTGGACATGTCAACAAGAAATGCATAGCCCAACTCCAAAAGGATGGAGTGTTGGAGTCATTCGACCTTAGGGAAGATGACACATGCGAATCTTGTTTACTTGGAAAGATGACTAAGTCACCCTTCATGAGTACTTGTGAAAGGGGTGAGGGACTATTAGACCTAATACATACCGATGTATGTGGACCTTTTAGATCAACCACGAAGGATGGGAACCGCTTCTATGTGACCTTTACCGATGATTATAGTAGATATGGGTATATTTATTTAATCAAGCAAAAGTCAGAAACCTTTGAAAAGTTCAAAGAGTTCAAGAATGAAGTGGAGAATCAATTGGGCAGGAAAATCAAGATGCTTCGATCCGATCGAGGAGGAGAGTACCTAAGTCTTGAATTCCACGATTATCTCAAGGAGTGTGGAATAGTTTCGCAATTGACGCCTCCTAGGACACCGCAATTGAATGGTGTGGCAGAAAGGCGTAATCGAACCTTATTGGATATGGTTCGCTCTATGATGAGTCGTGCTTCACTACCTATCCTCTTTTGGGGGTATGCCTTAGAGACTGCCTCCCATATCCTTAACCGAGTCCCTACCAAGAAGGTTGCCAAAACACCTCACGAGATGTGGACAGGGAAAGCTCCCTCGTTGGCACATATCAAGGTTTGGGGTTGCGAGGCTTTCGTAAGACGAGATACTCACGACAAGCTTGAACCTCGAAGTGAGCGATGTATTTTCATCGGCTACCCGCAAACTTCCTTTGGATATCTCTTCTATAGACCGAAAGATAATGTTATCTTTGTTGCGAGGAGAGGAGTTTTCCGAGAGCGAGAACTCATAAGCCAAGGAGACAGTGGGAGGCATATCGAACTTGAAGAGATTCAAGAATCGATAGATGAAGGAACCTCTACCGCTGGCGTTCAACCCGAGGAGGAAACTCCGGTTGAACCGATTGACGAATCCTTACCTCTTAGACGTTCCGATAGAGTTAGAGTTCAACCCCAGTTTTATGGCTTTCATATTACTACCGAAGGGGACACGTATATTAGTGATGGTACACTAGTAAATCTTGATGAATCTAATAGCTATAAGGAAGCCATGGCAGGCCCGGAGTCTGCGAAATGGAAAGAGGCGATGGATAGCGAGATCCAATCCATGTACGATAACCAAGTTTGGAATTTGGTTGATTACGTGCCCGAACGTAAGACTGTAGGGTGCAAGTGGATCTTCAAGAAGAAGACCGACGTGGATGGGAACGTACACACGTATAAAGCGCGATTGGTTGCGAAGGGCTTTACTCAAACTCCCGGAGTTGACTATGATGAGACCTTCTCGCCAGTTGCGAAAATTAAATCTATTAGAGTGATGCTAGCAATTGCCGCATTTCATGATTATGAGATTTGGCAAATGGATGTCAAGACCGCTTTCCTTAACGGAAAGTTGGCTGAGGATGTTTACATGGCTCAACCAGAGGGGTTTGTGGATCCGAAGCATCCGAATAGAGTGTGTAAGCTTGAGAAGTCCATTTATGGACTTAAGCAAGCGTCTCGCAGATGGAATCTTTGCTTCGATGAGAAAGTCAAAGAGTTTGGATTTGTACGAAGCGAAGACGAATCTTGTGTATATGTCAAAGCCAGTGGGAGTGTAGTAAGCTTCCTCATTCTATATGTCGATGACATATTACTCATAGGAAACGACATCCCGACTCTGCAGGAGGTTAAGTCCTGGCTCGGGAAGTGCTTCGCTATGAAGGACCTCGGAGAGGCTTCTTACATTTTGGGAATAAGGATAGTAAGAGAAAGAAGTAAGAGACTAATTGGACTTAGTCAGAATACTTACTTGGAGAAGGTACTAAAACGTTTTAGTATGGAAAACTCAAAGAAGGGAGAACTACCGATACAAGGAAATGCCAAGTTGAGTAAGACTCAAAGTCCGAGTACCGAAGCCGAGATAGCAGAAATGAGCCGAGTACCATACGCTTCCGCAGTTGGCTCAATCATGTACGCTATGACTTGTACTCGCCCTGATGTAGCCTTCGCTTTGAGCATGGTTAGCAGATATCAAGGGAACCCTGGCAAAGCACATTGGATTGCGGTGAAGAACATCCTTAAGTACCTTCGGAGGACGAAAGAATGGTTCTTAGTCCTTGGAGGGAGTGATAACTTGAAGGTGCGAGGGTATAGTGACGCCAGCTTTCAAACCGACAGGGACAACTATCGTTCGCAGTCGGGCTGGGTCTTTACCCTAAATGGAGGAGCAGTGACATGGAAAAGTTCCAAGCAGGAAACCGTAGCTGATTCAACGTGCGAATCAGAGTACATCGCAGCAAGCAAAGCGTCGAAGGAGGCAATATGGCTGAAGAACTTCATCGGTGATCTTGGAGTTGTACCGGCCATAAAGGAGCCTATGGAGATTTTCTGTGATAACGAAGGTGCGGTTGCCTTGACCAAGGAACCGAGGGATCATGGTAGATCTCGACATATCGATAGAAAATATCACTTCATTAGACATCGTGTAGAAGAAGGACAACTCGTAGTGAAGAGGATATCATCAGAAGATAACCCAGCAGATCCGCTTACGAAGGGACTGAGTAGGGTTAAGCACTTACAGCATGCTAGGAGTATTGGGCTGAAGGATGATATTAGCATAGATTAGATTGTATTAGAAACGTATAATAGATAAATGAAATTAACATTTGATGATTAAATAAAGAAGTTTTATTTATGAGTAAAGTTACTATCACATGTTAGTTGTTTAACTATTGTTTCACTTTGCATGTTTTGACTTCCAGAATAATTGAGTTTATTAGGAATAATCGAATTATTCAAATGGTCCACAATCGTTCATATGTTGGGAGTAGATATGAATGAAGATTGTCGTGAATTGGTGTGTAGAGTGTCTAAATGGTGTTAGACATAGCAAGAGTTGCTGCAACGTTCATGAGTGCTTACGAACTGGTTTTGAGCATTGGAATAAACCCGCGCTTGCTGGAATCACCTTATGGAATACGATATAAAAGGTGATCGCAAGACGATAATATCATATGGTCTTAAAACCTAGATATATGGTTTATTATTTGTTAATTGATTGTGCATTGATAATGCGAAAACGCATCAGTAACTTGATGTTATAAAACGCATTGTTGTGTATAGTTGGTTAATGAATAAGTAAATGCATATAAGTCGAAGTTTATCTGTAAATTTTATCATAAGAGGGTAGAAGATATATCTTGGCCACTCGATGATTTGATTTGACTTATGTGCCGGGCCCGGTCAGAACTGAATTGATGTGTTCGATTAAGTTCTATGTCAAATAAATCGAAGATCGAGAAATCTAAATGCTAGACTAACCATTCCATAGGATTGTCAGCATGATATCTAACAGAGGACTGTACGATCCCTTATCTAAAGGACAAGATTGATTAGATCAGAGTTGACAGCGTCTTTGAGAGCTACGATTGCAAACCGTATTATACTTGTATAGTTACTAGACTTATCCAAGTGGGAGACTGTTGGAATAGTGTCTAAGGCTATAACTATATTCGGTGGTGCATGGTCCTTTTGGGTTGCCTTCACCATAGCAACTTGAAGGATGATTTGTTAAGAGAGAGTAAATATTATAAGGAATAATATTTAGCTATTTGATTAATATAAGTCATAAATTAATTGGTATTAATTTGGTGACTTAAAGATATTAATTAAATAAGAGGGTATAAACTGTCAATTGTTTGATAGTTAGACTTTAGACTATAAATCCATTAGGATGGACTTTGGACGTTTTCTAAGAGCTTTAGGATAGCTCAAAATAGTCCATAAGGATATCTATGGAATGGATTTGGATAGCCTTAAGTGAAGATTATCCAATTAGGGTTTAGGGTGAAACCCTTAAGGAGTCTAAAGGTATAAATAGGCCCTTGGGGTGTGGAATTCGGGGACAATCTTTCAGAACCTAAAGCAAGGAACCTCTGGCCGAATTCCATCCCCTCTCCTCTCTCCTAAATCATCTTGCTTGCTATTGGTGTTTGTAAGCCATTAGAGGAGTGATAATTGTGACTCTAGAAGCTCCAAGACAAGAAGATCAACAAGGAACTCAAAGGTATGATTCTAGATCTGTATTAATGTTGTTGTTTAACCTAATTAGCCATTAGAAGTCTTGGATTCAAAAGCATGTTTGATAGAAAGCCTAGATCCAAGCAATAGGGTTTTGCATGCGCACATAGGAAAGTTCTTATGGCTAAAACCCAACACTTATAGGGTCCATATTACACATAAAGTTACAGAATTGATGTTCATGCATGGGGTATTTGGCTCAAATGGTCCTAAAAAGAGGTTTATAGGGTGCATTGAACTCTTATAGTAATAAAGTTGGCACCTTTATGCCATGAGAACCCTCCAAGATTCAAGATTTGACGTCAACACTCTGCATTACGCTCTAAACCTAAAGGCGACTTAGATATGACCCAAAAATGACAAGATTCAATCCCTAAAGAAGATCTAAAAAATGGGAAGTCAAGGTTGAAGCTTTTTACCTCAAACAAGCTGGAACTGCAACCAAGACTCTAGATTTAATGCCTTCTTCTTGAACCACCAAGCCTTTCCTTCCTTCTCTAAACTTCAAATCACAAAAATGGCACCAAAATAGCTCAAGAACACTCACAAATGAATAGGGTTTCGAGAATGGGGTCTGAGGGTGATGGAGCCTGGAGTGGAGGCCACTTAATGTGTTTAAATAAGGTGAAAACCCTCAAAATTAGGGTTTCATCCATACAGATCTACTAATCGATTCGAGAATTCTGACCCCGCGAGTCGATCCTTTCACTCGCGTCCAAGTTTAGCCTCCACTCAACAAGTTGGGGACTCCAACTCGTTGACTTCCAAAGTATAAGTGCAAAAAATCATATTTAAAATACGTACAAGGAATCGGGCCTTACAAATCTCCCCCACTTATTTTAGACTTCATCCTCTAAGTATGTTGCTGTATTTGGCAAAAGCTCGGGGTAGTGCTCTCTCATCTCATCCTCTAGCTCCTAAGTCCATTCTGATCCCTTGCGGTGCTGCCATTGCACCTTCACCAACTATGCCCTCTTATTCCTCGGATCCTTCGACTTCTTATCGACGATAGCTACTAGTCACTCAATCTAGTTCAGGCTGTCATGCACCTGAATATACTCTACTTGCACCACTGCAGATTCGTTTACCAGGAACTTCCGCAGCTAGGAGACATGGAAGGTATTGTGAATATGGCTAAGCTCAGCTGGCAGATCCAGCCAATACGCCACCTTTCCCACCCGAGATGCAACCCTGAAAGGGCCGATATACCCAGGCCTAACTTGCCTCGCTTCCTGAACTGGATGACACCTTTCCAAGGTGACACCTTTAGGAGGACCATATCCCCGACCTGGAACTCCATGTCTGAACAACTCTTGTCGGCATAAATTTTTTGTCGATTCTGAGTAGTCTAAATCCTCCTCCGGACCTGCTGAATCATCTCCCCCATCTTGAGTACCACTTCGGTACTCTCCAAGACACTTTGTCCAACCTCTCCCCAGCAAATCGGGGTCCTTTACTTCCTCCTGTATAACATCTCGAAGGGAGGACGATCGATACTCGTGTGGTAGTTGTTGTTGTAGGAGAACTCGGCCAATGGAAGATAGGTATCCTAGCTACCACTGAAGTCTAAGACACATGCGCGAAGTATTTCCTCCCAGGTCTGGATGGTCTGCTCGCTCTGACCATCCATCTGTGGGTGAAAAGCAGTACTAAAATGTAGATGGTGTTGGGTTTTGAGCATTCTAACACTCTTATGGTGTACATGTAACCCCAAATACCTTGGATCTATGTTTTCTCTATTATACATGAAAATATGAATATTCCAAGGTATTACCCTATCTATCATACAATCTATGATACTTGGGTAATAAAACAAGTTATAATACATACCTGCTTGTTGTAACTTGTCTTCATGAAGCTTGAGTGCCTAGTACCCCAAGTGTGACACCTCAAATGGTTCACACAACACCATGAACACTTGGAATAACCTTAAGAATAAGGATAATTTGGTTCTCTCTAGTGAAACCGGTCTTGCCCTTTTGTGTACATACACTAGTGTTAATTTCACCAACCAAGGACATCTTTATATAGTGTGGAGGTTAGGGTTAAACCCTAATACCCATGACCTTTTATTTCATATGATCCATGGGTTAAACACTCCATGGACAATCCATGAAAGCTTAGCTCAACCTAAATGAACTTGGCCCATCACACACATATATCTTAGAGTCCATATTTAATTAGTTCCTTTTGATCACTTAATTGATTACAAATTAATTCTTGATCAATATTAATTAAATAATATGATTATATATTAATATATTAGAGCTTATAATATATTAATATCGATCACTAGTATCCTTTTTCCTCATCTTGTCAATCCAAATGTCCCAATGCCATGCAACCCAAATGGACCATGCCAGGTCAGGTCAAGTCTTACCAATTATAGTTATGGACTTAGACATTAATCCAACAGACGAGTACCCCATTCATCGTGAAACTTCTTCCAGAACCTGGACGTGAACCGCACGTCTCTGTGAGAAATCACGGAGACTAGCACTCTGTGTTGAGCTACTATCTCTCGGATGTAGATATTGGCCAGCTTCTCGGCCGAGATGCTCTCCTGGATCGGTATGAAATGAGCACTCTTGGTCAATCGATCCACGATGACCCAAATTGAATCTACTCCTCGTACGGTCCTGGGAAGCTTTGTGATGAAATCCAAAGTAATATCTTCCCATTTCTACATGGGGATGTCCAACGGCTGCGTCTTGCCGTGAGGCCGCTGGTGCTCCGCCTTGACCTTCCTGCAGGTCATGCACCTCTCAACATACCAGGCTACATCCCTCTTCATGCAGGGCCACCAGTAATCAGGAAGAAGGTCTCTGTACATCTTCGTTGCCTTGGGATGAATAGAAAACTTGGATTTGTGCGCCTCCTCCATCATTACCTGGCACACACCTCCATGATACGGAACCCACACCCTACAGTGTAGTTTCAACAACCCATGGCTATCATAGTCGAAGGAGGAAACCTGCCCCATAAAACGTTCACTCTTCCAATGTTCCTCCTTCATAGCCTCCTGTTGGGCTTCTCAGATCTTCTCCAACAGTGGAGTCACTACTGTCATCCATAAGCAAATGTATCTAATCGGGGCAGCCTTGCGGCTAAGAGCATCGACCATAGCATTGGAATCACCAGGTGGTAGAGGATCTCACAATTGTAATCCTTCACCACATCTAGCCACCGATGATGCATCATGTTCAAATTCGGCTGATCCATGAGGTACCTCAAACTCTTGTGGTTCGTGTAAATGGTACATTGGACCCCATAGAGGTAGTGTAGCCAAATCTTGAGGGCGAAGACAATCGCCTCCAAATCCAAATCATGGGTCAGGTAATTCGCCTCATGAGGCTTCAGCTGCCTCGAGGTGTAGGCGCTAACATGCCCTATATGCATCAATACCGCGCCCAACCCATCGATGGACGCATCGCAGTATATCAAAATTCTCCATGTCCTCTGGCAGGGCTAGAATCGGTGCCTCGCATAATATCTGTCTCAATGTCTCAAACGCTGCCTGCTGCTCAGGCCCCCAATGAAAGGACATGATTTTCTTCGTCAACCGGGTCAAAGGTACAACTATCTTGGAGAAGTCCTGAATGAATCTTCGGTAAAATCCTACAAATCCCAGGCAACTCCAAATCTCAGATGGAGACTTCGTAACCTCCCATCTCATCATGAACTATACTTTAGCCGGGTCGACCAAGATAACATTCTGGTTGACAAGGTTCCAAAGAAACAACTCCTTGCGCAACCAAAACTCACACTTGGAGAACTTGGCGTACAAGCTCTCTCTCCTCAGGGTATCCAACACCTCTCGCAACTGCTCCTCGTGTTGATCCTGCGTCTTTGAATAAACCAGGATGCCATTGATGAAAACTATCACAGACCGATCCAACATCAGTCTGCATACGCAGTTCATGAGGTCCATAAACGCGGCAGGAGCATTGGTGAGCCTGAAGGGCATCACCACGAACTCATAGTGGCCATAACGAGTCCGGAATGCAGTCTTCTGTACATCCTCGTCTCTGACCCTCATCTGGTGGTAGCCCGAACGTAAGTCTATCTTGGAAAACCAAGATACCCCTTGTAGTTGGTCGAAAAGATCATCAATCCTCGGGAGTAGGTAACGGTTCTTCACCGTTACCTTATTCAGCTCCCAGTAATCTATAAACATCCGATACGACCCGTCCTTCTTCTTCACGAACAGAATCAGGGATCCCCAGGGTGAACTGCTCGTTCTGATGAATCCCTTGTCTAATAGCTCCTGCAGCTATGTAGATAACTCCTGCATCTCGGGAGGAGCCAACAGATACGGTGCCTTGGCTATCGGAGCCACACCTGGGACTAGGTTGATCCTAAACTCCACCTGCCTCTCCGGAGGTATCCCAAGAAAATCCTCTGGAAATACATCCAGGTACTCTCGCACCACTGGCACACCACTCACAATCGCCTTACCCTCCTCTCAGGTATCCATGATGTAGGTGACATATCCGGCACAACCCTGCTGAAGGTCGCACCTAGCCCTCGCTGATGAGCATAAAGTTGGCCCGCGCTGTGGCCTCTCACCCTGATTCACCAACTCCCCCCCCCCACTTGGGGTCCTGACATGTACTAACTACAACGCGTAGTTTATCACAGCCCCATTAGGTCTCAACCAGTCCATACAGATGATGAACTTGTTCCCACGTAATGATATGGGAACCAAGTCTACCCAGTAGCGCTCTTCGAACAGCCTCAAAACACAATTTATGAAAACCTATGATGCTCAAAATGATCGGTCATCAGCAATCTCGACCTCTAAAGGGCAATCCATCATGCCCGAAGACTCATGGAACCTCTTGCTAAGTGCAAGAGAGACAAATAATCCGGTAGCACCTGAATCGAACAACACCTGAACTGGAATACCGTTCACATAGAATGATCCTGTCACTACATCGGTTGTGGCACATGCCTCCTTGGTAGTCAAATGGAAGGCTCGACTCCTCGCTACCGGAGCCCCTGTATTGCGCTGCCGGCCATCAGTGATCCACAAGGTCGTTGGAGCTGGCGCCACCACTGGCGCTACTGTTTCTTTCAATCTCGGGCAATCGGCCTTCTTGTGGACCTTCTAATTCCAATGGAAGCAAATTGGGCCTATTGTCTGGAATGTGGGGGTAGGGGTTGTACAATCCTTGCTGAAATTCCCAGTATTGCCGCATTTGTAGTATCCCGATCCCCCTGCCCTACAGGGCTCCTCGTGCGACTTGATGCACTTCCCACAACGGCCCCGACCCTGCTGGCCCTTCGACCTAGCGTCGAATCCCTTGGGTTTCTTCCCTGAAACCTCAGTCACCTGACCAGTCTTTCCCTTCATCTTCCATAGGTGCTCTATATGAATATCCCTCTCCCTCGCCTCGTAATCATGGAATCCAATGTCGGGCAGGCTGAGTAGTTGACATGCTCCCGGATGTCAGCCCTCAACATGTCATGGTACCAGGTCTTCATCATCTCCTCGTCACCCGCATACTGAGGTACAAATAAAGCCCTCTCCCTGAACTTGGTGGTAATCTACACCACCGACTCAGTCGTTTGTCTCATATCAAGAAACTCCCTGGCCAACTGCTGAAGCTCCACAGTCGGCACGAACTCAACCCTAAACCTGGTCACAGAGTCTGACCAGGTCATAGCATGAATGGCTGGGGCTCCCAATGAATTGCTAACTACCTCCCACTAGTCCCTTGCCCTGTCCTTCAAACATCCAGCAGCATACCGAACCTTTGACCCCTCAGGGCAGAAGCTAGTCAACTGAGCAGAATCCATGTATGCAATACACCTCCTGGAAACGATGGGGTCCTTAGCCCCGTGAAAGTATGGCACACCACACCCCTTGAAGTCCTTGAAGGACAATGTGCACCATCCTAACTGGCTGGATTCCATGTCACTCCGGAACGCTCTGAGGCGATCCTCTATCAGCTTGATGATCCCCTCCTTGATCGACCCAAAAATCACCAGGGTCGCCTCAAGAATGCCTCTCTTGATATCAAAAGTAATGAACTCATGTAGTCCCTCATCGACTGGCTCAGTGCCCAATCCCAAACCTGATCTGGAGCCTAATCCTCCCCCTCCGTGTCGCGTAATCATCACTATTATAAAACAAAACACATATTTGTTAGGGTCATACATAACCTCAGAAGGTCTCACATACTACAATTTCCTTGGTTCCATCTCGTCCCTCCTTGACTCGAGTACGGATCCTCTGCTTTTAGTAGTACGAGCCCATACTACCTTCCACATGTATCCATACTTTCCTCAAGGATTACCTTGACTTCACCAAGTCACTCCTACTACCACTGCTCGCCGTACTATTCTCATCCTAGGCTTACCCTAGGGTAACTCTCTGACCTACTCTTCGCCATCAGCTGCATAAGAAGTCCATGTTATCTCTTTTTAACTAGCTCGTGAATACCATTACATATTACTAAGACTAGATAATTCTTCGAATGAGAGGTCTTGCCCTACAATGGTTGGACTCAGACAAGATCTACGAAATAGGGCTGAACCTAACCTTCTGAAATTATTTAGTCCTCATAATATGTAACTTAACGTATTCGTTTACTAGTTAATTAAAGATAACTAGAACTCCTAAAAGCACATAGCAAGAAGCAGTCGGGCATTGAGTAACCAAACCAAGCATATCCTATTCAGACAATCATCTCACTACCTAATTAGTTCTAGCATGAAATTTCATAAGCACATATAGCAGGCACGTAAGGCATCTTCCTAGATCCTTAGCCCTAATCTAACATGCAGTTCTCATACAAAGTCATAAGGCATATAAGGCATCATTCCTAGATCCATAGCCCTAATCTAGCATGTAGTTCTCATAGTCATATCACATCATAACATAACATGTATGGGTGTCTTGGGGAAAAATTACTTGAGCTCGGCTGCTTGCACGCATCACACACCTTGTTCTTTCTCAAAACCTTTTTATTTTAAGTTTTTAGAAAAATCATTTTCTTGCAAAAGTTTTTGAAACCCTCGATTTGACTCCAAACACCCCCGAAGGTGCGTCCAGATCCCTCAAACCAAGGCTCTGATACCAACTTGTAACATCCCAATTTTGAAGACCAAAATTTTTATTTTTAATTAACTTATAAATCAGTTTACTGAAAACATCATTGATATCATAACAAACCATAATCATATAAGTCAAATATCATAAAACATGTCGTGGAATAATAATAATGTTAGAGTACAATCCCAAGAACATCATAGTGTGGAAATCATGTGTGTGCGATGCGATGCTAGCGTGCCGACTCCTTCCCCTTTGTTGAAGAGGTACCTGAAACAAACTGAAAACTATAAGAACAACGCTTAGTGAGTTCCCCCATCACACTACATACCATACAATTTCTAGCCACGCATATCTGGGTGCCAGCCTCCCCTTCGGTCTATTTCAACCGAATAATTGCCTAGCATATCTAGGTGCTAGCCTCCCCTTCAGTCTATTTCAACCGGATAATTTCCTAGCATATATGGGTGCTGGCCTCCCCTTCGATCTATTTCAACCGGATATCGGGGACTATTTCACCCCTACCACTACCACATAAAATCATAACATACTGGCACATTTGATCATAACAGATAGTGGCATACCAAAAAATTATCACACAAACAATCATCTAACTACAAGCTCCTACTAGTGGGCTGACATTGTGGCCTTAGACCCACTTCTACTGGAAGGTAACTCACCTCAGTGTCGTAAGGTGTCTGAACAGTCCTTGCTGCCAAAATCCACTCCTCTCGATTCCTACACAGAACAATCTTCCTTAATTACCATTTCATGGTCAACTCACGTCAAAGTCAAGGTTAACGCCTTGGTCAAAGTCAACTCTGGGTCAAAATCATCATCTGGTTAACTCAACTCGTCGGGTTGACCCACCAACTCGCCGAGTCTTTCAAGAACTCACCAAGTTCTCCTTCATACAAGATTGGGATGTTCTACCACTGACTCGTCGAGTTCATCCTTGAACTCTTCGATTCCTTCTTCATGCAAGAAGACACGTCTAGTCTTGGACTCGCCGAGTTCCTTATGAACTCGTCGATTTTGTCTTCATGCAGTTGGGACTTAGTCTTGAACTCGCTGAGTTCTGTTCTTGAGCTTGCTGAGTTCCATGATCTCCAGTCCCACAGTGAACTCAACTGGTTGAGTGTTCTTCAAGTGCAACACATTGCCCAATATCAAAAGAGGTTTGGGGGTAACTACAACTCGACTCACTAAGTCACATTAGTGACTTGCCGAGTCCCTGTGACAACTGTCAAATTCCAGTCAAGTCAAAGTCAACTAAAGTCAACAAGTCAAACCAGTCAACTCATCTAACCCTTGAATACTAGGGTTTTCATTATGTTCCTTATTAAAGATCTCGCTCTTAATGCAAAGTATCACTTAGAATTTTCATGTGTACGGAAACTCTAAACCGTAACCAGGGCAAGTGATGAAACTACTCGATAAAACATTATTCCTTAACCTCTCGAGGGCATATGACAGTCATAACAAGACTTAACGGGGTTTACGGACCTTGTATTGCGAAGCCGGACACTCACCAAAGTCACACACGAAAACCTCTCTCAATCATTTTCACTCTATCTCTCTCTATTTAGAATCTCTCCTAAATCTCTCTCTGTATGAAAAACCTCTCCAAGAATGTGAAATCTCTCTCTGTGTGAGAAATCTCTCCAAGTATTTGAAATCTCTCCCAAATCTCTCTCAACTTTTTAAAATCACTCGGGGCATCCTGACTCTTAATTTAGTCGAAAACCGCTCGAAAACGAAAGTCTACGCGAAAAACGGCCCTAAGGAGCCGAAACCCTCTTAGGAACCGAAACCCTCTCAGGAACCGAAACTTCTTAGGAACCGAAACCCTCTTAGGAACCAAAACCCTCTTAGGAACCGAAACCCTCTCAAGAACCGAAACCTCTTAGGAGCCGAGACCCTCTCAACCGAAATGGACCGAGTGCTCTATCTATTTTGGTCCTCTGACAATTCCGAACCGAGACTCTCCCTTCTTACCTTCAGTCCGAGGACCTGACTCTCGGTCCCTTCTGATGAGCATGTCTGCGAGATCTCTCGGTTCTCATGCATCCGAGCCCCACCTTCGGTCTGAGAGGCGACCCGCGCAGCCGAACTCTCCCTCTTGGTTTCTTCTCCTGCTCTCGGTTCTAAGCTCCTAAGGAGCCGAACCTCCGCACCCTCAGCCCAAATTTTGGAATCTGGCAGTTTTTGCCCGGTTTTCAATATTTTTAGCGTTTTGAGCCTGTTTTTCGAGATTTTAACGCGGGATTTTCACCCAAACTCGTATTTTAATATAATAAACCCGAAAAATTCATATTTTAATTATATTTTAGGGAAAATCATTGCCTAAGAATAAAATCTAGTAGGTAAGATTTATGGGTGGAGTGTTGACTTTGCTTTATTGTATAACACAAGCAACCTCCACATACCTTCATAGTACAACCCCTAGTCACTATTCACCCATACCTTGTCAATCATTGTCCTTTTCCCACTCTTTTTCAGCTATAATGTTGAACAAAAGCTGGAAAACCCTCATCTCTCCTCACATTACTCCATTTTTTCCACCAAGTGACAACTTCATTTTCTCTCACTCCCTCTCTCTAAGATTTCGAGATTCAAGGCATATTTCCAAGCTTTTCTTGTACCTTTGGTAAGTATTTTCCACTTACACTTAGATATTATACTATCTTTCATCCAAATTATAGATTGCTTACACAAACATCATCATATTTGTGTTAGATCTTCAAATCTTCAAGCACCTCTCAAGTGTTCTTGAGTTGAACACTTCTTTTCTCCATCATACATCTACTGAAATCACTCAAGGTGAGTTCATACCCCAATATTTTCATGTTTTTCTTAATTTTTAAGGGGGGGGGGGGGTAATACAAGTTAAAACACCAAGAACACAACTAAACTCATTTAACAACCTTCATCAGAAAAGTTCAACCCCATTCACGGACTGTTTTGGGAAACTTAAAAATTTTATTTTTCAAAACTGTTTTAGGTTTAAGTAGTTCCAGTTCTTAGCTTTAAAATGACTACTTGCACATCTCCATACGATTTTTCTACAATTTATGGTGATTTTTACAAAACTGCCTAACATTTCAAACATCAATCCGGACCAGTCTGTGATCATGGACTTTTTCACACAAGTTGGAGGTCATTAAAATTCATAATAAAAATTATCAACAAACTAGACTCATTTCCCAAACTCTCAGAATTTACGGATTCTGATTTGGACCTTTGATGATTTTTCTATAAATTTTCTAAGAACAGTGAAAGAAAATGTTAACAACAGAAAAATGCTATCAATTTTATTTCACCTTGTAACATGTTGAGCGAGGTGTATATCATTATGTGAATATATGTTTTTGCAAATAGATGACACTTTGTCTTAATATATAGTCACACATCAAAAAAGAAATGCATTTTTACCTACAAAAGTATGGGAATTAATTAGTTATTATATTGCATGTTGCTTCACTTTAGTAAAAGGTATATATACATATCGGTAAACAAAAGGGTTTTTACCTTCACAAATACAGTAGTTGACCATAATAAACAAAGTTATAACTATTATATTTAAATGTTTTGATAAACTATAATAGGTATGGTATATGTTTCTATTAACACAACAAACACATTTCGGAAGGTTTTATTCCCACAGAAAAAGGTTTTACACTCACGCACACCACACGTAAACTTGTTAACTTAAATTGTGAGACATTTTCTTCCTGTACGTCCGAGTGCGGGATCCAAATTCCTGGTAGCTATATCCAGAGTCTCTTGTAGGGAGAACGTGATAGTTGTGTATAGATCTATATTGGGTTTGACACCCCACACCTTGCTGCTAGCTACAGTAGGACCTGCAGGTCTACGGGTGACAAATGTCATAACAGTTTTCGACGCCTGAGAAATATCGTGGCAGGTTCATTCAGTCATAGTATGGTTATAGCGGCTCACATAGGGAGTTAACAACACATAAAGTTTACGGGGATTTTCATAAATCAAATTAGAAAGGGGTTTTACGCCAATTTAAAACCACTTTTATATCATTAAGTATGGAAAATACTTGTTTATTCTTGGTCTTGGGATTTAGGACCACATAACTTTTATAAGGAAAATATTGGATTTTTCTTGGTAACACACAACACATTACAAAGAACGGTTTCCAAACTCTTTATCTAAAAAGCTTATGAACTCACCAACTTAATTGTTGACACTTTTTCAAAATTACTTGTATTCTCAGGAAATCAACGAAATCAAGTTACCACAAGCTTTTGAGGATGGAACGCTTCGGCGTTGAACAACTATTTTTATATCATGTCGTGATCAATCATTGAATTATGTAATACTTGAAACCATGTAATTCTTTCGTGATTATATTTATGATTGGTTGTATTTACTTTGAGCACTATTATACTCGTTGTTGTGATACTATACATGAAGTCCTCCACCCCCGGACGTTTCCGCCATCCTTGGTTTGGGGGTTTGACAGTCCCTCTATTTCCAAAACTATTCAACCGACTACAGTCTGGCTTAATGTATTTAAAACATAGATCTGACCTCCTAGGGTCCATATTACACGTAAAGTTACAAACTTGACGTTCATGCATGGGGTATTTGGCTCAAATGGTCCTAAAAAGAGGTTTATAGGGTGCATTGAACTCGTATACCAATAAAGTTGGCACCTTTATGCCATGAGAACCCTCCAAGGTTCAAGATCTGAAGTCAACACTCTACATTACACTCTAAACCCAAAGATGACTTAGAAATGATCCAAAAATGACAAGATTCAAGCCCTAAAGAAGATATAACAAATGGGAAGTCAAGGTTGAAGCTTTTTACCTCAAACAAGCTAGAAGTGCAACCAAGACTTTAGATCTACTGCCTTTTTCTTGAACCACCAAGCCTTTCCTTCCTTATTTAAACTTCAAATCACAAAAATGGCACCAAAATAGCTCATGCACACTCACAACTTATTAGGGTTTCGAGAATGGGGTCTGAGGGTGATGGAGGCTGGAGTGGAGGCCACTTAATGTGTATAAATAGGGTGCAAACCCTAAAATTTAGGGTTTCATCGAGACGGGTCTACTCGTCGAGTCGGGGATTCCGACTCGGCGAGTAGATCCTTTCACCCAAGTCCAAATTTAGCCTCCACTAGACGAGTTGGGGCCTCCAACTCGTCGAGTCCCAGAGTAGAAGTGTGGAAATTCTTATTTAAAATACGTACCAGGAACCGGGCGTTACATCAAGACCAACACCTTGCTATATAATTATTGATTTTAGGGCTACTATTCATTCAATAATTTGTTTATTTATTTATTTAATAAATAGGGTGTCACACACGTTTAGTGGCTCATGGTTTTATCCAATAGTATGTCAGTGATTATCAGGATACTTTCAGTCCAGTTGTAAAACCAACCATAGTTCGCTTAATTCTCTCACTGGTTGTTTCTCGAGGTTGGTATCTTCGACAGATGGATGTCAACAACGCTTTTCTTCATGAATTTTTAAATGAAGAAGTATATATGAAACAACCACCCGGATTTGAAGATGGTCAACGACCCTATTATGTGTGCAAATTAAAGAAGGCAATTTATGGTTTAAAGCAATCTCCTAGAGCATGGTTTTCTAGACTCGGTGAAAAACTCTACTAGCTTGGTTTTCACTCATCCAAAGCAGACACGTCTCTCTTCTTATTTAATTAGGGTGATGTCATCTTCTAAATGTTAGTGTATGTGGATGACATTGTTATCATAGGTTCTTTGCAAAAAGTGGTTGATAATCTGATTCATACACTCTCTTTTTCGTTTCCAATCAAGGATCTTGGTCGCCTACAGTATTTTTTATTATTGAAGTCGTTCACAATTTAGGGGGGGGGGGGGGGTTTACTCTGATGCAACACAAGTATGCCTTGGATTGACTTCGTTGTGCTCATATGGTGAATTGTAAAAGTGTTTCAACCCCAATGTCGGTGACTGAGAAACTAGCTTGTGATTATGGTAAAGCTCTAAGTGATGACAATGTGTTCAAATATAGAAGTTTGGTTGGTGGTCTTCACTATCTCACTCTAACACAACCAGATATATCATTCGCTGTAAAAAAGTTTCTCAATATCTTTCAAAACCCACTAATAGTCATTTGGAGGCGGTCAAGCGAATTCTAAGATATATTAAGGGCATGGTTTCGATCGGGCTCTATATTCGGCGGTCTAATTCCATACTTCTTAGTATATTTACGGATGTAGATTGGGCTGGTTGTCTAGATTATCGTAGATCATCTGGAGGCTTTGTTGTATTCTTAGGGCCTAATTTGATTTCTTGAAGCTCTCGAAAACAACCCATGGAGTCCATATCAAGTACAGGAGCTGAATACAAGGCGCTTGTTAATGGTACATCGGAAGCAACTTGGGTACATTCCTTACTCAAAGAACTGGGTGTTCATCAGTCTCGACCACCGATGTTCTGGTGTGACAATCTCATAGTCACTTATCTAACTGCTAATCCTGTGTTTCATGCTCGTACAAAACACATAGAAGTTGATTTCCATTTCGTTCGTGAGAAAGTAGCAATGGGTGCACTCGATGTTCATTTTATATCTTCTAGAGATCAGATAGCAGATGGTTTTACTAAGCCTTCAACACGAAACATGTTAGAGCGTCTCAGATTGTATCTGGACCTTATTACGGTTAAGATTGAAGGGGAATATAAAACGGATACATAAGAGATAGTAGATTAACATCAATTCAAATGTATAGATTAGATCCAAATAGTTAGGATCAATACTTATCCTTTCAATTGTAAATATACACGTATATATAAATATAGTCAAACATATCCCCATGACATCAATTCAAGCTAATTACTATGTTTTACAGGGACCGGTGGTGGTGGAATCCACTCCATTTTTTTAAAGTTAAAGAATAATTATAACATAAATAAATAAAATTAAACTAAATTAAGGTAATTTCGTATTATATAACTCGCATCGATTAAAATCGAAACAAAAATAAATCATTGATATGGCCAACGTTACAACTAAAAATAATGAAGTTAATTTTGAAAAAAAAAATCATAACTATGTAGACCATTTCTATATTTTACTCTTTTTACTTTAATAGTATGTCGACTGAATTGTTAGTCAATATATAATATAAAATATTTAAAATATAAGGCTGTATATTGTCAATATAGAAAATAGTATTTCCAATAAGATATTGTGTTGGCTGTGCTACCAATAAATATACGAATAAACGAATTAATGAAAATAGATCATACTTTCATGCATTTAACGTTTTATTTGTTTAGAGTCTAGTGGAATATAATCAACTAAAAAGGAAATACCATTATTGAAATAGATATTTGGTATCGTAAATTTAGTACGAAAAACCATACGGTACCATATTTATTATGATGATGTTGAATCATAAAAGTTGGATGCGCAATCAATGAATTTAGGCCATTTGAATATATATATATATATATATATATATATATATATATATATATATATATATATATATATATATATATATATATATATATATATATATCTTTACTATCTTATAAAAGAAATCTAATTATTTTTAAAAATAGATTGATTATAATAATATTATTCTTTTAAGATGTTCAAATGATAAAGCTGATAGTACAAGTAACTATTAATAAAATAATATTAAATTTTAACCACATTTTGAATTCAAATATTTATCATCAAATCTCCTTATATTTCTCAGCAATTTGATATGGTTTCCTAAAATCTCGAATTCATTCAAATTTTGAACCCTTTTAGATATTCTTAAATTTAGCATGCTGATTCAAATATCCCTCCAATCGTATATACCTCTTTTGTTCCCTTCTCTGCTATAAAGCCTACCGTTCAGGAACAAAAAAAGACTTCATCTCCCAAATAACACCATAGTTTGATTATTTTGTCTTCGACATGTACTTTCTTTTGTAACATAACATTTTTGTAGAGGAAACATATCACCGAAAGAATTTACACGCCCCGCCGCTTTGCGCGGGTACACTGCTAGTATATATATATATATATATATATATATATATATATATATATATATATATATATATATATATATATATATATATATATATATATATAGTCAAGATCAAATAAGAAGGAAATTTTTGGTAGGAAGGTAAGAAGTTTTTTTTCTACATATTTTTTTCGCGAACAAACAAAATGAATCATTAGATGATTCATTTGTAAGATGATTCACAAGAAAAAATTCTCAAAAAAACATCTCGATGATTCATTTATATAATGATTTTGTTGTTATTCACTAAAATTGTCATAAAAGTGGATTTTTTCTTAATTTACTTAAAAATGAATCATATAGATGTTTTTTTGAGAATTTTTTCTTGTGAATCATCTTACAAATGAATCATCTAGTGATTCATTTTTTTTGTTCGTCAAAAGAATTTGTAGAAAAAAAACTTCTTACCTTCTTACCAAAAAAAATTTCTTACCGGATCTATATCCTATATATATATATATATATATATATATATATATATATATATATATATATATATATATATATATATATATATATATATATATATATATATATAAAGTTGGATGCGCAATCAATGAATTTAGGCCATTTGAATATATATATATATATATATATATATATATATATATATATATATATATATACTAGTAAGGTTATAAGGGCCATGATAATCACGGCCCAAGAATATGTATCTTGGTCTTCCTTAAGTTGTCTTAAGCTGTCTAGTTAATGTAAAAAAAACATAATTAAGAAATGAAAAAAGCCCCCAAAAATTAGAGAAATTAGCAAAAGATAAGTGTGGTAATTAAAAAAAAAAAAAAAACAGCACAAAAAAAACAATTGGGTATTCAAACCCATAGCAACACAACAATATATTGTTCAAAAACCACCAACCACAGTTCCGAAAACAAACAAAATATGAAAGTTACATTCAGATAATGATATTCGGATAATGATATGTTGCAAACAACCAACATCAAACTCATGTAGGTCTTAACAGTTTCTTGTTGTGATAACAATAACAATGCATCAAAAGTAAGGTCTTGCTAATTGTTTATAAGTGTGGTGTGGTAATTTTTAGAATGTACTCCAATCTTCTACACATTTCACCAATGTACTTTTACCGTTTTAACTTTTTAACCAACAGTAGCTATATATTTACAGTTTGTCAACACAATGCTTACAACTGCTGACCAATAATAACAATATATAATAAAATAATGGGCTTACAACTCAGGCAGGCAGTTCTAGATTACATTAATATGAAGGAAACGTTTTTTCTAAAAATCTATATCCAAAAAATATCTAACAAAAATATCCAGAAATCTAAATACAAAAATATCGTATCTAAGACAAGCTTGTGCACGGTACTGCTTTGGGTCCAACAAAACATAAGTGTCTTCCATAAATAGGGACATGTGATAAGGTTGTTAACATAAAAAATGGTAATTGAATAAAAATTATAGTGAAAATAAGTCAATTGACAATACTTTATACACAAATGTAATTTTAGCATCAACACAGCCATATTCAACAAACAAAAAAATTCCCGAAAAAATTAAACAGTGTAGTAGCTGAAGTTCAATGGCAAAAAGCTTACTTGTAGAAATAAATCAAAAAAAACTTTTAAATTTTAGCAACACAAGTACTTATAAGAGATAATTTATTCAAGTAATCACATGATTTATCCATTCCGAACTTCAATAGGGGGTAGTAAGGGTATTGCTGAATAATATGATCATGTGCTTTCTTGTAAAAATCAAGAGTGAAACAACTTCTCAAACTTGTGTTCCAGGAAAAATAACATACCAAATATAAATATCAATATTAGTAAAACAGGCAAAGCATTATTCGCTCATTTATTTGACAATAATAAAAAACAAGCATTATTTTCTTTTTCCAAATGGTATGCCATTGATAATCCCATAAATCATCTCCAGTTAAGACACCTGACAAATGTAGGTAATCATAATTTGATTGTGACTACTAACATTTTGACTAATTGTAAAGATTTATTACCTACCACTCTCCGAATTTCAAAGTAAAACTTTATTTTGTTAGTCTCTAAAGTTTTATGCCCAGAGTTTATAATATCATTGTAGATTAATTAAATTGGTTATAAGATTTTCATCAATAATCAAATTCATTCCTATAGAAGTTTCAATTATAAACTAATTCTTCGACTCTAAATGAGTTAACACAGTAACATTCCTATACAATTGACCAATTTCAGAACAAGAAAACATCGAGTCAAAGATGGAATTAAGAAATAAAATGCTAATTAGTGGTGAAGATATTGGATTTCAAAATTACTAATTATGGATAAGAAGAAAGAAGACTGAGATGGATGCCCATGCCTATATGCATTAATGGAGCCTTCAGATTCTAAGTCTCACATTTAAGCAAACAACCTGTAGGCAGCCATCAAAAAGTTGCTTCAATCTTAACTATAACAAAAGTAAATCTTTACCAGGTTTATGCTCATCACAACAAAGAATCAGTTAAATCCATCTAAAAATATAGTTATTCCATTTTGTTGCAGATTAGAGATAAAATCCAGCAATGTTAAAGATTAGAGGGAAAAGTTTTGAATAACCATATGTGGTTTATGAATTTATGCTAAAAAAACAAACAAGCAAAATAATTCCTAGGATTACAATTATTAGAATTAATTAACAAGCAATTTTACAATAAAGGACATCAAAATATATATTCTGCATGCAAGAAGATTGTACTTAAAACTGAACACCCTCTACAGTAGGTATTCTCCCAATTTCAACCCTCATGAAATGAATAGCTACAATAAAGCCACGTAAATACTAAAACCCATCAGGGAATTTCGGTAAATAAATGGAAATTAAAGGTGATTATGTGAAAAAAAAAATCAAAATCGAACAATTTTGTTATCAATGCTGGATAACCTCACACACACGGTTGCTACACATGTTATTGATTTATTAAAATTTCTTTATTTCACCATTAAGTTGTTAAAATTTGAAGGTCATGAAATAACGTTTACACAAAACAAGCTTATGTATTGCCTAAAAATATGTATATTAAAAGGCCAAATTCTTACCTTCGTTTAGGGTTTCAACGATCCCACAAAGAGCATCAAATGACATAATCAAATTGAAGCTAGTTGTTTATAACCTTCAGAGTTAGCTTGATTATTTAGGGAAAGCTAAAAGCTAAAATAGAACAAACAACCTTTTCTATATAATAACGAGTGACTAAGTGGGCGAGTTCCAATTGACCGCAAAAAAAATACCGAAGTAAGGTTTTTGCGAAAATAAAAAGGAAGGGAACAAAGGAAATGGTAGTCGACACCTTCGATTGAGGGTAGAAAAGATCCAAGGAAGCTTTTGTGGATAATGGAGAGGAGGGAAGCATTTGCTACTAAAAACTTGTAGAAGTGAGAAGCACAAATAGTACTTAAGCAATATCCCAAAAAAAATGCAAGAAATTCAACATAAAACCCTCAAAAATTTTCATTAATCTCCACCACACCACACTTTCCTTAAAATCTAACTCCTTCACCACTGATAGTGTGGTGCGATGGTAGAGGTGATGATGGCCGATGGTGGTGGTGGTGGTGGTGGTGGTCTGTATCTGCAGTGGGGGATTGTGACCCTCCAGGTTTTTCGAGAGAGAGAGAGAAAGGGAAAGATGGAAGAAGCAAATTAAGAGAGTGTCGAATTTTTTGAAACGTCAACTGGAAGAAGAAAGTTAGAAAGGGAAAACGGTGGTATCAGGAGATGTATTGAAGAAAACGAGGGAGTGGAGTACAGATGTCTCTTCAAACGTTTTCGACAGCTCTGACTCATCTTTAAAAATATGGAAAGTGGAAAAAAAATATAACAAAAAGAGAAAAAAAAATAAAGAAAATATAAGGAGATGCAAGCACTTGGATCAACGGTGACGTGTCCTTTAATTTAAATTCAGTAAAAATTCAACAAAAATCTTATAAAAATACAGGCAAAATTCTTAAGCCTCTCCTCATTTCCACTTATCTTAATTCATAAGACAAGAGGTGTATATATATATATATATATATATATATATATATATATATATATATATATATATATATATATATATATATATATAGGGTTAGTTTATTTTGTTAATACTAACTATTGTGTGTCAGAATTCACAGATCTGGACTATCAGATGGAATATAATCAAAGGTCATGATATGAGGGTCTATGATAGTAGAATAGGATAACATATACCATATAATCACACAAATTTCAATATAAGGGCATTTTAGTCAATTAACCTATATTAAAAAAGGAAATTTTTGGATTTTTAGGGATGATTAATTCCTTTATTTTTTTAAAAATCTGAATATTTTAAATTAATTCAAATTTAAAAATCCGACTTTATTCTGTCAGAATGATAGAATGCCAACCATGAACTAGTAAATATATTTTTCAATTTTATTCTGCCAGAATGGCAGAATGTCAACCATAAACTAGTAAATACATTATGAAAGAATACACAAATCAATTCTTCAACTAATAATATAACAAATAATTACATTGTATGATGGTGATTCATTGAATAATAACAACATCCTGAATGATAAAAAAAAACATCTAAATCTAACAAAAATACTAATCGATTCTGAAAGAATATTATTTTTAAGCAACACTTTATACATTGTAGCATAACACATTCTGGTATAATCAAGTTTCAAAAAATAAATAATTCAATGCATTATAATAGAATACAACAATAAATATTCTTACAAAATAAACTATTCTTGCATAATGGTTTTGAACATTCTTAAAGAATTTGTAACATATTCTACCGGAAACAATATAATAGAGAATGATAACATATTCTACCGGAATGTTTTTAAATTTTCCTATCTAACAATGTTTTTTACTTTCCCTATCTTGACAAATAAGAAGATTGAAATAAAATTGTCACAGAATAATAAGCATTTTGAGAGTTTTGACAAAATACATACAACATGGCCAAATTCTCTTTCAGACATTTCCACAAACACCTTTTATGCACACATATATAAATAATAGAGAATCAAAAGCTTAAAGTATAAAAATAAAAAACAAATATCCTCATTGTTCTTCTGATGCGAATTTATGGGAGTGTACAACTCAACAAAACTTAACATCAATTAAAATAGGTTGCTTCACCAATTAGGGTTTAATAAAAAGGGGTTAAAGTATAATCGTTGTTACTTGTATCGGTTATCTTTATCTCACTTGTAGGTGAATGAATTATGGTAAAATCATTGTCAACTGCCTCAACACCTTGATTTCTATTTCCATCGTCGGGATCCTCTTTTGGAATCTCATGATGTTGCGCCATCGCCGACAAAAGGGCCCAGCTCCACCTGTTCTCTTCTCCAATCCAAAAAGTTGGTGGTTCTACGGTGTTGTGGGGTGGTGCTACTGCTCTGGTGGTGTCGAAATAAGGAGAGGATAAGGGTTTCCGGGTCTATGAAGAGAGAACGATGATTTTTACATAAGTATAAAAATAAAAAACAAATATCCTCATTGTTCTTGTGATGCGAATTTATGGGAGTGTACAACTCAGCAAAACTTAACATCAATTAAAATAGGTTGCTTCACCAATTAGGGTTTAATAAAAAGGGGTTAAAGTATAATCGTTGTTACTTGTATCGGCTATCTTTATCTCACTTGTAGGTGAATGAATTATGGTAAAATCATTGTCAACTGCCTCAACACCTTGATTTCTATTTCCATCGTCGGGATCCTCTTTTGGAATCTCATGATGTTGCGCCATCGCCGACAAAAGGGCCCAGCTCCACCTGTTCTCTTCTCCAATCCAAAAAGTTGGTGGTTCTACGGTGTTGTGGGGTGGTGTTACTGCTCTGGTGGTGTCGAAACAAGGAGAGGATAAGGGTTTTCGGGTCTATGAAGAGAGAACGATGATTTTTAGATAAGTAGGGAGAATCGGTGGTGGTGTTATATGAAACTGATAACCTAAATTAGTGGGATATTGATTGATTTTGTTTTCTTTTACCATAATTAACTATAGTGTAGATTACTCTTATACCCTTTTATTATTTTAGTGGTGTAATTATTTCCTGACTTCTCATTGGTGCATTTAAGCACACAATACTTGCTAAAAACATTTGAACCTAGCTCTCTCTCTCTCTCTCTCTCTCTATATATATATATATATATATATATATATATATATATATGTAAGTTCAATTGAGAAAATAAAAAAGGTTGAGAATGGGGGAATCATTCTCAGCCACTCATTTAACCTAAGCATAAAAACACACAGCGGCAGACTTATAAATATGTTAATAACCTTCAATCTCAAATAAGTAACTATAGAGAACTCGATAACAGATCATTCATCATCAAAATTTCTCCTCCAACTTTCAACACTCATCCATATTTCTTCAACTAAACCATCATCAATGTCATCCAGTGTTAATTAATCATCGATATTCGTGGCTGAGAGGTTCGCCGTTCAAGACAGATTCGCAACCCAAATTCATTAATTTCATCGATTACTTTTTTGAATACCCCGAATGTTCGTATCTTTCAAGCATTTGTTAAAGTTCATAACGAATTTGGAACTGGAATTTCCTAGATTCACAAACGAACTCAGTTGGAATCAGAGTTCTGGACTCGCAATCACAGTCGACATTGAAGGAATTGGAATCGGTACTCACAGGTTCCCAATCGGATTTTCAAAAATCAAAATCAAAATGAGAAATCAGACATAAGATGTCGCATCTGAAGTCGAAATCGGAAGTATATGACGATTTGGAATTGATAACTTGAATCAAAAGTATCATGTTTTTAACATAGTTAACGTATATGCACTCCAACTGTTTGATGAAATGCGTAAACTAACTTACCACGTTATATTCACATATAAATATGTTTTCTCACCTGAATCAGTATATGATTATAAAAAACACCAAACAAATATGTAAGTCTGTATGTTATTCATATGTGAATAACATATAAAAATTATATAAATTTGTGAAAATACCTTCTAATATTCATAAGTGAATATATTCACAAGTGAATATACCTTGTAATATTCATATGTGAATATACTGTGTAATATTCATAAGTGAATATATCATCTAATATTCACAACAGAATACACTTTGTAATATTCATATCTGATATACCATGTAATACTATGTAATATTTACATATGAAAATATCATTTAATATTCATAAGTGAATATACCATCTAATATTCACAAGTAAATATACTATGTTAATATTCACAAGTAAATGAATCGTCTAATATTTAAATATGAATATATTATGTTTATTATATGCTATATTTATATATGAATGATACTTGAATTGTAAAAAAAATTAATCATACTTTTTATTCATAAGTGAATAACAAATGTACTGTAATAAAACCTAATGCATATTTATTCACTTATGAATAATGATAACTGAAAATATTAAAAAAAATTATTTTATCTTAAAACTATATCAATATGGATGTCTATTTGTAGAGAATAAAAAATCATGAATTTTGGTATACTTAAAATCATTTTTCGATAAAAATAGCTTCTTAAAAATTAAAAATAAAAATAAAAAAACTATGTTTTTGTATATATTAAGGTAATGATTAGCATAGTTTAAGGAAATATGTTTTGTTGGAAAACATATGTCTATTCATTTCCCATTTCCACCGGTACGACGGAGGCTTTTGCAGCAAAAATAAATGAGTGGATTCCCCATTCTCAACCTCTTTTTTCTCAATTGAAACCTTATATATATATATATATATATATATATATATATATATATATATATATATATATATATATATATATATATATTAAAATTGGACAATTGTTAGGAATAGTAACTATGTGGCGGTTTCGCAGAAATGATCCTTCAATTATAGTGGTTAGTCATATTTTACCTTTGTTGTTGTTCAATCTTTCTCTCGGCAGTTTTTGTCATTTTCTACAAACATTGTCGACGCGTGTTTCTCACATATTCTCTTCACCAATTTCCTCGTCAATCACAATTCGATTGTTGTACCGTCTTTTCCACTCTCCACTGCCTCAGGTCGGTGGTGTCACCACTATTAGCTCCACCATCCTCTACCTTCTAGTTCTTATTTTATCCCTCTGCTTCGTTCCGGTTTTGAATCGGCTAGATGGATTGGAGGCGTCTTGCCATTCGTACCTTTTCTCCGTCCACCATTCCTTCAAAGAGTCCATGTTTTCTTTGAAGCGTCCAACACCGCCCTGCCGCCAATCGTTTTGTTCCATGGAACATCACCAATACAAACACGGTCGACTTCATCTTTGATTGAAATTTGCTTTCCTTTCAACTGATTATTTTACCTTGCAAATCCTCAAGTAGCCATCGTGTTTGTTGCAAGCTACTCAAAGGTTAGATGCCTCTTCCTTCAACACACCCAAACCTCAAATCAACATCGTCTCACATCATCGGCTTCCTCTATCTACTTCGTGCTTTTTCCGAATAGATATATCTCCTACCGCCTCTCCAACCTACTAAAATAGAGAGATTATAGCCATCAAAAAGCTCAAATTAATATATTATCGGAGCTCAGTTTGATTCGTAAACCTCCTCCACCGCCATCATCTACAGATTGAACATCGACGGGTGATTCTTGCCACCAAAATCGCCAAACATCATCTATTCTTCATTGGTTACGTACTCAACGATGTTCACCGCCTCTTTAGCGGCTTCACCTTATTTTTGCTTCTCGCAATCCTCGCATTCTTTGGAAAAAATCCAGTCGGCATCACCACCACACCACTAATGTTTATCGACACTGCTACATGTAGCTAGGCGGATGGGTTTGTAAGAGGCAATGAAGTCATCGATAATGAAGTGAATCAAGTTTTCTCGCCGTTAGTAATTCCTCCACGTTTTCTTCGCTTCTCTCACCACACCGCCTAATGCTTCTTCTTCTTAATGGGTTGATAGGAAAACCACCGCTGCCAAAAAATCCCTAAACTCATCGACAGTGGAAGGAACGACGACGTCTTACCATCTCTCCAGGAAATTAGCAACACGTTTCGTGGTTTGTCTTTGCTTTCATTCAACATAAAAATCGTTCTTTCAACACACACAATACCGCCTTCCTTTAGTATCCTCTCGCTTCCATTCAAATAACAAATCAACAGAGGCAAAAAGAAATGAAAAGGTCGACTCTGTGCCTGCTATGTTCAATCGCTCAGAAGAAAAAGGACCTGGACCCTGCCTCATCGCCATCGATTATAGCTGTGCACCCTCCTATGATGCTAGGGCTCCAATGGGTCAACCAATGTTATGATCAATCGATGATTGTCTCCAAAATTTGAGTCATGGTTTCTTAGTCAGTGGCATAGATAGGAGCCTGTTAAGGTGAACCTATGCTCGATTCGTATAGCAGAGGTATGTATTCTTTGATTTTTTTTGTTTTCTACAAACATTAGTGTTACTTTAGAAATATGCGACGATTGCTTTGCATTTTATCAATATACTCTTCATCTTTATTTTCTTTTGATTTTTTTTTATTCTCAGGGAGAACAAGAGGTTCCTAAGTCCTAACTTTTCCTTTATACCTTCAACAAATGGCACCATAATGTCGGGGCAACTGAGTAAACTTTGGCCGCTTCATCTCCTTTATGCTCGATAGAGAAAAACTCAAACCCATTTCTATGACTACTAACCTCAACTTCTTCTCCTACATTTAACTACATGGATGGATCCCTACTTCGCTTATATTTGTAACATCCCAAGATTTGTCATTTATAGTCCCTTGGGATGGAAGGATAAAGCCATGAAAAGCCTAAGGGCAAAGTTGCAATTTTAGGACTAGGAGGAGTATGTTGCGCATACATAAGGGTACGATGAGCGTACTAGGCGCGTCCTAGTACGCTGGGAGTACACTTGTGTATGCTGGGCATACTCACGACAGAAGGAAACCCTAATATTTTGGGTTTGAGTGCTATATAAACAACCTTATGAGCTTATAACCCTCCCTTATCTTCGCCTCCACCATTTAGAGCCGGTTTCCCTAAACCCTAATCATTTCCTTGAGTTTGTGATCTTATAGAGTGTATTTTGAGTAGTTGGAGAGGAAGGTGTTGCATCAAGGAGTTGGAGAAGGAGAACAAGCTTGTAGATCTGGAGTTTTTTGGTGCCCTAGAAGCTCCAGAAGGTAAAAAGCTTCAAACTTTATGCTTGAATGATATAGATCTAGTCATTCTAGCTTTATGGAACCATTCTTGTCCCAAAAGTCCCCAAATTGGTGCATGTTATGATTTGGACAAAATGAGTTGTCCTTTCAGACTTTAGAAAGGGTCCTAAGTGATAAAAATGATGTCCCAATGGCTGAAGGTGTCCCATGCATGTAGTAGAAGGGTCTTAATGGATTAAGACCATGTATTAAAAACTTTTTGGACGTTCGAAGTGATAAAGTTCAAGACTGTATGGTTCTAAGGCAAATTTGGTCAATGGATTTGAAATTTGGGCTTAAGTACTTAAGCCATTAAGCACTTATTAAAGTTTTAAGAATAACTCGCGTACACCCCTTGTAAATCCAGTACGCCCAGCGTACTGGTTCAACCACCCCGATGGTGGTCAACACAAGGCGGAGTACGCCCAACATACACCCTCTGTTAGGCCTTTAGCGATTTGGGCTTCGGGTTTGGCTGCTTTTTGGCTTTTTGGACTTGGGCCTTGCTGGGCTTTCTGAATAATGGTTTTGGGGCCATTATTGAATTTGGATCTTTGAATGAGGCCCAATTAAGGAGTTGGGACCAATTTGGAAAATTGGGCCAATAATGGGCTTGTATATGTAGACTTGTGGATCATGGATTTGGTATTGGGCCTTGGCCTAAATTAGAAGAAAGGAAAAATGGACTATGATTGGTTGAAGGACTCTTGGTCAAATTAGTATCCGCATTTATTGATTTAATATTCATTACATGGATAGTTCGATATTTTTGGTGAGGTAGCGATTCGGGAGTTCGATTCTTTAGTTTAGATCGACATCGCGAGGTGAGTTATCCTCACTGTACTCAAGGGTCTAAGGTACCAAGGCTGACCCTTTGATTTGTTATTTGGAACTGTTATTGTTGTGATATGTTAGCTCGGTATCCTGGTTAATTGGATGGTTATATGCTAGTATGATATGTTAGATCAGTATTCTGGTAGATAGGATGTGGTTATGCTTTGTGACCGATAGTTTGGTCTGACTGTCTGTATGCTGGTAGGAGATTACCTGTTATATGTGCACATGATTGATTGGTAGTTGAGGGTATTCCATCCCGAGGATGATAGGACCCTAGTATGTTGTCTTTATAGACTGCTATATGATTATCTAATATAGGTGCACATGTTTGATTGGTTATGGTGCATTCCAACCCGATGGTTGTGGGCCGATACTATTCCATACCGAGGATGATTGGACTCATAGTATGTGGGCATTCCAACCCGATGGTTAAGGGTCTGGGGTATTCCAACCAGATGGTTGATTGGACCCATAGTATGTTGGCATTCCAACCGGATGGTTGAGGGGCCTGGGGTATTCCATCTCGATGGATGATTGGACCCATAGTATCTGTTATATATGTATTGTGTGTGGGCATTCCGGCCCAATGGTTGTGGGTCGAGAGTATTCCATCACGAGGATGATTGGACTCGTAGTATGTGGGCATTCCAACCCGATGGTTGAGGGGTTGGGGGTATTCCATCCCGATGGATGATTGGACCCATAGTATGTTGTTATTATTAATTTATGTGTATTAATGTGCGTATGGGTGTTTTGGGGGTAACTCACTAAGCCTTCGAGCTTACATTTATCGATTATTGTTTTAGGTACAACGGATGACCGCAGGAAGGCGAAGGCATGACCGTAGACTTCCTCGATTTATGATTATGATTTCTGGGAACTCTGATGTTTAAACTATTTGAAAACAAGTTGTAATAACTGAATGGTTTTAAATGATTTAAAAGGTTTTAAATTGGCTCGATTTTTTTGGGATGTTACAAGTTGGTATTAGAGCCTTGGTTTGGATGAATTGGACGAACACTTGTGTGAATCCAGTTTCAAACTAAGGAAAATATTTTCAAAATGGTTTTAAATGGTTTTCAAAATAAGAAAAGGAGGATGCAAGTGTACAATCAGTTGGAACCAGTAAGTAGACCCCAAAATACCATGCAGTTATTTGATTATGTAATATGTTAGAACAACATGCTAGTGATAAGATAGGGATCCTCAGGAATCGTATGATAGAATTACCTGATCTTCGATTCCTTATCTTATGTAGAGTACCTCATCGAGTGTTGTATGAATCTTTCGCATGTGAATTAACTATTGGGTGAATACTCCAAGTCACATGCTACATGGGTTAAATGGTCTTAGGGTAAAGGATTTGGTCCTGCTTGCAACTCTCGTATGAGTCAAACCGTTGTGGGATTAAATCTTTTAGTCTAAGATTGTTTAACCCATGCAGTATGTGATTGTATTCATGCAATAGTTAACTAATACCAATGGAGGGTCGTGTGGTAGTTGGTGAATGGGTGGGTTGTGCGAGGTCGGTAGGCCATTTATGAGATATTTAGCATTCCTCTAGGAGTGAGGATTGAGCGCTCACTATATTTATGTATATTGTTAGGGTGTTATGGTGATACTTGAGACAAATATAGGTAGGTGTGGAAGGTAGTATAGGCCTATACTATTGAAAGCACAGGACCCATACGCGTTGCAATGAAGTCACAACCCTTGGGGTTTAGTTGGGAGTTGGTTCCCTGTTATTGTACGGTTTATTCGAGACGTCTTGAGACCGGATCCAGGTTAGGATCGGAAGCTGGCAGACATGATAGGCCAGTATTGTCAGAGGATCATGTCGGTGAGATCATCCGGGAGGAGGTGATCAAGATTGTCTGGGGACAATTGCCAGAGATGTTCAGGTCTATTAAGACCTCCATGGTTAATTGATAGATTAGACTGTCGTTTTATAGGGCAAGGATTGTTCCTTTTCAGTTTTTTGAGCTCGAAGGAGTGAGCAGGTTGGGACCCCAGGATTAGGTTGTATTCCAGCTCGAGGTCAGTTGGTTGTAGGGATTGGCGACATTATTTCAGCGTCGGTGAGTGCAGGTGGGTCGATGTGGCATAAGTATTTTGTCAGGTCCAGTTTGTCTTGGATCTCTTGTATTGGGCGGTAAGGATTGATTGTGAGACTTATTGCACTTTTAGGATTGTACACTATGTCTGGGGGGTAGTTTGTAGCCTGGTTTAGGGCAGAGGTTGCTTCAGCTACTGCAGTTCAGTTGTGGACGTTTGAGCGGGTAAGTGAGTCTGGGAGCAAACCCGGAATGGAATGATTTCTAGAGCCCGAGAGTGGGAGACGTTTTGGGAGCTGTCACACCCCGAAACTGATGGCGGAAATGTTCCAGGGCGGAGGACGTCATGTAAGTATCACAACCAATGTACATAGTAAGCATAGTAAACACAAAACATTACATTACATAGGAATAATTACATTTGTTTAAAAGTAAAGAAATACATGTTTATCTATACATTAGTTTGAACAAAAGTAAAGATGTTTCTGCTAAAATGCTCCGTCTTCTCCAAAAGATCACGAGGTACCTGTCTAATGTGGACATGAGAATACAAGCAATTTGAAAATCAGCATAAAGCTAGTGAGTTCATAAGCGGGTTGTTTTTCTAAAAATGAGCAAGTCTCCTTTAGTTCTCTGAAAAAGTTGTTATCCAAGGAAATCCCCTATTTTCTTATAAGTAAAGTTTAGTTATCTGTTTGTTATACGATCTGATTATGAACTGTTCAGTTATCCCAGGAAAAACCCTTATTTTCCTTAAAAGTTCGTAGTTGGTTATCGGTTCTGAATGTAATGTACAAGTATCTACCATACTTAAAGTGTTTGTGTGAAGTTTCCTGAAAACCTGGTTATCCTTGAAATGTACATTAGTTTTAACACGTATATAAAACTAATAAGTAAGTAGAAAAGTTTTCATAATCTAAATTGCGAGTTCCATAACCATATAATAGACTAGATAAGGCTCGGAACGGGGCTAATATCGTTTTATGACTTTTGTCACCCTTGAACCTTTCGGTTCGACTGTAGCTAGCATCCAGGTGCGGGGTTGTCAATCCCGTATAGATCTATACACTCAAGTCACGTTCTCCCTCCAAGAGATTCTGGTTACGGGGGCAGTCCTACACTCTCGTAACTAGGGGGTGTTACCAAGGACGTGTCTCCAAACTTAATATTAATGAATTTTAAAAGTAGTCCTTCACTCTCGAATCTAGGGGGAGTGTTACCAAGGATATTTAAAAAGTAATAATACGGAAAACTCTGTTTATTAGTCCTTCACTCTCGTATCTAAGGGGAGTGTTATCTAGGACGGGTCTAAAGTGCTGAAGTCCTACACTCTCGTATCTAGGGGGAGTGTTATCAAGGACGTTTTTCAAGTTCTAAGGTTCATGCTTTTAATAGTACTGGTACGGAAAATCATTTGTGAAATATAAAATATAGCATTTTATAATGAGTTTCACAAATAGTTTGACGGTTTACTCTGCAAGTTAAACGATTTGTTAATACAGTTTCCAGTGTTAAAAGCATACGAAATATGAAACATTTCAAATGAAATCATAAGTTTGAGTATAAGATTTCCTTGTACTTTTGCTTGTATTCCCCTTGAAAACATTGAAAACATGGAAAAACGTAGGGGTATGAACTCACTAGACGAGAAATGTGTCGGTTGGATGCTAAGTATCAGTTCGGGGCATGAGTACACGAGAGGTTCCTATGTAATATGAAGAGATACATAATTGTATCTAATTAGACTTTGAACTACTAATTAGATAAGACAGTACACTCCGAGGCGCGAAAACACTTTATTTCAAGTGTTAGGAGTGACTCGGGTAGCATCTAAGGGTGTGTAGGGACTAGATATGGAGTTTGCTCTTCAAGAGTAAACTCCTAATGGATATTACGGCCCTAAGACCATATCCCCATGAGTTTACGGCCGTAAACTCATGGATGGTGGGTTCTTGGTTGCTAAATGGTCTTACAACACTTGTGGGGTGATGCTAGGCTAAGTTTAAGGAATTGGAAGGGGACTTGATCAATATATGGACCATTTAAGGAGTTTACGGCAGTAAACTAGGAGTTTACAGCCGTAAACTCTCAAGTACCCATTCTTATTGTGTTTTGGTGATCCTAGGTCAAGCACAAGTGTTTCCGGTCCAAAGTACAAGCCATGGAAGGAAGTTAGGGCACCATTTGACCACCACAAAGGAGTTTACAGCCCAGGAACCATTCCTTGGGGGGTTTACGGCCGTAATCTCCTAAGGGGATGGTTTCTTGCATGTTTAAGGTCCCTAACACAATGGTGGATAATTCTAGGCATTATTCCAAGGCTTAGGAGGTGTTTAAGGGGCATTCTAACACCTTAAAAGGTGTTCACGGCCTAAGAAAGGGTGTTTACGGTCCAAACATTTTCTTGGGACTTCAAATGATAAGGTTTTGGTGTTCTAAGTCCAGTCTTGTAAACCCCTAAGTCATATCTAAGCTCCAGAAGTGGTTTGGAAGGGTTTTGGGGCTCCAAAACCCCATTTATGTGTGTTTGCAGCCTAGGGCTGTTCCTGGGCCATAAAAACATGTTATTGGTCCTATTTCATGATTTAAACACGAATTTGAAAGCTAAATGTGTTATACTATGAGCTAGGATGGATTACATACCAAATTGGAGCTTGAAAGGGTGATTTTTGGATCAAAGATTGAGTTTGTAGAGAGAGTAGAGAGAGAGAGAGAGAGAGAGTGAAAAAGCTTCAAATCAAGTTCTTTCACCTTTAAATATGGTTTGAGTTTGAGACTTGGTGGAATTCTACCCGATACTGACGTTAAACGGGGCTTTTGGTCGTACCCGATTAGGTTGCCGTAACCCGACGTGGTCGAAACTATAAATTTTCCAAATAAACATTTGGGATGTTTTCACATGTTTTCATTGTGTTCCGACACTTATGATGTCAAAATAAGAAGTCCCAGTTTAATTAATTTAAATCAAAGTTAACGGAAAAATTGGAACGTAACGGTTTTATTAACGAGAATGGGTTATAGTGACGGAAAGTTTTCGGATTGTCACATTATCCCCCCGTTAGAGGGAATTTCGTCCCGAAATTTAAAATTTAGATACAAATCATGGAATTTAAAAGAGATGCAGATACTTCTGTTTCATCGAGTCTTCGCGCTCCCAAGTGAACTCGATGGTAATCATCTCCCATTTCCACTCAGGTATCTCGGGCTGCTGGAGCAGACCCGAGGGCTTCTGATACTCGACCTTTACCTTGGCGCAATTCAGACACTTGCCCACGAAGGTTGCGATTTCGGCTTTCATGTTTGGCCACCAGTATTGTTTCTTGAGATCCACGTACATCTTGTCCGAACCTGGGTGAACAGAGTACTTGGTCTTGTGAGCTTCGTTCATGACAACGTCTCTGAAACCTCCGAACTTTGGGGTCCAGAATCGATCCATGAAATAGTAGACTTTGTCACCTCTGATATCAAGTTTCTTCTCCATTCCTCTCAAGGCTTTGTTCAACACCTTTTCTGGTTTTAGGGCTTCCAACTGGGCTTCTCGGATCTGTGCGGATAAGTGAAAATGGATGGTCACCATCAGTGTCTTCACCTTGCGGCTTGAACTCTCCTTTCGGCTGAGAGCATCTGCTACCACATTGGCCTTGCCAGGATGGTAGCGGATTTCGCACTCGTAGTCGCTGAGCAGCTCTACCCATCGTCGTTGCCTCATGTTTAAGTCTTTCTGATTGAAGATGTGCTGCAGGCTTTTATAGTCAATGAAGATCGTGCACTTAGTTCCGTAGAGGTAATGTCTCCAAATCTTCAGTGCGAAAACTACTGCTCCTAACTCCAGGTCATGAGTCGTATAGTTAACTTCGTGTGCCTTCAACTGTCTAGAGGCATAAGCGATAACTTTTCTACTCTGCATAAGCACACAGCCTAAGCCCTGTTTAGACGCATCGCAATAAATGACGAAATCCTCTGTTCCTTCGGGCAGGGACAGAATAGGCGCGTTGCACAGGGCTCGTTTCAATGTTTGGAATGCGGTTTCTTGTTTCTCACTCAACCAAACGGGTACACCTTTCTGTATCAGAGTGGTTAAGGGTCTGGCAATTCTGGAAAAATTCTGAATGAACCTGCGATAGTAGCCAGCGAGACCCAAGAATTGACGGATTTCTGTGGGTGTCTTTGGTGCCGACCAATTCTCTATCGCCTTGATTTTTTACGGGTCCACGTGTATACCCTCCTCGCTTACCACGTGACCAAGGAAAGCTACCTTCCGAATCCAGAATTCACACTTGGAGAATTTCACGTACAACTTCTCCGTTCTAAGTGTTTCCAACACTAACCTCAAGTGTTGTTTGTGATCTTCTTTGCTTCGGAAATAGACAAGTATGTCGTCAATGAACACGATGACAAACATGTCCAGAAAGGGTCGACACACTCGGTTCATCAGGTCCATGAACACAGCCGGTGCATTGGTTAGACCGAAGGGCATCCCTACGAACTCGTAGTGTCCATATCGAGTCCTGAATGCTGTCTTGGAAACATCATTCTCGTGAACTCGAAGTTGATGGTACCCTGATCTAAGGTCTATCTTCGAGAAGTAGTTGGCTCCCTGAAGTTGATCGAAGAGGTCATCTATTCAAGGAAGAGGATAACGTTTTTTGACGGTCAACTTGTTCAACTCGCGGTAGTCTGTACACATCCGAAAGGATCCATCTTTCTTCTTCACAAATAATACTGGGGCTCCCCAGGGTGAGGAACTTGGTCTGATGAACCATTTTTCGAGCAGCACATTAAGCTGACTAGATAATTCCTGCATTTCTGCTGGAGCTAAGCGATATGGAGACTTGGCTACAGGATTAGCTCCAGGACTTAGGTCGATGCGAAACTCGACTTGACGTTCGGGAGGAATTCCTGGGAGCTCTTTGGGAAAGACATCAGGAAAATTGCAGACTTCGGGGATGCTCTCGAGGTCTTTAACTTCCTGTTTCTCATTTATTACATGAGTTAGGAATGCGTAACACTCCTTTCGTTGAAGCTTTTGAGCTTTGATGCAAGATATGATTCGAAGATTGGAACTAAGTTTATCACCGTAGATCATGAGAGCCTGGCCAGATGGGAGATTGAGACGGATGGCTTTTTCATAACAGAGGATATCAGCATGATTGGGACTCAGCCAATCCATGCCAATGATAACATCAAAACTTTTTATTGAAACTGGCATTAGGTTAATGGGGAAAGAATGATCATTCAAGGTAAGGGTACAACCTATGATTATGTCATTAGCGTTTTCTTTCTCACCGTTAGCCATCTCGACGGTAAATGTTTCGGTTAATGGTTGGGGATTATGTTTAATAAGATGTTTGAATGTATGGCTAATAAAACTTCTTTCAGCACCAGAATCGAAAAGGATACTAGCATAAGAGTTGTCGAGAAGGAACGTACCCGAGACAACGGTGGGATCGTCGACTGCCTCTTCTCGTCCCATAGCTAGGACTCTCCCAGTGTTACCCGATGTTGCTGCCTTGGGGTAGTTTCTCTTGAAATACCCTACTTCACCACATCCATATCAGGCCTGACAGACACCCACTCCAAAAGATTGATTTGTTGATTGGGTTGGTGTCTTGCAGTTTTTCGTAGTGTGGCCCTTTTTGCCACAGCTGTTGCAAAACACCTCCCAACATGGGCTGGAAGTTAGGTGATGATAGTTGCACTTGTTGCACATAGGAAGGGTACCAGCATACCTACTGGTAGGTGTTTGAGCTGTGGATCCGACAGTAGAAACCGCAGCAGGGGTAGTTGCAGCGTGGACTGCCACAGTTTGCTGCTTCTTTGAGGACTCCTAAGAAGACTTACTCTTGTTCTTTTTCCAAAACTTCCTTTTCTCACCACTCCTCTTTGTTGGCTCAGGAGCGGTGGCCGATTCCTCAAGATCATCACTATGGTCAATCAAGGTTTGCGCTAAGCATTTGGCGTTGTCGTAGGTATTTGGCTTCGCAACTAAAACGTTACCCCTGGTTGGTTGGGTCAACCCCCATATGAATCTCTTAATCTTTTTACTCTCCGGGGTAACCATTCCCGGGCAGAGAAGCACCAAATCATCAAATATGGAGATGTAAGAGGCGATATCGGAACCCTTCATCTTCAAGTTCCAGAGTTCGTGCTCTAGTTTCTGCATTTCGCCCCGAGGGCAGTACTCCGCAAGCAGGAGCTCCTTCATGACCTCCCAACCCATAGCATTGGCTACAAGTAAGGTTAAGGATTTGACTCGGCCGTTCCACCAAGTCAGGGCTTTGTCGGTGAAGGTGCAAGCAACGAACTTCACCTTATCAGATTCCGAACAGGCACATATTTTGAAAATAGATTCGATTTTCTCGAACCATCGGGTTAGGGTAATGACACCTCCAGTGACATTGAAGGGCGTGGGTTTCGCGTTCATAAAGTCCTTGTAGGAACACTCCTTCCAGTATCCCTGGTTACTTTCCTGGTTTTGAGGCTGTGTACCACCTCCTGATCCACCTGAACCACCGAGATTCATTTGTGATATGGTAGCAGCCACAACAACATTAACAACTGCTTGAAACATGGCGGGATCAAATGGAGGGGGAGGTGGTGGTGGAGGAGGAATGTTGTTCTTTGAGCTGGGTCTTTTCCTTGGAGGCATCTTGATCTATAATAGCCAGCAAAGAGAGGATCATAAGTCATTTGAATTGAATCAAGAGATATGGAACAAGAGATATCTCATTTTGATAGGTATAACGATCTACTAAGCGAAAAAACAGGAAGGAGTTATCAAATCAGATAAACTATCGCTAAGGAAGGAGTGAGTAGCAACACTCGGAATGAATTTCTACAACGTAATCGGCTTGGCTAAAATACTCCCATAGTATTTTATGTTTCATTGTATCTGTAGTGGTGTTGATTATGATGGCATGTGCGGAATTAGAAAGATCTAGCGAATCATCATGTAAAATCAAGAACAAACAGGGAGTAAATAAATCTTTGTAAGCGCATATTAGATCTAGAAAGAATATACAAATGGGTTTGTAAAATATTTCTCTCTCTAGTTTAACACTCCAAATGGTTCACTTACATAATGGGAGTCACTCACTTCCTATTTATAGGAAAGACTCAACCCATTTACACATACAAAGGGGAAAGATTAAACACTACATCCAAGAGTGACTTTGCACCCTAACATTCTCCCCCTCAAAGTTAGGATTGGATGTACGACTTCAATCTCCAACGAGCTAGCGCGATCAAGACCAAACTCCCCCTCGAAGTAACACCGGTCTTCAAATCCGCAAACGAATATTCGACAAACCCGAGAAGCTTCGAATACCCATCATTCTCCCCCTTTTTATAATCAAAAAATGATTATAAAACCCATTAAGGGTGAGAAGCACTCGAGGAATGAACAATACAATACTCCCCCTTGATGTGTACCAAAAATGAATCACCAAAAATCTTGCACGGAAAAACAATCACGAAAAAGCCACAAAAATTTTCCAATATATGAAAATGTTTGACTTTTTAGGTGAAAGTTGCAAGATTTTTTAAAATCCAGGTAGAAATTGTCACTTTCTGAAACTTGCAGGGACCCGTTGCGCCAAAAACAGTCAAATATGCGAAACTCTAGCCCATTTGAGAAATCGGGCATAAAGCATAAATTCGCACAAACTGCAGGGACCAGAACTGAAAATTCTGCAATTTCTCAGCTTTTATTACCCATTTGCAAAGTTGGGTATAAACTGCCAATATTACGAAACTGCAGGTGTATGAAATGGAAATTCTGCATTTTTGTCATTTTATGACCCCATTTGCGAAGTTGCTTCTTTGAAAGTTCAGGGATGCGAATCGACATAATCTGTTTCTTCTCCACTTTGCTTCCATATGCGAACATCTTCAAAACATCACAGATTGCGAACGAACTTCCTGTTTGATTTCCAAATTGCGAACCATATCACAACCTTATATGCGAACTCAATTGAGACCCATATGCGAATATTCTTGGCCTTCAAACCAGTTAACCAAATGCGAACATTTTTGCTTTCTTCCCCCAAATTTGTGTTATCAATATGAAGGACGATCCTTAGCAAAACTAATTTTGACTTTTAAACCAAATACGAGACTAAAGATGCGAACTGGAATGTTACCATAAAAGCGAAATCATGTTGTGTTACCAAATGCGAAAATTGATTAGCACATAACGAAATCACTATTCATAAATCGACTCAATCGACTCCAAACCATCTCAGACCTTCCCAATCGAAATCAAACAACCATCGATCCTCCAATTTTCAATTACTCAGCCTTCACCTTTCATTCAACTCGTCGTCCTCAATAATCAACCTTTCCTATATGCGAAAATCAATTTTCCCAATCGATATTCAAAACAAAACTCGTCTTCAAGAACAAATCGAATCAAATCAAACTCCAAAATCAAAACAATTTCAACATCCATAGCCCAAATACAACATGTATTAATCAGTTTCAGCCTCAATTTCATCGATTCATCTCTTAAATCTCGACTTTGACTTTTTCATAGTTTGACTTTTCAACGTATTAGTCGACAAACACAAATCGATCTTCTTCAACACACTTTTCAGATCAACCAACATGATTATCCAACTGTTCTTCACATGTTCTTCAAAAAAATTTGACAGTTCTTGATTAATTTCATCAAGATCAAAGAGTCAATTTCCGATTAGATTTACTCAATAATCGAAATCGATTTTGAACCAACATCGATTCAATCATCACAATCAAAGATCCAGTTTTCGATTCTTTATGTATAACTTGATCATCATCGATATATGATTGAACAGATTACATCAAATCAATTCACAAGCTTAGAATCACTAATAACAATGATTGATTATTGAGAATGAAGAACCAAAAACAAAAGAACATCAACTGAATGATCGTCGATTATCAGAATGTACAAACTTGAAATGCGATGACGAACATATGACTTTTTCAAAATCGTGCCACATGTACTCTATTATCAGATGAATTTATTGAATTGTTGGGCTCAAGCGTGACCAATACCAAGCAAAACGAATTGGACTAAGAAAACAATAAGTATAATTCGATTTGGACTCAATTGAATAGGATGAATAGTAACAAAAAGTTGTTTGTTTAGGGTTGGGCTTCATGAACAGTAAGAATGTCAATTGGATGAATCAGTTAAAACTCAAAATTTTTGAGAATAATTTTGATTTTGGTTTGAATTTGATCTAAACAAAAATAATTGGATGGATCAATGAGGTTGAAACGGATTTGATCCAATGAGGCAAATCGATCAAAAGTTGAAAAACGAAAAACACGAATCGAAATCATGGACGTTTTGGAATCCATTTGAGAATTTGAGATACCTTTTTGATGAACCGAGATCAATTTTTGTGACATCCCCAAAATCACAGCCAGAAAAGACCGGTTTTGTTTAAGCTTTATAAAAATCAGAGTACTTCTTTTCATAAAAATGTTGCGGAATTTGTTCCCAGAAAAACACGATAAATATGTTATCAAAACATTTTCGAAGAAACGTATTTTATTTATGTTAAAACATTTGGGATGTCATCGTCAATACAGAAACATACTGTGACATCCCCAAAATCTCGGCCAGAAAGACCGATTTTCATTTATGCTTTTAAAATAATTTCAGAGTAAATCCTTTTGATTTGAAAGAGTTGTGGAATTTATTCCCAAAAACAAAACGTGATAAAATAATATTTACCAAAGCATTTCATAAAAGAAATGTATTTTCATTATATAATCAAAACTCGGGATGTCATGTTCCGATACAGACCATAAATCATAAACGATAACATTACAAGTCATTCAACAAATATATACATATACAGACTTGTAAACAAAACAACTTGATGATTCATCCATCTTATGCCCTTCCGCCACTTCCTGTAATACAAATAAAACTGAGTGGCTCAGGCTTGGGAGCCTAGTGAGCATATAGGGTTTTCAACCCACAATAAATAATTATATTTAATTCCACCAACCAACAATAACCCAATTACTCATTCCCGTTATTCTCACTTTACGTCCCTAAAACAACTAACACAAGGGACCTAGTCTTAGAATCTTTCATCGGGGCGACAACACATGCATTCGGGGGTTTCCCGACAATATATGTCAAATAAGGCAACCATGAAGGGGATGGAGTACAGCGAATGAACACCCAAGTTCATTAACACCTACAGGTGGCGAACCTGCTAGCGTTCCACGTGACTATCTAGAAAAGTCTGTGGTCGTCATCTAAACTCCGCTAGATGACTGAATCAAAAATAACATCGAGACCTCTCATCTGTTTATCACATGTCAACTATCTACCCATGTTCTACCCGACATATTAGTAGATAAAAATATATATTTTATACATAGTTTAAAACCTGCATAGCATTCTCATTGAATGCATATTCCAAAACAACTTATGAGACACATACACATAACACGTATTTCATAGAGAATAAATCGTATCTATGAGATAGAAGAAAGTGAATATACATTCACGCATATAACAACAAAATATACACATAACACGTATTTTATATTAAATACTTAATAATTATGCGTTAGAAGAAAGTAACCACACACTCACTTGATCAGAAGATGATCGGACAACACTACGACTTATAGAAGTAGTATTCTTCGGCAGATCTGGAAGATCTTCACAAAAACCGGACTCCTCGTGGGCAGAGCTTCGGCTCAGGAATCGCACTTCTCGGCATCTTCGGGGCTTCGGGGCTTGCTTCGGGGCTCGGGTACGATACCGGGGCTCCGGGATAATTCTTGCATGAAAAACGATGCAAAACGCGAGAAAAAGGGATGAAATGAGCAAAGAAGTCGGTTGCCCTCGACACCCTTTTATAGGGGCTGGAAGGTCGAATTAATCTGGGCGTAACACGAGATTACGCTGGGCGTAATGACTTTAGGGTTGCTGACTCCCCCTGGATAATATCGGATAATATATATTTAAATTAAATATCGAAAATATTTAATAAACATCAAAAATTCATATCTTCCTCATACGAACTCCGTTTTCGACGTTCTTTATATCCACGTGTAGGTGAGTCTACGATATAAACCTTTAGTTTAGACTCCATCGGCTAATTTTCAATTTATTTTTATTATTTATTTTTAGTAGATCGGGACAGGAAAACTCCGTTATAAAATCATAACTTCTTCATCCGACGCCCGTTTTCGCATGCCCTTTCATCGTTTCACTACAATTAACGAGATCTTCAATTCTCATTTAGATTGTTTCGGCAAAAAACCGCTCGGTCTCAAATCGAGTATTCGAGCTGCATACTGCTAAGTCGAAACTTCGAAAAATCATAACTTACTCATACGAAGTCAGATTTAGGCGTTCTTTTTATGCACGCTCTCGGTTTAACGAACTCTACGAATTTCATTTATATCACTAAGGCTAAATATTGCTCTAACGTGAATTTCACTTTTTACGTCATTCAGCGTTGCCGGTTCTGTCGCGAAACTTCGACAGGTCATAACTTCTTCGTTATAACTCGGATTTCGGCATTCTTTATATCTTCGGAATCCTTGTTTCGACCACTACATCTTTATGCAAAGATATCGGGCTTATCTCATACTTTAATTTTGACGCTTATTTTATTCTTAATTCATTAAATTATAATAATTAAGAAAATAAACACATAATTCACATAATACTCAAATATTTCATCATTAATACTCCAAAAACGGTTACAAGGGTTAACCTAGACTATTACATCAATGATAATGCCTAGCCTGGAAATGCGGGCGTTACACATAAGCATAAACGGAACTTACATTTATTTACACTAGTAATCTACATCTCTTTAATCTAGCAGTGTAATGTGATTTCATATCAACACCTGTGATGTAAATAAACTGAGTGGGTTAGGTTGGGAAACCTGGTGAGTACAAAGGGTTTTCAACCCACGATAATATAAATTATTATGTTTAAATATTTAAGCAATCAACCTAATTACCCATCCCCATTATCTTCTTTATTCTACTCTAAGAATTCAGCTATTCCTCGTTTATTTATTCCTAAGGGTTATCCTAAGGAATAGGCACGAAATCCATCGTTGCCAAGGTTTACTCAACGGGCACTAAATCCATAGTTCCCAAGGTTTATCTCGTTTATTGACAGTATCGTTTCCGATACTCCTCTCGCAATACAGGTCAATAGGTTTTATCTCGTTTATCAACGGTATCGTTTCCGAGACTCCACTCGCAATACATGTTGATGGGTTTTTAGAGTACACCTGGTGAGCACACAGTTCAAATAAACACCTACAGGTTGCGAGCCTGCTAATGTCCACTGGACTGTCTAGAACAGTCTGTGGTTGTCATCCATACTCTGTTGGATGATGGGGGCCATCTCTCGGGAAAAAGGCTTCTCTCATGGTTCACCTCTCACCCTTACCTCACGGTCGATATTACCTCTTTCTCATTTTATTTTTTTCACACATAAACTATTTCATCTACCCATGTTTTATTCCAACATATTTGTAGATATAAAATATATATACAGTTTAAATCATTTAAAACGTGTATAAAATCGTTCACCGAGCACAGATAGCAAGTATTCAGATAATATGCACACATAGCACGTAATTTATATAAAATACTTCATGTCTATGTGTAAGCTGAAAGTAACTATGCACTCACTTGAAAGGTGGTGACTCAGCACTCAGACATCGCTTCGATACTCTCAAAACGATTTTCTTTTGATAAAACCTAGTATCAATACCACTAGGGTTTAGTCTAACGATAACCGCGACAAATTAATTAGTCTGACTACTATTATTATTATACAAGCATTAATAACACTCAATATAACTCATAATAATAGCTCAAATAATTATTTTAAGGACCTAATAACATTCCTATAATTGTTTGAAAGCTATATTAAAAATTACGTAAGCGTAGCACACTTACAACGAATTTTATCGAAAATCGGAACTTAATTGGAGCAGCGTTTCGAAACCGAAAGGCTCTTTTTCTCGGGACTCCAGGAGCCTCGGGGCTTCTTTAGGGTGCTAGGGGTTCACCTAAACTTTAGGAGAGGGTTAAAACCCTTAGAGAGAGAAAGATTGTAGAGAGAGAATGAGAAAATGTGTGAAAAATCCGGAGACCCTCGCCCCTTTTTATAGCCTGCGAGCCTCGGACGTACGTTGGGCGTAGTCCTCGGCTACGCTGGGCGTAGTCTCGGATAGGGTTGCCACCCGGATCCAGCTGTCTCGCACTCGTCGGAAGGATACGACCGGAGGGTACGTTGGGCGTACCGAACTCAGACGCGGGGCGTAGTGAAGGGAGGCGTGTCCGAATCCGAAGCGTCCTTTGATCAGCGATGGACGGCCCACAACGCGCCACGTCATCAACTCCGCAATCAGCTTCGCAAATTTAAGTGCAAATTTTAAAAATTCATAACTTTCGCGTACGAGCTCCGTTTACGACGTTCTTTATATCTACGCAAAGGTGGGAGCGTACTCTACAACTTTCGTTTAGACTCCGTCGCTAATTTTGAATCGATTTTGAATTTATTTTATTAACAGGCCGGGACAGGATTGGTCCGTTAAATCCTCATAACTTCTTTATCCGACGTCCGTTTTCGCCCATATTTTCTCGTTATGCTACTCTTAACGAGATCTTCGATTCGCATTCAGGTCGTGTCGGCTAAAAACCGCTCGATCTAATATTCGAATTTCGGGTTGTACACTGCTAATCCGAAACTTCGAAAAATCATAACTTCTTCATATGAAGTCAGATTTGGGCGTTCTTTTTATCGATGTTCTTAGTTTAACATATTCTACGACTTTCGTTTAGATTCCTAAGGCTAAATCTCGCTCTATCGTAAATTCACTATTTACGCTTCCCAGTATCGTGTCGGTTCCGTCACGAAACTTCAACGGGTCATAACTTCTTCGTTATAACTCGGATTTTGGCGTTTATTATATGTACGGAAACCTTGAGACATATTCTACAACCTGGTTAAGATTATCTATTCTAAATAATCCTTTGTCAAAAAGTCGTTTTCGACACTTATTGTCTCTAAATTGACTAGCCCGGGTCTACGGGCGTTACAATTATCTCCCCCTTAGGATGATTACGTCCCGAAATCATTAACGAAACAGGACAGTATAACGACTCCATACGTTATCTCTTCATCCTAGGTAATAACTGTAACTTCTATGTTGCTTCGAACGTGTATCTAACTCTTGGACTCCTTGATTGCAGGCGGTGCTCGGTCTTTCAATCATGACCTTCGTGTCACAACCTCTTTCTTTATCAGAGACTCCTTCTTCTTCTTAACAAACTTAGGATAAGTTAATTTGATTACTACAATTGACCGATCTGTCATATTCTAATGACCTATCATCGTATGTAGCAATGCTTAGACTCAGGCACAGTTCTAAATGGCGTGAGGCGTGGCGTGGCGGCAAGGTCAAGCCTCAAGCTTAACGAGCCATGGCGTTTTTCAAGGCGGTGATTTTGTATTAATTTAAAATTATATTAACACATAAATATAAATTTATATTAAATATAACTATTTTTTAAAAGTGTTAGATCAATAACTATTAACAAAATTTTAACAAAAACCAGAATACTTGTATCTCCGATTAGATAAGACATAACAAAGAGCAAAAAACTGTGTCTCAAACGAAAAAAACGCGCCATAACACGCCATAACGCGCCATGGCACGCCATATCACGCCTTGCCACGCGCCACGCCTAACAGCAATGTTATGAGGCTTTTCGTAAAGGCGGAGCCACGCCTCACGCCATGGCGCGCGCCATGGCGCGCCTTATAGAACACTGGACTCAGGTCTCTTAGAGTCAAATTCCGGAATGGGATATGCCTTCCTTCATGGTCTAATGTGATATAATCACATTTTAACATGTAGCATTTCTAGCTACCAACATCTTTAACAACGAGCGCGATACTTCTATTGATCGCTTTGATTTCAATCGTTTGGTTTAAGTTAGACGCTACATCAAACTTGGTTCTCTGAACCACGTAACCTACTCATCATAGTCGGACTCAATGTGATATGACCACTAGGGTCGGGATAACAACAATCTTTTTTTGTCTTTACCAAAACAATGGTAACGACATACTTGAATAAAACGAAATCAATTACTAATTTCTTGGTAACCTTGTGACTTTCCCTGATCCAAGTGTGAGTCCTGTGCTTCCGGTAGTATAGGCCTCTACTACCTTCCACACCTACTCATACTCGTCCCAAGTATTGTCTCGCAGTTTTCCAAGTTATTATCACAAAAACAATTTTTAACACATAAAAATGTGTCCAACCAATCACAAAATTTTCCCTAGACTCTACTAGGACTTCTTCTATGCGTATCTTCAATCATCAATTCTGCTTCAGCTCGGTGGAAATGCCATACAACGGGTCAACTTCATGAATTACGCCAATCATTCCATCATCTTGCCAATCGAAGGTGTACTTCGGACGTACTGTACTCCTCTAAACGTACTGCATGACATGTTCTAAAGGCAAGATACCACTCTTATGATATCTTCCGATAGGTGTCATTCACTATCATAAGCTTTTTCCTTTCCTCTATTTACTCAATTCTCTATGAGTCCTTATCATGACATTCTATTCTCCAAAGCAGGCGTTTGGTGTATCGAGACGAGAATATAGATAGAGGAAGAACTAGACGCGTATTCCTCCTTATTACTCAAAAAAGTTACATGCCAGTTCTAATATCGTATTTAGACGTTTAGAAACCTGAGCACATAAAATTTTCAGATCCGGTCGACAACAGACCATATATTCGATCATATAATGCATATCATAAATCATTTACCACATAAAAGCATGTTAGGAATTTTCCCTAAATAAGCTAGTGCTTGTGTCTATTTAGGTGTATTACCTAAATTTTATTAGACACACTCCTCACAATAATTGCTTAACATTCTAAGTTTAAGTCTAGAAATAAATCTAGATTCCTAGTTCGCTTAAACTAATGCTCTGATACCAACTGTGACATCCGCAAAATCACGGCCAGAAAAGACCGGTTTTGTTTATGCTTTATAAAAATTAGAGTAATTCTTTTCATAAAAATGTTGCGGAATTTGTTCCCAGAAAAACACGATAAATAATTTATCAAAACATTTTCGAAGAAACGTATTTTATTTATGTTAAAACGTTTGGGATGTCATCGTCAATACAAAAACATAAGCATAAACGGAACTTACATTTATTTACACTAGTGATCTACATCTCTTTAATCTCTCAGTGTAATGTGACTTCATATCAACACATGTGATGTAAATAAACTGAGTGGGTCAGGTTGGGAAACCTGGTGAGTACATAGGGTTTTCAACCCACAATAATATAAATTATTATGTTCAAATATTTAAGCAATCAACCCAATTACCCATCCCCATTCTCTTCTTTATTCTACTCTAAGAATTCAACTATTCCTCGTTTATTTATTCCTAAGGGTTATCCTAAGGAATAGGCACGAAATCCATTATTGCCAAGGTTTACTCAACGGGCACTAAATCCATAGTTCCCAAGGTTTATCTCGTTTATTGATAGTATCGTTTCCGAGACTCCTCTCGCAATACAGGTTAATGGGTTTTATCTCGTTTATCGATGGTATCGTTTCCGCGACTCCACTCGCAATACATGTCGATGGGTTTTTAGAGTACACCTGGTGAGCACATAGTTCAAATAAACACACAGTTCAACTAAACACCTACAGGTTGCGAGCCTGCTAGTGTCCACTGGACTGTCTAGAATAGTCTGTGGTTGTCATCCATACTCTGTTGGATGACGGGGTCATCTCTTGGGAAAAAGGCTTCTCTCATGGTTCACCTCTCACCCTTACCTCATGGTCTATATTACCTCTTTCTCATTTTATTTTTGTCACACATAAACTATTTCATCTACCCATGTTTTATTCCAACATATTTGTAGATATAAAATATATATACAGTTTAAATCATTTAAAACGTGTATAAAATCGTTCACCCAGCATAGATAGCAAGTATTCAGATAATATGCACACATAGCACATAATTTATATAAAATACTTCATATCTATGTGTAAGCTGAAAGTAACTATGCACTCACTTGAAAGGTGGTGACTCAGCACTCGGACAGCGCTTCGATACTCTCAAAACGATTTTCCTTTGATAAAACCTAGTATCAATACCACTAGGGTTTAGTCTAACGATAATCGCGACAAATTAATTAGTCTGACTATTATTATTATTATACAAGCGTTAATAACACTCAATATAACTCATAATAATAGCCCAAATAATTATTTTAAGGACCTAATAATATTCCTATAATTATTTGAGAGCTATATTAAAAATTACGTAAGCGTAGCACACTTACAGCGTATTTTATCGAAAACCGGAACTTAATTGGAGCAGCGTTTCGAAACCGAAAGACTCTTTTTCTCGGGACTCCGGGAGCCTCAGGGCTTCCTTAGGGTGCTAAGGGTTCACCTAGACTTTAGGAGAGGGTTAAAACCCTTAGAGAGAGAAAGATTGTAGAGAGAGAATGAGAAAATGTGTGAAAAATCCGGAGACCCTCGCCCCCTTTTATAGCCTACGAGCCTCGGACGTACGCTGGGCGTAGTCCTCAGCTACGCTGGGCGTAGTCTCGGATAGGGTTGCCACCCGGATCCAGCTGTCTCGCACTCGTCGGAAGGATAAGACCGGAGGGTACGCTGGGCGTACCGAACTCAGACGCGGGGCGTAGCGAAGGGAGGCGTGTCTGAATCTGAAGCGTCCTTTGATCAGTGATGGACGGCCCACAACGCGTCACGTCATCAACTTCGCAATCAGCTTCGCAAATTCAAGTGTAAACTTTAAAAATACATAACTTTCGCGTACGAGCTCCGTTTTCGACGTTCTTTATATCCACGCGAAGGTGGGAACGTACTCTACTACATCGTTTAGACTCCGTCAGCTAATTTTGACTCGATTTTAAATTTTATATTATTAACAGGTCGGGACAGGATTGGTCCGCTAAATCCTCATAACTTCTTTATCCGACGTCCGTTTTCGCTCATCTTTTTCTCGTTATGCTACTCTTAACGTGATCTTCGATTCTCGTTCAGGTCGTGTTGGCTAAAAACCGCTCGATCTAATATTCGAATTTCGGACTGTACACTGCTAATCCGAAACTTCGAAAAATCATAACTTCTTCATATGAAGTCAGATTTGGGCGTTCTTTTTATCGATTTTCTTAGTTTAACATATTCTACGACTTTCGTTTAGATTGCTAAGGCTAAATCTCGCTCTATTGTAAATTCACTATCTACGCTTCCCGGTATCGTGCCGGTTCTGTCGCGAAACTTCAATGGGTCATAACTTCTTCGTTATAAATCGGATTTTGGCGTTCTTTATATGTATGGAGACCTTGAGACATATTCTACAACTTGGTTAAGATTATTTATTCTAAATAATCCTTTGTCGAAAAGTCCTTTTCGACACTTATTGTCTCTAAATTGACTAGCCCGGATCTACGGGCGTTACAATTTTCAACAAACGAATCAAATTTGGAAGATCTTGGTTCTTTTGTCGAAATGAGAAAATCTCCGATTTGAACATTATACCACCCATTATGCGAGATGTGCAACTTGTTCTTCGTGTTCTTCGTGTTCTTCAACGATCCAAGAACATCTTCAAAAGAACCACCAACACTTTTGGGTTTTGACTTCAAATTCAATGCAACACTTGGAGATTGTTGCTTTGGAACCCAAATTTGCTTCACGGATTTCGGCTTCACAACATTTGACGATTTTTGTGAGTAAACCCGCTTGTTTTTGCAATTGATCTTATTCTTATTTTTCTTTCTCATCTTTTTGCATCTTGAAGACTTGACTCCATGAACAAACCCACTTTCAACAACATGAACATTTTGAGTTTGAATCAAATCTTTTGGAGTTTGATACTTGCAATTTTCTTGGATCACCGGCTTCCAATAAGGAATCATTCCTTCAAACGAATCACAAGAACACAAAAATATCATCGTTTTGAACTCCAATTGAGCAAAAAACTTTTTCATCTTCAGAATCAACTTGAACTCCTTTTTCTTGAACATCAAGAACATGATGATCATTAAGAACATCTTCAACAAACATAAGAGCTTGAAGATCACTTGGGTTTTCAATAAGAGAAATGAAATACTTATCAAACAATTCTTTTTCCTTTCTTTCCTTTTTATCTCTCTCATTCTTCAAGTTATGGCAAAATTTAGTCAAGCATTCAATCTTTGAAAGTGGTTGAAAAATCAATCCTCTATGATCACCCTTCAAACATCCATAAGTAATCAAAGTATCCCATGAAATCATTAAGCCTTTCAATATTAATCCAATGAATTGTTCTAAACCGATTTTGTATTTGACATCTTTAACGATCACAATCCAATAATCATACTCCAAGTAAACCGTCATTTTTGATCACTAGAAATTGAAGATTTCTAGAGAGAGAAAGTGATTATTAATGGGTTCTCTAGATAGAGAAAGCAAAAATCACTTGAATTCTAGTGAAGAAAATCGAATTATGAATAGAATCAAAGATGAATTCGATTTCTAAAATCCAAAAACTCTCTAAATCACGAAGATCCAAGATCATAAAATGAATCACCAAATAAAGAAAACCATCAAGGATCAATTATTGATCAAATCAATAACACCCGCTCTGATACCAATTGTAGTGGTGTTGATTATGATGGCATGTGAGGAATTAGAAAGATCTAGTGAATCATCATGTAAAATTAAGAACACACAAGGAGTAAATAAATCTTTGTAAGCTCATATTAGATCTAGAAAGAATATACAAATGGGTTTGTATACAATTTCTCTCTCTAGTCAAACACTCCAAATGATTCACTTACATAATGGGAGTCACTCACTTCCTATTTATAGGAAAGACTCAACCCATTTACACATACAAAGGGGAAAGCCTAAAACACTACATCCAAGAGTGACTTTAGGTAAGTTTTAGGCATGATGCACACCACAGTCACTCCCAAGCACATGTTGGTCGTGTCTCGAATGAATATATAGTTGATCAGGCTATATTGACCCTAGACACGACTACATAACTGCCAAAGTTTAACCGCAACGTACAACACCCAATTACTTATGTTTTGTTCTACTCGAGGTGACGGTTTCTGACGTTTTGGTATTCTTGTATACTTTTGAAAAATACTTATATTTTAAAGTATATTTTTAGTTCAGAGCACTTCGGCCCCTTAGTGTTTATAGTCTTATACCATGTAAGGTTTGGTATACTTAGTTCACTATAAACAAGGGCTCTGATACCAATCTGTCACCCCCCCCCCCGGAATGTTTCCGCCATCGGTTTCGGGGTGTGACAGGAGCACCTTGGGAAGAGGGGTATTATGTGGGAGGCCTACGGTTAAGGTCCCATAGAAGGGTTATTCAATATTGTCAGGATTCAGTGGTTTTAGCAACCGTTAGTGATTGAGAAACGAAAGTGCCAAGGGGAGTAGTTGGAGCATCTTTCTTTTGGTCTTCATGACATTAGTGTGGGATCATTCAAGCATTAGTGATTGTCAGTTTCACTAGGATTCAGGGAGTGTTCAGCTAGTTCTAAGCAGTGTGTGATCAATTGGGATTGGCTAGTAATGGAGAACTAGTTGGAAAGAGTTGGTTGTCATCGGATCGATCGTTGGGAAGTGATAAGGATTGGGAATCCTCCAATTTTCATGTATTATGAAGGCTTAGTCGAATCTAAGTGGGGGATAGTTACCCCGGGATGCAGAAGCAGGAGCGGTTTTGAAACGGGGATAAGTTTCGCAACCCGACAGGGAGAATGGAGGCCCCAATGGTTGCTTGGTTTGAGGGTTGTGTTAGTTGGGGGTTCGGTAAAACTCCCCAACATAAGAAACACGTCTTCTTGGTGCTTGATAGCAAAATTTGGGGAAACATGTTGGGGTTCTAGTCATGAATTCAGTTCAGTGCAGGTGTTCGGTCAATTGTGTTCTTGACTCTGAGGGTTTTGGAGTGATAGATTGAGGGTTTTGTTAGCTGCTAGGGCTCGACAGTACATTCAGCACGGGTGTGCGGGTTATTTAGCGTATGTGGTAGATACACGGGTCACGGATCAAACCATGATTTTCCGAGAGGGAGGACGATCGACATGAGGCCTAGGGTTAGGCGGTGGTTATTGTCCACGGAAGGGACCAGGATTTCGAAACCCCAAGTGGGTGAGAACAGGCTGCATGGGATCCAGGGCGATGCTCAACAGTTTAGAGCGGTCCAGATAAACTGAAGGCCGGTGGGGCCTACTAGACAAGTTAAAGGCCTAAAGAGGCGGTCCATACATGTTGCAGGTTCCGAGGGTGGTCCAGATAGGCTGAAGGCCCGGTTAGGCGGTCCAGTCATGCTGAATACTTTGTATAGATTTTTTTAGTTATTTGATCGGGTACTGAGTATATATTATGGGGTTGCAACTTGTTCTATAAGTGGATAGTGTAGGGTAAGGTTTCAAAACTGTGACACTTGTTGATGTTGAGCGGTCCAGATAAACTGAAGGCCGGTGGGGCCTACTAGATAGGTTAAAGGCCTAAAGAGGCGGTCCAGACATGTTGAAGGTTCCGAGGGTGGTCCAGATAGGTTGAAGGCCTGGTTAGGTGGTCCAGTCATGCTGAATACTTTGTATAGATTTTTTTAGTTATTTGATCGGGTACTGAGTATATATTATGGGGTTGCAACTTGTTCTATAATTGGATAGTGTAGGGTAAGGTTTCAAAACTGTGACACTTGTTGATGTTGTGAAGGACATTGATTAGGCCTTATTGGGCAATGGACGAGGTGAGAATCTCCAGGATGGAGTGGTAGGGAAACTGAAGCGACGATATCGGTGTCAATAGGTTATCGGGAGCATTCCAGTCATGATTTGAGGGCTGGAGAAGGCATACTAGACTCATGTTGTGGGCTCAGAAGCAATCCAGACCTATGTTGAGGACTATGTAAGGGTATTCCAGTCATAGACTGTGGGCATAAAGATTGTGTTAGTTATGTCTCTTGTAGGAGCGCGTTCGAAATGGATCTTTTGTTGAGATTAGGGGGAGTTGTACTCGGTTGTGACGAATCAGAGGATTGTGGATGAGACACAAGGATAAATCCCTGGATCACAAGTTATGAGTAGACCTGAGTTATGTTCATAGAGGTATTCCAATCTAGGGTATTCCATCCTGAGGATGAATGGACCCTATGATTGATTGGACCTGATATGTTTGGTATTCCAAACCGATGGCTGATTGGGCCAAACATGTATGGGATACGAGGGTATTCCATCCCGGGGATGACTGGACGCGTCGTAGGCATGCCTGGTATTCCAGCCCGAAGCTGATTGGGCCAGACATGAATGTTCATGTTTATTAGTGGGTTGATTACATATGATATTTTGGGAGCTGAAGGACACATTATCATGTCAGCATGAAAAGGGACCACTTCAGGAAGGGGAAAGTTGGGTTTCTGATACTTTGAATCATCAGGATTTTTGTCAGGTTGGAAAAGTGGCATGTAGTTTAGACCATTTGACAAGGTTCGGTTGGATTCTCATTGCTATTCATGTCTAGCAGTTGCAAAGGCACATATTGGAAGAGTAGGCGATTGTATCGCTCGGTAATGTTCAGGTCAGAGAGCACTTGAACTATGTAGGGAGACCAGTGGCAGCATCAGAAAGGATCCGAGTAGACTTGGGAGCTAGAGTCCAAGACGCAGGAGCATTACCCTGAATTGTTCTTCGCAGAAGGCTTCGAGGATGAAGACTAGTTTAAGTGGGGGAGAGTTGTAACATCCCAATATTTGTCATTTATAGTCCCTGGGGATTGAAGGGTAAAGCCATGAAAAGCCTAAGGGCTAAGTTGAAATTTTGGGACCAGGAGGAGTACGCTACGCGTACATAAGGGTACGCTAAGCGTACTATGCGCGCCCTAGTACACTGATCGTACACTTGTGTATGCTGGGCGTACTCATGATAGAAGGAAACCCTAATATTTAGGGTTTGATGTTGGATTAATGTCTAAGTCCATAACTATAATTGATAAGACTTGACCAGACCCGACATGGTCCATTTGGGTTGCATGGCATCATGCATTTGGATAGACTAAAATGAGAGAAATAACACTTAAGATTGGTTAATATATTATAAGTTCTAATATATTAATAAGATTATTTAATTAGTATTGATCAAGAATTAATCTAGAATTAATTAAGTGACCAAAAGAAGACTAATTAAATATATGGGTTGATTGTGTAAATCATTCATACGTGTATAGTGGACTAATGCTCCATGGATTGTCTGTGGTATATTTAAACCTGTGGATCCAAGGAAATGGAAAGCCATGACAATTAGGGTTTACCCTAATTGTCACTAACTATATAAGCATCTTATCATTCCACTCGAAAAGTTCGTGCGCCAGCCCAAAACCGAAACACGATATTTTGAGCCCCTAAACAGTCCCGAATGGCTGAAATTACATCGTCAGTGATCACAAAATGATTTATAGTTTTAGCATAAAAATAAGGTGTGCGAATTTCATCCAATTCGGAGAATGCATCATTTCACTCGAAAAGTCCGCGCGCCAGCCCAAAACCGAAAAACGACATTTTGAGCCCTTAAACCGTCCCGAATGGCCGAAATTACATCGTCGGTGATCACAAAGTGATTTATAGTTTTGGCATTCAAATAAGATGTGCGAATTTTGTCCAATTCGGAGACTGCATCATTCCACTCGAAAAGTTCGCGTGCCAGCCCAAAACGGAAAAAAAACATTTTGAGCCTCTAAACAGTCTTGAATGGCCGAAATAACATCATCGGTGATCACAAATGATTTAAAGTTTTAGAATATCAATAAGATGTGGGAATTTCATTCAATTCAGAGATTGCATCATTCCACTCGAAAAGTTCGCACGTCAGCCCAAAACCGAAAAACGACATTTTGAGCCCCAAACAGTCTAGAATGGCTGAAATTACATCGTCGGTGATCACAAAGTGATTTATAGTTTTAGCATATAAATAAGATGTTCGATTTTCGTCCAATTCGGAGACTGCATCATTCCACTCGAAAAGTTTGTGCGCCAGCCCAAAACCGAAAAACGATATTTTGAGCCACTAAACAGTCCCGAATGGCCGAAATAACATCGTCGGTGATCATGATGTGATTTATCGTTTTAGCATATAAATAAGATGTGCGGATTTTGTCCAATTCGGAGACTGCATCATTCCACTCGAAAAGTTCGCGTGCCAGCCCAAAACCGAAAAACGACATTTTGAGTCCCTAAATACATCGTCGGTGATCACGAAGTGATTTATAGTTTTAGCATACAAATAAGATGTGCGAATTTTGTCTAATTCGAAGACTGCATCATTCAACTCGAAAAGTTCGCGCGCCAGCCCATAACCGAAAAACGACATTTTGAGCCCCTAAACAGTCCTGAATAGACGAAATAACATTGTCGGTAATCACCAATTGATTTATAGTTATAGCATATAAATAATATGTGCGAATTTCATCCAATTCGGAGACTGCATCATTCCACTCGAAAAGTTCGCACACCAGCCCAAAACCGAAAAACAACATTTTGAGCCCCAAACAGTCTAGAATGGCCGAAATTACATCGTCGGTGATCACGAAGTGATTTATAGTTTTAGCATATAAATAAGATGTTCGATTTTCGTCCAATTCGGAGACTGCATCATTCCACTCGAAAAGTTTGTGCGCCAGCCCAAAACCGAAAAACGATATTTTGAGCCACTAAACAGTCCCGAATGGCCGAAATAACATTGTCGGTGATCGTGATGTGATTTATAGTTTTAGCATATAAATAATATGTGCAGATTTTGTCCAATTCGGAGACTGCATCATTCCACTCGAAAAGTTCGCGTGCTAGCCCAAAACCGAAAAACGACATTTTGAGCCCCTAAACAATCCTGAATGGCCGAAATAACATCGTTGGTGATCACAAAGTGATTTAAAGTTTTAGAATATAAATAATATGTGCGAATTTCGTTCAATTCGTAGACTGTATTATCCCACTCGAACAGTTCGCGCGCCAGCCCAAAACCGAAAAACGACATTTTGAGCCCCTAAACAATCCCGAATGGCCGATATTACATCGTCGGTGATCATGAAGTGATTTATAGTTTTAGCATAGAAAATAAGATGTGTGAATTTCGTCCAAATCGGAAACTGTATCATTCCACTCGAAAAGTTCGTGCGCTAGCCCATAACCGAAAAATGATATTTTGAGCCCCTAAACAGTCTCGAATGGCTGAAATAACATCGTCGGTGATCACAAAGTGATTTATAGTTTTAGCATATAAATAAGATGTGAGATTTTCATCCAATTCGGAGACTGTATCATTCCACTCGAAAAGTTCGCGTGCCAACCCAAAGCCGAAAAACGACATTTTGAGACCCTAAATAGTCCCAAATGGCCGAAATTACATCGTCGGTGATCACAAAGTGATTTATAGTTTTAGCATACAAATAAGATGTGCAAATTTCATCCAATTCGGAGACTGCATGTAACATCCCAAAAATACGAGCCAAAAATTTCATTTTTAAAACGTGTGCGTAGCCAAAACATTAGGGATAAAACGTTCAACCATCATATCATTTCACAAAAGATATTGCATTTCTGGAAAACATTGTTATAAAAACAGAAATGTGTCAGAGTACAAATCCCCAGGTGATATCATAATGCGGAATATAAGCATGTGTGTGATGTACCGCTACCGCGCCAGCTCCTTCCCCTTCGAAGAAGAGGTACCTGAAATCAAAACTGAAAACTATAAGCACGAAGCTTAGTGAGTTCCCCCATCATACCACATACCATACAATCACATATCATACATATTGCCAGACATTTTTGGGGTGCCCGACCTAACCGGTACGACCATTCTGGGGTGCCGACCCACCCGTGTCAAGCCATTCTGGGGTGCTGACTACCCATGTCGAGCTATTCTAGGGTGCTGACTACCCTTCGGTCCTAATGACCGAACCTCGGGGACTATTTCACCCCATACTTCTACTATCATATATATCATAACACAAACATAATATCAGACATATCTGGGGTGCCTGAACTACCCTTCGGTCCTACAACCGAACTCGGGGACTAGTCCCCTCCTACTACCTCTAGCGCATATATCGTAACAAGCCAGCATGCAAACATATCATCATATACTGTCAGATGTATCTGGGGTGTCTGACTACCCTTCAGTCCTAACAACCGAACTCTACTACTATCACATACAATATATCATGCTAGCATATAACATATCAGGTAGCAGCAAACCTAGATGATATCACAAAGACAATCATCTATCATACATCTTCTACTGGTGGGCCATCATTGTGGCCTTAGACCCACCGCTACTGGAAGGTAACTCACCTCGTAGTAGCTGCTGATCTGTGTGGGAATGGTCTGTCTGCTGCTGCTGCTCCGGAAATCCTCCGGCTACAATTCCCACCAAACACTTAGTCAAATACTGCTAACCGCCCTCAGGGTAAATTGTCCATTTACCTTTAACAAGTCATGAGTCAAGTCACAGTCAACTGCCAGTTGACCAGACTCGTCGAGTTGGCTTCCCAACTCGCCGAGTCCCTTTCTTTATACCCACGTCCAATAGTCCTTCATCCTACTCGCCGAGTTGTACGAACAACTCGCCGAGTTCACCTTCATCCGAAGAACACTTTAAGCTGTGACTCGCCGAGTTGTATGAACAACTCACCGAGTTGTTCTTGAGACAAAAAGATTGCCATGAACTCGCCGAGTCATGGCATTGACTCGCCGAGTGACTTTATGAGTGAGTCTGGCTTCCAACTCACTGAGTCACACCCTATGACTCACTACTCCAACCCGCAAACACGAAAAGGGGAAAAAACCCGGGGACTCGCGACCCGACACGCCGAGTTAGATGAACGACTCGTCGAGTCTGCCTCATGCAAAAACTATACACGCGATTTTGCTTGAATCCAGCCCATGCCATTCATAGATCTGGGTTCCTAGGGCCTGGTTTACACGTAAAATTTCCAACTTTACGTGTAAATAAACATCCATGAGAGTTTTAGGGCTCAAAATGCACAAAAAGGGTAGATCTAGGTCATTCAAGCAATTTGCTCCCATAAAGGTATAGATCTGAGCTTCTGGAGCTCAAACATGACTAGATCTAGCGGATAATCAACCCATTACGAATTATACTTCATGCACAAGCTAGGAAAAGGTTCAAGAAAGACTTTCATGGAGATACAAGGGACAACAAGCATAAAAATAGAGGGAAAATGAGTTATACCTCAAGGAAATCACTGGTATAACACCAATAAGCCTGACCTCCTTCTTTTCTTCTTGATCTACTCTTCTTCCCTCTTCAAAACTTCAAGAAAACACACCAAAATGCTTCATTCTTACAAGGAACAAGCTTAAATGAAGTATAGGGCTCTAAGTGTGAATGGGGGGGGGGGGGGGGGAGCTTGGGGCGGAAATGAGGGGTTTAAATATGGTGCAAACCCTTGAAATTTAGGGTTTCATCAAACAGCGGTGACTCGCCGAGTCCAGAATATGGACTCGCCGAGTCCCGAATGGCCGAAATAACATCGTCGGTGATCACGAAGTAAGTTATAGTTTTAGCATATAAATAAGATGTGCGAATGTCGTCCAATTCGGAGACTGCATCATTCCACTCGAAAACTTCGTGCGCCAACCCAAAACCGAAAAACGACATTTTGAGCCCCTAAACAGTCCTGAATGGCCGAAATTACATCGTCGGTGGTCACAAAGTGATTTATAATTTTAGCATATAAATAAGATGTGCGAATTTCGTCAAATTCGGAAACTACATCATTCCACTCGAAAAGTTCGTGCGAGTCCAAAATCGAAAAACGACATTTTGAGTCCCTGAACAGTCCCGAATGGTCGTAATAACATCGTCGGTGATCACAAAGTGATTTATAGTTTTAGCATATAAATAAGATGTGCGAATTTCGTCCAATTCAGAGACTGTATCATTCCACTCGAAAAGTTCGCGCCCAGTCCAAAACCGAAAAACAATATTTTGAACCCCTAAAAATAACATTGTCTTTTGTAATAGGAAAAAAAAAACACAATATCAAAACTAAAATTTTGTATACATTTAATGTCTTTTATAAAATTTCCCCAGGTGTTTATATAAAAGATGCTCAAATATATTTGGATTTCTCCAAGATAACCTATTATATACAAACAAACAAACAAACGTTCGAGAGTTTTGGCAATTTAAAAGCTATAGTTAAAAAGTAAAAGCTGTCTAGATTTCACCAAAGCTCAAGGGGAAAAGAAAAGCATAGGGCAGTGAAGACACTACGAGAGAGGAAAAAGAAGGAGAAAATGAAGGAGAGAGGCGGGAAAGGCGGAGGTCAGCCGTCGGTGAACGAGCGATACTCACAGTGGAAGACTCTCGTCCCCATTCTCTACGACTGGCTCGCCAACCACAACCTCCTTTGGCCCTCTCTTTCTTGCCGGTTCGTACACTATATTCCAATTTCTAGGGTTTCTTTTTCGCAGATTCACTTTCATCTACATTAAATCCACTATCTCTTCCTCAATTTCATCACTACTACCTGCATTTGTTTTACTTTAGCAATCGAGTAGTAACAATGAACTCGTTGTGCCTACTAATTAGTAATTAGGGCGATTGATTGGTCTTACTTCCTCGTTGAAAGCTAATTTGACACACGGAGACATGGAAAGTTTGAACTTAATAACATTCTTGAAACTTATTCTCAACTCAGTTGCCACCATTATGGTTTCCATTATCTCACTGACCTTTGTGAATAGGAATATGTTTGACTAGGAAATAATATACTATTAACTGAGCTTATTTTGTGCTTTAAACGTGTCATAGACTTTTACATTCGCTATTTTTTTGGGGGAATAAAGTTACAACATGCAATTACTAGTAACAAGTTGTATGTTCACACTGACTATTTTTTGTTAATAGATGGGGGCCACTACTCGAGCAAGCTACTTACAAGAATCGCCAGAGACTCTACCTCTCAGAACAGGTATATGATGATGCTTGCAGAAATGTGTTGTTTGTTCTTATTGCATTCTTGAATTTCTTTAGTTTAAGATATATAGGTTTGCTTTTGTCAGCTACCAAGTATTATTTTTAGAAGAAATTACAGATACCAAGAAAGTGATTTCTAAAAATAGTTTTCTTGTATTTTATTGTTTTCTCATATCCCTAAACCTTCTTCCAGACTGATGGTAGTGTTCCAAATACACTTGTGATAGCAAATTGTGAAATTGTTAAACCAAGAGTTGCAGCTGCAGAACACATAGCACAGGTGAGTCCATAATGACTTCTAATTGTAGTTCATAGTACTCCTTTTTGGGGATAAATGCAAGAAATTGCAATATACTTTTATTTATTAATGTTTTTTTAACATTCTACTTTTGTACTTTCACTTCTTTCTATTACAAACATTCTACTTTTAACTGTTTCCTTTGAAAAATCTACAGTTATAGCATCATGCTTTCAAACTTTTCTTCATCTATGGTGGAAATTGGTTTTTATTTGGATGACATTGCTATAATTGGGTTCATATTTCAGATTGTAACAAGAAGAATATGTTATTTTCTTGAATTTAACACCAAATTGTGATTTCTAATTTTTGTGAATTAGTTTACTGACTACTACTGATGTTGTTGTAGTTCAATGAAGAAGCAAGATCTCCCTTTGTGAAGAAGTTTAAAACCATTATTCATCCTGGAGAGGTATTCTCTATTTTCTTTATGATGTTTTTCATAGATTAAGGTTAAATAAGTAAATAAATAAATAATTTTTTTATTTGACATTTAATTGTATTTATGAAGGTAAACCGCATCAGAGAGCTTCCTCAAAACAGCAAAATAGTAGCAACACACACAGACAGCCCTGATGTACGCATTTGTTTTCCATTTTTCATTTTTGGTCCTTTATTTTATTAGTTTTTGATATGTATTCTTTTAATGAATTATAATTTTATTAAACCAGGTCCTAATTTGGGATGTTGAAGCTCAGCCCAATCGCCATGCTATCCTTGGAGCCACAGAGTCGCGTCCTGATCTGGTGGGGATCACTGTAGACAATCACACCACAATTAATACATTTTGCACTTCCTTCTTTCATTTTTCTTTATTGTGATTTGTGGGTGTTCTTTTTTTTCATCTGGGTCTGTATGATTCTATCTAAAGTTAATTCCTTTTTTACCCTTACAAATCTTTCAGATCTTGACTGGTCATCAAGAGAATGCAGAATTTGCTCTTGCTATGTGCCAAAGTGAACCCTTTGTGTTATCTGGAGGTGATATATTTCAAAACCATGATTCAAGAAAAGTTCTCGAAATGGAATACTTTTATTTAATTACTCAAATTTTTTTTTTTTTTTTTTAATTGTTGTGGTAGGTAAGGACAAGTCAGTTGTTTTGTGGAGTATTCAAGATCATATTTCCACATTAGCAACAGATTCAGGGGCAACAAAGTCTCCAGGATCCAATGGTGGTAAAAGCCCAAAGACTGAAGATAAAGTCACTGAGAGCCCTAAAATTAAAGCAAGGGGTATCTTTCAAGGGCATCAGGATACTGTTGAGGATGTACAATTTTGCCCCTCTAGGTATCATGTCATGAAAATGGTTTCTTCTATCTTAATATCTTATAGTTATAGTCATGACACATGTACTTTGCTAATTGGAAGTTTGTTATGTGGAATAGTGGACAAGAATTTTGTAGTGTTGGTGATGATTCTTGTCTTATCCTTTGGGATGCAAGAACTGGATCTTCTCCAGTTGTTAAGGTCACTTTAATTTTCATTAAGTAATAAAGTTTCAAAAGTCTCTTGTTTATAAAATGTAATTTTTTAAGTTTATTTTATATGTGATTGTTTTCAGGTGGAAAAAGCTCACAATGCTGATCTCCACTGTGTTGATTGGAACCCTATTGATGAAAATTTCATTTTAACTGGGTAAATCATATCATATATGACATATCTCTATATTCTCTTACTTTTTTCTTTTTTAAAATTTTTTATTATGATTTTTAATTTAATGTGTATGTATTTTAGATCTGCTGATAACACTGTTCGTTTGTTTGATCGTCGAAACCTTACTTCCAATGGGATTGGATCACCTGTTCACATTTTTACAAACCACAATGCTGCTGTACTTTGTGTACAGGTATTAAATAAATATTTTAAAAAAGACGGTTTTACCCTTGTTCACTATTTCTAAATTCCAATTACTTTGTATGTTTCAGTGGTCTCCTGACAAATCATCCATCTTTGGAAGCTCAGCAGAAGATGGTGTCTTGAACATCTGGGATCACAATAAGGTGTAAACTCAACCAAAAACCACTTTCAATTAATATATAAATAATTACATTTTCCCCTATTCTTTTCTTGCAACAAATTGTTTTTTTTTTTTTTTTTAAACAAAAGGTTTGTTGTTTGTTTGTTTGTTTGTCTACAGGTTGGTGAACGTTCTGGTCCAGCCTCAAAGTTTGCACCTGGGTTATTGTTCAGACACTCTGGACATAGGTATATATATATTTAATTTTAATTAATGGTTTTCTTGTTTACAGAAAATATATATATATATTGAAACGAAGATTATATTGTGCTTTTGTTGCAGGGATAAGGTGGTTGATTTTCACTGGAACTCACATGATCCGTGGACAATTGTAAGTGTGTCGGATGATGGTGAAAGCACAGGTGGTGGTGGAACTCTACAGGTATATCGCTTATTTATTTATTTAGTATTTTTGTTTTTATTAAAATGTTGTTGTATTGATTAGTTGAAATGTTTGTTTTGTTTGTTATTTGAATGATGTGTGTAGATATGGAGGATGATTGATTTGATTCATAGACCACAGGAAGAGGTGATTAATGAGCTGGAGCAGTTCAAGTCCCACATTCTCACTTGTTCAACCCCTTGAGATCTTAAGATTCATTATCATACATCAATTATGATTTATGAGTTATGTTATGTTATGTTATGTTATGTTAGGATTTGTGTTGTAGAAACAGAGAAGAGCATTATGTCATTTAGAGTGTGTGTGATTTGGTGTTTGTTGGCTTTTTAAACTATCTAAGAGGCTGTTTGCTGGCTTTTTAATTTTTCAGATTCAGAGCGCGTTTGATAGGCACTTAATTGTTCAGCAGCCTTCTAATTTTTAAAAGAAAAAGTTGTATCTGAATAAAAACAAACATGAGAGTCTTCAGGAAATACCCTAATGTTTCAGCAAACGTTTTCCCTCTTCTTTTTTTTTTTACATTACACGAACCCCTCTTTTTCCCTCCTATTGTCATCTCCAACCTCTTAAAAATTCTTAGCCTCTTAATATTTATTATCCGACATAATAAATAATTAACTATAAACTTGTTTTACATGCTTTCTTTTGATTAGAATCAATCCCAAATGTGACAAACCACAATTAATTTCTCCATTTTGATGTTTTCACCATGCGTTAATCAATTAATTAACATGGCATCTTGGTTTATCAACACAACAAATGAAAGTTATAATACCTTCACTCTCAAAGTCTCTTGCTCAATTTGGTTGATTCTCACACTTAGGAGGGTTTTAGCCCAAACTTGGTCCCTGGTCCCTCTCCACTAAACTCCATTTTATTAGGGTAATTACAGTATCACACCCCTAGATCAAATCTTAAGCTATTACTCCCAACATAGTTCTATAAATGCCAATTGAACCCTAATGTCCGCAATGGTAACATTTTAGTCAAGACATACCTTTATTTCATTAACTTTTGGAAAGTCTCCAAAACATTTATTCTTGTAAATGGCATATATCCAATATTCACTGATTAATCATTAATTAAAAATGATGACTAAAAAAGGGTAAAACTTCTGACTCTTATAAGTTGTATTAGAATGCGGGGAATCAAAAGATGTTACACACTAAGATTTAGACCTTATGTTGTTTGTGTCCTACATATCACGGTAAAGTAAAAGTGAGGGTTAGCTCATGATTAGAGAACGTCTATAAAAGAGGATATGTATTGATGATTAGTGTAGCATCTGACTCATGCCATGTTTATTTTTGATGTATTTATATTTTTGATGCTTAATGATTAATGATATAGCTTATGTAATTCTTCACCTTGTGTAAATGTGATTTTTAGGTGTACTCTAATACGACATGTAGGCATTACACACCATTTGCTTATTTATTCCTCAAAATGGAGTCACACATGAGTTCACTCCTTTTTACTCACCTCAAAATATAGGCATTACACACCATTTGCTTATTTACAAGTTCGGGTGTCTTGCCAAGGTGGTAACATCGATACCCAAGCTTCAAAGATAAGACCTACAACTATCGATTTTATATTTATTGGATATACTCACCATATTAGTGTATATCGATTTCTTGTGCATGAGTATAAAATTCTAGATGTGCACAAGAACTATAATAACGGAATCAATGAGTGTCTCATTCTTTGAAAATGTGTTCCCTTGCTTAACCAAGGAATATGAAAGCCCATCTAAGCTATTCATGATGAACACCAAGATCAAAATGAGGAAGAAGAGGTTGAGCCTAAAGGAAGTAAATGGAAAGGGTAGAGAAAGCATTTGATCTCGATTTATCATTAATCATTAAGCGTCAAATGTCAAAAACATTGTCATTTTGGATGTTTGTGACTATAGGTAAACCATATAGATTATTTATGTAATTTTTCTATATTATATGTTTATGATTTTTTAGCTTTTCCACCCCTTTACCTTTTAAAATATTACTTTGAACTTTGAAAAATATTACGTTCACCCTTTTATTTTCTAAAATTTCGTGTTTAACCCCGTACTATATATATATATATATATATATATATATATATATATATATATATATATATATATATATATATATAATTTTATTTTTATTAATAACTTCCATTCGTTAACCTAAAAAACTATTTTTATGTGTTTATTTTTTCTATATATATTTGTCGGTGTAATTCAAGGTGATCAACGTTTCGACTTTAATTTAAAACTTTCTTTCGTTACTTTTTTTTTAAAAAATTACATTGTTTTTTTTTTATATAAAATTATCGGTTTAAATTCGAGTTTGTTTGTGTTTCGATGTAGATTGTTGTTGTTGTTGTTGTTTTTTTTTTTTTTTTTAATTTTTTTTAATTTTTTAAATAACGTTTTTGTGTTTAACTTTATATACGTTTCTTACGCATGAGATGAATCACATATAATAACTTTCATTTGTTAATTTAAAAAAAAATGTATTGTATTTGAGATTGTCTACGTTTCGCTATAATTTTTTCTGTGCTTAATTTTATGTACATTCATACGTATCATTTGGGTTACATATAATAACTTTCATTCGCTAACTTAAAAAATGTATTATCATCAAGCTTGTCTATGTTTTGCGAAACGTATTTTTTTTAACGTTTTCGTGCTTAATTTTATATACGTTTCATACGTATGACCCGAGTCATATATAATACGTTTTTGATTATTTAAGTTTTCGTTCGTTAACTTAAAAAAAAACTTATTTATTTTTATGCATGTGTCGATATAATTTTGCATTGTTTTTTTTTTTAATGCTTTGATGTAATTTTTTTTGTATGTTTTGGTTCTTATTTTATGTATGTTCATGAGTATTAGTTTGTTCACATATAATAGATAAAAGCATAATCATAAGCGTTGGATTTTGTAAGTTGAATTTGACGATTGTATTGATAAAAGTAACATTTTGATGTATAAAATTAAAAAAAAAAACGAACGAAAAAACACGTATATAAAAATAAGCAAGAAACATAAAAAAGAATTACACCGAAATATAGACAAACTCGAATCTATACTAATACGTAAAAAAATTACACGACACATAGATAAACTCAAATATAATGCAACTTTTAAGTTAATGAACGAAAATTATTATGTGACCCGAATGATATGTAGAATGTACATCTAATTAAATGCAAAAATGTAATATATATATATATATATATATATATATATATATATATATATATATATATATATATATATATATATATATATATATATATATATATATATATATATATAGACAAACTCGAATATAATACGTTTTTTAAATTAACAAACGACAGTTATTATATGTGATCCGTCTCATACGTAGGAAACGTACATAATGTTAAAAAAAACTATGTCAAAATATAGACAAACTTGAATTTAAACCGGCAAGTTAATAAAAATAACCATGTAACTTTAAAAAAAAGAACAACAAAAGAAAGTTATAAATTAAAGTCAAAACGTTAACCACTTTGAATTATACCGACAAATATATAAAAATAAACACGTAAAATTAGTTTTTTTATTAACGAATGAAAGTTATTAATAAAAATCAAATTATATATAATACATGATTAAACGACGTGGACAAGAAGAGGATAATAGAACTAAATTTTAGGACATGCACAAGAAGAAGAGGATAATGGAACTAAAGAATGCCTAATTCTTTGAAAATATGTTTTGTATGAAAGCTAATTAGGCCATATGACGTTGTTCATGATGACAACAAGATGCTGAGCCTAGAAGAAGTAAAAGGGTGAGGGTTTAGAAAGAATTTGATCCCGACTTTTTCAGTTAAATGATAGAAAATTTACTTAGAACCTAATGAGGGGCGGTTGCTTCCTCAAAAGGACCTCGGTCAAAGGAAGCTATCAAAAGTAAGATAGACTTTATCTTGCAAAACCAAAGCAAGTGAAACCATCAAAAACAAGAATATTGATCAAAAATTACAAGCAAGGAGAAAATCAGAATTTTAGTGGTCATAATAGGGATAATCACATAAAAATCCTTAAGCTTGTAAATTTTTATCGGTTTTATCTTTTTGCAGATTCCAGATATTTGCAATATATATATATATATATATATATATATATATATATATATATATATATATATATATATATATATATATATATATATATATATATATATTTTCAATTTTAACCTTTAGTTTATTGAAGTCCTTAAGTTTGACAGAAATGTTCTGGTTTTTCCTTTTTCTTTCTGGTTCATAAAAGTCTTTACGTTTGGTTTTCTAGTTCATTAAAGGTCTTAAGTTTGGCAAAAAAAAAAAAAAAAACTCAGTTTTACCCAATAAATTTTGCAAAAAGGGTAATAATAAAAAGTTGCAAATTTGAGAAATTAATAAACCTAATATAAAACTTTAGGTAAAACCGATAAAAACTGATAAACTTAAAGGTTTTATGGCATTTATCTGTCATAATATTAATATTCATTTTATAGGAAACACGAAAAACTTTAATTTCCTTCCCATACCTATAAGAGGCACCGCCCCAACTCTATTCCCCTCTCCATTTCTCCGTGTTGACTTGAAGCACAAGAAGAAGGAGTATTGGTGTAGATATCATTGGCAATTGTGTGGATAAGTGTAGGAATTTTCTAGTATTCCAAAACATTATATGACTGGATTCAAAAAAAAATTTGGGAGTAAGATTTTAAAATACTTATTTTTGCTTCGGTTCGGTCTTGATTATCACAATGTTTTGATCAACAATCCCCTACCACACATGTGCGTGTGCATCCACATGGTCGTGGAAGCGAGTTTCAAAGTTTTTACGAGAGGCATAGTTAAGCACATTTTGCACTTAGCTACCTAATATGTTGCCTTGCGAGGCGGACAACTTATGTTGTGGTGATCAGTAGGTTGACTTGTTTGGGCTGCTTGGTAGCTTGCGCTAATTGGGGCTATTTGGCAGCTTGATTTGTAGTGTGCATATAAAAAGGGTAATTGAGTAATGTAGCACCCGGTTCCTGGTACGTATTTTCATTCAAGTAATTATAGCATTTTGGCCTGGAACTCGGCGAGTTGAAGGTCCAACTCGTCGAGTAGAATCGACTTTGGACACGGGAGTTTAGCAACCTACTCGACGAGTCGGCAAACCGAATCGACGAGTAGGCGTTGTTTGAACAAAACCCTAAATCCGAGGGACTGCACCCTATTTAAACGTCTTAATGCAGCCTCCATCGTCCCTTATGCTCCCAGAACACCTCATACTGAAACCCTAATCGTTTTGTGAGATCTAAGGCCGTTTTTGGTGATTTTGGTGGGTTGTGATCACAAGAAAGAAGGAAAAGCTTGAGGAGCCAAGAGGAAACCAGAAGATTTCGAGTTTGTGCAGCATCTACAGTTCTTTAGAGGTATAAAGCTTATACCTTGTTCATTCATGTTCTAAGATCCCTTTTTGGAGTAAGTTAGGGCTTTTTGGAACCATTTTTGGTGACCAATCATGAATGCAAGCATGGTTAGGGGTCAAGACTCCAGATCCATGGTCCTTAGGGGACTACATGGCCTAAAGTGGCCAACTTTGTAGCCATTGAGAGCCACATGCACCTTTAGACCTCATTTTTGGGTCTATTAAGCTTATACTCCCATGCATGCACGTAAAGTTCGTAACTTTACGTGCTAGATCGATCTTAGAAGCCTAGATCTGTCTTTTGGATGAGTGTTGTACATCAGAAATCGAGATATAAGACTTGGACAACACCGACTCGTCGAGTTGTTCTTGGAACTCGGCGAGTCCAGGGCTTGAGTCCCCAAACTGTTGTGGTTCAAAGGAACCCAGTTGAGTGTTATAAGGGTCTTAGAGGGGTCCAGGGGAGTGAATCAACACATTAGACTTAGCATTGGACCTGGGAATCACAGGACTCGGCGAGTGTACGAACAGACTCGGCGAGTCCAAGGCAATCTCCCAACCCCTCTGAAGATGGACTCGACGAAGTTGGATTGTTAGCAAGGTAATAGACTCGTACTGAAGTTAGAGCCGACATAAGATGAGATGTGTATTGAATGGTGGATTGTTAGCTCAACGTGGATTGATCGCCCTAGTTTTCCCGATACTGAAGTTCACAAGGCGCATTTGTAACGCCCGTAGATTAGGGCTAGTCAATTAGAGACGTTAAGCGTTAAAAAAAATGACTTTTTGATGGAAGATTATTTTGAAGGAATAATCTTAATTAAGTTATAGTATATGTTACAAGGTTTCCGTGCATATAAAGAACGCCGAAATCCGAGTTATAACGAAGAAGTTATGACCTGTCGAAGTTTCACGACAGAACCGACACGACACAGCGCGACGTAAAAAGTGAATTTACATTAGAGCAATATTTAGCCTTATCAATCTAAATTAAAGTCGTAAAATACTTTAAACCATGAGCGTGCATAAAAAGAACGCCCAAATCTGACTTCGTATGAGGAAGTTATGATTTTTCGAAGTTTCGACTTAGCAGTATGTAGCCCGAATGCTCGATTTGAGACCGAACGGTTTTTAGCCGAAACAATCTAAATGAGAATTGAAGATCTCATTAATTTTAGTAAAACGATAAAAAGATAGGCGAAAACGGACGTCGGATGAAGAAGTTATGATTTTATAACGGAGTTTTCCTGTCTCGGCCTACTAAAAATAAATAAAAAAAATAAAGTCAAAATTAGCCGACTGAGTCCAAATGAAAGTTGTAGATCGTAGTCTCACCTACGCGTGGATATAAAGAACGTCGAAAACGGAGTTCGTATGAGGAAGATATGATTTTTTGAATTTTATTAAGTATTTTCGATATTTTATTTAAATATAAATTTTTGATATTATCCAAGGGGGGAGTCACTGGGCTTATCCAGGTTACGCCCCGTGTAACCTAAGATTACGCCCCACGTAAATCGGCCTTCCAACCCCTATAAAAGGGTGTCGAGGGCAGCCGAGTAGTTTGCTCATTTCTTCCCGTTTTCTCGCGTTTTTGCATCGTTTTTCGTGCAAGAAATATCTTGAAGCCCCGGTATCATTCCCGAACCCCGAAGCAAGTCCCGAGGCCCCGAAGATCCCGAGAAGTGTGATTCCCGAGCCGAAGCTCTGCCCGCGAGGAGCCCGGTTTTTGTGAAAATCTTCCGGATCTACCGAAGAATACTACTTCTACAAGTCGTAGTGCTGTCCGATCATCTTCTAATCAAGTGAGTGTGTGGTTACTTTCTTCTAACGCATAATTATAAAGTATTTTATACGAAATACGTGTTATGTGTATATATATATTGTTGTTTATACGTGTGAGTATGTGATCACTTTCTTCAAACATATATATATATATATATATATATATATATATATATATATATATATATATATATATATATATATATATATATATATATATTAAGTATTTGCTATGAAATACGTGTTATGTGTTTACATATTGTTGTTTATTTGAGATGAGTCTGGAATGGATGTTTTATATAGGTATTAAATGAGTTAATATGTATATGTATTTTATATCTACAAATATGTTGGGTAGAACATGGGTAGATGAATTAGATGATGTGTGATGATAATTAGGTGATGAAAAATAGGTGATGATAATTAGGTGATGAGAAATAGGTGATGATAATTAGGTGATGAGAAATAGGTGATGATAGAAAGGTGATGATAAATAGGTGATGTGAGATGAGAGGAGATACCATAACCTTGACCGGCGAGGTGGCAATTTGGCGATGTAGTCATCTACCAGAGTATAGATGGCGACCACAGACTATTCTAGATGACCCCGTGGAAACACTAGCAGGCTCATAACCTGTAGGTGATGAATTACGAGTCGAGGCGAGGTTGTGGCTACGTATTCATGCGATGATACTCTAACCCTTACTATGAATTATGAGTCGAGGCGATGGTGTGGCTACGTATTCATGCGATGATACTCTAACCCTTACTATGAATTACGAGTCCAGGCGATGTTGTGGCTATGTATTCATGCGATTATAGTCTAACCCTTATTATGACTTACTAGTCCAGGCGATGTTGTGACTACGTATTCATGCGATGATCCTTAGGAAAAAGTCCATAGGAACAAACATACAAGGAAATGTGATGTAAGGAGATGAGAGGTAAATACGATGTAGGAGATGACCCTTAGGATAATTCCTTAGGGAAGGTACTTAAGAAATAAATGGAGATAACGGGGATGGGTAATTGGGTTGATTGTTTGATGATTTAATATATATATATAATATTGTGGGTTGAAAACCCTATATGCTCACCAGGCTCCCAAGCCTGACCCACTCAGTTTAATTGTATCACAGGTATCGATACGAAGCTGCTTTGCACTGAGAGATTAAAGGAGATGTAAATCATTAGTGTAATTGAATGTAAGTTCTGTTTATGCTTATATGTCTGTATCGGAACATGACATCCCGAGATTTTATTATTAAATGAAAATACATTCTCTTTGAGAAATGTTTTGATAAGTTATTATCATATCTTGTTTTGGGAACAAATTCCGCAACCGTTTTCTTTAAAAGATTACTCTGATTTTATAAAACAAAGCATAAACAAATCGGTCTTTTCTGGTCGTGAAAATGGGGATGTCACAGCATTCTCTAACACCATCACCCAAAAACTCCCTACCCATGAGCATCGAGAAAAGAAGGCATAGATAGATGATCCATCTCACCCACCACCACTACCATTGTCGGTTGCTGACCCATCAATTGACAAGGACCAAATTATTAGCGACTTGCAGAACGAGGCCGATCAATTGAAAAATGAGGTCCGTGAATGTCGCGACCAATTACGGTCTTAGGAGTAGCATTTAGCAGAGCATTAGGCTACTTTAGTCATGATTCTAAAACTTATCAATAAGACTCCCGAAGATGATGTTGGTACCTCGAAGGGGATGAAGGTACATTTTTAATTATTTCATCATTTATGGACGTTATGTTTTTGCATCGTTTACTAGTATACTTTATTGAACCGTAAAGGGATACTACAATGACAATGAGTTATGGGAGCATGATTATGTCTTAAGCACCCCTGAAAAGCCGCTGAATATTGGCCCTAAAAAACCACTGAATGACGGCCCTGAACAACCGTTGAATGTCGGCCCTGAGCATCCGTCTCTGGTTATTCACTCGTCGGATGTAATAGAGATTTTGCGGGATGAATACAAAACACCGACACAAACACCTCTTAGGTGTTCTAAACACCAAAAAGTTATGTCCATATAGTATTAGTCGTCATGGATACAAATGAAAAGGAAAGGTGTTACACGACAACAACCAGCACTGTTGGACAATCTTGTAGATCCTACCATACACATCATATATAAAGAACGGGATGGTTCATTGTTGTTTACTCACAATTATTTGACCGGTTTTGCTACGTTTGAGTTTTGAACACGGTTATACGCAGATAGTCATGGAGGATGATTGTATATGATGTAAGTAACATAATTATTTGCTTATTACATACTACGCTTCTAATAATAGTACTTACTTTAGTGCAAAAAAAATTAATTGTCATCACATCATGAAGTCGATCTCATTGCTGCTAAAACATATAGCGGATGATGTTTGGTAGACGGTTGTGTCGTCAGCTTTTAACACTGATACATGTGACTGGAGTGACATGGCTGACGGGTCTGTTTACCCAGCTTGGGCAGAATGGGATACGGTATAATTTTGTTTGTATTACATTACCTAAGTATTTATATACTAATTAATTATTTCTAACCTTTTTGTAGTTTTACATCCCAATCAACATACGACAAGTTCATTGTTTTTTGGGTTCTTTGGATTTGAAGACATTCAAAATGACCATATACGATAGTCATTGAAAAGGCAGCTATTGTTCGGAAAATAAGAATTGTTTTATAGTTATGACAACCCGCATCCACAAACTGCTAATGGGAGTCAATTACTGGGGTATCGAGCTAACTGATTCACTCCCACTTGAGAGCATCAAGATGATCCTGGAAAAGACCCCAGAGGCCTAGAAGTACCTCAACAGATAGACAACAGTGGGGATTGTGGCGTGTTTTGTGTTGGTTTTCGGAGGCATTGATCACCGGGAAATCGATTTCTATAGAGGGTAAAACCAATCCATGGGCTTCGGGTTATCGAAAACGATTAGCGGAAAATTTTTGGAATACAAGGACAAAGATAATTTAAACATCATATTTGTAATATGATCTACAGACACATCATTTATTTAATTTATGTATTTATTAGTTGTTTGTTGATTTTAAATGCATTTTATATTTGATAAAACCAAAAAGTATATATTTTATAAAAGCAAAACTTATACATTATATAAAACCAGAATGGCCGAAATTACATCGTCGGTGATCACAAAGTGATTTATAGTTTTAGAATATAAATAAGATGTTCGAATTTCGTCCAATTCGGAGACTGCATCATTCCACTCGAAAAGTTCGTGCGCCAGCCCAAAACCAAAAATCGACATTTTGAGCTACTAAACAGTCACGGATTGCCGAAATAACATCGTCGGTGATCACAAAATGATTTATAGTTTTAGCATATAAATAAGATGTGCGAATTTCGTCCGATTCAGAGACTGCATCATTCCACTCGAAAAGTTCGCGTGCCAGCCCAAAACCGAAAAACGAAATTTTGAGTTCCTAAACAGTCCTGAATAGCCGAAATAACATTGTCGGTGATCACAAAATGATTTACAGTTTTAGAATATAAATAAGATGTGCGAATTTCGTTCAATTCGGAGACTGCATCATTCCACTGGAACAGTTCGCGCGCCAGCCCAAAACCGAAAAACAACATTTTGAGCCCCTAAACAGTCTCGAATGGCCGAAATTACATCGTTTGTGATCACAAAGTGATTTATAGTTTTAGCATACAAATAAGATGTGCGAATTTCGTCAAATTCGGAAACTGCATCATTCCACTCGAAAAGTGAGGGTTAGCCCATGATTAGAGAACGTCTATAAAAGATGATATGTATTGATGATTAGTGTAGCATCTGACTCATGCCATGTTTATTTTTGATGTATTTATATTTTTGATGCTTAATGATATAGCTTATATAATTCTTCACCTTGTGTAAATGTGATTTTTAGGTGTACTCTAATACGAAATGTAGGCATTACACACCATTTGCTTATTTATGTCCTCAAATGGAGTCGCACATGAGTTCACTCCTTTCTACTCACCTCAACTAAACAATATTAGTTAACAAAAAATCATACCTTAAAGAAATAAGGAATGTCATGCTAATAAGCAATGGATGAGAACAAAACCATCGTACAAGTTCTTACAAGTTTGGGGTGTCTTGCCAAGGTGGTAACATCGATACCTAAGCTTCAAAGATAAGACCTACAACTATAGATTTCATATTTATTGGATATACTCACCATATTAGTGTATATCGATTTCTTATGCATGAGTATAAAATTCTAGATGTGCACAAGAACTATAATAATGGAATCAATGAGTGTCTCATTCTTTGAAAATGTGTTTCCTTGCTTAACCAAGGAATATGAAAGCCCATCTAAGCTAGATGACATTATTCATGATGAACAATAAGATCAATATGAGGAAAAAGAGGTTGAGCCTAAAGAAAGTAAATGGAAAGGGTAGAGAAAGAATTTGATCTCGATTTATCACTTACATGGTGGAAAGTGAACATACCAAAAGGTGATTGACTCCTAAAAAGGACCTTAGCGGAAGAAATCTATCAAAAGTGAGATATACTCCATCTTGCAAAACCAGACATGGGAACTCATGGATATTGCTCCATGTAGTAAACCATTAGGTTATCAATGAATCTTCAAGAAAAATATGAAAGGATATGACATCATCGATAAATATAAAACAAGACTAATGATAAAAGGTCATAAGGTCAAAATTACTTTGATATTTATCTGCTTTTAACACGAATAACATCCCTTATGATGATACTTGCCCTTAAGAATTTTGGAAGTGCGCCAAATGGATTTGAAAACGACATATCTAAATGATGATTTAAAATAAGTCATTTATATGGAGCAACCTGGGGATTTCGTTTCCCCAGGACATGAAAATTTGGTTTGTAAAATTGTTAAGTTATTATATGGCTTAAAGCAAGCTTGAAAACAATGACATCAAAAGTCTGATCATAGGAATGAAAAAGTCGACAAAAGATGTATCGAGAATAAGATCTAACATGAAAGATATGGGTCTTTCACATGTGATTCTTGGGATCAAGTTCACACAGACCCAAATGGACTTGTGTTAAGTTAAACTCAATATGACAATATGTGAACATAATTCTTGAGAAATTCAATGTGCTATTATAGCTAGAACTTCGATTGACATGGTCAACGTCAATTGAAGCATAGAGTTGATTGTGTAGCCTAGATGTTGTAGAAACATTGTCATTTTAGAGTGTGTTTTATGTACTCACCTTACTAATTTCTTTCTTGAATTCTCTTAAAACTTTGAAGAGTCTACAATCCCAAATGTCAAAAACATTATAAAAACATATGATATCATCATTTTATCAGTTAAAGCCCCAAATAGTTTCTCCACGTTTTCACAATTAATGAACAAATTAACATCAAAACTTAAATAAAGGTATTCAAATGGTACCTCAAGTTGATCAACGCCATAAATAAGAGTTAGAATACCTTGACTCTCAAATTCCGTGGCTTAATTTGATTAAATCTCACAGTTACCAAGTTTTCCATTTTTCTGTCAATAACAATAATGGAGGGTAAGTATGAACCCTTGTATGATTTTAGCCCAAACTTGGCCCCTTCCATTAAACTCTATTTTTCTGTGTAAATGCCAACTACCCCAATACCCGAAAATGATATCATTTTAGACTTTTAGTTCATTAAAGAGATGAAAATAATTAGATAAAACCAAAAAATGGTCCTATGGTTTAACAAATATCACAAACTTAGTCTCTACTAATTTTCTTTTAATGAATACGGTCCGGTCCCTGTGGTCTCCAAAACTAGAGTGAATGACCATATTTGCTGACACTATTCAGCTGTTAGTGTGAGAGTATTTTCGTATTTTCAAGTAGTAGAGGTTGAGTTTGTGACTATCGGTAAACCATAGAAACCATTTAATTTTTTTATATTATATGTTTATGAGTTTTTAGCTTTTCCATCCCTTTAGTCTTTAAAATATCACTTTGAACTTTGAAAAATATTATGTTCACCATTCTATTTTCTAAATTTTCGTGTTTAACCACGTATTATATATAATTTCATTTTTACTAATAACTTCCGTTCGTTAACCTAAAAAAAACTATTTTTATGTGTTTATTTTTTTTTTATATATTTGTCAGTATAATTCAATGTGATCAACGTTTCGACTTTAGTTTAGAATTTTCTTTCGTTAAATTATTAAAAAAAAAACTACATTGTTTTTCTTTAAACATAATTCCGCAATTGGTCCCTATGGTTTACAGAATATCGCATTTTGAGGACATCCTAGCAAAATGTCACGCGACCGGTCCACGTGGTTTGTAAAATTACATGAATGGTCCTCCTACCGTTAAATTTAACTTTTCTGGTGTTAGATTTTAATGAAAAAAACTATTTTGCCCTTATACCAATATTGTAATACACTACAAACCTCAATGACATTTCGTGTAATTTTCTAAATTTGAAATTATATATATATATATATATATATATATATATATATATATATATATATATATATATATATATATATATATATATATATATATATATATAATTTCAACAATTTGATAATGTTTTTTTATTTTATTTTTTGACATTTTGTTTTCTATTTTTATTTTATAGTTTTAGTTATTTATGGTTTTTTGTTATATTTTTATTTATTTTGAATTAAGTAAATAAACTTAAATTCGATAAACCATCTCGAAATTATTTTTTATTTAATTTTTCTTATTTGTGAATTAAAGTATTAATGTTTTTTATTTTTTTTAAATTTTATGTCGTTAATGTTCATGTTTTTTTATGCTCCATAGTTAATATCGTTAACAACTTTATGTTTGCATTTATCATTATCATTATTTGACATTTTGTTTTCTATTTTTGTTATAATTTTAATTATTTATTATTCTTCTATTGTTTTTATTTATTTTGATTCAAGTAATGAAAAATAGAAAAACAAAAAATAGAAACTCAAACACCAAATTCTAGTATACTCTAATATATTAATACATTTTAGATTTTCAGCTTTTTTTGTTTTTTTCGTATATTTTTAAATTTCTTAGTATTATTTTTTAATTATTTCCTATTTTTATTTTTTTTCGTTGTTTCGTTTTATTTTTAATCAACTTGATAACTTTTTTTTGATCTTTTCCAAAAAGTGTTAAATGTATGAATATATTACAATTTTGGTCTTTGAGTTTTTTTTTTTTTTTTTTTTTTTTTTTTTTTTTTTTTTTTTTTTTTTCAATTTTGCTTATTTATGGTTTTTATAATTTTTTATTTTGATTCACGTAAATAAAATAGTTATATTTACAAATATAAATAAAGAAAATAAACATAACTTTTTTATTTACACAAATCAAAATAAAAAAAAAGTTAGGAAAACCATAAATAACCAAAATTAATAAAAAAATGCGAAAAAACCAAAAAATATGAAAAGTGTAAAATGTATTAATATATTAAAGTATTTTACAACTTTGGTGTTTGAGTTTTTGTTTTTTTTTGTTTTTCTATTTTTCGTTACTTGGATCAAAATAAATAAAAACAATAGAAGAATAATCAATAACTATATATATATATATATATATATATATATATATATATATATATATATATATATATATATATATATAAACAAAAGATGAAATAATGATAATGATAAATGCAAACATAAATTTGTTAACAATATTAACTATGGAGTATCAAATTAAAAAAATATATATAAAAAAATAAACCGTAACAACATAAAATTAAAAAAAAAAAAAGCAATAACGTTTCATTTCATAATTAAGAAAAAAAAGGTTTCAATATGATTTATCGAATTTAAGTTTATTTACTTGAATCAAAATAATAAAACCATTGAAAAACCACAAATAACTAAAATTATAAAATAAAAATAGAAAAAAAAGTGTCAGAAAGATAAAAGAAAAATTATCAAGTTGTTGAATACATACATACATACATACATACATATATATATATATATACACATAATTTTTATATATACGGAATTTATATTTATAATTTACATATATATATAAAATTTCAGATTTATAAAATTACAGAAATGATCATTGAGGTTTGTAGTGTATTGCAATATTGGTACAAGGGAAAAATAGGCTTTTCCAATCAAATCTAACAGCTGAAAAGTTAGGTCTCCCATATGGTTCCGGTTTAACCGGCCGGTTCGATCCGGTTTTCAAAACAGTGAGTAAAAGGGTGAGGGTTTAGAAAGAATTTGATCCTGACTTTGTCAGTGAAATGATAGAAAATGAACCTAGAACCTAATGAGGGGCGGTTGCTTCCTCAAAAGGACCTCGGTCAAAGGAAGCTATCAAAAGTAAGATAGACTTTATCTTGCAAAACCAAACATGAAAAGTAGTGGATGTTCCTTCAGGTAGTAAACCATTATGTTCTTGATGGATCTTGAAGAAAAATATGAAAGCAAGTGAAACCATCAGAAACAAGATTATTGATCAAGAATTACAAGCAAGGAGAAAGTCTGAATTTTAGTGGTTATAATAGGGATAATGACATAAGAACCTTTAAGTTTGTAAACTTTTGTCGGTTTTACCAATTTGCAGATATTAGGTACATTAAAACCAGATATTTGCAACATTTGTTTTTTCAATTTTAACCTGTAGTTCATTGAAGTCCTTAAGTTTGACAGAAATGTTCGGGTTTTCTCTTTTTTTTTTTTGTTTTTTGTTTTTTGTTTTTTGTTTTTTTTTTTGTTTCTGGTTCATAAAAGTCTTTAAGTTTGGTTTTCTAGTTCATTAAAGGCCTTAAGTTTGGCAAAAAAAAAATCAGTTTTACCTAATAAATTTTGCAAAAAGGGTAATAAAAAAAAGTTACAAATTTGAGGAATTAATAAACCTGAAACAAGACTTTATATAAAACCGATAAAAACTAATAAAATTAAGGGTTTTATGGCATTTATCTGTCATAATATTAATATTCATTTTATAGGAAACACGAAAAACTTTAATTTCCTTCCCATACCTATAAGAAGCACCACCCCAACTCTATTCCCCTTACCATTTCTCTGTGTTGACTTCAAGCACAAGAGGAAGTCGTATTGGTGTAGATATCATTGGCAATTGATAGTCTAGTAGCTGTTTCTTTTTTACTCTGTGTGGATAAGTGTAGGAATTTTCTAAGTTTTGATAACCAATCTCCAATATCAATAAGGTAGTATTCCAAAACATTATATGATTATAAATGTTTATCTATCTTGTGCTAATTGGATTCATAAATTTTTTGGGAGTAAGATTTTAAAATACTTATTTTTTGCTTCGGCTCTTGATTATCACAATGTTTTAATAAACAATCCCCTACCACACATGTGTGTGTGCATCCACATGGTCGTGGAAGCGAGTTTCAAAGTTTTTACGAGAGGCATAGTTAAGCACATTTTGCACTTAGCTACCTAATATGTTGCCTTATGAGGCAGACAACTTGTGCTGTGGTGATCATTAGGTTTACTTGTTTGGGTTGCTTTGTAGCTTGCACTAATTGGGGCTATCTAGCAGTTTGATTTGCGGTGTGCATATAAAAAAAAGGGTAATTGAGTAATCTAACCATTTTTTTTTAAATATAACCTTTTTTATGCAAAATAACCACATATTCCGGAATGGGTCGTTCCGGAACGAATTCCGGATGATTTTCTGGGTGACCCAACCCATATCATTGGATCCAAAATGCCTATTCCGGATCAGCTGTATATGTTCCAAATCGGGATTTTGAATTTCAAAATCCGGAATATAATTTGAGGCGGAAATTTTTATTCCGGAAAGGCGCATTTCGATTCCAACTTTCCAACTTAATTCCAATGTTCCGACTCGATTCCGATATGCAACTTCCATCTCCGACACGCATCGACACCCATTTCCGACACAGAAGATGAGCACTACGATCCCGTTATTTTACGGGTATGTTCTTCGTTTTTATTTTTCTACTGTTACTTACTATTTTGGAATTCATATACCACCTCCGGAATGAACTAAAAATGTTTCGGAGCTTAAATTAAAGATGCCAGTGTTGTAGGACCAACTGAAAATTAGTTTAGATGTTTAGGTATTGTTGATTTACATCGAAAATTCATTTTCCGAATCTTAAATTTTCATTTCGGAAGCCTCCGGAACATGAAGAACTGTTTCGGAACAAGATAAACTCGTCAGGAACATGAAGAACAGGTTCGGAACTGCTCTGGAACAGGTCCGGAATATTTGTCATTTCCATTTTAGAATGAAGTGATAACACCTTTTTTATTTGTGCAACACGACATAGTTTTTGGTGCATAAATTACACTCTCGTGTAAACCCAAAATCGGCAGGGAAATTATTGTGGCATTCAGAAATAGACTCGAATGCGAGACTATGTTCCGGGATACATGTTTCGGGAAGTAGTTAGATATTCCTCATGTCGATGGGGATCCTTTGCTTCTACGTTACGTCTTTTGCCTTGAAGTTATCACCAACCCCCGAAGCCAAGTAGAGGAATTTTTTTTGGTATTGGGGGTTACTGTCACAACTGGCAAAATTAGGCTAAGATGTGAATTCCTGTACAATGAAATCTCCTTGAGTAACCTTACAAATCTCATCTAGAGAAATTCAAATCTCATACATATTGCGATTCAAACCCAAAACTAGATCCAATAAGCTAAGCCCAATTATTTTTGGGCCATAAACCATAAATTCTCAACCCAATACCCTTATTGGACCAAGACTTCCTTATTGGGCCCTATTAGGCCTATAAGTCCTTCAATTGGTCTTTTTGGGCCGAAAACATTTATTAGACCTTATATTGGGCCAAAAACCCTTCCTTGGGCTCTAATGGGCTTAAACTTCTTAATGAACCAAGAACTCTTTTAGGCCAAGCTCAAAACTCGAAACCAATCCTTTTTGGGCCAAAGATCCCTCATGGACCGGTTAGCCCATTTAAACAAACAACCAAATAAATAAATAAAAAGAAAAGATAAATTAATCTATGCTTGCCACCTCCATATAATCTAGCATGTAACCATGCTTTTATCCAACAAGTTTCCATAAACTTCTTATCAGTCTCTTCTTACGTCAAACCCTACTACCCTTCCCTCTCCTCCCTTAAATTCAGCCACTCTCCCCTCTCTCACCACTCTCCTCACTTTATTCACTCCTATTCCCTTTCAAAACTTCAAGAAATCTCCTCATTTCCTCTTGCAAATTTCGTGACCTTGGGGTGGGATTTCAAGAGCTTTGCATCAAGTATTATCATCTTGGTAAGTTTACTTCACACTTAAATTGTTTAAATCCATTTTATGCTAAGATCGTACCTTAAAATCCACTTTATTTCCGGGTTTATGCTCTTAGAACACCAAAACAACACAAATTGCATCAAGAACTCAAGCTAGATTCAAAGATCTTTCTTATTATTCATCTACATCTCAAAAACCCCCAAGGCGAGTTCATACCCCCTTGTTTTTGGTTTTATAATGCTTTTGGGGGAGAATACAAGTTCTTTTGTGTTTGATCTATGTATATATGCATGTTTATGTGTTTAACTTTTAGATCTTTACTTGAACATGAAGTTTATCACTTGGATCTTCATAAAAAACTTGAGAAAAGTATGTGTCATCACATATAATACATGTAAACCTGTAGATCTAGCATTTTTTCCACTTAAAATAGAAAAAACAAGTGTTGTGAACAAACTTAGATAACTTAAACTCAAAAATCAGCCCTTAACAGAAAAGTTTTAGTCCAATCTCGATTTGTTTTAACCCTCTTAATGGTAATATTTTTCAAAACGGTTTTACATGCAAACATTTCAGGTTATTACCTTTAAAATGACTACTCTCACGTTTTCATACGATTTTTCTACAATTTTTGGCGAATTTCACAAAACTGCCTATCATATTTGAAATAATCTCGGACCAGCTTGTGAAGATGAGAAATTTCACACTTGTTAGAGGCCATTAAAAATTATGTGAAAAATTGTGAACAAATTAGACAAAATTTCCAAACTTCCAGAGTATACGGATCCAAATTCAGACTTACGATGATTTTTCTACAAATTTTCCAACAACCGGGTCAGAAAAGTCAAAAACTAGAAAAATGTGTATTTCACAAAAATCAAGCCAAAACTGATATTTTTGTTAAAAAAATGGGTTTAAAATGTTATATACCAAAAACTAGCCATAAAAACAAGTTTTGAGCAAATGGGGGACTAAAGTGTTATTTTACTATAATTGGGCCTTAATTGAAAATTTATGGTTTATTGGGCCAAGAACGTCATTTTTACAAAAGATGGGCTTTTTATATCAATTTTGTAAATAATCGAGCTAAAATAAATAAAACAATAACAAACGGGTTAAAAACGATATTCATACCCTTATTGGGCCTATAAATAATATACATGTTTAGGGGGTTTTAGTGTCATTTTACATGTTTAGTGGGTCTTGGTGTCATTTTACATGTTTAGTGGGTCTTGGTTATCATTTTACATGTATATTGGGCTCAGGATATACATTCATATTCCTTTTGAGCTTGGAAATAATAGATACGTATAGTGGGCCTTAGGGGTCCACATACATGTTTATTGGGCCTGAGAATGAGTTTTATATGTTTTTCTTCTTTTGTGTAAACTTTGATTAAGGATCTAGTGAGACTTTTCGTTTGGCACCATATGAGTGTACAAACATGGCCTGTAGTATAACCAGAATCTCCCGTAGAGAGAGAGAGAGTGTGTGTGAGTTTGTGTATAGATCTATATGGGGGTGACACCCCACACCTGAGCTGTTCGCTATAGTTAGACTAGGTTAGTCTAGGGTGACAAACCGTATCTTGTTCCGTCGGCATCCCAAAGACGCAAAGACGGGCGAAATTGTCATTATCTAGTATGGTTATAACGGCTCATTTAGAGGAATTAACGTTATAAGATTTACGGGAAACCATTCTATTTTCTTTTTCGATAAAACGAGAAACCTTCTTGATAAAACGAGAAACTATACGCACTAGTACTCAACCATGGGGGTTGAGATTCCAGCAACATCTATCGCAAAAAACATCGGGTTCTCTGGAAATCATTCTCTTTCTATTTTTGTGACCATTAACACACATGCATTAATATAAGATCGGACACAAATATTTCAAATCATTTCTTTTTAGAAAATATCAGATTTTTGAAAGCATTCTGAAAACGATTCTAAACAAGTACAAAAACCATTTTTATTCAAAACTGCTTATGAACTCACCAACTTTTTAATTGATGCTTTTTAAAACAACTTGTATTCTCAGGAATTCCAGTAGCAGGTAATAAGTTCGACTATAAGATCAAGTGGTGCGACTTCAAGAAATTTTACTTTCTTACTTTTGTGTAACTGATGAACAAGATTCAATATGTAAACTATGTAAGTGTGTATTTCCAATGTATGATGTTTGGTTGGTATGTTTCATTCATATTCACTTGTTATGATGCTGTACACGAAGTCATCCGCCCCCGTACGTTTCCGCCGTCCAGGTTTGGGGGTGTGACAGTTGGTATCAGAGCATTGTTTATAGTGAACTAGTATATCTAACATAGAAGATATAAAACTATAGATATAATGGGACTAAATACACTCCGACTAAAAGTATACCTTAAGAATATAAGTATCTTCTAAAAGTATACATGCTTGCTAGCATATTATAATAAGAACAAAACAAAAGTATTTAGATGTTGAACACTACAGTCAAACCTGGGTAGTTATGTAATCATATCTGGAATAAATAGAGTCTGATAAACTGTATTTATTCGAGATACGACCAACATGTGTTTGGGAGTGATGGTGGTGTTGCAACGAGTCTAAAACTTACAAACCCTACATGCAAGGGAGCATTAGAACCAGATCTAAGGTATAAAAATACTATAGGAGTATTTTATGATACTAAACAATAACAACAATTCTAAAAACGTATCGATTTCGTACATCAGGAAGTCCTAGGATCAAACATATAATACTATAGTAGCATTTTAGAATACCATATGACCTCCACACTTAAATCTTCTACATGTGTCTCATACCTCCACTCTTGTGAAGACAACATGACTGAGCTTCACCCCGAAGACCCCTACTACCCTACGGTAATAACCAACGAATGGACCGAGGGAGAATCCAAAAATGGTTCCTGGAGAATACCAAGAGATGAACCACGATGGAAAGAATTCTGATAAGGAGTCAGACATGGATGAAGACGCCAGAGAGATCCTTAGCTAGCCCTACCCCCTCGAAAGCAATACCAAACCAACACGCAAAACAGGAAGACCTTACCAACCATCTCCGCCCCTTAGAAGAGGATGTGACCCCCCTAAGACAACAACACATGGAAGCTGAGGCTAAGGCAGCCTTAGCAGAGCAGAGAGCGGAAGAAGCCACTCGTTAAATGAGCGAAATGGTTGGACACCCTTACGCTATTTAGACATATGAGAGTCATCACACTATTCGCACTAAATCCTAGGTCTACCATGTAATTCTTCACAACTAGTAGTAGTAAATCGAGAGAGGTACGCCCTACGAGAACTCATGTAACCTAAGCCAACTTAAGGATCTGATATCTATAATCTATTAGGGTAACTTAACATTTGTACAATACTTATTTCTACATACTACCATCAATACATCATACAAATGTAGGTCGAAACAACGAGAATCGTACAACAAAACATGTGATTTATATGCGTACACACATAAGCTCATATCTATAATCATAGATGAGATACGACTAGAAATAACCATAGTTACTCATGAACCTGTTCCTTATCATGCAACAGAATTAGGTCTGCCCACGGAAACAACCAGCTAGCTGGCGAAACACCGGTTTTGAAGATGGACCCCGCAACCTTCCAAGCCACTATAACAACTGCCGTGATAGCCGTCATGGCGCAACTCAACACCAATCATCCAAATGGAAATGGAAATGGTGTCGACAACTCCAACCGTGGTATCAACCAAGGAAACCAACGAGGGACAACTTACCCAGACACCCAAACTCTAGACCTAAGGTCATGAAGCGAAAGCGGGGGAACAAGAAAGGAAGCAGATCGACTCAAGGGCCTACCAAAAGGCAACAAGTTGTAGCAGCCCCTAACCCCACTAGCCCCTACCCCATGGCCGAGAAAACCGTATCATGGAAACCTCCCGCTCGGCAACAAGTGCTGCTACCATCATCATTGAGTCTTCCTGTTACAGAAGAGTATTTCGCTTTTCTATCCAACATTGATGAATTCAATAGGTATAATGTCGTCTATTTTATAACTATTGATTATTATTACTTATCGTTACCAATATTTTTTAGAAACATAATTGTTAACTAATTTTTTATGTGACAGATATCCATGTGGGAGGATAATTTGAGATCAATTGTACAAACAACTATTACTGTATTCAATAAGGTTGACAAGCTTATACATCAAGACGAACCGAAAGCAAACGAACCTCAAAAATTGACCTACACTGTAACACCCCCTCTACACTCGGCACGAGGACTTCCCAGGGGGTCACCCATCCCGGTACTACTCCTGCCCGAGCACGCTTAACTGCAGAGTTCTTATGGGATCTGCTGCCCTCACGGCTTTAAAACGCGTCGTGACAAGGAAGGTATCCACACCCCTTATAAGGAGATGTTTTGTTCTCCTTCCAAGCCGATGTAGGATCAGGTGCAACCCACCTTCACCCCCCATTATAGGGTTCGACGTCCCTGTCGAACACATCGACCCGTGCCCTAGCTCTGATACCATTTGTAACACCCCCTCTGGCACGTATCACAATATTGTCCGCTTTGGGCCACTCGGCACGAGGACTTCCCAGGGGGTCACCCATCCCGGTACTACTCCCGCCCGAGCACGCTTAACTGCAGAGTTCTTATGGGATCTGCTGCCCTCACGGCTTTAAAACGCGTTGTGACAAGGAAGGTATCCACACCCCTTATAAGGAGATGTTTTGTTCTCCTTCCAAGCCGATGTAGGATCAGGTGCAACCCACCTAGTTGTAACACCCCAAAGTTTGGAAAGCCAAGAAAAGAAAGAAAACCTCAAGTTTAGGGGAGACTCGGCGAGTCCATGGAGGGACTCGGCGAGTCCGAGCGGGATCCGGGTTGTGGTGAAAGCGACCGACTCGGCGAGTCGGCCAGGGAGACTCGGCGAGTTGGGTCTGAACGGGGAAAACCCTAAACCCGGGAACTTGGAGCCTATTTAAGTGTCTCATTCTCCTTCTTTGGGTTCATTTATTGCCTCTCTACCCCAGAACATCAAGCCCTAGCCGCCATTTCCGTTTTTGGAGCTAGATCTTGCCTTGTAGAATGCATTACGCTTGGAGGAGGAAGAAAGACCTTGGAGGTGCAAGAAGGGATTGTAGATCTGGATTGTGGAGTCATTTCAGACCAAGTGGAGGTAATAAGTTGTTGCTTGGACTCTCTTTTTCATCTAGATCTACTCTTATGTGTGGGTTTTGGCCATTGTTGGTATGATATGTAACCAATTCGAGTTGGAGGTTCAGATCTGAGGTTGCTACCTCAGATCCATGTTGGTTTTGGTCTAGAATCCCCTAAAGTATCAGCCTTTGATATGTTGAAGAAGCATGTTTGCCATAAACCCGAATTTAGTGTGTTTTGAGCTTAGATCTCTCAATCTACACGTAAAGTTTGCCACTTTACGTGGGGAATAGGCCCTAGAAGTATGGATCTAGGAGTTGGAAGTTCAGTTTGGCTCGAAAAGCCACTGCATGGATTGAGGAATAGATAGACTCGGCGAGTCCTTCGAGTGGACTCGGCGAGTAGCTTGAAGGTGAGGAGGAACTCGACGAGTAAGATGAACAACTCGTCGAGTCGGATGAAGATAGGCATGGCCTCGACGAGTTGGATGAACAACTCGACGAGTTGGTTGAAGATTGTCTAGGACTCGGCGAGTCTGTTCTTGGACTCGGCGAGTCAGATCGCGAAACCCTAAACCCTTCGAGTCGAGACCCGAATCAGTGAGTCGGGTGGTGACTCAGCGAGTTGGACAGGACAGGACTTGGACCTAGTTGGACTCGGCGAGTCATGGATTGACTCGGCGAGTCGAGTCGCGAACAAGAAAGACTCAGGGCATATGAACCCGGCGAGTCAGTAGATAGACTCGGCGAGTAGGGTTGACCCGGAAGGTTGACTTTGACCAGGATTTTGACCTTGACCAGATTTGACCTAGTAACCTTTGGAGGTCAGTTGGACTAAGTGTCATATTGATATTGGTAGCTTGAGGAGCTAGTGGAGCAGCAGTCGAAGTTAGAAGTCAGGTAGCAGTCAAGGATTAGCAGCAGCAGTTCAGCAGCATCAGGTGAGTTTCCTTCCAGTAGGGACGGGTCTAAGGCCACAATGCTGGCCCGTTCAGTTAGCAGTAGTTTCCGGACTTTGGTCCGATGCAGTAACTAGTATGTTTGATGCCTTCGTGGCTCAGACAGGATTTGTATGCTATGTTTTATGTGTTAAGTGTTATGTGTTCCGGGCTACGGCCCGATGTAGTATGCAGTATATGTGTTCATGCTAGATGATGTGTTATGCTATGCCATGTTCAGTCAGTCAGTTCCGGACTTCGGTCCGATGCAGGGGATAAGGACCCAGTCGGTTCCGGACTTCGGTCCGATGCAGATAGTTCCGGACTTTGGTCCGATGCAGTTAGTTCCGGACTTCGGTCCGATGCAGGGGACAAGGTCCCAGTCAGTTCCGGACTTCGGTCCGATGCAGTTTTCGGGTTTCGGCCCGATGCAGTGGGCCAGGCCCAATATGTGTTTATATGATATTGTATGGTATGTGGTAGTTTGGGGGAGCTCACTAAGCTTCGTGCTTACAGTTTCAGTTTTGGTTTCAGGTACTTCCGCAAGCAAAGGGAAGAGCTCGGGGTGATAGCATCGCACACACCACAGCTTAGCTTTTATCCTGGGGATGGTTTTAGTTGTCTTGATTTGATATAGTATGATACAGTTTTTCCGCACAGTATTTTATTATGATTTGGGATACATCGCGTATGTTTTTATGTTATGATACTCAGATTATGGTTTTGATTACATTGAAAAACAAAATTTTTGGGTCGTATTTTTGGGTCGTTTCATCGTGATTTTTGGGTCGTTACAAGTTGGTATCAGAGCCTTGTTTTGAGGGATTCGGGCGCACTCCCGAATGTGTCTGAACTCAAACTAAGGAAGTGGTATATAGTTTTCAAAAGAAAAATCGTAGTTACAAAAGAATTTTGAGAAGAGAAAACAATTTTTAGAAAAAGCAAAAAGAGTTTTGAAAAGAGAAAAGGGTGTGGTGCATGCAATCAGCCGAGCTCAAGTAAGTACTCCCAATTTACCCATACAAGTTATGTTATTATTTTCAATATCAGTTTCAGTTTAGTTTCAGTTCCAGCTTCAGTAGAACAGCATGCTAGAATAGGACTAAGGATCTAGGATGACGCCTTATGTGCCTGCTTTATGTGTTCCAGCTTGATGAGAATTGCATGCTAGTAATGAGTAGACAGTAGTAGGATAGCCTGTGTAGGTTATGCCTGAAAGTATGAGCTTAGCATTATATGCTAGTGTAGTTTCTTGTTATGAGAATTGTTTTGCCTGAGTATGTTTCCCTTATCCGAATGCTGCTTGCTTTGTGCTTTGTGGGACTCTGAGTGATGAGAGTTAGCCATTAGGTGAATACGTTTCATCACATGTGATCAGGGTTGAATAATCTCAGAATGCTGGATTTGGCCCTACTGCGCAGCTCTCGTTTGAGTCCAACCGTTGTAGGGACGAGTCTTTTACTTGAAGGATTATCTGAGCCTCGTCACATGTGATGGTATTCAGGTGGTGACTAATTGGCATTACTAGGAGGCCTTCAGCAGCTGAGGACTGTGTGGGTAGAGTCAGAGGTTCCCTAGGGCAAGCCTAGGATGAGAGTAGCAGAGATCAGCAGAAAAGTAAAGGGGACTGGGTGGAGTTGAGGTAACTCTCGAGGAAAGTATGGATAGATGTGGAAGGTAGTAGGGGCCCATACTACTGAAAGCAGAGGATCCGTACTCGATTCAAGAGGGGCCAAGACGAAACCAGGAATGGTGTAGTGAGTGAGAAATCCCTCAGCAATAGTGTGTTAATTGATCAGGATTTTGTTATGTTTTCAGCATGGTGACATTGCGCGAGCTACCAGTTAGCAATTCAGGCGTCGAGGAGGGATCTAGCTCGGGTTTTGGAGCCGGGCAGCTTGATGATCAGATGAGGGATTTCATTTCCGCAGAGATTATGCGCAACATCATTGATCAGACTCCAGTGATTTTCGGTTCAGTTAGAGAGGCCATTGTGGAGCTCATGGATAGTCATCTTAAGGCCTTAGGGGCCCGGGCAGTTTCAGGACAGTTTGAGGCTCATATAGAGCCCGATTCTCATGGATCCCAGGGATCCATCAGGAAGGGGAGTCCCATTTTTAGCACTTGTCATCCGGGGTCGGGAGTGAGTGGTCCACCTTACCCCCAAGAGGGTTCCCTGCAGGATTGGATTGCTGCAGAGGTTTCGCGGGCTCTCCAGGAAGAGTTACCAAACACCATTGGGCATATCACCGATAGTGTGGTCGACGGGATTGAAAGGCGGACCTCAGCTGTCCAGGCAATGGGTGAAATGGTCACTATGACCCATGAAAGGGAGATTGGCTCAGATAGTCAGCTTGGGAAGAGGAAGCGGTCTTCCGGTCTAGTTCGGCAAGATGGGCAGTCGGACACTGTCGAAGTGGGTGTTAGAAGCCCGCAAGGTCGAGATAGTTGCTCGAGGGAGAAGGGAGCACGAGCTGGCGTGCGCAGCAAGTCTAAGTGCGGCAGATGCAGATGGAAGGGTCACAAACGTCAGGAATGCACAGTAGGAGTAGAGTTATGCCATCGTTGTCGTCAGCCTGGCCATGTTAGGGTGAACTGCCCCGTTCAGCGGTTGGGACAGCCTCATTGTCATAGTAGAGTTCGAAAATCAGAGGGATTTGAGGATCCTTCAGATCAGGTTGCAGGTATGATTCTTTTCCCTCTATTTTACTATTCACAACATTATTGCTATGTTGCTGCATTGATGTCAATAAACTTATGTGTGGTGTTAGTGTGGCTTGTTTGTGATTATGTTATATGCCATTTGCATACCTCGGAAAAATTGGTTGGTAGATAGGGGATGTGCTCTTATGAAGAAGGTTTCGGAGGATGCAGTAACTGTAGCATGGTTGGGAGAGATTTGGTTCGTTTCGCTAGTTCGGAGTGGTTAGTGTTGGAATGGATTGGTTAGATCCCTAGCTATGGCAGGCTTGGGTTCCTTAGCAGAATGATTATGGAATGACAGCAAGGATCGGGATCTCTTTTGAGTGTGAAGCAGCAAGGGGTAAGCAGGATCGAAGTGGGGGAGAACCCTCCGGGTATATTTGGATAAGAGTCTCGTAGACTCAGAATGAGTGCGTGGCCTCTAAGAAGAAATGGTAGTAGCACAGTGATGGATGGATTGAGAAGTTCAGAATTAGGAGTTCGAGAACTTTTCCCAGCAGTTAGTTCATGTAATCGAGATGGTTAGAAGCTGGTTGGGAATCCAAGATTTGAGGACCACCTGTCGGACGCATGAGAGTCGGAATGAAGATCCTGAGAACAGGTAGCAAGAGATGTTTTCGTATTGGTAGCCAGTGTCTGAGGCAGCATGCAGGTTGCGTAGATTCAGGAGTTGGGAGGTTGGAAACTTCCCAACAATAGCTTCTTGTATCCAGATTAGTAGACGGTTGGTTTGGGAACCAAGCCGAAGGATTCCTCGACGAAGCGCTAAGTATATCAAGGATATAAGATGTCGAGGATGATGCAGAATTCAAAGTCTAAGGACTGTTTTTTTTTGTTAGAAATCGGGATGAGGAATCACTAGCGGGACTAGGGATAGTCAGGATGTTCTCGAGATAGTGGTAGTGTTGTAAGTCTGCGGGGGTAGCCGTAGCATTCACTAGCAGTCAGATAGCAGTAGTAGTGTTGTAAGTCTGCGGGGGTAGCCGTAGCATTCACTAGCAGTCAGATAGTAGTAGTGGTGTTGTAAGTCTTCGGGGGTAGCCGTAGCATCCACTAGCAGCCAGATAGTATTAGAGAGTTGTAAGTCCGCGAGCGTAGTCGCAGCCTTTTATCAGATTGGTAGGTAGCATGAGCGCGTGTTAGACGCGGGAAAGCAGTTGTACCCACCAGTTCGGGTGCAGCAGTGAGGATATGGGAATCCACGGGTTAGCTTTCGGATTTCCCAAAGGGATCAGTTATGGCTAAGTCAGCAATTTGGGCTTTAGATCGTCACATCAGTTATGAGATCAGAGTCGCAGTGGACCGTTGGGGTTCGGGTATGTTGTGGGCTACCGTCAGTCTGGGAGCCATCATGTTGTTAGTCGTGGATTTGATGATGTCAGGATGTGACGTATGGATCCGATCGGTTGGATCGGAAGGTTGCTAGAGCCACAATGACAGGATAGCTAGTGGAAACTAGTCCTAGAGGAAGATTTCGTTCAGAAGTCGTGGAAGCGACTAAGTGAGGAGTCCCTTGACTCCACAGTTGGGTTGGAGTTCAGTGTTTAAGCCAGTTCAGTGTTTCAGGCAGCTCAGTGTTTCAGTCAGTTCAGTGTTTCAGGCCGTTCAGCGTTTCAGTCGGTTCAGCGTTTTAGGCAGTTTAGTGTTTCAGGCATGTTCAGTATTGCAGGCAGTTCAGTGTTTGGAAGGTTTCAGGGTTTTGGGTCAGCATTGTATTTGCGTTGGAATGCAAGTGCTAGCGATATAGTTGGTTGATTTGGAAATGGCAAGTCCCTCTCAGCAGGATCAGTTGAGCCTTCGGCCGAGTATAAGTGACATGTAAAGATAGCTAGGCAGGTAGCTTTTCTTCGGGATGAAAGACTCGAGTTAGTAGGAATTGAGTAATCAGATGGGATGTAAGCAAGCTGATTCAGTATGGATGACAGAATAGATGGGACAGTTATGGACAGTCGGGGTATCTTACGGAGTCGCTAGGAGCGGCTAGCAGATTGCGATGGAGTGTAGTGACCGGTGGGAGATGGTAACTCAGATATTGGCAGAATAGTTGAGCAAGGGTAGTCTCAGTGCATCCAGTAGGCAGTTGAGAGGCAACATAATTTTCAGTCGGAGGAAGTATCGTTGAGGAAATTATGGAAAGGAGAAAGATTCAGTATGTACCAACAGTAGTGATCAGCATGGTGAGTGGCTGGAGTGATGGGCATAAGGGTGTTAGATTTTCCAGACCGGGAGTTGGAGGCAGCTCAAAGGCAGTTGATTGTAGCAAACTTCGAGGACGAAGTTTAGTTTAAGTGGGGGAGAGTTGTAACACCCCAAAGTTTGGAAAGCCAAGAAAAGAAAGAAAACCTCAAGTTTAGGGGAGACTCGGCGAGTCCATGGAGGGACTCGGCGAGTCCGAGCGGGATCCGGGTTGTGGTGAAAGCGACCGACTCGGCGAGTCGGCCAGGGAGACTCGGCGAGTTGGGTCTGAACGGGGAAAACCCTAAACCCGGGAACTTGGAGCCTATTTAAGTGTCTCATTCTCCTTCCTTGGGTTCATTTATTGCCTCTCTACCCCAGAACATCAAGCCCTAGCCGCCATTTCCGTTTTTGGAGCTAGATCTTGCCTTGTAGAATGCATTACGCTTGGAGGAGGAAGAAAGACCTTGGAGGTGCAAGAAGGGATTGTAGATCTGGATTGTGGAGTCATTTCAGACCAAGTGGAGGTAATAAGTTGTTGCTTGGACTCTCTTTTTCATCTAGATCTACTCTTATGTGTGGGTTTTGGCCATTGTTGGTATGATATGTAACCAATTCGAGTTGGAGGTTCAGATCTGAGGTTGCTACCTCAGATCCATGTTGGTTTTGGTCTAGAATCCCCTAAAGTATCAGCCTTTGATATGTTGAAGAAGCATGTTTGCCATAAACCCGAATTTAGTGTGTTTTGAGCTTAGATCTCTCAATCTACACGTAAAGTTTGCCACTTTACGTGGGGAATAGGCCCTAGAAGTATGGATCTAGGAGTTGGAAGTTCAGTTTGGCTCGAAAAGCCACTGCATGGATTGAGGAATAGATAGACTCGGTGAGTCCTTCGAGTGGACTCGGCGAGTAGCTTGAAGGTGAGGAGGAACTCGACGAGTAGGATGAACAACTCGTCGAGTCGGATGAAGATAGGCATGGCCTCGACGAGTTGGATGAACAACTCGACGAGTTGGTTGAAGATTGTCTAGGACTCGGCGAGTCTGTTCTTGGACTCGGCGAGTCAGATCGCGAAACCCTAAACCCTTCGAGTCGAGACCCGAATCAGTGAGTCGGGTGGTGACTCAGCGAGTTGGACAGGACAGGACTTGGACCTAGTTGGACTCGGCGAGTCGAGTCGCGAACAAGAAAGACTCAGGGCATATGAACCCGGCGAGTCAGTAGATAGACTCGGCGAGTAGGGTTGACCCGGAAGGTTGACTTTGACCAGGATTTTGACCTTGACCAGATTTGACCTAGTAACCTTTGGAGGTCAGTTGGACTAAGTGTCATATTGATATTGGTAGCTTGAGGAGCTAGTGGAGCAGCAGTCGAAGTTAGAAGTCAGGTAGCAGTCAAGGATTAGCAGCAGCAGTTCAGCAGCATCAAGTGAGTTTCCTTCCAGTAGGGACGGGTCTAAGGCCACAATGTCGGCCCGTTTAGTTAGCAGTAGTTTCCGGACTTTGGTCCGATGCAGTAGCTAGTATGTTTGATGCCTTCGTGGCTCAGACAGGATTTGTATGATATGTTTTATGTGTTAAGTGTTATGTGTTCCGGGCTACGGCCCGATGTAGTATGCAGTATATGTGTTCATGCTAGATGATGTGTTATGCTATGCCATGTTCAGTCAGTCAGTTCCGGACTTCGGTCCGATGCAGGGGATAAGGTCCTAGTCGGTTCCGGACTTCGGTCCGATGCAGATAGTTCCGGACTTCGGTCCGATGCAGTTAGTTCCGGACTTTGGTCCGATGCAGTTAGTTCCGGACTTCGGTCCGATGCAGGGGACAAGGTCCCAGTCAGTTCCGGACTTCGGTCCGATGCAGTTTCCGGGTTTCGGCCCGATGTAGTGGGCCAGGCCCAATATGTGTTTATATGATACTGTATGGTATGTGGTAGTTTGGGGGAGCTCACTAAGCTTCGTGCTTACAGTTTCAATTTTGGTTTCAGGTACTTCCGCAAGCAAAGGGAAGAGCTCGGGGTGATAGCATCGCACACACCACAGCTTAGCTTTTATCCTGGGGATGGTTTTAGTTGTCTTGATTTGATATAGTATGATACAGTTTTTCCGCACAGTATTTTATTATGATTTGGGATACATCGCGTATGTTTTTATGTTATGATACTCAGATTATGGTTTTGATTACATTGAAAAACAAAATTTTTGGGTCGTATTTTTGGGTCGTTTCATCGTGATTTTTGGGTCGTTACATACACCCTACAATGACAATTAGTTATGGGAGCATGATTATGTCTTAAGCACCCCTGAAAAGCCGTTGAATGTTGGCCCTGAAAAGCCGCTGAATGACGGCCCTGAACAACCGCTGATTGTCGGCCGTGAGCAGCCGTCTCTGGTTATTCGCTCATCGGATGTAATAGAGATTTTGTGGGATGAATACAAAACACCGACACAAGCACCTCTTAGGTGTTCTAAACACCAAAAAGCTATGTTCATATGGTATTTGTCATCATGGATACAAATGAAGAGGAAAAGTGTTACACGACAACAACCAACATCGTTGGACAATCTTGTAGATCCTATCATACACATCATATATAAAGAACGGGATGATTTGTTGTTGTTTGCTCATAATTATTTGACCGATTTTGCTACGCTTGAGTTTTTGACATGGTTCTATGAAGATAGTCATGGAGGATGGTTGTCATGTGATGTAAGTAACATAATTATTTGATTATTACATATTACGCTTCTAATAATAATACTTACTTTACTGCAAAAAAAGTTAATTGTCATCACATCATGATGTCGATCTCATTGCTGCTAAAGCATAGAGCGGATGATGCTTGGTGGACGGTTGTGTCGTCAGCTTTTAACACTGATACATGTGACTAGAGTGACATGGTTGACGGGTCTGTTTACCCAGCTTGGGCAGAATGTGATACGGTATAATTTTGTTTGTATTACATTACCTAAGTATTTATATACTAATTAATTATTTCTATCATTTTTGTAGTTTTACATCCCAATCAACATACCACAAGACATTCAAAATGACCATATACGATAGTCATTGAAAGGCGGCTATTGTTCGGAAAATAAGAATTTGTTTATACGTATGACAACCCGCATCCACAAACTGCTAGTGGGAGTCAACTAATGGAGTATCAAACTAACTGATTCAATCCCACTTGAGAGCGTCAAAATGACCCTGGAAAAGACCCTAGAGGCCCAGACGTACCTCAACAAATTGACACATAGGGGATTGTGGGGTGTTTTTGTGTTGGTTTCTTGAGGCTTGATCACCGGGAAATCGATTTCTATAGAGGGTAAAACCGATCCATAGGCTTTTGGTTATCGAAAACGACTAGCGGAAATTTTTTGGAATACAAGGACAAAGATAATTTAAATATCGTATTTGTAATATGACCTACAGACACATCATTTATTTAATTTATGTATTTATTAGTTGTTTGTTGATTTTAAATGCATTTTATATTTGATAAAACCAAAAAGTATATATTTTATAAAAGCAAAACTTATATATTATATAAAACCAAAACTTATTCTAAAAGAAAAACCACATGTTACTCGCAAAAAAAAAATTAATTAATTAATTAATTAAATTAAAAAAAATAAAAATAAAATAAAATAAACCTAAGAAATTGTATTCCGGAACCGTACTCTGGAATTCCAGAGAGCTCTCCGGAACATATATGTTCGGGAGAATGTGATTATTTAAATGAAAAAAGTCATCCTTTATGTCGAAAATACAGGTTAGGTTAGCTCAATTTCCCTAAAAAAAAGTACAGTTTCAATTACGTATTCCACCTTCAAGTGCCCTTTAGAGCCTGTTAACTATCAATATCAATGTGTTATAATACGGTTTCATAAGTACTTGGTTTCCAAATCAATAGTAGGTGTTTCATATTGAATCTCCATTGAAGACCCATCCCATCATACACGACAAGGTATACCTTACACGCACACAAAACTGAGAGCAACCCACAACAAATAGAAATTAGTTAACACGTCCTACAGAGAACTTTTCAGGCAAGTTTTGTTCCAAAATAATATTGTTTGAAATTTGATTCACCAACCACCACCCGGATGATGCAAAGTCGACAACATATGTCAACCTAAGTACCAAAAACTTGTAAAATCAACTAATCCAGGTTATCTTAAACAAAATATCCAGTTGCTAATCCTTTTAGACATTAACATTACAATAATGACTAATTTTCAACACTTGGTAATCCCAGACTCATACAACCAAAATACACCATCACATTCACATATACTTAAACCCATACTTGTAAAGAAAATAAGAACAATTAATAATTATTATTCAAAAAAAAAAAGAGCTCGAGGACCAAAACAGGCAACATACAAGACCAAAAGACAAATCCCTACTCTAGAAACTAGCATATCAGAATTCGTACCATATCCTTTTACCTCTACTTCACTTTCACTACATATCTCATCTTCCTCACATCCATCCATATCCATATCCATATCCATATACATCATCATCATGATCATGAATCAGTCAATCTTGACAGACGAGTAAATCTTCCTTACGAACCACAAACACGCATAAAAGCCAATGGTACCCGTCAACACGAAAAACGCATACGAAGCAATGGCCATATACCCAAAGTACAAAATCCCCGACACGAACTTCGTAATCTCCAACTTTGTAAAAAAGTAAAACACGGAATAAAGAAAAAGATACACGGCAGACGACCCCGCAGTCAAATACGCCCTCCACCACCAATGATAATCCTCACTACACAACTGAAAGTAACACAACACCACCGTGATCTCCGCACACGTCACTATCAATATCACAAACACAATAAACAAAAACCCAAAGATATAGTAGAACTGATTCAACCAAATCGATGTCAGAATGAAGAAAAGCTCGATAAAAACCGCTCCAAATGGAAGAATCCCACCGATCAGAATCGAAAACACCGGTTTCATATACCACGCTTGTTCCGGGACTTGTCGCGGGATTTTATTTGTTTTCACGGGATCATCAACAACCGGTTTCTTAAACCCTAAGTAACTCCCGACAAACACCAAAGGAACCGAAATCCCGAACCACAAGCAAACAAGCGCGAACATTGTCCCGAAAGGAACCGCACCCGACGACTTCTCCCCCCATATCAACGCGTTGAGAATGAAAAAAATCGAAAAGAGAATCCCGGGAAACATGAACGCGGTTTTCAACGTGTTCTTTTTCCATTCCGTTCCCTTGAACATTTTGTATAATCGCGCAGAGGCGTACCCGGCGAATAAACCCATGAAGACCCATAACAGGACCATGGCGGTCATTAAACCGCCGCGGTTGGACGGGGAGAGGAATCCGAGCAAGGCGAAGATCATGGTGACGAGTGTCATTCCGAGGATTTGGATTCCGGTTCCGACGTAGACGGAGAGGAGGCCGGAATTGGGAGGGGCACGGAATACGTCTCCGTGGAGGAGTTTCCATCCGGTTTCTTCTTGGGCTTCGTCTTGTGTGTCGAGTTGGTTGTAATTGGCGATGTCTCGGTAGAGAGTGCGCATCATGATCATGGCTACCATTCCGGAGAGGAAGAGGACGATCATTAGGGAGTTTATGATTGAAAACCAGTGGATTTGATCATCGTTCATGAGTAAATACGTGTCCCATCTTGATGCCCATTTGATCTCGCTTTCTTTGAAAGTCACGTCGTATGTGAAGACGACTTCTTTGTCTGTATCCACTTCTTGTGGGACTGTGCTTCCTTGGATTATGTTTTTGGTGTTTTGGTTGCATGTTGTTAATTGAGGGTTCTTTTCGTCCCACTCCTTGTACTCGTGATTGATACTATTAACAAAACAATCATAATGATATGAAAGATGATAAGGGTATGTTTGGTATATGATGATTGGAATGAAATTACAAAGGAATGGAGCATTGTGTTTTGTTGTAGTGTTTGGTTTGGGTTGAAGGAATGGAATGAGGAGTTGAAATATGTTTGTTATTATGTGTGATTAGAAATTTAAATGAAATTACATTGATAGATGAAGAAACAATGTTGCTTTGTAAAAATAAAGATATATTCTTAAATACTTGTATATAAACATACTTCATGTTATTTAAAATATAAACAATATGTATGTCAAATAGGGGAAATTTACTTTTCTAATTAAAAAAATGTTTACAAAATAGAAAATTTAACACCGTGACTCTTACATTAGAACTATAAAAAAGGTAATTTTGGAAAATAAAAGATATAACTTAATTGAAAATTTGACATTTGCTTTAAAAAAAATGATATTATTGAAGATCAGCCAGAGAAGGAATGCCCCATTACATTCCTTTGTGGCAAACAAACAAGATTTTTTTCAGTCGCCCATAATGCACCATTCCATTCCCCTCTTCAACTACAGAATATCAAAAACTCCTTATTTTAGAAAAGTAAGGCAGGAGTGGGAATCAAATACCTGTTTGGAGTAACTTCAAACCCCACAATTCGAGCAGAATCAGTCTCAAGATCCTTGTGAAACATGACTCTAAAGCTGAGATGATTATTGATGAAGTACTTTTCCTCTTTGCTCTGGAGAAGTAAATACAAGAATAATCTAGTGAGAACTTTCAATTAAATAATAATAACAAAAGAAAAAAAAAATAAACTCACCCCAGCATAGTTTCCTTTGAAGCCTACACGAAAACCATGTTCATAAGTGGTTGACTGACTTCCATCACGTCTTTGTCTAAGAACAGCAACTGGGAGGTTATCCAAAATCCTGTAATTTCATATCAAAGATTTAAAAAAATGGGTATGTGATTGATATGTGTAATATAAAGATAAATGGGGTTTAGAAAAATGGGGTGTACATGTTAACGCGATACTCGTCATCAATCTTTTCCTTGAAGTTCTTTGCAGATTGGGCATCAAGCTTTATTCTACAACCAACCTTACATGGAAGCTCCTCTCTCATATGAAACTGAAATGGAAATAGAAGCTTAGATCATAAAAGTACACGTGGCACAAATGTAGGGTAAGTAATAATCACTTACTGTGTATACTGAGTTCTCTATGCGATCACCTCGTAGCACCTCTCCCAAGTTTTCAGCACTGTTTTGAATGTGCTTTGGTTTACAGTAGTTCAAGTAATAATAGTCGTATGGAAGTTGAGTCTTTGTGGATGATAGTTTGTTGACTTTTACTTGAAGAGGATCACCCTGGTGAAAAGGAGTGTAAGATTAGTCATAAACTCTATCAAGCTACAATAGACTAACAATCTTACAGAAAATAGCTACAAATATGATAAAATAAAGAGGAATATGACCAGTAATCTCTCCAGTATTACAAGGGTTAGCATCAACTCATAAGATCAATATACAACAAATGTGGTTCGAGAATAGATCACCTAGGGAAAATCAAATCAGATTGGCTAAATCAACGAAAATATCCACTCCATTCCGAGGAAAAAAGCGCACATAGTAATCGTTATCTGAAGACTCAAAACATTAATTCATGATACTAGATTACTTTTCCTTTTTTACATATCCAATTGCATTATATGCAACATTCTCCACAAAAAAAATGTCTTTGAACTCGATGTTTTAGGAAGATAAGTACTAGCATAATGCAAACAACACCTTCAGAAAATTAATCAATACCAAGGGCATAAGCAACTGAACTAAAATATCAATTCAACATAAAACCCAAAACCCTAGATCCAAACTCGATTCATACGGATCACAGCCTATATACAAACTAGAACAGTAGATCGGAGTCATTAGTTGTAAAAAGAGATAGATACATGTCGGCTTTAGCGACTATAACAAATTGAATCTGAACAAAATGTAGAGATTAGATCCAACGAACAGCAAAAACATTGAGATTACGTACCCTTTGAAAATCACGAGGAGCAACACCAGGTAGATAGAATGATTCAGAAGATGAGATGAAGAAGACGATTGAGATGAAGATGGTAGGGATGAATCCATTGGAGCTCCACTCCATCTTCGATCGGAGTGAAAGCGAGATCTTGATCGAGTGCAAAGAGGGAAACGCGAAAGGAAGGAACCAGAAGAAATGCTAGTGGCGTGTTTCGATAAATTATAGAGGCCTTCACATTAGTAATTCCAGATTCGTTTTTGCTATTTCCAGTTTTCAACTTTCTTCTTGGATTTGATTTTTTTTCTTATGTTAAAAAATATAAATAAAAGTAAAATAATGCAACTATCTACACCGAGTCACCGACGCCGTATACCGCCATTCGCGATACAATAAAATATTTCCTCAATCGTATGGATTATGGAATATCGATAAATAATTATAATTAATCAGCTTATAGACAAAAGAAATATAACTTTTTTTAAAAGTTTTTGGGGAATGTTTTATATGATGAAATTAGTCTCAGTATTGTGCTCGACGTTTTCTCATGGCTAGATGATTCTCGGCTATATAAGTACTTTACAACTTGGTGGATCAATTGGGGTTTCATGAATTGATTGAATGCAATGGCTTTTAGTGTGAAAAAGAAAAGAAATGAAAACATTCTTGATTCCATTATAGACTTGTTTTTTTTTTTTTTTTTTTTTTTTCTATCTTATGGCTTGGTAGTAGAAATAACAAAGAGGTTGTAAGTAATTGGTTCTTATAGCTCCAAAACCTAATCAACACTATAGCACCTTGCCAGTGCCCTTTATAATGTTCGGTCATTCAAAAAGAATCACGTCCCAAACCATTAAGCCCTAAATAGGGTTGCACGAGCATGTGAATGAGACAACCTCTCCCTTATTTTGTCCATAAAGTGCACCTTACACTTGATGATTAATAAAGGGATTTTACCCTTGATTCAAATGATATTTATATTATAGATGTTGGAACATATGCCATGTTGCGCTCACAAGCATGTTCATTATTCATGTTGATAAGCCTATGTGGAGTAGTCTCGACAACCACTCAGCATTTGCCTACTTGGCAAATTTTGCACACCGTTCCATGAGTGCAACATGACAAAAATGACAACTCACACCTTGTAAATGGCAAAATTTTGAAGCAGTATGGCAAATCCTAACTCCTATGTGGTCCATGGCAAGCTTAGCATGACTCCCTCCAGCCTAAAGGGTCTCTTAACTACTTTCAATTCCGGTAAGGGAAACGGTGATTGTAACATCCTGTTTCCTACCATTTCTGGATCGTGGGCCTGAAGTCGATTGTGTAAGATTTTGGGCCTCAAGGAGGCAAAGTTTAGTCCTTATGGAAGGAGGTCATTTTAGTTAAGGGATTTAACCCTTAAATTGTGTTTAGGGTTGAAGGGTAGAAAGGGAAAAGTCATAGGTCGGATTCTTGCATGAAATATGAATTTTTGTTCGAGAAGTTTTTAGTCTAAGATATCTAGATAATATTGTAGAGCTCTTCAACACCTTTCCTTAGATATAAAGATCGTCGAAAACGGAGTTGGAACGAAGAAGTTATGGCATTCAGAAGTTTGGTGGTTTTAGGGCTAAGCCTAGTACGCGGGGCATACATAAGAGTACGTTGGGCGTACTGATATGTGCATATTTAGTGTGTATTAAGTGTAGTTTATTATTCATATATTAGCTAAATTGTTGCATATTATGGACAAAAGGTACTTAAAAGTGTTAAATTATGTTTTTCAGTCCAAAGATGAAGCTCGGAAGCGAAAGGGAGCAAGAGAAGCGGTTAAGAGCTCAAGAGTGGAAAGAAGAAAGAAAACAACCAAAAAAGGCTTCTACTCGTCGAGTTGTTTCTTGACTCGACGAGTCCGGTCGCGGATTCAGAAAGATAAGCATTCGGAAGTCAAGACAGTTATCAGGTTACGACTAATGTGAGAGGGACTCGACGAGTCACCATATGACTTGACGAGTCGGTATGCATATATAAAGATAACTCTATAATGCGAAAAGGAGGAATTCTGGGAAGTTTGAGAAGTGTTTAGCTGCGAAAAAGAAGCCAGAAGAACCCTAGAAGTCGACCAAAGAAGCTAGAATCCAATTCCGGGAGTAATTGAGGCGTAATTTCATCATTCTACTTAATTCTTTTGTTTTGTCAATATGATTAAGCAACTTGAACTTATTTGTTTGCTGTTATTCACCTTAGTTATGAACTAATTTCTTTATACTTCTGTTTGGGGATACAAAGTTGACAATATGGTTTGATTGATTGGTAGGATTAATTCTAAGTTGGTGATTAATTGTTATTTTAGCTTGCTAAAGAACCTTGTGTATGAATGATAATTTATTTTCTGTTAATAGGAAGATAATTGATTAGCATGAACATCTATTAATTATCAACCTCATATGATAAGTGACCACTATATCATATGTCTAGGATTAATGAATATGAAACTAGGATTAATAAGAAAATTGAGTAAATTCATGTGCAAGCTTGTAAGATGACTATCGAACAAGAGGTTAATTAAGAATAACAAATTAATTAGCTATTGCAAGTCTAACTTAACCCGAATAATTAATCTAGTAAATATAATTAAGTTAAGCAATTGGCCACTGTTTGAATTAGTTTATTTGCTAAGGATTAGGGTAGTGAACACAACTTAATCACTTGAATCGGTAACCAACGAAAGAATTAATCCATTGCACTATTACCTTAAAAGCAACCATAAAGTTAACCGAGTTGAACTAAACAGAAGTTTCTTTCCCATTATTGAATCTAGTTAATTTGTTCTTTTCTAGCCTTGCATTAGTTTTGTTTAATAAGTTTCTAGTCTTGTAAAACTAGAGAAAAACCCTTATTTGCTAAAGTAATCTAGATAGAATTAGTTTTTAATTTAATTTGTCGTTCCCTGTGTTCGATACCCTGCTTATTTAGCTATACCACAATTGATAGGTTCACTGCCTTTTGTGTGTTATTTGATAATTAAAGTAGGATTAAAACTAAGTGAGTTTTACACACATCAAGTTTTTGGCGCCGTTGCCGGGGAACGGTTCTAAAATTAGCATTAAATTCTAATTCAATCGATCCTTTGTGTAAGATTCATCTTACACAAAGTTAATTTCCGTTTCAATTTTTGTTTAAGTTTTAATTAAAAAAAAAAAAAAAAAAAAAAAAAAAAAAAAACACTGATTTTAACGTGAACTCGCCGAGTGCATTCGCCCCGACTCGGCGAGTCTGACGCTGAATCAGATTAATTTTTTTGTTCTTTTTTACGCGTTCTGTTTTGTTTTAGGTTGCAGTTAGTTCATGACCCGAGGATCTGCTACGCCTCTAATTCCTCCTCTTGAAGATCCGGAAACCGCATTAAGAAGAAACAAGGGCAAAACCGTTGGAGAAACCGCTTCTTCAAAGAACTCACCACTCAAAAACTTCAAATCCGTTTTTGGCAAGAAGAGGAGCAGCAAAGCAGGAGCATCCAGTGCGTCGTTGACAACCGAAGATCTACTTCCAAAAGACACCGAATACGAGACCGACGAAGAAAGCGAGCACATATCCGAGTTTGAAGAAGAATTAGCCACCGGTATGGCTAATATTGACGAAATCCCCATGGGGGAGTGGAAGAAAAGGATGCGTGATGACACTGGCCCGGGACTTGTGCAACCCGCAATCCCCGCTACCGCTACGTTTGAACTAAAGGGCCATATTCTCGCTCAACTCAAGGAGATACCATTTCACGGGAGAGATCATGAAGACGCCTATAAGCATTTAGATGAAGTAAATGACGTGGCGGATTACTTCAATGTACCTAATGTGCCCCGCGAGGTCCAGCTGCTACGCATGCTTCCTGTCACGTTCAAAGGAGCTGCAAAGGAATGGTTAAAGTCACTCCCTCCCGGATCAGTTACTACATGGGCCAAAATGAAAGAAGAGTTCATAGACCACTTCTGCCCACCTTCCAAGATAGCCAAGCTAAAGAAATCCATTGCCAACTTCGAGCAACAACCCGGCGAATCCCTATATGAAGCTTGGGAAAGATACAAGAGCCTACTTCGAAATTGCCCCCACCACGATCTCAATAGTCAACAAGAGGTCTCTATCTTTTATGATGGAGTGAATGTCACCACGAGGCAACTACTCGATTCACAAGGCCCACTCACTCGAAAAACACCTCGAGAAATAAAGGAGTTAATTGAAGAATTCTCTAGGCACTCTAGAGAATACCACAACCCGAGGAATGAAGTGAGTCGCGGAGCAGTAAATTCGGTAAACGATGGTATGGCGGCGGTGATAGCTAAACTCGATAGCCTAGACCGAAGAATGACGAAAATGGATCAAACGATCCATGCTATTAGAGTCGGATGTGAAAATTGTGGCGGTCCCCATCTTACCAAGGAATGTGATCGAGATGAGAATGGAAATAAGAAAGCTCAAGTATTCTACTCCAGCGGCGATAGATATGATGAAGACTGGAGGAAACCGAAGAAGGAGTGGCTCCCATACGAAGAGTACAGAAAGGCTAAGGAAGAAAAATATAAGCAGAGGGAGAGGGGTTATTATCACAAGGAAGAACCGGTGACGGACAAGAAGACATACTTACAAAATTCATAAGCGCGTCCGAGAAAAGGCATAGTGATCATGATGTGGCAATGCAAGAAACCAGAAACATGTTGAAGAATCAGCAAGCTTCTATTCTCAACATAGAGAAACAGCTGGGCCAACTTGCACATCAAGTAAACGAAAGAAGACCGGGCCAACTTCCGAGCGACACCCAGCCCAATCCAAGGAACGAGAACGTGATCGTTATAACCTCCAGCGGTGAAGAAGAATTGGCAGAAGCACTAAGGGTTTCCAAAGGGAAGGCAGAAAAGGAAGAAGAACCAGAATGAGAAGAACTCGATCCGACTCGCCGAGTCACCAAAATGGACTCGACGAGTCCAGTCGGGAATGATAAAAAAACCAGTTTTCTAAAGCCATACAATCCTCCTTTGCCATACCCATCCAGAGCCATTCCTTCAGAAAAAGTTCAAGCCTATAGAACCTTCATGGAGCATGTCAAAGCTTTACAAGTCAATATGCCATTTGTGGACATAATGCTCCAAACTCCCAAATACTTTAACTTGCTTAAAGGTCTGTTTGCTGCCAGGAAAGATCTTGCTGAAGTCGCGGAGATATTAATGAGTGAGCTGCCTGAGAAGAAGGGTGATCCGGGTAATATAGTAATTCCGTGCCAATTTGGCAATGATGTTTCTACACGAGCTTTGGCTGATTCAGGGGAAAGCATTAATTTGATGCCCTATTCATTCTTTAAGAAGCTGAATTTACCAGCACCAAAGCCGGTAAATATGAGAATCCATTTGGCAAATAAAACAATTATTCATCCACAAGGCATATGTGAAAATCTCCTTATCAAAGTAGACAAGTTTATTTTCCCAGTAGACTTCGTGGTGGTGGAGATGAAAGAAGACCCCGAAATACCAATTATTTTGGGAAGAACATTCTTAAACACCGCATGTGCCCTAATTGACATATCCGAGTCTACTTTGACATTAAGAGTGGGTGATGAGTCGGTGATGTTTAAAGCTAATCCAGAGATCAAGCAAGAAGAAGAAAAGAGAGAAGAAATCTCATTTATCCAATTAGATGATGAGGTATTGCAAAGAGAGCTTGACATTTTATTAAAAGAAGACCCAACTAAGTTCACGCTACACTCCGAAGAAGTTGCAGATGCTGACAAAGACTTGGAGGAGCTAGAAAAGCTACTGGAAGGAGCCGACTCAGACAACGATCCAGAATTGATGGAACCCGACCCAACTCGCCGAGTCGACATAATTGACTCGACGAGTCCAGTTGATGTGGAGAAAAACTTGACCCAAGCTGATTTGTTTGTTGACAGTTCTTCACATACCCTGGATTCAGTTACTGTTAGTGATTCTTTGGAAGAACGATCGGCAGAAGAAGTAAAAGGAATGGAGGTCCAACACGCCAACGTGGCATGCCTTGATACGATGCCATTTGGAAAAGAGTCGAGCACAAAAGAGGATGAAGCCATAAATGGAAGCAGAGCGGAAGTTGCTCACCAATTCACTACTAAACCGAGAGCACAGACCAATATGGAGTATGAAGTTAAAATTTAAAGAAAAGGAGGTTCAAGAAATGGTGAAAAAGCATGGGTTGAAAAAGAAGAAGAGGAAAAGAGAGGCTCAACCAGCTGAGGATGATACAGCGAAAAAGAGAAGATATGAATTGAAAAGGGCTTACAAGAAGAAGATTCACGCCTACAAGACTAAGTATAAACCACAAAAAGTGAGGCGTACATTCCCGATGCTCGAAGATGACAAAACGTAAATGGGAAGGAGTCTAGCTAATGACTCCTCAAAAAGAAGCGCTTGGCGGGAGGCAACCCGTCGTTAGAGTTTGCTTTCTTTTACTCTTTAGTTTTCTTTCATTTATTGTTTTTGTTTTGTGTTTCAATTTTAATCTTCCAAATCATCGGACTTGTCTGCTTAAGGGAGCACCTAGCTTAAGAGTGGGGTGAGAATATTTTGAATAAATAACAAAATTTTTAAAAATTATAAATGTTTTACAAACGACTCGCCGAGTCTGACCCTGACTCGACGAGTACATACTGCTCAGAAAAAATTTTAACTGCTCGCTGGGACTCGCCGAGTCTGACCCTGACTCGACGAGTCGAGCTTATTTACAGAAAAAAAATAAACATTTTCGAAATTACTTTTCCATCTAATAGGGTTTTAACCCTAAAAGTTCAGTTTTCACACTACACTCGCCGGGTACAATCCTCTCTCAAGCATTCAAGACTTCTTCAACCTTTCTTCCAAATCTTCAAGAATTAAACTAAAAAGGTAACAACTTTCTTCTTGTTTTCTAGATAGAGAGTGATTATAAGGCCATCTACACTTGCAATTTCATGAAAAAACCCGTTTTTGAAATAGTGACTAAATTCTAGGTTTTCGATTTTGTCATGAATCTTGTTGTTTTGAACGTTTATTGTGGCCTTATTACTTAGTAGGAAGTCCCTGAACAAAACCCTTGCAAGAATTTAGAGATTACATGGTTCAATTTTGTGAGACCCGTCGACTGACTCGTACAGGTCCCGCGACTCGCCGAGTCGGGCATGGACTCGACGAGTCCAGTCGAGTTGCAGAAACAGTTCAGTTTGTTAACATTCTGTGTTTTCTGGGTATGGTTTATATGTTTTGCAGGAATCATGTTTAGAAGAGGACAATCTTCAAGGGGTAGCCAAGAGGAATTTCCATGGTTAAATTTCCCGCAAATCGAGTCCGCTTCAACAATGCGGAAGTGGAAAAAGAAGCTTGCCGATATTAAAAAGAAGGAGGTCTATGTCCCGAACAGAATTGATTGGGAATGGTTGCAAACGGTGCGATATGAAGAGGAATTAGCTCCATACCTTTTAAAGGAGTTTCAACATGACGGCGAGTCAATGATATGTGATGGATGGAGCCGGGTCTTCCGCATGCAAGAGCCGGTATATTTGGAGCTTTGCTTGGAGTTCTTCTCCACGGTATCTTTTACCGGTGGAGTGGATTTGTATCATCCGACAAGTTTCACATTTTGTCTTGGGGGCGAGTATCATCAATGCTCGGTGGTGGATCTTGCTTGCCGGCTAGGGATTTATGATCAACCCTTGGTTTCAACGAACCTCTTTCGGGCCTTTTTGGCAACCACTCACATGGTGTTTCCCGATGGGGTTACTAGCACGGGTTGGTGGCACACTATAGGGAATAAAGTTTATATCCCGAAGTCTGCGCAGGAAGGGAGCATCCGATCCCCGACCCACCGCCTCATACACCGCCTTATCTCCTCCACCATCAACCAAAGGAAGGACGATGACAAGGTTTCCAACCTTGATGTTTTCTACCTTTGGAGCATTATCACACCAGGCGTCTTTTGCAACATCCCGTGGTGCATTGCTTCATACCTCTCAGCGGGTGCGGTCAAAGATCGCAAAACATCGCGCATCAATGGAGGCATGTTTGTCACCCGATTGGCTAATTCATTCGGGTTGATGAACCGTGGTGCCTGGAACCTTATGACTTTGATCCCGACACCCCCATTTAATTCCATTCTTTTCCGCAGGGCCCGAATTATTGAAGACTATGGTGGTGGCCATTATGCCATCCCAAATGATGACCCGGTTGTAGGTCCCGAAGCACCGGGAAGGAGGGTACGATCGCGAAGGGAAAGGGATATGGAGGATGAGCCGCCAGTGATTCCGGTAGAGACTGAAGATGTACCAATGGATTGGTACAATATAGAGATGAGGCGGATGCAAGACCAAATGGCGCGGGGGCTAAATTTTAGCAATCAATCCCACATACGACTTTTTGACCACTTCAATATTCCACATATTGATGGTGGGAATTATCCATATATTCCATCGTGGGACGAGAGGATTAGTGCACGCCAAAGTGGAGTGGGAGGAAGTGGCGCCAACGACGATGATGAGGAGGATGAGGATTAATTTTTGTGTTTTTGTGTTTAAACGATTTGCATTTTTATTTTGTTTTATTTTTGGTGTGTATGCTTTAAGATATTATTTTGTTTAATAGTTGTTTGCTTTAGTTATTTTCAGGATTGCATTTTGATTGCTTAGGATGAGGTAAAGCATGGATGTTTTTTACGTGTGAGAGCGAGTCAAGGAAGCGAGTTTTTAACGTCAAAGTGTCAAGTTCGGTTTTAGGAGTGTGAGCGATTGAGTCCGCATGTGAGGAAGCGTTAATGAAGTTGTTAGAGACTCAAATAGTTGCCACATACCAAAGTTTTTTCATTCAGGTGCCAACTCGTCGAGTGCACTAAGCTGACTCGACGAGTCGCTTTGTATTTCCAGATATTTTGCGAATGCGCGCTGTTACTCGGCGAGTCCATCATCAGACTCGACGAGTTGATATATTTTTGTACCGAACGACTGCTGATTTGATGCTACTACTTATACCACTTGCATCCTTCCACTTCCATATCCATTCTTGAAGATCTTACGCCGATTTTCGCATATTTAGAGCGACCCACACGATACATGGATGAGATTGTTTCCATGTATGAAGTTTATTGAAGATGGAGCTTAAATGAGAGTGATCAACCTATCCACTGCTATCCCAGGGGAGTTTGTTCCAATTCCCTCTTTATTTTTATGTTTCTATGCATGATATGCAATGAGGGCATTGCGTCACATAAGTGTGGGGTAGGGGGTTGGTTACATAATAGTCAATTTTAAAAAAAATTTAAAATTTTTTTGCATACCAAAAGGATTAATTAGGATCTAATTTAGGAAATTTTGGTAAAAAATTTGGATTCCATGTTAGAATTGTGTTGATAATTGCATGACAACCCAAATGTTTAGTTGAGCCTATATACGTTCTAGTGCATTTGTGGCTTCCTTATTTCAATGAAATCATGAGACAAAAACACGACCTTGCTCAGCCTGAGGGATGCAATATGTTTAGCAGCCTAAACCTGAAATGTATCCAGGAATATTTTTATCATTAGCCAATAAAGGTTGAGATTGAGCGCCCCTGCTTAAGCATGTAGGGATTTGAGTGAAAAAAGTGAGGAACATGTAAAAAAAAAGAGAGAGAATTACAAGAAAAAGTTTGAAGAATTTTTAGAGCAATTAAAGTAAAGATTTGAAGATTGAAAATTCTGAAGAAATCCAAAAAGTTGAAGATACCAAAGAAATCAAACAAAGGTGGTGAATTCAAAGTTATCCAAGATCAAATTATCAAGCAAGTGAAGAATTCCAAAGAGCTTCAAAGTGGTATCGAAAAGTTGTAATTCTAGATTATGTATGCTTGGGTTGCTCAATTAAAAATACCTTGAGGGTAAAGAGGTTTTCTGAGGATGGATTCGGAGGGTTGCATAAAATGAGCATAGTTCGGGGTGAGTGGGCGAATGTTTATGAGGATTGTGAGTATTTGAAGTATGGGGGGTTTTTAGGAATTTTAGACACAAATGCATGCGTTGCGGTCTTGGCATAATGGCTGGGTTGGATTGGAGTTATTATATGTGGTTCTAATGTGTTAAAATTCAGTTTTGCTTGAGGGAAAGCAAAAGACAAGTGTGGGGTATTTTGATATGTGCATATTTAGTGTGTATTAAGTGTAGTTTATTATTCATATATTAGCTAAATTGTTGCATATTATGGACAAAAGGTACTTAAAAGTGTTAAATTATGTTTTTCAGTCCAAAGATGAAGCTCGGAAGCGAAAGGGAGCAAGAGAAGCGGTTAAGAGCTCAAGAGTGGAAAGAAGAAAGAAAACAACCAAAAAAGGCTTCTACTCGTCGAGTTGTCTCTTGACTCGACGAGTCCGGTCGCGGATTCAGAAAGATAAGCATTCGGAAGTCAAGACAGTTATCAGGTTACGACTAATGTGAGAGGGACTCGACGAGTCACCATATGACTCGACGAGTCGGTATGCATATATAAAGATAACTCTATAATGCGAAAAGGAGGAATTCTGGGAAGTTTGAGAAGTGTTTAGCTGCGAAAAAGAAGCCAGAAGAACCCTAGAAGTCAACCAAAGAAGCTAGAATCCAATTCCGGGAGTAATTGAGGCGTAATTTCATCATTCTACTTAATTCTTTTGTTTTGTCAATATGATTAAGCAACTTGAACTTATTTGTTTGCTGTTATTCACCTTAGTTATGAACTAATTTCTTTATACTTCTGTTTGGGGATACAAAGTTGACAATATGGTTTGATTGATTGGTAGGATTAATTCTAAGTTGGTGATTAATTGTTATTTTAGCTTGCTAAAGAACCTTGTGTATGAATGATAATTTATTTTCTGTTAATAGGAAGATAATTGATTAGCATGAAAATCTATTAATTATCAACCTCATATGATAAGTGACCACTATATCATATGTCTAGGATTAATGAATATGAAACTAGGATTAATAAGAAAATTGAGTAAATTCATGTGCAAGCTTGTAAGATGACTATCGAACAAGAGGTTAATTAAGAATAACAAATTAATTAGCTATTGCAAGTCTAACTTAACCCGAATAATTAATCTAGTAAATATAATTAAGTTAAGCAATTGGCCACTGTTTGAATTAGTTTATTTGCTAAGGATTAGGGTAGTGAACACAACTTAATCACTTGAATCGGTAACCAACGAAAGAATTAATCCATTGCACTATTACCTTAAAAGCAACCATAAAGTTAACCGAGTTGAACTAAACAGAAGTTTCTTTCCCATTATTGAATCTAGTTAATTTGTTCTTTTCTAGCCTTGCATTAGTTTTGTTTAATAAGTTTCTAGTCTTGTAAAACTAGAGAAAAACCCTTATTTGCTAAAGTAATCTAGATAGAATTAGTTTTTAATTTAATTTGCCGTTCCCTGTGTTCGATACCCTGCTTATTTAGCTATACCACAATTGATAGGTTCACTGCCTTTTGTGTGTTATTTGATAATTAAAGTAGGATTAAAACTAAGTGAGTTTTACACACATCACGTACTAAGCAGGGGGGTTGTTAGTGCCCTTTGGAGTATATTGGGCGTACCAAGAGTATACAGGGCATACTCCAGTCAGGTGTAAACCCTAATTTAGGTTCTTGGACCCTATTTAATGGCCTTAACTCAACTTCAAAACCTCTTACCTTTAACCTCCACCTTATTAAATCCTAAATATGAAACCCTAGTGTGACATCCCCAATTTCACGGCCAGAAAAGACCGATTTGTTTATGTTTTGTTTTAGAATCAGAGTTATCTTTTAAAGAAAATAGTTGCGGAATTTCTCCCAAACACAAAATATGATAACCATTTATCAAAAATATTTCTCAAAAAGAATGTATTTTATTAAATAATAAAAAACCTCGGGATGTCATGTTCCGATACACATCAAAAACATAAACAATATAAAATAGACTTTACAATAGTCATTTATAACCACTGATTTATAATCCAAAATCTCTCGTCAAGTCCACCAACTTATATTCTTGTGCCATTACCTGTAATGCAAAGAAAACTGAGTGGGTCAGGCTTGGGAGCCTGGTGAGCATATAGGGTTTTCAACCCACAATAATATATTTATTATACTCAATCATTAAACAATCAACCCAATTACCCATCCCCATTATCTTCTTTATTTTTTAAGGTTTTACCCTAAGAATCGACTATAATTTCTTCATTCATTCCTAAGGAATTGGCACAAAGTCCATTGCTGCCGGAGGTTAATCTACATAGTACTAAATCCATAGCTACCAAGGTTCATAGTACTAAATCCATAGCTACCATGGTTTATCTACACTGTACAAAATCCATAGCTACCATCCTTTTATTATGAGGCACTAAATCTATAGCTGCCAGTGTTTTTAGAGTACACCGGTGAACATCAAGTCCACAACACCTACAAGTTGCGAGCTTGCTAGTGTTCCACTGGACTGTCTAGAATAGTCTGTGGTTGTCATCCCTACTCTGCTGAATGACGGGGGCCATCGTTTGGGTAAAGGTTTCACTCATTTTTCACCTGTCACCCTCATCTCATAATCTATATCATCTTTCGTCTCATCCTCAAACTCATCTTTCATCACACACCAACTATTTCATCTACCCATGTTCTACCCAACATATTTGTAGATATAAATTACATATATATATATATATATATATATATATATATATATATATATATAATTTAAATTATTTAAAAACCTATATAAAACATTCGTTCAACATTCATCTCTAGTAAACAAACAATGTATAAACACTTAGCACGTATTTCATAGCAAATACTTCATGTCTATGCCGGTAGAAGAAAGTAACTATACACTCACACGTATAAACAATAATATATATATATATACATACATACACATAGCACGTATTTTATAAAATACTTCATATCTATGTGTAAGATGAAAGTGACTATACACTCACGCATTTTCGTGAGACTCCACGAAATACCAACATCTATCATCTCGGATAGGGACAGTAGGTTCACGTCCCGATTTTGGCAATCACTCCATAAGGCGATGGGAACAAACCTCGATATGAGCACCGCTTATCATCCACAAACGGATGGTCAAAGCGAGCGAACCATCCAAACACTGGAAGATATGCTCCGCGCATGCGTGATAGACTTTGGAAAGTCTTGGGATACCCACCTACCCTTAATCGAGTTCTCATACAACAATAGTTACCATTCGAGCATCAAGGTGGCTCCTTTCGAAGCACTGTACGGGCGTAAATGTAGATCACCATTATGTTGGGCTGAAGTGGGTGACACCCAGCTGGCAAGAACGCATGCGTCAGACAAAACACTAACGGGACCGGAGATCATCCGTGAAACCACGGAAAAGATCGTTCAAATCAGAGCTCGATTGCAAGCATCGCGTGACCGACAAAAGAGCTACGCTGACAAATGGCGAAAGCCCTTAGAATTTCAGGTCGGTGACCGAGTACTGTTAAAAGTCTCGCCCTGGAAAGGGGTTATACGTTTCGGAAAACGGGGAAAGCTGAACCCGCGATACATTGGACCTTTCGAAATCGTCGCTCGGATTGGTCCAGTAGCATACAGACTGCAACTACCCGCAGAGCTAAACGGTGTACACCCCGTGTTTCACGTCTCTAATCTGAAGAAGTGTCTCTCAGATGAAACACTCATCATTCCCCTTGACGAAATCAAAATCAATGAGAATCTCCTGTTCGTTGAAGAACCAATCGAAATCATGGACAGGGAGGTGAAGCGTACTAAGCAGAGTCGCATCCCGATCGTGAAAGTACGGTGGAACGCAAAGCGTGGGCCAGAATTCACTTGGGAACGCGAAGACCAAATGAAGCAAAAGTACCCTCACCTATTCTAGCTTTCTCAAATCTAGCTTTCAAACAGAATTTCGGGACGAAATTCCCTCTAACGGGGGGATGATGTCACAACTAGAAATTTTAATGTCTTGTAATCACTATACTCAAGTAAATGTTGAAATCAAAAACTCAAAAGCATGTATGATGCTTACTCAATGGAAAACTAAACCCCAATTCACTACATCAAGCAATTGGAAAACCCTAGAAGTTCTTGTTAAGTCCATTTTGGACTAGAACTTCCTTATTGGATCCAAATGGACCAATAAGCTTCCAATTGGACTATCATGGGTTTAGAACCCTAATTGGGCTCTAATTGGACCCACATTCATTTATTTCAATATTATGGGCCATATTGGGCCTAGAATGAAATAAATTGAAAGCTTTGATCCATGATTAACCCAATCTAGCTTATTAAAACATAAAAATCACAATTTTATTTTATAAGGCCAATAAATACCTAAGACTAACTCTAATATTGGGCTTAGGAGCAAAAAGCCCAAATTTTTCCTTCCTCCTTCCATGTTCTCGGCCCAAAGCAAGCCCAAGAGAAGGGTTTGACTTTCTCATGCCACATCACTTTTATCTTTTGGACTTCCATGCAAGAGACTCATGTCTCCATGCAAACCTCACCTCAAACATCATTTCTTCTTCCTCTCTCTCTCACTCTCGGCCGAGCAACACCCACACACACACACATCTCTCACAAACACTCTCTAGATCACTCAAGGCTTCTTTCTTCTTCTCCATCCAAAATCTCGAGATTTAGGGAGCATTCAAGGAAGTTCTTCCACAAAAATCATCATCTAAGGTAAGGTTTTGCTTGGATCTATGACTTGTATTCCTTGTTTTATCAAAATCCCTTCCTAATCCATGCAAAAATCGTGATCTTGCACTCTAGAAAACTCCATAAACTCGAAAACTTCATCAAGGAGTGCAAAGGCCAAAAATCACTTCATTTCTTCCATTCTTTCTTCAAAAACCGAATCAACACCCAAGGTGAGTTTCATACCCCCCCTTATTTTCAGTTTTCATAAGTTTTTGTGGGGGAGAATACAAGCAAAGGTGTAGATCCATCATTATGTGTATGTTGTGGTTGATTTCTATGCTTATATGTATGTTTTGTATGATTTTGATGCTAGATCTAGTTATGAAATACTAAAAACCGAGATATGTATTTTATTATAGCATAAAATATACTACTACATGCAAAGTATACTAAGAAAAATAGCCAAACGGCTTGACAACACTTAATTTGGGCTAAAAACTCATTTTTTTGACATAAAATGTTGAAAATACAAAGTTGAAGGGCCTAAAATGAATTATTTCGAAATCTGATGGGTGAGATGAGTCAAAACAGTTTACATAATGTATTTTCTGAAAATATACTATTTGGAGGGTTAAAATCATAAATTCCAAGCTTAATGGGCTAAAGATGACATTTTCGGCCCAATGAGGCCCAATATGCGAAATTTTCTGTTTTGGAGGGCCAAAACTGCATTTTTCTGTAAAACAGTGGACTATAAGTGATCCAAGTCCTTTTCAAAGGTTTAGAATGCTTTTTAAAATTAAAGGGGACTAAAGTTGCAAAAAAATTTCAATTTGGGCCAAAATTGTCAAACTTGCGAAAAGATGGGTTATAACCGAGAAAACTGAAATTTCAAGGACTTAAACTATCTTCAATGAAAAATATGCTGAAAAATATTAATTTCAATAATTTTTGGTATTAAAATGTCAAGAAAATCGATTTAAGGACCAAACCGGAAAGTTTTAAATAAAGGATTGAAAAAGTAAATTTTTACAAATAATGAGGGGCTGAAAACAGAAAAATTCTCAAGACTAGTTCAATACATGCAATTTGATCAAATGATGGTACCACGACTATCGACGAAATACAATACATTACAACACCAAAAGTCGTTGTCAAACGAATTGGTTCGGTCTCGAACCAATAAAAATCCGAAACTACTAACACGACGACACTATGACATTACGATATTACGATTCATAACTAATAACGATTGGGAAGTCACTATACATGCGAGTGTGCACAGACGTCTACGCACCACCTTTGGGCCCCAAAAGTGTAAAATCTTGTTTGTTGAGCCTAGCTAGCCCAATGACCTGATCTTAAGGCCCGAAGACCTCTCTCTCTTACGAAGTGTTGGGTTTTACCGATCCGACATAACGTAAAAGGACTTTCAATGGCAAACAAGCTGCTGGTCCCCAAGGGTCCTTCAGTGCTGCTAGTAAAGTCGGGAACTCACGATTGCGGGATTGGGCTTCAGGCCCTTCGCAATTGCAATAGTCTTGAACGACGCGGGGAAATACCGAGGGTTTCGCACCTTCTCTCCTTCCCTCCGGTCATGGGACTACACAAGTCCGGGAGGATTGAGTTGTGTGAATAATTACGAGTGACGCCTAAGGGATCGCTTGTAAGGTTGTCGATGGGACGTTTTCATTAACGCACGTCACAACACTTCACCACCCACTGTACTCGCAATGCCTCCGGAGCTCAACGATTACCTCTAACGCAACGAAACAACAGTTTACAAACTAAGTAAAGCAAAGTGATAGGAAAACGTCGGGTTTTCCTAGGGTTTTCAACAAGTACAGTTATGAATTACCGGTCGAATTTCACAACTCTTACGCTTACATCTATAGAATTCAAACAAGCATACTCATGGATCTTCGCATACTTTTACACTATTCTATTTTTAGAAAATATCGGATTTTCTGATGGTTTTCAAACAATACATTGGATTTCAAACACTACTTATGAACTCACCAACATTTCATATGTTGACGTTTTTCAAAATACTTGTATTCTCAGGTAACAGATAAGGTGAAGGATGATTTGTACTCTATGACGTTTTGCTGTGGTTTAAGTAGTATCAAACAGTTATTTTTTTTGAGAATGTAATGTTTTGAACAATGTAATGAATGTAAACGCTACCAGTTGTATCATTCCAAATGTTGGTGATGTATAATGTTATGTTTCATGTATATGCATTGTGATGGTATTCAATGAGTCACGATAGCCCTCGGACGTTTCCGCCGTCCGGTTCGGGGGTGTGACAGGTTGGTATCAGAGCTTTGTTTATAGTGAACTAGCATATCTAGCCACACATGGATATGCAACTATAAACCAAAAAGAGGGACTAACATAACTCTGAACAAAACAAGTAAATAAAACAACCTTGTTTGCACTAGGAATAGGAGCCTAACGCCGAACCAAACAAAAATAATACTAGTGTCTCGGTTAATTCAGGACTGTTCTTAGTGGTACCAAGGAGTGGATGTAGCCTGATCAACTACACTCTCTCCAAAGTATAACTAACGCACGTTCTGATGAGATCGGGATTTCTAGGGAACCTAAAACTATACCCCTACCACCGAAAAGAGAACGCCTGTTTAGCTTGTGGAATAGCGGTAGAGTCATAGGAAAGTGATAGCTTATTCGTATACTTTCTCCCAGTCTTCATGGAAGGAGAGCATCAGGGCATTCAGTTTCACCAAGCCTTAGGAGCACACGGGATACTCGAAGACGAACCAGAGGGGAATCAGGAGGGAGTCCACGGCGTTGAACCTGACGAATACATGGATACCGACTACGAGTTCGAGGAGACCGGCGATGACATGGGGGAGGATCAGGCCCCGGATATAGATCACGTCGCATCTCCTGTTAGCGAAGCGCAACAGGATCACCACGTCCCACCAGTGAATCCCGCGAGGGAAAATCGCTCCCCAGAAGCCGAGATTGCCGACTTGCGGCAACAACTGTTCGCCATGGAAGCACGTACCGTGCAAGCAGAGCTGGAGAGGGATGATGTCATTGTAGACATGACTGAGATGGCTCAGCTGTTGGCTCAGCACTTCGGCATATGATTTCACCGTTATAGTAGGACGCAACTCATCGCGGTTAGGGATAGACTTATCATAGTAGGTCGTTAGGAAATATGCTATGTACTCCGACTCTATGTTTAAGTGACTACACTACTCATAGAGTCGTTATGCTGTCGAACTAGTATCACTCATGTATGCTCCTACGAGCAAATTTTCATGTATCAAATGCGGATAATATTAATAAATTTTTACGTGTTTTATTACGATATTGCAAATTGCTATGTGTTGAGAAATTATTATTGATTGGTCAATGGTAGTAGTGTTTAAGTTCGTACCATGCACCTAGTCAGTAGGATCACGACCTCACCGAAACAACATACCCTCAACATCTTTCCGTATTGTGACAGAAAGATGCCTCCCCGACCTGCTCGCGGAAACCCAGGACCAACCCCACCTGAAGTTGACTCAGCCGCTTTCCAGGCAGCTGTATCTGCAGCAGTCACTGCAGCGATTGCACAAATTCAACAAGGGAACAATGGAGGAGTCAATGGGAAAGGAGCCGGAAGTTCAAACAATGGAATGAATCAAGGACCCACCAAGTCATGTACCTACAAGGACTTCACAAAAGCCAAACCACGAACTTTTAATGGCACTGGAGGGGTGATCACTCTTAAGCGATGGATCGAAAAGGTGGAGTCGGTATTCGAGATATGCGACTGCCCTGAGCACATGAAGGTGAAGTTCGCAGCCTGCACTTTTGTGGATCAAGCACTCACCTGGTGGAACGGACATGTAGAATCCATGACACTCCCTGTAGCCAACACTATGCCGTGGACAGAGATGAAAGAAATGTTAATGGCAGAGTACTGCCCACGAGGCGAAATACAGAAGATGGAACAAGAGCTATGGAACCTCACTGTGCAGAACGCGAATATCGATGCCTACATATCGAGATTTAGCGAACTATCTCTGCTGTGCCCGGGTATGATCGCCTCGGAAGGAAAGAAGATTGAGCGATTCATCTGGGGACTCACATCACCAATTCAAGGGAATGTGATAGCTGCAAACCCCGAAACATTTGACAGTGCAAAGAGATTGGCAAAAAGGTTGTACGACCATAACAACAAAAAGGGAGAGAAGCCAGTGGAGGCTGAGAAGACGAAGGAAGGAGATGGCAAGAGGGGAAAGAACAATAAGAGGAAGGGGCGCCAGGGCCCCGACACCTCCAAGAAGCAGCAGACAGTGGCGGTTAATGCTGTTACCACATCGGTTCCAGCCACACCACATGCCCCAACCTCAGCCACTTCAAATGCTTCCAAACCTTATTCCGGTAATCTTCCCAAATGCAACAAGTGCGGTTTCCATCACTATGGAGAATGCAAGGATTTTCAGTGCACCAGTTGCAACCGAAGGGGTCACACCGCAAAGTACTGCAAGGCTTACCCTCCCCATAACCAAAATCAGGGAATCAACAACAACAACCCTCGCAACAACAACAACGCCCGTGCCAGCGGCAATAGCGCAGGGCCTAGCTACACCTGCTTCGGATGCGGGAAGACTGGACACATCCGCCGAGACTGTCCCAACAACAACAATTTAAGAAATGGAGGAACAGGAAGGATGTTGACCATGGGTCAGAGTGAGGCTATTCAAGACCCCTCTGTTGTTACCGGTACGTTTCTCTTAAACCACGCATATGCATGCATCTTATTTGACACCGGAGCGGAGCGAAGTTTCGTAAGCAATAAGTTTAAGCACTTATTAAAAAAACTTCCCCAAAAGCTAAATGAAGCCTATACGGTGGAAATGGCCAATGGGAAAACCGAATTCACTGGGGAAATCTACACCGGATGTACCCTAACTCTTAATCAACACGTTTTTCGAATAGACCTAATGCCAGTGTCAAATAGGAGCTTCGATGCGATCATCGGCATGGACTGGTTAAGCCCCCACCATGCCGAAATTATGTGTCATGAGAAGGCCGTCCGTCTTCGCCTTCCAAATCACGAAACCCTAGTAATTTACGGAGACAAATCTAGCATGAACCTTCGCCTCGTTTCGTGTGTCAAGGCACAAAAATATCTACGAAGGAACAATCTGGCGTTCCTGGCTCACGTGGTGGACAAAACCAAGGAGGAGATTAACGTTCGAGACATTCCCGTAGTATGTGAATTTCCGGACGTGTTTCCTGAAGATCTCCTGGGAGTACCCCCAGAGAGACAGGTTGAATTTCGAATCGACCTTATTCCAGGAGCAACCCCTCTTGCTAAATCACCCTACCGGTTGGCTCCTGCCGAGATGCAGGAATTATCCAGCCAACTCAGCGAACTTTTGGATAAGGGATTTATTCGACCTAGTTACTCGCCATGGGGAGCTCCGGTGCTCTTTGTCAAAAAGAAAGACGGATCTTTTAGAATGTGTATCGATTACAGAGAGTTAAACAAACTCACAATCAAGAACCGCTACCCACTCCCACGAATCGATGACCTATTTGACCAGCTCCAAGGGGCTAGTTGTTTTTCTAAAATAGATTTACGGTCCGGATACCACCAACTCAAAGTCCGGGAAGAGGATATCCCAAAAACCGCTTTCCGAACTCGCTACGGACATTATGAAGTTGTCGTAATGCCCTTCGGTCTAACGAATGCCCCTGCCACATTTATGGACCTAATGAATCGAATCTGCCGACCGTTCCTCGACAACTTTGTCATTGTTTTTATCGATGGCATCCTCGTCTATTCTAGAAGCAAGGAAGAGCATGGCCAACATCTCCGACAAGTCTTAGAAACTCTACGATCAGAAAAACTTTACGCCAAACTCTCCAAGTGTGAGTTCTGGCTGCGGAGCGTGAACTTCCTAGGTCATGTAGTCAGCCAAGATGGAATCCATGTGGATCCCTCTAAGGTCAAAGCTGTAGAAGGATGGGCAATCCCAACAACGCCCACGGAAATTCGTCAATTCTTGGGATTAGCAGGCTACTATAGGAGGTTCATTCAAAACTTCTCTAAGATCGCCAAGCCACTTACCTCGCTTACGCAAAATGGGGTACCATTCAAATGAACAGACAAACAAGAGATCGCGTTTCGAACCTTGAAACAAGCTCTCTGTAGCGCACCTGTACTATCTCCGCCTGAAGGAACGGAAGACTTTGTAGTCTACTGCGACGCGTCAAATCAGGGTTTAGGTTGCGTTCTCATGCAACGTGGGAGAGTGATAGCCTATGCATCCCGCCAGCTAAAGACGCATGAAGCAAACTACACGACCCATGACCTAGAGTTGGGAGCTGTAGTCTTTGCCCTAAAAATTTGGAGGCATTACCTTTACGGTACAAAGTGCACCATCTTCACGGATCACAAGAGTCTCCAACACATCTTAAACCAAAAGGAGTTAAACATGAGGCAACGAAGATGGGTTGAGTTGCTAAACGATTATGAGTGTGAGATTAAGTACCACCCAGGCAAGGCCAACGTGGTAGCTGATGCATTAAGTCGGAAGGAGTACTCTAATCGTTGTACGAAAACTCTCTCAATAACCATTCAATCACACCTGGCCACTCAAATTGCAGTAGCCCAGTCAGAGGCCATGAAGACGGAAAATAGAGCAAGCGAAGTATTGCGCAGAATGGAAAAGAACCTGGAGGCAAAGGAGAATGGAGTATACTATTTCATGAACCGTATTTGGGTCCCTAAATTTGGAGGGTTTAGAGATGTTGTCATGAAGGAAGCCCACAAGATGCGATACTCCATTCATCCCGGTTCTGATAAGATGTATTTGGATATTAAACAACACTATTGGTGGCCTAACATGAAGGCGGAAATCGCGACCTACGTCAGTAAGTGCCTTACGTGCGCCAAGGTAAAAGTGGAATACCAAAAACCCTCAGTATTGTTACAGCAACCGGCAATCCCTGAGTGGAAATGGGAGGGGATTTCTATGGATTTCGTGACCAAGCTACCCAAAACGTCGGATGGATTAGACACCATATGGGTAATAATCGACCGACTAACGAAATCTGCCCATTTCCTGCCAATTAAAGAATCGTACAAGATGGAGAGATTGACGCGTTTATACATTCGAGAGATCGTGAGACTCCACGGAATACCAACATCTATCATCTCGGATAGGGACAGTAGGTTCACGTCCCGATTTTGGCAATCACTCCATAAGGCGATGGGAACAAACCTCAATATGAGCACCGCTTATCATCCACAAACGGATGGTCAAAGCAAGCGAACCATCCAAACGCTCGAAGATATGCTCCGCGCATGCGTGATAGACTTTGGAAAGTCTTGGGATACCCACCTACCCTTAATCGAGTTCTCATACAACAATAGTTACCATTCAAGCATCAAGGTGGCTCCTTTCGAAGCACTGTACGGGCGTAAATGTAGATCACCATTATGTTGGGCTGAAGTGGGTGACACCCAGCTGGCAAGAATGCATGCGTCGGACAAAACACTAACGGGACCGGAGATCATCCGTGAAACCACGGAAAAGATCGTTCAAATCAGAGCTCGATTGCAAGCATCGCGTGACCGACAAAAGAGCTACGCTGACAAACGGCGAAAGCCCTTAGAATTTCAGGTCGGTGACCGAGTACTGTTAAAAGTCTCGCCCTGGAAAGGGGTTATACGTTTCGGAAAACGGGGAAAGCTGAACCCGCGATACATTGGACCTTTCGGAATCGTCACTCGGATTGGTCCAGTAGCATACAGACTGCAACGACCCGCAGAGCTAAACGGTGTACACCCCGTGTTTCACGTCTCTAATCTGAAGAAGTGTCTCTCAGATGAAACACTCGTCATTCCCCTTGACGAAATCAAAATCAATGAGAATCTCCTGTTCGTTGAAGAACCAATCGAAATCATGGACAGGGAGGTGAAGCGTACTAAGCAGAGTCGCATCCCGATCGTGAAAGTACGGTGGAACGCAAAGCGTGGGCCAGAATTCACTTGGGAACGCGAAGACCAAATGAAGCAAAAGTACCCTCACCTATTCTAGCTTTCTCAAATCTAGCTTTCAAACAGAATTTCGGGACGAAATTCCCTCTAACGGGGGGATGATGTCACAACTAGAAATTTTAATGTCTTGTAATCACTATACTCAAGTAAATGTTGAAATCAAAAACTCAAAAGCATGTATGATGCTTACTCAATGGAAAACTAAACCCCAATTCACTACATCAAGCAATTGGAAAACCCTAGAAGTTCTTGTTAAGTCCATTTTGGACTAGAACTTCCTTATTGGATCCAAATGGACCAATAAGCTTCCAATTGGACTATCATGGGTTTAGAACCCTAATTGGGCTCTAATTGGACCCACATTCATTTATTTCAATATTATGGGCCATATTGGGCCTAGAATGAAATAAATTGAAAGCTTTGATCCATGATTAACCCAATCTAGCTTATTAAAACATAAAAATCACAATTTTATTTTATAAGGCCAATAAATACCTAAGACTAACTCTAATATTGGGCTTAGGAGCAAAAAGCCCAAATTTTTCCTTCCTCCTTCCATGTTCTCGGCCCAAAGCAAGCCCAAGAGAAGGGTTTGACTTTCTCATGCCACATCACTTTTATCTTTTGGACTTCCATGCAAGAGACTCATGTCTCCATGCAAACCTCACCTCAAACATCATTTCTTCTTCCTCTCTCTCTCACTCTCGGCCGAGCAACACCCACACACACACACATCTCTCACAAACACTCTCTAGATCACTCAAGGCTTCTTTCTTCTTCTCCATCCAAAATCTCGAGATTTAGGGAGCATTCAAGGAAGTTCTTCCACAAAAATCATCATCTAAGGTAAGGTTTTGCTTGGATCTATGACTTGTATTCCTTGTTTTATCAAAATCCCTTCCTAATCCATGCAAAAATCGTGATCTTGCACTCTAGAAAACTCCATAAACTCGAAAACTTCATCAAGGAGTGCAAAGGCCAAAAATCACTTCATTTCTTCCATTCTTTCTTCAAAAACCGAATCAACACCCAAGGTGAGTTTCATACCCCCCCTTATTTTCAGTTTTCATAAGTTTTTGTGGGGGAGAATACAAGCAAAGGTGTAGATCCATCATTATGTGTATGTTGTGGTTGATTTCTATGCTTATATGTATGTTTTGTATGATTTTGATGCTAGATCTAGTTATGAAATACTAAAAACCGAGATATGTATTTTATTATAGCATAAAATATACTACTACATGCAAAGTATACTAAGAAAAATAGCCAAATGGCTTGACAACACTTAATTTGGGCTAAAAACTCATTTTTTTGACATAAAATGTTGAAAATACAAAGTTGAAGGGCCTAAAATGAATTATTTCGAAATCTGATGGGTGAGATGAGTCAAAACAGTTTACATAATGTATTTTCTGAAAATATACTATTTGGAGGGTTAAAATCATAAATTCCAAGCTTAATGGGCTAAAGATGACATTTTCGGCCCAATGAGGCCCAATATGCGAAATTTTCTGTTTTGGAGGGCCAAAACTGCATTTTTCTGTAAAACAGTGGACTATAAGTGATCCAAGTCCTTTTCAAAGGTTTAGAATGCTTTTTAAAATTAAAGGGGACTAAAGTTGCAAAAAATTTTCAATTTGGGCCAAAATTGTCAAACTTGCGAAAAGATGGGTTATAACCGAGAAAACTGAAATTTCAAGGACTTAAACTATCTTCAATGAAAAATATGCTGAAAAATATTAATTTCAATAATTTTTGGTATTAAAATGTCAAGAAAATCGATTTAAGGACCAAACCGGAAAGTTTTAAATAAAGGATTGAAAAAGTAAATTTTTACAAATAATGAGGGGCTGAAAACAGAAAAATTCTCAAGACTAGTTCAATACATGCAATTTGATCAAATGATGGTACCACGACTATCGACGAAATACAATACATTACAACACCAAAAGTCGTTGTCAAACGAATTGGTTCGGTCTCGAACCAATAAAAATCCGAAACTACTAACACGACGACACTATGACATTACGATATTACGATTCATAACTAATAACGATTGGGAAGTCACTATACATGCGAGTGTGCACAGACGTCTACGCACCACCTTTGGGCCCCAAAAGTGTAAAATCTTGTTTGTTGAGCCTAGCTAGCCCAATGACCTGATCTTAAGGCCCGAAGACCTCTCTCTCTTACGAAGTGTTGGGTTTTACCGATCCGACATAACGTAAAAGGACTTTCAATGGCAAACAAGCTGCTGGTCCCCAAGGGTCCTTCAGTGCTGCTAGTAAAGTCGGGAACTCACGATTGCGGGATTGGGCTTCAGGCCCTTCGCAATTGCAATAGTCTTGAACGACGCGGGGAAATACCGAGGGTTTCGCACCTTCTCTCCTTCCCTCCGGTCATGGGACTACACAAGTCCGGGAGGATTGAGTTGTGTGAATAATTACGAGTGACGCCTAAGGGATCGCTTGTAAGGTTGTCGATGGGACGTTTTCATTAACGCACATCACAACACTTCACCACCCACTGTACTCGCAATGCCTCCGGAGCTCAACGATTACCTCTAACGCAACGAAACAACAGTTTACAAACTAAGTAAAGCAAAGTGATAGGAAAACGTCGGGTTTTCCTAGGGTTTTCAACAAGTACAATTATGAATTACCGGTCGAATTTCACAACTCTTACGCTTACATCTATAGAATTCAAACAAGCATACTCATGGATCTTCGCATACTTTTACACTATTCTATTTTTAGAAAATATCGGATTTTCTGATGGTTTTCAAACAATACATTGGATTTCAAACACTACTTATGAACTCACCAACATTTCATATGTTGACGTTTTTCAAAATACTTGTATTCTCAGGTAACAGATAAGGTGAAGGATGATTTGTACTCTATGACGTTTTGCTGTGGTTTAAGTAGTATCAAACAGTTATTTTTTTTGAGAATGTAATGTTTTGAACAATGTAATGAATGTAAACGCTACCAGTTGTATCATTCCAAATGTTGGTGATGTATAATGTTATGTTTCATGTATATGCATTGTGATGGTATTCAATGAGTCACGATAGCCCTCGGACGTTTCCGCCGTCCGGTTCGGGGGTGTGACAGGAGAGTTCAAATCTCGAGTTTGAATCACATAAGGCTCCAAAAGATACATAAACAAGCATAAAATAGGGTTTAATGGAAGAATAAGCAAGGTAATAACTCTACTACCTGAATATGAAGCAGATGGAAGCTAGTTCTTGGATCTCCTTCCTCTTCTATTGATCCTCTTTCCTTCTTTCTCTTCTACAACTCCCAAGCTATCACAAAACACTCAAGCTCAACAATAGGGACTAGGGTTTTATAGAGAAATGCTTTAAAGGTGTTGGAGGCTGGGGTGAGAGGCTATAATGACGTTTAAATAGGGTGCAAACATTGGGATTTAGGGTTTCATCCAGAATAGTGGACTTGCCGAGTTCAGGATACAGACTCGTCGAATCACCTACTAAAGACGTATGCAGATCCCGCCTCTACTCGACGATTTGGGCTACAAACTCGTCGAGTACCTCTTAAGAAGGAAAAATACTTTATTTAAATTACATACCAAAAATGGAGCGTTACAGTATTTTACCCTTTAGAATATAGATCGGGCCTTAGGACTCTCTGTTTGGGTTGGGATCATTAGTGGGCCTAGTTTGAGCTTGAGTCATTATTGGGCCTCATAATTTATGGGATTGACCTTAAGAATGTAACTTGGGTTGGAACTGACTGTGTGCAGTATGAGGAGCTGTTGTGCAACGGACTTGGGTGCGAGATTTGCTATTTTCTGATTGTGGTGAGTTTTCCTTATTGTATCCGTGGGTCGAAGGTGTTATTAATAAATTAAAATAAATAAATAATTAATGTATTATGAGAATAATATATTAATTAGAAATTGTAATATTTAATTAATAGTTAATCAAAAATTAATTACAATTAATTTCGAGATTAATAAAATTAATTAAAAGTGTAGTGTCTACAGTGCAATTATTCAATAGTTGAGCAAAAGGCTCCAGAACCTTCCACACATAGGGTGGACGGTTTCTAGGGGATAATCTAGGGTTCTAGATTATCCAATGTGGATAATTATGGAGCTGGATAATTACCAATTTGAAATATTATTATTATTTTCAAATTAGGGTTAACCACAGCATCCTTGTACCACTAGTATAAATGACCATATGTCTATAATTTCGGCCACTCATACCTTTAAAGAGTTAGGCCAAAATTTTATCCTCCTTTCTCCTCTCCCCATAATCCGCTTCTTGCTTGTGTTGGGTGTGAACCATTAGAGGCACGATGCTTGTGGTGCTTGCTTCCAAAAGATCAACAAGAGGATTTCTAGTTGTTTGCTGTAACAACTAAAATGTATGTAACTCTAATCCTTCTCTTTAGTAATTTTCGAGAATTGCATAGGGTTTATAAGGTTCTTATTGTGATGTTCATAGTTATAGGTTTAATAGAGAAAAACATAGATCTTGTTTTAAGTTGCATGCACACTTAACAGTTTTAAGTTTGTTTTGTTATGCCTAAAACCCATCAGAAGGCACCAATATCAGCCCACTAGGTTATGTATCCTGATACATAGGATGTTGCTATGTTGTAGTAATCTATTAGATATGTATCATGATATTTAGGATGTTGTTATGTGGTAGTGATTTGTAGATCTGCCTGTTTATCTGTTTATTGGCTCTGTGTTTATTTGTTGCATATGTCGACTTAGTGTGGTTGGGTTGAGACTGTACTGCTTTGTGTTACCAATCAACAAACCCGATAATGTTTATATCAATATGCTGTTATGGTTTATTGGGTTGAAGCGAACCAACTGGTACTGAAAGCCAAGATACCCAGGGCGGTCTGGATAGACTGAAGGCCTGCGAGGTGCTTCAATCAGGCCAAAGGCTCGGAGAGTGGTCCAGATAGACTGAAGGCCGGTGCGACGGTCTAATCATGCTGAAAGCTTTGTATGCATATTGTTGTTGTTATCTAGTGTGGTGGTACTTTGAGGGAACTCATTAAGTTTTGTGCTTACAATTTCAGTTTATTGTTTCAGGTACTTTAGATGATCGTGACAAAGCAAAGGCGTGATCGTGCATATCCCTCTGGTTTTTTATTTTTCGAATTTTTTATGATATTAGGATTTGAGACACTCTAATTACTGATTACTGAAATACACTTTTGAAACAATGGATTTGTAAATATTTATGATTTTGGTTTGCTTTTGAAAAGTTAAAATTTATTGGGACTTTTGAGATGTTTTACTGATATATGCTAAAACCAAACTAACAATATGAAATAACATAAAAGGCTAAAACCTACTCATGAGTATGTTCCAGAAATGGTCATCATTACTAAAAATATTAAAAACAAAGGATTATTGATTATTGACTTGCCACAAGAACATGCTTGTAAACCAATGATCCAACTGGAGAAAAAATACGATGATAGTCACTTGTTTTTCGCAGTGAAATGGACAAAATACAAACGAAATATAACAGGATTGATTCTACATGTGAGGATTTTTGTCTTTCACTCGCGGTTTGCATGTTAAATTTTTCGTACCACAAGATCATTTTGTTAAATCCACAAAAAAAAAAAAAAAAAAAAAAAAAGTAAGACCGAACATAAGCACACAATATGTGGTCATTTTAGTGAAACCCCCTATTAAAAACATAAAAATATAAAAATTTGATTTATTAAAAAAATTAAGATATTTTTGTAATACCAACATATAATCTTGTCATTATATTTAAAATATTAATGATTTATATAAAATTGAAAACTAAATGTTCTTAGGTGAACTCAATCCCTCTCTACTCATTTTGAGCCACACACAAAGGTTACACTTTAACTTATCCATTATTTTGACACCTACACTCATTGAAGATGGATCAAGGAAACCAAAATAATTGTAATTAAATAACAAGTAAATGGCATGTTAAACCACCAAGAAGAAAACAAAAAAAAAACTATTGAGTTGGAGTTACATTTTGCCATGATGTGAGATTGTAATCTACAAAAGAACCCATATAATTAATTAAGCACATTAAGCAATAAAAATCTTGCACACGTGCACGCTTTGGGCTTCATCAACTCAACCCTGATCTCGTTTTCCCCTTCTTTTGCCTGCACATCAACTTATAACATTCAACAACGAGATACCACTAAGTATGTGTTTGGCAGACTAACTGAAAAGCCAGCTTTTGCCTGAAAAGCTAGTTGATAGCTGATAAAGTAATAATAACTACCTACTAAGCTAGATGAGAAATATAAAATAACATAAAAAGCACATATAAGGGTATCTTTGGAAACTAACCAAAACGAATCTTTTTTCTCCTGAGCTAACAACTCCTCAAAAGAAATATCAGATACATCAGAGTCCATATCCTCCGTTGTTTCCACAGATTTAGCCTTCATCTCCATGTAAACACCAATTTCAAGCATCTATCACACGAGTCTCAATATCAATCCATAAGAAAAATAGAATGTCATAAAATAGCAACCTACTTACCAACATAAGAAAATGTACTTTATTTTATTGGATTACCTTTTTATAAGCTGGTGAGAGTTTAAGTTGTTGTTGGAGCCAATTATATACAAATGCATCTTCTTCTAGCCTCTTTTGTTCTAACTCTAGCTTGTATATCTGCACATAACTACATACTAACACAACCGAATTTTACTCTATTTTTTAATCAAATTAAGTGTAAATCAATTTCTGTCACCAACCTGTTGACGCAATCTGTCAAATGAAGATCTGTCTGCTTTAAATAGTAGGGCTTTTGTAATGGTAAATTTTCGATGTATAACCTCAGACCTGTTGATAAGAAAATGAGCATAAAATAACGATGTTCGTTTTTATTAGTTACACTTTTAATGGAAAATGAAGAGGGTAAAGATATTTTGAAGGTTATTTGAAAGATGCATATTAGCTTGTTTACATACTTGTGCTTCAGTTCATCTCTTGCTTCAATCAAGCAGTTTGCAAATTGTCCAACCTGCAAGGTAAAATTAAATTGTTCAGCTTTAGCCTTTAGATGAACAAGTTATTAGAAAATAGTAAACATGCTAACAATATAAAAGGATTTTGGGTTGCAAAGTAGAAAATGTATTCTGAGAAGAGAAAATTTGGGTGTAGCTTATAACATTTTCACCAATTTAGGCAACAAAGTGGATTTCTTACCAATTTATGCATCAGTGTTTCAATTGTTAACAGTTTGTAACCATTTTAAGCAGTATTTTACCAAATTGGTTGCATAAACGGGTAAGAAAAGGAATCATAACGGCATTAATTGATCCACTTCGTTGGATTACCCCTAAAAGTTATAATTTGTTGCACTTGCACACAGTGATAATGTAGCATTGTGGGTTCCGAATAGACAAACTAAGAGAAACATATGAAATATGTGATCAAGACAAAGAAGAAGATGAACCTGAAGAAGAGTCAATCCATCGGTTTCATGAGACTTCACAAGCTGATCATATTGTTGCTTAATCTTTCTCTGTGTCGCACTAGAAGACGAAGTAAAAGGGTATAAACACACTAAATCTTGATTCTCCTTCTCTTTTCCAATCCCCTCAACCAATCCTTCCTTTATTACAGCTTGACTTTTTGAAGAATCATCGGCATCAGATCGTTTCTTCTTCCCTCTTTTCTTCTTCTTCTTCTTTCCACACTCCTCGTCGCCGGCCACCGTAGACTCACTCTTCTCCGGCGCCTGATTATCCTCGTATAGAGCCGGCAAGATCTCAAGCAGCAAGGAATTATTAGGGTTCGAAACGTTCGGTTTTAGGTTTTGAATGGTGGTACTGTGAATGCGATCATTAGTATTGATAGTATGGACAATGTCGGCGAGCAGTGGTGGTGAATGATGGAGGCAGAGCTGGCGCTGCCGCCGCCGTCTTCTGGTGTAGAGAGAAAACAAGAGGAGAGAAAAAGAGAGGAGGGAAACAAAGAGAAAGGGAAACATAAGGGGGTGATTCTGATTATCGTGGATGATAGGCATTGTTGGATTTGGATTTAGGGAGTTGGGAAGAGCAAATGGTGCGTCATTTTTTGCAAGCGGGAATAGTGGTTGTGGTGGTTTACAGTGGTAGTGGGTGGAGGAGCTTGAAGATATTTTTTTCTGTTATCGAAATCAAAACCAGAAATCAAAAATGGTGGAATGATGCCGTTGAATGCGATGTTTAAATTCCAATTCCCATTCCCATTTGTGTCTTTTCAAACTTACATCATAACTTTCGTCTATTCCAGTTTTAGCTTTTCCAATTTAGATGGTCCAAATACACCCATGACCCAAATCTAGTCGACTCGTTTTATCTTTATGAGGGATTTGGTATATGTTTTGATTTTATTTATTTCTTGTTATTATTAATTTTTTAATTTTTCCTTTTTAATTCAATTGCAAATTTAAGTTCACGTGTCTGACGAGTTTTTGAGACTTTATTTTTTTTGAAAATTAACTTTGGTTATAAGTGACGGGGGTTTTGGATTTAATTATAAGTATTTATTAGATTATTTCGGTTTGATATTGATGATAAGTATTTGGATTGATATGTTTATAAGTGTTTATTAGATTATTTCGGTTTAATATTGATTATAAGTATTTCGATTGATATGTTTATTTTCATAGTAGACGAATACTCGTACATTGTATAGAATACAATAATATATTTGAAATATTTATAAATATATATATATTTTTAAATATATCAATAACCTTATTGTTAACTCTTATATTATAAAAGTTATATTATGTTGGTAAATTGTTTGTTTTGAATTGTATGATAATGTAGATATCTTTTAAAATTCTATAATCTTAATTGTATCAATGACTTCTACCTGCGAATTACTTATAAATAAAATTAAATATAATATATTGTTTAATAATATGTATAGTTGTTATGATTAATTAAATTTAAAAAGTTTATTTACATAATATTTTAATTTTTATCATTATAATTATTTAAAACATAAAACATTGTTTTTGTTATTTAAAAGTAACAATATATTTTTTTTTGTATATAATGTTTCTTTTAATTATTGTTGTTGCATGTTATTTAAAATAACATATTTGGAAACTCTTAATTATTTTAATCTGGTTTTAGAAATTTAACTTTTTTAAAATTTATTTGATGAATATTGTTAATTTCTTTGATTGTAATTATTTAAAATAACAAACATTGTTTTGTTTTAAAGATGATGTTATAATTTTTTTTATATAATATTACTTTTAACTAATCTTATTGTAAGTTATTTTTAAGTTACTTATAAGAAAATTATTAATGATTATAAAAAATAGTTTCATTTTTTTTGTTAATTTAGTATTACAAGTTAGTTTTAACACTAAGTTTATAACTTTAACTATTTATAAAATAGTTTCTCGATTTTTTCAAGTTTAACCTAAATTTTGATTTAAGTTATCCGCTTAACATTATATTTAAATTAATAATTTAACTATTTTACATAAAATCATAAATTATACAAACGTTGTGACTTTAAAATAATAATTTCTTACATACAACAACATATATAAACTAATAAGTTCACTATAATATGTTAAAATTTTAAAATCATAATTTTATAAAGTGAACTAAAAATATGATATTTTAATGTTGTAGTTTAGTTAATTTATGATTAGAATTTAGTTTTTGCATTAATTTAGCATTATTAACAAATTTATAATAATTATTAGAAAGAAATTGAAAAGTCATGGAGGTTTCAAATGCATGTGGTGCAAGTAAAAATGCCTCTTATATAAGTATATTAGGCGTAACCTCGCACGTTGCGTAAGAATGCATTTAACTGGTTAAAATAATTCTAATAAAAAATAGAAATATGTTGAAATTTACGTTTTTAGTCATGTTTTAGGTATTAACCAGATTATCAAATAACATTGAAATCCATCAATTTATATTTTGATACTATCTAATATAGTTTATACACTATAAACTTTACTTTTACTTTTCTAATATCCAATATATATTATAAGTTTTTGTATAACATTAATATAATCTACTTTTCTTATGTCCGATAATATTTTTTTGGATAAAATAAGAAATAAGTTGTTTTGAATGAGCTATTAATAAACAATATTGAACTAATAAACTTTGTATTACACTATTTATATTACACCAAAACACCTAAGGTTTCATATATGAACTTTCAAATATTAAACACTGAAATTAAGAATGAAGTCATACAAAATATATCATTATATATAAATGTCATCAAGAGTTTTAAAATAAGTCAAATGGTAAATATGATATTTAATTTTAATTACATATTTTGCAAGTCGTATGTTTGACTTTATGTTGGTGCGCCGAGAATCCTCTTCCTTAATTTGTACCTAAAAAATTAAGGTGAATAAGAATATAAAATAGATATTACTAAGCATTAACATAAATAATTAAAAAGGGGATGCAGATCTCCTACCACCGGTTAAAGACAACATACATCTCTAGTGGTATCGATTCCTATGTGAAATTGAAGTAGTCATTCTATGTACACATTGTTTTCTAATTACATAAATAAATAGGAGTAACCAAACATAAAAATGTTACCTTTATGTAGAAAAAATATTTAAGTTAACTAACAAATTAAATAATATAAGTTTAAGAGTTAGGAGTTTCAAATCATTAATATTTTTATTAATCAATCAATTAAGTAATACATGTTGAAAAATTTACAATCATTATTAAAAAACATTTGAAATATTAGATTTTAAATGAATTTTGGTTGAAGTATTTTGACCTATATATATATATATATATATATATATATATATATATATATATATAGAGAGAGAGAGAGAGAGAGAGAAAGAAAGAAAGAGAGGTATGGAAAGTATAACATACGTCTGAGTTTTAATTAATTATATTTTCGAAATGGTACAATTACAAAACAAAAAAAAACATATTTAAAATATTTAATTAACTATATTCGACATCACCCTATATAACATATGATCAATATATTAACGATTAAACCACAATATACAACGATTGTATTACAATAATCCAAAAACCAAGTAAATATAAAAAATTAGTATAACAAATTTACACATTAAAAGCTCTAATATAATAGCATATCTCCAAAAGTAGTCATAAAACCTCAATTCAACACAAAAACCTTTAAGTTTGTTTTCTTTTTGAAATTTATATATGATTTGTATGTATGTCTTCCCAAAAGATTGTTATTTTTATAGTAAAATTTTCACTAAATGCTATTCAAACATAATATAAGTTATAAAACTTTTGAGTGTTAAATCATAATTAAGAAAACTTTTAAGTTGCATTAGTTAAAAAAAAAAGGTTTTAACTGAATGTGGTTTAAGGAAGTTAAAAAAGAATGTTTCAAATGCATGAGATTCGAGAATTTTTTTTAGCTTTATAAGTATGTATGACTAGGCAAATCCTCGTGCGTTGCGCACGAATATAATTATTTAATTAAAATAATAAAATTTTACAAATTGTGATTTAGTATTTATACGTATAAAAACAAATGTCAGTAGCAAAATAAAACATAATTAACCTATTATTTTTATTAATTGTAATAAGTTTATATCATTGTGAAACATCCCAAAAATACGATCCAAATTTTTTTTTTTTAAATAATAATAAAAGTCATAATACTGAATGTCATATAATAAAACTATACGTCGGGTATCTCAAAAGCCATAATAAAGTGTCATATCAAAAACTGTATCAAATCATATCTAAGTATCTGAACAAAACTCCCAGGAATAAAGCTGAAGTTGTGGTGTGTATGATGCCATCATCCCGAGCTCCTTCCTTTACTTGCGGAAGTACCTGAAACCAAAACTGAAACTATAAGCACAAAGCTTAGTGAGCTCCCCCAAACTACCACATACCATACAACCACATATAAACATATATTGGGCCTTGCCTACTACATCGGACTGAAGTCCGGAAACTGCATCGGACCCTAAGTATTGCAGTCGTCATCACCTTTGAAACCTCACCCGCCACCTTCTTCCTTGCTTTTAACCGCCGTCGTCGCACCCTCATTGTCGTTGTGAACCAGCAAGAGAGCCGAGAACCACTGTTGTTGTTGCCGACAATTGCGAAGATCACCGAAGCGCGGCAACTGTGGCCTCTTCCTCTCCGTTTAGGGATCTGTCAGCTGGCAGTCGTGGATTTATTCGCGAGACTTCAACAGTACGAGGCAAGTCTCCTCACTGGTTGTATGGGTCTAAGGCACCAATATCGGCCCATTTAGTTTATGTATGGTAGGAAGACCCGGGGGGGTTAGCCCTAGACATTATGTATGAAAGACCAGGAGGTGGCTCATGGCACACTGTATGCTGATTAGCTAAGTAGAATAATATGTATGCTAGATGTCTTTGTGATGCTTGCATGGAAGACCATGAGGTGACTCTTGGCACTTGTCTGTAAGACTAAAGGGGGGTGGCCCCTGGCTTGGCAAGAAAGACCACGTGGCGGCCTGTGGCATAATGGCAAGACTATGTTGTGGCACATAGCATTTTATTTGATTATGATATATGATTGATTTGTATGGCTCATTATTATGTATGTCAGTATATGGTCGGAAGGGACCGAAGGGGTAGGCCAACATCTAGATATGCTAGGCAACATGTTATTGTATAGTATGTGGTATTTGGGGAACTTCCTAAGCTTCGTGCTTACGATTTTCAGTTTTGGTTTCAGGTACTTCGTTTTCAAAGAAAATGAGCCGGCGATCACAACGCATCACACTATGTTTTCCGCACATGAGATCTTTAGGATTACACTCTGATATTGTTTTATGATAACAAGTTTTTATTATAGACACTTTGGTTTTGACATAGAATGTTATTATGAATGTTGTTATACTGTTGGTTTTATAATAACTTAATTATAAATGAAATTTTTTGTCTTAATTTTTGGGATGTTACAAAGAAACTTTGAAATTTTGATTATTTTTAAACGACTATATATATATATATCTATATATATATATATATATATATATATATATATATATATATATATATATATATATAGGGTAAAGTGAATATACCTAACAACCTTATATAAGCTTAGGTACCTAACCACATTATACTACATTGTTTTGCATTATATTTCCATTACAATCGTCTAAGGTTCTTAAACTTCAACCCTTAACTTGATTTACTTCCAAGATTTTTAGACATTCACCATTATATTCCTCCTATACCATTTGATTTGTAACTGTAGTATACGAAGCCCACCAGGGGGTCTCCGATAGAAAGACGTCATTTGAAGGAAGATAATGGTGAAAGTCCAAAGATTTTGGAAGCAATCAAGTTATGAGGTTGAATTTTAAGAACTTTGGGTGATTACAATGCAAATATGATACAAAATTACATAGCATAATGTGGTTAGGTACCTAAACTTATATAAGGTTGTTAGGTATATTCACTTTACCTATATATATATATATATATATATATATATATATATATATATATATATATATATATATATATATATATATATATGGGAAAAGTGAATATACCCTTAAGGGTATATAAGCTTAGGTACCCAAACTCATCATATTACGTCGTTTTGTATCATTTATATACATTGTAATTGTCTAATGCTCTTATAATTCAACTTCTAACTTGATTTCATTCAAAGATTTTTATAAATTTCACATTTATTTTCTTCTTACATAATTTTCATTTTCAACTATAATATATATAGCGTAATTGATGTTCGTCAAAAAGATGTGATGTAAGAGGAAGATAATAATGAAATTTTGAAAATCTTGAAAGTAAATCAAGTTAAGGATTGAAGTTGAAGAACATTATAATAAATATATCAAACAAAATAACGTATTATGGTGAGTTTGGGTACCTAAGTTTATATACCCTTAAGGGTATATTCACTTTTCCATATATATATATATATATATATATATATATATATATATATATATATATATATATATATATAAAAAATAGGCAATTTTTTATAAAAAAATAAAATAAATAAATAAATAAAATTCTAGTGAAATGGAATAAATGAGAAAGTCAAATCCCCAACCACCTAATTTATTTTTCTCTCTTCTCGTTATGCACATAGCAATCAGTGTTCGGAGATGGTGAAGCAGCTTGACGATTTATGTGGTGAGGGTTACTCTTTGGAGCCTTAGATCATGTTTGGAATGACATACTAGTTGAAAAGATAGCTTATAATAAACTATTTCAAGTTACGTTATAAAGCCATCTTATAAGTGATGATAAATTCTTTTTATAATCTTAACAAAAATTACAATAAGCTAACTTATTTATGTAAAAACTAAAAAGTAAAGCCTTAAGCTCGTACTCTCAAACAAAAATGAAATATTTAAAACAAAAATCTTAAAATCTTCTTCTCTAATATACTTTTAATCCAAAAGTTAATTTATATAGATTTTAAAAGATATTAATTTTTATGTAATTTTGACCAATTATATTTATCAAACATACCTATAACCTCAATTAAGTTTTTCAAACCTACATACTTATGGTCAAATTTTTCTTACATCTTTAAAGATAAATGCTGAAACAAGAAGTTAAATACTCCGTACTAAACACATCTTAAATAAACTCAAACCAAACTTATTTATTCTGTCGTTCAATATAAAAATCAAACTTATTATTAAGTTAAATTTAGTAAATATTCTTGTGGTTGATATTGATCTTGCAAGAAGTCAAAAAAAATCCATTAAAGCCATGTCCGGACCAAATGATTAGGGTTATAGCTTTTATGGTCAAATATGCTTTGCAGGCATCAAGGCTGCAAACATCATCGCCTCTCAAAAGAGAATCGTGTGAGCTTGTGAGGATCCTACTAATTACTGATCTGGAAAACAAAAATCTAAAAAAAATGATACCTTTTACACTTTCTCTAATAGTACATTAAAAATAAGCTGTTTTTATGAAAGATTCTCGAAATCATATCCATAATCAAACTTTTCTTTTCCGATCTATATACACAAATCTTCAAAATCTAATGCTTTTGGACCAAAATGGTGTGTTGCATATCTGTACAACTTCACCTTTCGCAAAAGCACCTATCATGATCATCATCTTTAACACATTCCTAACTGCCATTCTGAAGATCAGAACACGCGTACATCTTTAAATAAATCATAAATAAAGAATCAGAAAAGCTTCAGACCAGATCTAGTCTGGTCTGAAGCTTTTCTACACTATAAATCCATCAGCCGCAAACCGCCTCCACGGATAACTTCTTCATCACACTCGGACACGGATCGCCTCCAAAATTCTCCGGTGTAATCGCCACCGCACACGATTCTTGCCCTATGCAAAGCTGCAAAACAAAATAACCAAATAATGCGATTCATTTTTTTTTTTTCGAAATAACATCATAGTCAAATATTAAAAAACAATTAAAATTTCAACTTTTTTGAAATTCGTCTTTAGGAAAGCACGAGTACCTTATTAAAGGTGTCATAGGAGTCATGGGCATGGCAACCACCCTCTCGGAAGCTACCACAACCACCTTCCGGGGTGCCAAAGCTAGCAAACTTGATGGAGGAAATTTTCTGACCCGGGTTACATGAAAGGTGCGCCTTGGGTCTTAGTGGCTTCGTTGCGTTTCCCGAAACTTGCATCTGGTAATTCTTCAACGATGGTTGCCATTCATAGATATCCGCACACACACTGTATATTTCACGTTTCACTAATGATATCCCGTACGGGATTCCTCCCAATTCTTCAAAAACAACCAACAGGTTTCCTCTAGGCTTTAGCCACGATCGAGGTACATGATACCTGAAACAAAAAATCCCATGTCACAACCGTAACCAGTATCAGTATCCAGTAACCAGTAGTAATGTTCGCACCATCTTTGTGAAGCTTCACCGCAATTGCTAAGGCATTTTTTCTCGTCAAAATAACCGGCATAATTACAAGTGGAACAAGAGCCAATCGCCTTGTAAGCGGGCCAATAACGACCAATGCTTTGCCCGTTGACCCAAACTTGACCTTTCCCCATGCTGTTCATGTCCAATGCTAAAGGTTCATCACCATCGGGAGCATCGAAATTCGTCTAAATAATGACATGAAAAAAGAAAACGTAAATTTGTCTCCATTAATCATTAGATAAATTTGAAGTTTGCTAGAAAAATTTTATACCTTGTACCATGCGAGTGGTTGTTTTTGGGCGACTAAAGAACCTTGAACCCATTCAACAGATGAACTACCACCGAGTGAGTGAAGACTTAAAATTTCGCCTTTAAGCCCGATTTTATAAGACCATTTCTGCCATGATAAGTCTCTCTTCCCTTCGTTTAGACCTGAAATCATAACCGGACCCAAAACACCTGCGTTCCATGTCTCGAAATGTGGTCCAATGTTCTTGTAGTTGTAGATCAATGAAAACAAAACGTAAGTTTACAAAAAAATAATAAAGAAAGAAAATTTAATGAAATTAGATTGTTAGATTCTACAACATACCGGAAGACCAACGGCAATACTTAACAGCGAAATCTTGTTAATACCAGCTCTTAGATTTACAAAATCACTGAAAGTTATTTTAGGGTTTTCAAGACTTCCGTACACAGTTCCTGTTGAAATCAAAAGAAACGAACATCAGAACATCACATCACTAAACTCTGCATGCAATCTGCATCTTTCCTAATTAAGAAACGTCTTGAAAGATCGTAAAAGTTCAACCTGAAAGTTGACCGTTGATAAAAACGTGCAAAGCGTGACCGGCGGATAAGGCGGTGAAAGTCGGCTGTTTGCCGTTTCTCAAGAACCCTTCGTCGGAGTCAATTTTGACACTGACAACGACAAAAAGTCAAACAACAATCAAAAACCATAAAAGTATCGTAGGTTTGTTGCAGATACGAGAAAAAAGATCGTGTTGCACTTACTCAGTCATGTACCATAAATAATCAGAAGAATCTCGAGTTACATTCAATTGCTCCAATAATCCAATCGTCCCAAACGTATTATCATCGTAATATTCCGTCTCATCGTTATACGATTGCCAAGCAAATCCAATCGGCTCTCGAGTCATTTTCATCAGTGTCGTCTGCGCTCCCACCTGTTGATTGATTGATTCACATTCCGCTTTAGATTTTACATAACAAATTAAGCTTCAAAAAAATGATATCTTTCTCAGTTCTCACCCTTGCTGTATTATAAACAGTGTTCTTGCAATCGGGAAGGATGCTAACGGACCATGGAGGCAGATTGTAATGCTGATTATGGAAATTAACTTTTGCGTACGCAGATTTGTCGTCGTTTGCAAGGAAAGCAGCACAGTCTCCGGATTTCGTCTTGTAAACATATGCCTGTGGGAAAGACGATTAATCATGAATCATGAATGTAAGAGGTTAATTAGGGTTTGAAATAGAGAAAAATCCGACCTTTTGATAGTTCCCTAGTGAGATAGCAGAAGAGTCTCCATTTACTATAGCAGGTTCGCATAGTTTTATTGCTCTGTGTAAATCTTTTAGATGTCCCCATTTAGCTTCCCTTTTTAGTCCTACATACAGAAATGAAAGGAATAATCAAATTTCGAATCATATCCATTGTTGTTGGATGGAATGGAATAAGCAAAAGTAACAAAATGAAAGGAATCAGATTCCTTTAGACCCTATCAAACAGTTTCTTTATTCCAATGGAATTAATCATCCCATTCCATTCTCAAACACTACACTACCTATGGGTACATTTTGTGACATTGTGAAATGACATATATGACCCTCATTACAAATTCAAGATTACCAAATTCATCCAAAGGGGCATCATAATCATAGCTTGTTGCAACAAACGGACCACCTGCAGTCCTACCAAAATTTGTTCCTCCATGATACTGTCAAAATCCAAGAAACACAATAAAATTTCAGTCCACATTGTCAATGATTATGTAAATTTATGAACAGAATTTGAGTTACCATGTAATAATTAATGAAAGATCCACCAGTTTGAATAAACTTAGCAACAGAAAACGCCAAATCTTCAGCTGGTCTATATGGAACAGCTCCTCCAAATTCAGTGAACCTAAATCAAAACAAGAATCTAAAAAACCCAAAATCCGGATAATATTATATTAAAGATTGTTTTAATTACTAAAATTACCATCCTGTCCATGCTTCGGTCCACATTTTGGGTTTGAAATTTCTGTTAGGAGTGAAGTAATCACAGTAAAAACCATTGCAAGTGTTGATCTGTCAAAACAAAAGTCAAGATTTACTTTCTTGAAAACAAGAACGCAAAAAATTTGGTAAATATTGTATAGTGGACAAAACAAAAAAGTGGCCATGTGCATCGTATAAAGGATCCAATATCATGAAATGATCACATTACATTAGTGAATAAAGAATGATAAAAAGTCAATCACAAGATTAACAAAGTGACAAAAAGGAACATGAAAGATGCACTTACAATGGGATCAGGGGCATCATCTTGCTTGCACATGACCCATGGGACCCCGGTGTCTAGACCCACAGCCATTTGGGCTGCCCATTTTGAATACGACCGGGCCGGGGCTCCATATTCATACTCCATTGGCCCATATTCGTTTTCAATCTGTCACATCACATGAACTTTTTGCTCAAAATCAATACACAAAATGGGCAAATTTGATTACGTGTGAAACGGGTTTGGCTCAAAATGAGTACGTTTTGAAGATTTTATCCTTTTATAAATATTAAATAGTTAGTGTGCATTAAATAAGATTGCAACACTATTAAAAAAAAAAAAAAAAAGTGAGTTTTAGGGCAAAACTAGCAGTAGTTTTTATTTGTTTACCTGAGATAAAATGATTGGGCCACCTTGATTCTCATACAATTTTTCTGATTTCATCAAATTTACTATATAAGTTGTGAATTTTTCCATGGCAGCCTACAATAATACATAAATTAAATTATCATAACAATAAAAAAAATGGGAAAAAGAAGAAAATTAAAGTGAATGAAAGGTTGGGAAAGAGACCTTGAAAGGAGCATTATCTGTTCTAAAACTAATTCCTGGCACATACTTCAACCAAACAGGAAATCCCCTGAAGAAGCAATGACAAAAAAGATGGTGAATTTATAACCTTTTTGTGATTATAATTTATAATAGTATGAAGTTTTCGAAATGATAATATATAATATAATAGATTAATACCCAAAATTCCATTCAGCACAAGCATAAGGGCCGATTCTGAGATGAGCATACAGTCCAGCTTCATGAATTAACTTAATGAACTTAACCAGATCATATCTATCTTCAAAATAATACTGAAAGAAAACTCAAAGTTAAAACATAAACTAATTAATTATTACAAAAAAATAAAATGAAATAAATAATATACACTTACTTTGCCAGGTTGTGGTTCATGTCCATTCCAGAAAACGTAAGTCTGAATCACATCCAGACCTCCTTCTTTAGCCTTCTGAATGAGATCTGGCCACATCTGATCATCAAAATGCACAGAAAAACATTCAGGGAATACAAAAGTAAAGATTTTGAGAAGAAAAATGAAAAGAAGAAGCGATGAAATGAAGTGCATTTATGAGTTGTACCTCGGGGGTACTTCGTGGGTAATGAATGGATCCAGAAATAAGAATCCTTCTTTCGCCATTAATGGCGATTGCTTTGTGATCATATGAAACAGACGCCGTACAGAAACAACCCCATAGACCTAACAACAACACCAACACTAAATAAATCGTGTCCATTAAAAACCCTTCAATCACCAAAACTGTACGTCGACTTCTTCTACTTCTTCTTCTTCTTCGGAGTGATATTCTTTACTCTTATCAGCAACTTCCCTCCACTTTATTCTGTTCTCTTTTCTTTTCTTTTTTTTTTTTTTTAATTTAGGAATAAAGAATGGCACCAAAAAAACACACACTACAGCTGTGTTCTATTAATGGGGTTTATAGATTATAAAAAAAGAAAAAGAAGCAATTATTGATTTATGTATATTTCTTCAAGGGGGGAGTGTGTAAAGATTTTGCGAGAGAGGAAATGAGTGGTTTGGTCTTTGGGGGTGCTTTTTAAGCAGGACGGACTGATACTGGGCCGACTTTCTGGTTACATGTTTCCTATTCCCTCTAAAATATGTAAATACAATATTTTATATTAAGGAAAATGATATTGTGATGTTATCTTTTATATATATATATATATATATATATATATATATATATATATATATATATATATATATATATGTTATTATTATTTTTTTTTTTACATGATATACCTTGATGTATGTTATTTATGAAATGTTATTAGCATCAAAATAACAATTATATATATTTAGTTACTTTCATTTTTGTTTGAGTTATTTAAATAGATTGTGTCACATTTTATGTATGTAGTGAGTGTTTAAGCCGTTAAAATTTTAATTATCTATTCCGTCCAACATAATTCCAAAGAAAAAAAGATAACACCATATTTTATATATATATATATATATATATATATATATATATATATATATATATATATATATATATATATATATATATATAGAGAGAGTTAGGTTCATTTGAGACCACCTATCTTTTGTGAGACCGTGAGACGTATTTTTTTATTTTTATTTTTTTTTAGTTAATTCATGTTCCGAAAATAATATTTAAAAAAAGAATTTTTTGATTTTTTCATTTATTTTGCATTTTAAAATTATTTTTAGAATATGTACAGTGTAATATTCTATTTAGAATATTTCACGTATTTTTCAAAAAAAAACGGAATTTTTTTATTTTTTATATTTTTTTATATTTTTTTTAGTTAATTCAAGTTCCGAAAATAATATTTAAAAAAAGAATTTTTGGATTTTTCCATTTATTTTGCATTTTAAAATTATTTTTTAGAATATGTCAGTGTAATATTCTATTTAGAATATTTCACGTATTTTTCAAAAAAAAAAAACGGAACTTTTTTTATTTTTTTTATTTTTTTTTAGTTAATTCAAGTTCCGAAAATAATATTTAAAAAAAGAATTTTTGGATTTTTCCATTTATTTTGCATTTTAAAATTATTTTTAGATTTGGTCTCACGGTCTCGCAAAATTAAAATGGTCTCAAATGAACCTACATATATATATATATATATATATATATATATATATAATGAACCTATATATATATATATATATATATATATATATATATATATATATATATATATATATATATATATATATATATAAATACAAAACGTACAATCTCCTCATTCTCATCTTCGGTGAAAACACCACACCCCTCCCCTTACTCTTGTTATTGTTCATACATTTCCTTGTTCTATCCCTCTCATGCTCCTTTGCGAAAACCATCATATCCTCGCATCCCTCTCTTGCCCCTTTCTTTTTTTAACTGCACGATGCTAGTAACCACATTCGTTTAAAGATTTTAGATTTTTTTTATGGTGGAGGAGATGTGTGACTTTGATGGTGAATAGTGATGGTGTTTGGTGTTAGATATTGATGGTGTTAGTGTGAGATGGATGGTGTAGATAGTATTGGTTGGGGATGTAATCAGGATATACTTTAATGGTACATTGTATACAAAAAGATTTTAGTACACAATGGTTAAAATGGTAGGTTTTGAACAATTATAATGAGTTTAATGTTAAATCATATATAAAAATAAAAATAAATGATTAAATATGTACAAAAGTAATAGTTCATTACCTGACATCATAATCATTTTTTTATGTTAAAAAAAACAAGAAATGAATGTGTTTTTGTCCAGCAACAATTATTTTGACTTAGTAAAGGGGACTTATCTTTTTTAATCCTATCAATCTCCTTATCACCTAGCATCACATAAGTTTTTCTCACATAATTTCTTTTTAAAAAAATATTATAACATTCGATAAATAAAATTAAAAAAATAATATAATCAAATCAATAAAACATTTACTAAATACAACATTTCATTAAAAACACATTACTACAAACGAAAAATTTAAAATCTAAAAACAATAATTGAAATCCTAAAACAAAATATGGAGTTTGATTTTGTGGAAACGAACCATAACGAGTGTTAATTTTGAGAGAGTCCAAGTTGGTTATAAGATTGTTGAACCGACATTTGTTGATGTTGGTGTTGATATTGTTCATTTTTTTATTTCAGTAATTGACCTTCGGTAATCTTATGAAACACCTTCGCCTCGATGGTTTCTTCTTTGGGTTGAACCCATGGATTTCTCACAGTCGGAATCCATTTGAAATTAAAGAGATTGGAATGGAATCGGAGATAGTAGGATGGAATGGTAGAGTGTAGAAGGTTGGTATGATTTTTAAAGTGGTTGAGGATGATATTTATCGGGAAAAGAAATTAAAAATAAAGCCATTCAACTGCTATTTCTTTGTGGGATGAAAATGTCAACCATCTAACTGAACCCTCATCGTTACAACGACACCTACACGGTATGTTAGTACAACCATTGTTCGCCCTATGTTGTACACCATAACGCCTTGTTCCCGAGTTCTACTTAAGTATGGATATGAAGGTAATGTGAGGGATGTCGAAGGAAAATCGTGTTCCTGAGTTTAATTGATGGAAGGAAAAAAGAAGAAGAAAGAGATTTTGGAGCCATATTTTCCTTTCAAAATTTTCTCAAATGGATTTCAGAAGAAAATTATAATCTTTTAGTATTCTTTTCTTTTTCCTTCTAACTCATGAACAAATAAGCTTAAAATTATTCTTTTATTTCTTTGGAACTCGAAAACACAGAATAAGGAATTTTTTTCTCCCCTCCATTTCTTTAATATTTCATTCTCTTTTCTTTTGTTGAATTTACTTGAAACCCGAACAAGGCAAAAGGGTGTTTGTGGTTTTAGGGGAGTTGATTAAATTGTCTGAACGGTATTAATTTTGCTTGGCCTAATCAAACCTGTTGTCATTGATTAAGAGCGAAACCGTGTCGACATGGTTAGTAAACCCCACATGTTTTTCTTTTATGAATTTTGATTTTTTTTTTTAAATTACTTTTTCTGTAATGCTTTCACCGCCTTCTTATCCCTTCTTTTACTTTTCACTGAGAGCCCTTAATTTAGGGATGTTTGTACTTTCTAGACGCTTGGTTTTTCAAAATTAACAAACTCCATTATTAATTTCTAAAGTAAAGATAATCTTTTAACGTAATATTTCTAACATGTCAAGACAAGAAATTTAAATCTTAAGTTTAAATAAACATTATCGATTAAAACTTAGAAAAGGTAAAATAATAAACGACGTCGACATCTTATAATTATGTATTTCAATAATCATATGATATCGTGAAAAAATGGTTCTTCTCTTTTTGATTGCTGCGAGTCTTTTGGGGTGAATTATTGGATTGTTAGATGAGTACAATTTTAGTTTATTGGCCTCTGTCGTTTTTACATGTCGTATCGTAAAAATAACACTATACATCTATTATGTAAAGTTAAATTGATTACCATCTCGTGTTTTTCATACCTTCATCTATCACATCACACGATTTCATTTAGTATTGTATTTTTTTTTTTTTTATCATAATACACTACATTTTGAGCTGGATTTTGTAATATTTGTGTAAATTTTAAATATTTAAAATTTTATAATATATTTGAACTCTACTAATATATTAGGGAAAACTGCAATAAAATCCCTACATATTGGCCTTATAATCGATTTAGTTCCTATATATTTTTTTTATTCAATTAAGTCTTAAATACCGGTAATCGTATTCAATTTAATCTTTTGACCCGATCAACATGTCATTCAACTTTCAAAAATTACATTTTTTGTTCAGATTTCAAAATTTATTACAAATTTGGTCCAAGATTTACATTTTTGGCCAAGATTTTAAATTTTACTACAAATTTGGTTCAAACTTTACCCTTTTTGTCCAAGTTTTAGAATTTTATTATGAGTTCATCCTAACTTTAATTTTTTTACAACTTTTTTTTCTCAAAGAATTGTTTCTAATATGTTTTTTCTTTATAAAATCATATTTATACAAAAAAACGTATTTTCACTTAAAAATCTTATATTTTCTATATAAAAACTTTTTTTTTTATTTTTTTTATATGAAATATCTAGTTATAAAAATAAATATTTATTAAGTATATAAATATATACAAATCTGTTTTTATAAAAAAATGTATGCAAAAAAAAAAACGTATACAAACACCTATTTTATCTATATTTTTTTTATAAAATTTTGTTTGTTTACATTTTTTTATAAAAACTTGTTTGAATAATTTTTTATATAATACGTGTTTGTATACATTTTATAAAATGTATACAAACACGATTTTATAAAAATATATACAAAAACGTATTATATAAAAGAATATATTTTATAAAAGATTATTTAAACACATTTTTATAAAATATATACAAACACGATTTTATAAAATGTATACAAACACGTATTATATAAATAAAGTTTGAACACATTTTTATAAAATGTATACAAACACGATTTTATAAAATGTATACAATCATGTATTATATAAAAATTTAGTCAAGCACATGTTTATAAAAAAAAGTATAAACAAACACGATTTTATAAAAAAAATAGATACATACCTATTTGTGTGAATATATATATATATATATATATATATATATATATATATATATATATATACACACACACACAAAGGTGATAGGTGTTTGTATACATTTTTTTTTGTAAAATATGTTTTTGTATACATTTTTTTTATAAAAAACGGTTTTGTATATATTTATATACTTAATAAATATATATTTTTATAACTATATACTTCATATACAAAAAGGTTTTTAAAAAAGTTTTTATATAGAAAATATAAGATTTTATGTGAAAATACATTTTTTTTTTGTATAAATATGAATTTATAAAGAAAAAACATATGAGAAACAATTTTTTGAGAAAAAAAAGTTGTAAAAAAAACTAAAGTTATGATGAATTCATAATAAAAGTCTAAAATTTTGGCAAAAAGGGTAATCTTTGGACCAAATTTGTAACAAAATTTAAAATTTGGGCCAAAAGTGTAAAATTTGGACCAAATTTGTAATAAATTTTGAAACCTGGGCCAAAAATGTAATTTTTGAAAGTTAGATGACCTTTAGACCGGATCAAAGGGTTAAATTGAATACAATTACCGGTATTTGGGACTTAATTGAATAAAAAATAAATAAAGGGACTAAATCGATTATGAGATCAATATGTAAGGATTTTATTGTGGTTTTCCAATATATTATCCATGTTTGTTACATAATAAGAAGGGATATTAGCTAACCAACCAATATAAACGGGATTACTTTTACCTTTTGGAATTTGAAAAGTAACCAACTTAATGTAGCATTTCGGACTACTTACACCATCTATAGCCGCTATTGCAAAACTAATTTGCAATGCCACATCACAAAAAGCATATGTCATTTGTACTTTGTCTTTTTACGGTTTGCAAGATTTGCAAAAACTTTATTTCTCATTTATTTTTCTTTCCAAAATTTGAAATCTCTTTTCATTTAATTTATCTTTCTAAAAACTAATAAAGTAAGGATAGGTTCATTTGCAATGTCTCATCCCTTGTACCGATGAAGATGCTCTTAAGGTTGTTTCGGGGTTGGTGGTTGTTGGGTGTGGTATGATGTAAAGATATTCTAAAATTGGACATTCTATAGTTCCAAATTGATTTAGGTATTGTTTGTTTTGTAAGAGCTAGAATGGTTGCAGTCTACAAACGTCTTTAGAAGAAGAAGTAGATTAGACGTCTGCAATCTCAAAAAAAAAAAAAAAAAATTAAAAATCTGCAAACTTTTAAAACAATATGTTTTTTTTTTACTTCCTTATCTATAAAATGTAGCATCTAATCATGATTTAGGACCAAGAAAATAAAACAATTTAAGAAAGTTACTCTCAATAAAATTTGGTAAATTTTTATAATGTTAGAAAACATATAAATATAGTTTTCTATTCAAATGAGGTTGAAATATGAATAATGAATATTATGATAAAAATTAATAACATGTTAGGCCAGTACAATTGAAATAATTTGACCACTCTTCTAAGTCATTATTGGTTTCGTGAAATGTTTCAGGGGTATCTTGAAAATTAGGAAAAACTAAAAACTAATTAACTAGATTCGATATAAAGATTTTAAAAACAATAAATAATACATGTGGTTTTATTGAAACAAGTTTGGGTATAAATTTAGAGCAGTAAATGAACTGAACGTTCAGCGAAGTGTTCGTGAACTGTTCGGCGGGAAGTTCGTTTATTTTCGTTTATTTAATAAATGAAAAAACATGAACACAAATTCTCGTTCGTTTAGTTGAACGAACGAACATGAACAATGATCTTGTTCATTCGATTATGTTCATGAACATTCGTTTACGTTTGTTTATGTTCGTTTATATAAATTTATTTTATGTTCATATATGCTTAATTGTCTTTGGTTACATTACTATATTATATGTTCATTTATGTTCATATAGGTTTAATTATGTTTATTTATCTTTATTTATTTATGTTCGTTTGTTTATGTTCACGAACATGAACAATGTAATTTGTTAAACGGACAAACACGAATAAGAAAACTCGTTCGTTTATTTGTTTGTGTTCGTTCATTTGTTCGGCTAACTTAAACGAACGAACATGAATAACCCTCGTTCGTGTTCGTTCGGTTTGTTTACAACCCTAGGTATAATTGTTGTTTATTTCATTTTGGTTTTCACAAATCATGGAATTTCTTATGGATTTATGTTGCACAATTGGTATTAAGTTGGAGTAAATTTGCCAAATTTCACACATTTATTTGGGTAAAATTGTTTAAAATATAGTAGTGTTTATTTTCCTCCTTTACAACAAGCAACACATCGATCACCTATTTCATGACATTTCAATAATTTACAAGGACCGATAACGCACTTCAATAATTTATGAGCAATGGATAACATATTTTATACATGCTCCTTAATCTTTAATTTTAATATCACAGTTAATTTACAAGTGTGTTTTTTTAGTTAGAATAGGTGTGAAGAGGTGGGAAGATGTTGATCCATGTTTACGCCAAAAAGAGGAAGTGCAGACCTTTTTTAGGTCTGCAGTCTTCTAAAAAGCAACAGTTTGCAAGAGCAGACGTCTGCACGTTGTTCACGTAGCGCAGACAAAAGAGATCAAAATGAGTTTTTGGCAAAAAAAAAAAAACAACACCTTCGTGAATCCTGGAGTACAATCTGGAATGTACGAACATTCCGAAATTAAATTTTGTTCACGAGTAACAAAAAACAACCATTTGTATAACTATTTTAGGTCCATTTTGAACAAATATTATGCAAATTGTTTAGAGAATATTGTCATCTAGCTTTTTATTATTGAATATAAGTTCCTATAATCAATTTCTTACAATACTTGTTTGTAGTGGAGGACAGTGTAAGTGAATAGACGACTTTATGTAGTATATTACTCCATACTACACAGTTTATGATATAGATTTAACCAATGATATCAACTTTTTGGGTTGATTAAGTTGGTTGCTTCAAAGTCCATGTCACATACTAATCAGATATGTATGTATGTATTTTCGATGTTGTAACGACCCAAATTTCACATCCAAAAATTTTGTTTTTAAATCAATACTTTAGAAAACATTTGTAAATAAAATATTGTCTGATCAAACCGAAATATGAAAACAATCAAATATCAGAGTACAAAATCCCAGAATAACTCATGGTGCGGAAAACAATGTGCGTGTATGATGTGCCGCTACCGCGCCAGCTCCTTCCCCTTCGCTGAGGAGATACCTGAAAACAAAACTGTAAACCGTAAGCACGAAGCTTAGTGAGTTACCCCACTGTACCACATACCATATAACCACATATCATACATATATTGTCAGGTATATCTGGGTGCCCGACCTACCCCTTCGGTCCTCTCGACTGGGCACTGACTAGCATATCTGGGTACTGGTCTCCCCTTCGGTCCTCTCGACCGGATACTGATCATCATATTTGGGTGCTGGTCTCCCCTTCGGTCCTCTCGACCGGATACTGGGAACTATTTCACCCCTACTACTACCACATAACACATATCACATAATTTACCTAGCATGGTTGGGCATGACTGCCCCTTCGACCCTATCAACCGGTAATCTGGGGACTATCTCCCATATTGTCACTAGCACATAGCATCATATCATTCTAGCACATAAACATATCACAGGTAGTAGCAACCCTAGATGAATATCACAGAGACAATCATCTAATCATACAATTCCTATTGGTGGGCCGACATTGTGGCCGTAGACACACTACTACTGGAAGGTAACTCACCTCGAAAAGTAGTTGCTGAAAGTTTGCTTGCTAAGTGCCTGACTGCTGAACCGGTAATCCTCCGGCTATAAATCATAAACATAGATTAGCCACTCATAAATACCCTTAGGTCAGATGATTGACCCACCCCTGGTCCAAGGTCAACTCCTTGGTCAAAGTCAACTTCCAGTTGACTGGACTCGCCGAGTCATGGCACCGACTCGCCGAGTCGTTCTCCTACTATCCCGGTCCTACTCGACAAGTCCCTCTTCCCACTCACTGAGTCACCCTTAACTCACTACTTAGGACGATAGAACCGACTCGCCGAGTCCACACAAGCAGATCTCCTACTCGCTTCCAAATCCTCACCAGAGCATCCTTTATGAGGATTTAGGTTTCTGGGACTATTGCTACACGTTAAATTGCTAATTCCGCGTGCAGATACGAAGGGTTGGACCTTCAACACCTAAACCCCTCTTACTCAGTAACAGTTCATATGACTCGCCGAGTTTGAAGAACAACTCGTCGAGTTCCAGGCAATCTTCATAGGACTCGCTGAGTTGTTCATCCAACTCGTCGAGTCTAAGACCATCTTCATAGAACTCGCCGAGTTCCACTTTGGGACTCACCGAGTCCCTTCGACCCACTTCCCATACAGAACAAATATGAGACATGCAACGCTTCCAAACCATAGATCTAAGTTCCTAGGGCATGCTTATCACATAAAGTTGCAAACTTTACGTGCATGCTTGGCCCTATAAGCTCCAAAAGGCAACTCCAAGCTCTTTATGAGGTCATACACTCAATAGGGACCTCAATCACTTCAACCACAGAGACTTTATACTTCTAATATGTCCATAAGGTCTAGATCTGAAGTCCTTTTAGATCATAGAGCACAAACACATTGAGTTTGGTGTTTTAGGGCTTGAAAGCCACCAATTAGGGACAAAAGGGGGATCTAATGAAATAGTGATCAAGGTAGGGACTTTTCTACCTGAATGGAAGCCTCTTGCAGGGTAGATGTCGGATCTACTTCCCCTCCTAGCACTCTTCCACCTCCTTCTTCTTCTCTTAAGCTTCAAACTTCCTTCACAAGGCCAAAATCACTCACAAGGACAAAAGGGGGTTAGGGTTTTGCTCTACAGCTCTTCTGGAAGTGTTAGGGACAAGGGAGGCCGAGTTAGAGTGTTTAAATAGGGTGCAAACACCCGGGTTAGGGTTTTTTCCCAAACAGGGCCTACTCCCCGAGTCCAGGAACCGACTCGCCGAGTCCAAAGCTTAGACCCCGTGTTTCATCCCACTTCTACTCGGCGAGTTGGTCCTTCAACTCGTCGAGTCCAAGACAAAATGCATTGTTTAAGAAATATAAGTTACAAGGAATACGTACCAGGAACCAGGTGCAACAAATGTTCTAGATAAAACATGGCTATGCAGATTATTAATGATAGTAATATCAGATATTTACTTAGTTTTGTAACTAGTATGCCTCTGAACACATTATAATTGTTTTTTTCATGTTCTGGTAAGTGGTATTAATCAATTTACAAGAGAAATCGTTATGGTGACAATGGGTTGTCTGGTGCTAGAAGTAACAACATATGTAATTTATTACATATGACACCAAATCAAGTTCCTTGTTATGATGAGGTCGTACACACGATTGATCTTAGGCATAAAAGTTAGGGTGTTGCTAATGATGGTCCAACATTTTAGGGTGATAAATCAACAATCGATCAAGCAAAATTGATTATGTTGGTTGATGATACAAAATTACTTTTACACATAAATCATGTAGAAAAATTCCATTGTTTTTTTAATATGAAGATGATGAAACTGAATCTTACGACAATGAAACTAATCCCCGACAACCCCGTAATAATAATTACTTTTATTATTTTTCAGATTTTGAAGAAACAAAAACTACTCATTGAGGAATGTTTGATCCCTTATCATATCCCGAATTGTCAACCTAAAAACATAAAGCTTTAGTATCTTATAACCAATCTTTACATATCAACTAGTTAAAAATTGTTCGAAAGAAAAGAAGGTTTTAAGCTAACATTTGGAATGAAATGTGTTAATGATTATTGGTTCAAATTAAAGTCACGAGATTTTCAACAAAGAGATATGAAGCATTTTGATTTGTTAAAAATTGTAAATTGCGGATAAGAACTACAAAGATAAATTTCCAAAAACTTTTCAAGTCCATAAATCATCGAAAAATAACATTTGCTCAAACAAACAGTTGCATCCCCATCATAGCCTAGCCAACAAGAAAGTGTTAGGTCACTTCTTAAAGAACATATTTGCTCATAGCAGAGGAAATATATTATAGGGAGAGAAAATCCAACATACTCTAAATGGCCATTTTAGTGTTTATATTTTCTATTGACAGACATGGAGTGAGACTCTAGATATGTTGAGAGGGTCATTGAAGAAAGCTTTCTAAGACTCCCTCTATATTGTTATAATTTAGAGAAGAATAATCCATTGACAATTACTCATATAAAGATAGATGACAACAATCGGTTTGAATATATTTCTTCATTATCAGTTGTGTAATAATAATTGTTTGCACATATTTTTTTTACCTGTGATAAAGTTATGGGATCTTATTACTAATATATTATTTTAGATTTAAGCATTTCAAACATGTTTGTGTCACCTTATTGTTATTAAACGTGCCCACCTAAAAAGGAAATAGTTGGGAAATATGTTCCTAGCAGTAGCCATGGATGGTAATAACCAAATCTTGTCACTCGCATTTCTCAAGGTTGAGATACTATATTAGATATATTATCTTCCTTTTTTAAACGGCAACCTATTTACTAAACTTACTTCTAAATACCACCTATGTCTCTTATGAGACTTGAACCCATGACCTCTCATTAGACATATGATCGATATGGTTTTTTTCAAGGCCGAAATAATATATTAGACATATGAACCCTTTAGACGTCATGTCTAATAGGGTTATTCTATTGACATGGCCATCCAAGGTGTGTTCCCAAAAATATATAACATACTTTTTTGTCGACGTTTGCTAATGAATATGTAAGCAGATATTATAGAACACAAGATAATCAAAATTTTGTTATGGGAGACATGAAAAGCTTAGAGAGAATCTGGTTTTAAAGATAGTTTGTCTAGGATACAATTGTGTTTACTAATGAATATCATACATGGGAATACATAATAGGTTACCATAAATAGGAAAGGGAATGTTTCCCTGGGGTTTGTTATAACATAATGACATCAAACTAGTAATGAGCTTCAAAACCAAAAACTTGGTCCAGAATCGGAACTGGAACTGTAACTAGTTTATACTTAACATGTATGGGTATTAGGTATGAATTTAGGGTTAATCCGGGTACTAGGTATTCCGAGTTTGGGTCTAGTCAGTTCCGGGTAAACCAATATTAGATCTAAAAGTTAAAAGGTTTTTTGAATCCTCATGTTGATCAATGCCCATGGTTTTGTTTCTTCTTAACTTTTCCATGCACCTAGTTGAGAATCAAAAGCCACATACATTATTTAAAATTAAAGATCCAAAAGTCAAAACCAATAATTCATCATTAAAGGTTTAACATGTTTTGTTTGATTGCATGTACCAATTTTTAGGAACATTCTAAACCACGTCTACAACATTTTAAAGAAGAATATACATATATGATGTCTCTATCCATCGTTAAAGGTTTAACATGATGTTTAGGAACATGATATTGGTTTAATAAAAGTTGTAGGAACTTGATGTTTAGGATTTTATATGCAATATTTGAGTTTTGAATGAGCCAAAACAAATTTTGATTTCAATTAGAAAGTACCAAACAACGCATATATAAATTAAAACCGACCAAAATTTTAGTTTTTTGGGTATTTAGATTCTAAAACCTTAAACCCAGTTCCACCCTACCCACTTTGACATTTTCAATTCTATACCCACAACCAATTTCCTTATACCGGTCTGATTCTTGGGTCCAATAATATCCTAATTACGCTTTCCGAGTTTTCCAGTTCCAATCTCATTTGGTCAATCCGAACCAAAATAAATATCTACAGCAAATATTGTCGATTACATAAATGTATTATCAAAATGTGCATGAAAGCTACCAATAACAATGTTGATTGAATTTTTTTTCAAGAAATAGTGTCAACAACATAATGTTGATGGTAATTAAAAAATCTATACTAATATGACTTTATTTCACCATGTATGACAATACGTTGTTATTCGTATGCAGTGCAACTTGAAAAAAAAATATCATTTATCTTGATGAGGTTATTAATAGTATGATTCGTAGATTGACGACTTGGTGAGTATACAAGATGGATTAACACGGATATCAAGTGACTGAACAAAAAAAGAAGTTTTGGTTAACTTATAATAAAATACTTGTACATGTGGGAAATGATAAATGATTAGTATATTGTGTGCTCATGTGATGGATATTTTCAAAGTATTGAGATATAAACACAACAATAAATGGGTGCAACAATATTTCAAAACAAAATATCGAGTAACATATATGAATGTGGTGTATTATGTGCCAGTTATTGTTGAACACAATCTACCACATGAAGTCATGGTTGCATTACCGTCGTTGACGGACAAACAAAAAGTTATATATCCACAAAACCATAAATGTAACATTTCTTAAGGAGAAGGTATGATAAAGACAATATGTAGTCACTACCCAAAAATCATATACACATGACTAAATTGTTCATATCCGTTCCCAGAAACAAAAAATTCTTAATTATCAAGTATAAGTAAATCAAAGCTTAAGACTAAGACGAAAGCCCTTGGAATTTCAGGTTGGAGACCGAGTACTATTGAAAGTGTCACCTTGGAAAGGAACGATACATTTTGGAAAATGTGAAAAACTAAATCCAAGGTATATCGGGCCATTCGAGATCCTCACCAGGATTGGCCCGGTACCATACAAGCTCCGATTACCACAAGAATTAAATAACATACATCCTACCTTTCATGTGTCCAACTTAAAGAAGTGTATTTGACGAGACTCTTGTGATCCCTCTCAACGAAATCGAAATTAATGAGAGTCTCCACTTCGTAGAAGAACCGGTAGAAATCATGGACCGGGAGATCAAAAAAGCAAAACAAAGTCGCAATCCCACTGTGAAGGTTCGATGGAACGCTAAACGAGGGCCCGAGTTCACTTGGGAACGCGAAGATCAGATGAAACAAAAATACCCACATCTTTTCCCCAACCCTTGAAGTCATATTCAAAATGCTAATTTCAGGATGAAATTCCTTCTAACGGAGGGATGATGTGACAACCGACAATTCCTGGTCAAGTCAAGTAAAAAAAGTCAACAATTCAAACCGGTCAACTCAACTAGTACTTGTATGTTAGGGCTTACTCTAGGTTTACCAATGTACAACTCTCTATCTTAATACAAAGTATCACTCGGAAGTTCCAAATGTTCAGAAAACCTAAACCCTACATAGGGTGAGTAGTGTAATGACTCGATAAAACACTATTACGTACCCTTTGGGGGTGAACAACACTCATAACAAGGCATAGTGGGGTTTACAAACCTTACACTACGGGGCCAAACACTAAAAAAGGCTTCAAACAAAGTCTCTCTCAATGTCTCTCACGATATCTCTCTATCTCCCAAATTTCTCGTAAATCTCTCTCAAAATCTATTTCAACTTTTTAAATACATCCGGGCCATCCCGACCCTTCAAATAATTGAAAACCACTAGAAACGGGAAGATAATGTGAAAACAACACTTGAGTGTGAAACCTCCTCTCTATGTGAAGCCTCTCACATCCAAGAGTTGACCTAAGAACCCTCTTAGGGACCGAGACCTCTCGTAACGAAGCTACTTTCGGACCCGATAACGTTCACATGGTACTCGACAAGGCTTGCAGCCGGACTCGCTCACACCGAACCTCACATTCTCAGGCGGATCCTCTCGCATCGAACCTTACCTTCGTAACTGAGGACATTCACACCTACTTTTCTCGCTATGAGCCTTCTCACCTACAAACCCTCTCCCTGCTGTGAACCTCCTCAGTAGCCTCGCACTTTCACTTCTTATCCCAATTTTGACCACTTTTGCATTTTAAGCCCGTTTTTTATGCTTTTGACGCGAGATTTTCAACTAAATCCATAATTTTGACATATTAGACCCTCTAAACTTATATTTTATTCTCATATGGAAGATTTATTTTGTATAAATCATATTTTTGCTTAGGATAATTACAAGAGTACATAAAGGATCTTTTTGACTTTTCTCATAAAGGTATGATGCCAACCACCCTCATATCAAATTTATGTCACTATTCACAACTAGGTAGTCAATTCATTAAGCTTCTTCAACACTCTTCCCATCCAATCAATACACAAATCCAATAGATTTGTTTCACTTCTCATCCAAGATTTCATTCCTCACCAAAAGCAAACTTTCATTCTCTCTCTCTCTCTCTCACGAATTATCTAGGAGTTTTTGAATAATTCCTCCATTATTGGTAAGTATTTTTCCTTTAAACTTCTACACAATCTTCACATTTTCATACAATGTAACATCCGGAATTTCAGGTATTATATTTATTCATTTTATTTTGAGTTTTGTGGAAGAACTCGGCAAGTTGGTGCGTAGACTCGCCGAGTAGAGACACGATTTCTCATCCGGATTAATGACCGGACTCGACGAGTCGCATTGGTGGACTCGGCGAGTCAGCGCTGTTTAATGAAACCCTAATTTCTCGGGTTTGGGGCCTATTTAAAGGGTCTTATGGTCGTCATTTGTGCTCACCATCCCCCATAGCAAAACCCTAGTGCACTTGAGTGTTTGGAGTGAGAGAAGGAGCCATTATCAACCTTGGAGGTGTTGTCTAGCAAGGGAAAGGAAGTTTTAGCCAAAAGGAAGCAAGAGGAACAACTTCCTGAAGATTTGAGGTCCAGAACATCACATTTGAGGTACTATTTTCGAACCATTTTCCATTGAGGTGATGTTCATGTTGATTTAGGGTTTATTGAGCCCTTTTGTGGCTAGATCTAGTGCTCCCATGGTCCCTTAAGTGAGTTAGGTTCTGGATCTGGATCCTTGGAGGTCCAGAGTGTCCCTTTGTCCAAGATTTTTATGAATCCATGGAGGTTTTGGTTTGGGATCTTTGTGTTTGAGGTCAAAACACCATTTATGATCATTAGGTGTGATATGAGCGCTAAGACATGAACTTTACGTGATAAATAAGTTTGGAAGGACAGGATCTATGAGTTAGTGGAACAGATCTGACCTCAGAAGGTCGTTTGGGGTTGTGCATGGAATGCACTTGCCGAGTCCATTGGCAGGCTCAACGAGTTGGTGCGGGTTGTTCAAGGATTTCGAACCACGGGTTGAGTAACCGAGTTGGGTGAGTGACTCGGTGAGTCGGAAGGGACTCAGAGGAATCGGGTCCCCATAGAGACTCGGTGAGTCCACGCCAGACTCGGCGAGTTGGGGTTTACCATTGACCAAAGTTGACCGGTGTTGACTTGATAGGGTTAGTCAACCTTAGTTGGGAAAGTGTTAATTAGAGATGTATTGTGTTATAGGAGGACTATAGCTCGGGAGATCGAGCACTAGTGATTTCAGGGATTTACGAGTTACTGAGATACGCGAGGTGAGTCTTCTCACTATACTTTACCTTGAGTAGGTAAATAGAGTTATGTGTTACAGTGCTTTATATCTATTGTTTGTTGTACTGCATTCTTCTATGTGATTTATGCTGTGCATGCTTGCAGAGTTAGAACCTGATGGTTCACACAGTTTGGGTGCACGGACCCACAGAGTTATAGCCTCGAGTGGCTAATATATGTTATATGTGGTATTTTGGGGAACTGACTAAGCTTCGTGCTTACAGTGTTTTGTGTTATGTGTTTTAGGTTTCTCTCTGGATCACGGGATGACACCGGGTTGATTATACACACCAGAGAAATAGTCATGTTTTGAGGATCCTGGTTTATTATGCAAGTGAAAATGGAGTTATGTTTTGTAATTTGATTATGAATGAGATTTTAAGAAAAGTGTTTTTTTAAGAATTAAACCATTATATTTAAATGAAAAATTGTTTTGAAAATTTACGGTGTTACAAGTTGGTATCAGAGCCTTGGTTTGATGGATTCGGATGCACCTTCGGGTAAATCTGGACTCAAACTGAGGAAGTAAGAAAAGTTTTTAAAGAAATAATTTTCTAAAGCGAATAAGAGTTCAAAGAGAAAGCGAGAAAGAGCAGTGTGTACAATCAGCCAGAGCCTGAACGGTGATTTCCCAAAAATACCATTTCTTCTGTGTTATGAGATCTTTATGATGCACTTTATGAGATATTATTGCATGCTAGAGACAGGCTAGGTATTTCATATCTTAGGACTAGAGTGACCTGATTTGTGATGCCTTAGCCTAGAAATTGCTGTTATATGCGATGTGCTTTTGAGTATGTGATGAGTGAGAATATTTAGTTGGAATCCTTTAGGGGATTTGATTAGAGGAGTAATCTAGGGGAGATACCTAGATGAGTACCGTGGTACTTAGCAAAAGAATAGTTAGAACCCGTGAGGGGAAGAGTTGCAGAGTTCGGTGGTACTTTCAAGGATGAGCAGAGCAAATGGAGTTATCACCCATAGTGAGTCCTATGTATTCTTTGATGCTCGAATGCTACTTGCTTCGTGCTTCGTGGAACTCTCGATGATGAGAGTCAGCTACCAAGCGAATATGACGATATTCAGGAGGTAGATGGCTGGCATCATTAGGAGCTCTTCAGCAGCTGATGGCAGAGAAGTGTGGGAATCTAGGAAGAGCCTAGGGAGTAGCCTTAGCCAGATGAGTGCGCGGGCAGAGTAGAGAATTTCACTGGGGAGCAAGCACGCGCGACGGAATTGGTGAACGAGAAGGTCGAGCAGCTACTTAGGAGCTCCGGGATAGTCTATGTGGAAAGTATGGGTAGATGTGGCAGGTAGTATGGGCTCGTACTACTGAAAGCAGAGGACCCATACTTAATACATGGAGTATTCTGAAGGTTCTAATGAGCAGATGAAGGAGTGATGTTATGGTTCGAGTACCATACATCAGAGCAGATGGAGGAGTGATGTTATGGTTCGAGTACCATACATCGGAGCAGATGGAGGAGGGATGTTATGGTTCGAGTGCCATACATCGGAGCAGATGAGGAGTGATGTTATGGTTCAAATACCATATATCGGAGAAGATGGAGGAGCGATGTTATGGTTCGAGTACCATACATCGGAGCAGATGGAGGAGTGACATTATGGTTCGAGTACCATACATCGGAGCAGATGGATGAGTGATGTTATGGTTCGAGTACCATACATCGGAGCGGATAAAGGAGTGATGTTATGGTTAGAGTACCATACGTCGGAGCAGATGGAGGAATGATGCTATGGTTCATGTACCATACACCGGATCATATTGAGAAGATATGTCATGGGATGAGTACCATGGTTCGTAGTGAATGATGCTCGTGGTTCTTCGGTTATCCGGTCATGATTGATAAGGTAGAGATTGGACGCTATGGGCTTTAGGCCATGGGGCCATGATTGAGTTCGAAGAGACGTCCCTTGAGAGGGAGGTCGAGGGCCTTTCAGAATATTTTGGTAAGGAGCCAGAGGGAGGGGAGAATTTCAGTATGAGTTGAGCAATCAGTCGATAGAGGATATGTCACCTTCTATGACCTGGGTGGTGCTATTTATGTTCATATACAAAACATGAGAGGCATGATGTTTAAGTTTTGGGTTTGGGGGTAAACCCTGCAGGTTGTCATTGAGGATGATTTTCCATCAGAGTATCAGGTAGCATGTGTGTCGCGAGGCAGTAATTTACTATGAGCAGATAGTCAGTTGGGACTGAGATAGTCAAGGACCACGTTACACCTATTTGAGTATAGTAAGGCGTACTGTAGAGGTATCAGTGGGGAGTCCAGTCGAGTTTATTAGTGCAGTGGTTTTTCTATCTATGTTGGGTATTGAATATGGGAGTGGGTCCCTGTTCTTGGGAAGATCCATGTGATGGAACGTCGGTTGATGAGTCGAGGTGGGGGAGTATGATGATTTTGTGGTCCAGTCTATGAGTCAGTGATGTTATTGGACAGTTGAGTTGTTTGGTTTGGATTGGTACGAGACTTAGAACGACTAGAGGCAGTCGTGACGAGAATTTCTTGATGATTTCATATGAGGTTCAGAGTGTATGAGATCGATTGATTTCCTTAAAGGGGATTATCGGGCGTTGCGTAGCACTTTCCAGGGGCAGGTGCGTTATTACTGGTGAAAATAGTTTGTGAGATTGTTGATGTGTCAGATAGTGATGGTTCGAACCCTAAGTGGGGGAGAACCGGGTGGTTTATTGAGAGAACCAGAGATTTGTGCAAGAGCGGTTAGGGGTTGGATACAGAAACCTGTGGCTTGAATTCATGAGATCAGGGTCATTGGTGATCAAGGAAAGGTGCAGGGCGAGATAATGCATGTGGTATATGTCTGATAAAAGGATGAGTGTCTCCACGGTGGGTGGTTAATGGTCAGGAATCTGGTGGTGGTCAGAGTCGTTTCAAGCGGAAGACTCGTAGTGATGGTATGGGTAGTTAAGAACTTCTGGGTTGAAATATGGGTAGAAGATTGTTGAGTAGCCGACTCCCGGGCTGGGATGTGTATTCTTGCTTGGATTTTTAGCAGTAGTGGAAAGGGTTTCGGAGGATCATCAGTGTGTTCTGAAGGGTTAGCGCCTTCCTTGTATTCCAATTGAGTGTTTGGATGCACTGAAGTTGCGCATTGAGTGAAAGAGGAAATTATTATGGGATTCAGAGGAAATGTATTGATGTATGTGTATGGAGCTGGGAGTGAGGGAATCAGTGGTAGAGGCAGGACATTGTGATGCTCTGTTATGGTGTTCCGTGATTTCTGTGTATAACGTCCCGATTTCGGAGTTATTTAGAGTCTTGGGTTTAATACGACTAGTGATGTATCATGTATCCGCGGTTCCAGTGGGAGCCCTTCATGTATTGTCATCAAGAGGGATTATTTAAGGAAGTGGATCTCCGCAGAGGTAGGTTCTGTGTTATGGCGGTTGCCGCCAGAGTCTGTAATGCATATCGGGGCAAGTGTGTGTGTAACTATCTATGATAGTCTTCGGTGCATGAGTTAGTGAACATAGTGTGGCGTTGTAATGAGAATGAGAGTATAGGGTGAAGCTACGGGGAGCCGTAGTATTCACCAAGTCAGAGGGTGTTGTGATGCTACGGGGAGCCGTAGTACTAACAAGTCAGAGAGAGAGAGAAAGTCGTGATGCTACGAGGAGCCGTAGTATTCTCCAGTCAGATGGCGTTGTGATGCTACGAGGAGCCGTAGTACTCACAAGTCATAGGGAGGGAGTCGTGATGCTACGGGGAGCCGTAGTATTCGCCAGTCAGAGGGTGTTGTGATGCTACGAGGAGCCGTAATACTCACTAGTTAGTTGGCGTTGTGATACCACGGGGAGCGGGAGCCGTATTATCACTAGTCAGAGGTTGTCGTAATGTTGCAGGAAGCCATAGTACCCACTAGACGGAAAGAGAGTATGATGATGGAGTGTTCTCCGATAAGTGCATGATGTAGAAGAGTTTTAGGCTTGAGTAGCCCTAGCGTTGAGTTTATGGAGCCTAGTGGTTAAACCAGGGCGAGACTGGGGTCTCCATCTCTGTCGGGAGGGTCAGCGAGGCGCGCGGGAGAATATGCGCAGCAGACTCCAGAGGTTAGAGTTGAGTCGATCTTCGATTGGATTGTATTTTTATGAGGGAAAGGCAATTTCGTGACTTGCGTGTCACTGGGCCGTGATAGTGGTCATGGGGAGGAAGTTAGTGAGATATTTTGGATCATACTATGTGGGGATTCAGCTGTGTGGCCAAAAGCTGACCTGGTGCTCGGTATCGAATATGAGAAATGAGCTAGAGTTTACCATGGTAATGTATGTGGAAACTTCAGAGATAGCGAACGATTCAGACGCTCGAGGATATGCTTCAGGAATGTGTATTAGATTTCGGAGGGGGGGGGGATTGTGGCCCGTAATTGCCCTTGGCATAGTTTTCCTACAACAACAACCATCATTAGTGCATCAGTATGCCGCCCTTTGGGCTGATGTAGGGAAGGAGGTATCGGACCCCATTTGTTGGAGAGAGGTAGGGCAACGTGTGATGGGAAGTACAAAGATCGTGCTTTAGACGTCAGAGCAGACACAACGGGTTAGACAGAGATTGTTGACCACTCAGAGCCGCTAGAAGAGTTATGCGGATAGACGACGATTCGAGCTTGAGTTTTAGGTCGGTGACTATGTTCTCCTGAAGGTATCTCCTTAGAAAAGAGTGATTCGATTCAGGAAGAGGGGCAAGCTAGGGCCCCCGTATATTGGGCCATTCAGAGTGATCGCGAGGGTGGGCAAGGTAGCATATCACTTGGAGCTACCTGCGGAATTGGAGCGGATTCATAATACCTTTCATGTGTCTCAGCTGAGGAAGTGTATAGCCGACGAGTCGACGGTAGTGCTATTAGAGGATATTCAGGTGGATGTGAGCCTGAATTACGCGGAGAGACCAGTTGCGATTGTGGATCAGAAGATCAAGGTTCTGAGGAACAAGGAGGTGCCTCTGGTGCAGGTCCAGTGGCAGCATCGGAAAGGGGTCGGAGCTTACTTGGGAACCGGAGCGTAAGATGCGTGTGCAGCATCCGGAGCTATTTCAGGGATGAGACTTCGAGGGTGAAGTCAGATTCAAGTGGGGGAGAATTGTAACATCCGAAATTTCAGGTATTATATTTATTCATTTTATTTTGAGTTTTGTGGAAGAACTCAGCAAGTTGGTGCGTAGACTCGTCGAGTAGAGACGTGATTTCTCATCTGGATTAATGACCGGACTCGACGAGTCAATGCTTTTTAATGAAACCCTAATTTCTCGGGTTTGGGGCCTATTTAAAGGGCCTTATGGCCGTCATTCGTGCTCACCAGCCCCCAGAGCGAAACCCTAGTGCACTTGAGTGTTTGGAGTGAGAGAAGGAGCCATTATCAACCTTCGAGGTGTTGTCTAGCAAGGGAAAGGAAGTTTTAGCCAAGAGGAAGCAAGAGGAACAACTTCCTTAAGATTTGAGGTCCAGAACATCACATTTGAGGTACTATTTTCGAACCATTTTCTGTTGAGGTGATGTTCATGTTGATTTAGGGTTTATTGAGCCCTTTTGTGGCTAGATCTAGTGCGCCCATGGTCCCTTAAGTGAGTTAGGTTCCGGATCTGGACCCTTGGAGGTCCAGAGTGTCCCTTTGTCCAAGCTTTTTATGAATCCATGGAGGTTTTGGTTTGGGATCTTTGTGTTTGAGGTCAAAACACCATTTATGATCATTAGGTGTGATATGAGCGCTAAGACATGAACTTTACGTGATAAATAATAAGCTTGGAAGGACTGGATCTATGAGTTAGTGGAACAGATCTGACCTCAGAAGGTCGTTTGGGGTTGTGCATGGAATGCACTTGCTGAGTCCATTGGCAGACTCGACGAGTTGGTGCGGGTTGTTCAAGGATTTCGAACCAGGGGTTGAGTAACCGAGTTGGGTGAGTGACTCGGTGAGTCGGAAGGGACTCAGAGAAATCGGGTCCCCATAGAGACTCGGCGAGTCCACGCCAGACTCGACGAGTTGGGGTTAACCATTGACCAAAGTTGACCGGTGTTGACTTGATAGGGTTAGTCAACCTTAGTTGGGAAAGTGTTAATTAGAGATGTATTGTGTTATAGGAGGACTATAGCTCGGGAGATTGAGCACTAGTGATTTCAGGGATTTACGAGTTACTGAGATACGCGAGGTGAGTCTTCTCACTATACTTTACCTTGAGTAGGTAAATAGAGTTATGTGTTATAGTGCTTTATATCTATTGTTTGTTGTACTGCATTCTTCTATGTGATTTATGTTGTGCATGCTTGCAGAGTTAGAACCTGAGGGTTCACAGAGTTTGGGTGCACGGACCCACAGAGTTATAGCCTCGAGTGGCTACTATATGTTATATGTGGTATTTTGGGGAACTCACTAAGCTTCGTGCTTACAGTGTTTTGTGTTATGTGTTTCAAGTTTCTCTCAGGATCACGGGACGGCACCGGCTTGATTGTACACACCAGAGAAAGAGTCATGTTTTGAGGATCCTGGTTTATTATGCAAGTGAAAATGGAGTTATGTTTTGTAATTTGATTATGAATGAGATTTTAAGAAAAGTGTTTTTTTTAGAATTAAACCATTATATTTAAATGAAAAATTGTTTTGAAAATTTACGGTGTTACATACAAATCATGGATTATTTATACAAATATCTACATATTTGTTCTTAGGATCTTCAAGTCTTCAAACATCTTTCAAGTGTTCTTGACTTGAAAATCCCCATCTTCAACATTCCACCATTAGAAATCACTAAAGGTGAGTTCATACCTCTACATTTTCATGTTTTCTTCAAGTTTTAATTGGGGGGGGGGGGGGGGGGGATACAAGTTATAATACCAAAATATATAAACTCAAGCATCAACTTTCAAGAGAAAAGTTATGGTCTATTCACGAACTGTTTTGACCATCTTAAACTTAATATTTTTCAAAATTGTTCAATAGGATAATAGCTCAGGTTTATACCTTTCTAATGACTACTTGCACGTATTCATACGATTTTTCTACAATTTATGGCAATTTTTACAAAACTGGCTATCATTTCAAGAGTGATTTTGGACCAGTGAAGATGAACATTTTCACACTGGTTTGAGACCACTAAAAATCATAATAAAAATTATGAACAAAGTAGACTCATTTTCTAAACTCTCAGAGTTTACAGATTTAATTTTCGACTTACTATGATTTTTCTATAATTTCTATAATAACAGGGACAAAATGTTAAAATTAGAGAAATTGTTTACAAGTTCATTTACACTTTGTAATATGTTGAGCAAAGTGTGTAACAACATAAAAATACATGTTGATTATATTCCATGATATTTTATTTCCATGAAAAAGAAATAATCATTTACTTAAGGGATTTTTCATCACTACAAACATATATGATAAACTATAATATGTATAGTTTATGGGTCATTAATAACACAAACATACTAAGGTAGGTTTCATATCTACTACAAAAAGGGTTTTTCATTCACACTACACGTAAACTCGTTAAATCAAATTTGTGAGGCACTACTTCATTGTACCTACTAGGGTACGGGTTAAAAGTCCTGTAATTATAAACCATAATCTCTTTGAAGCAGAGCGTGATACTTGTATATAGATATATATTGGGACTGACAATCATGTACCTAAGTTGCATGCCACAGCTAGACCGGCAGGTCTGGGGTGACAATGTCATAACATTTTGACGCCTGAAGAATGTCGTAATAGGCCATCTATATCATTAGCACGGTTATAATAACTCACATAGGGAAATAACAATACATACAGTTTATGGGGAATTTCGACATTCAAATGGTTTTTATTCACTTTAAAAACTACATATACTATTATAAGTATGGAATAACACTCGTACATTTGGTCTTGGGTTTTAACATTGCATTTTATTTAACAAGGAAAATATTAGATTTTTCTGGAACAAACACTACTTTTTCAAGGAAATGTGTTCAACTCTACATTGAAAGGCTTATGCACTCACAAACTTAATTATTGACACTCTTTAAAAATTACTTATATTCTCATGTAATCCTTAAAACAGGTAACTATCAAGCTTTTGAGGATGGGACGCTAAGGCGTCATACAATTCATTTTATCATTATATTGTAATCGATTTTGAAACATATAACTCATGAAACCATGTAACTTTTTCGATTATATTTATTATGGTTGTGTTTGCTTCGGTCACTATTATACTCTTTGTTATGACACTATACATGAAGTCATCCCACCCCCGTACGTTTCCGCCATACTAGGTTTGAGGGTGTGACATAAGGCACCAATGCCGGCCCTTTTCGGATTTGTATCGGGTTTATTGCACGATATGCTTTATGATTTGTATCCTAGTTATAGGATGGTTGCTATGTTAGTGATCCGTTAGATCAGTATCCTGGTTATAGGATGGTTGTTATGTTAGTGATTTGCTAGATCAATATCTTGGTTATAGGATGGTTGCTATGTTAGATATCAGTTAGATCAATATCCTAGTTATAGGATGGTTGCTATGTTAGTGATCGGTTAGATCGATATCCTAGTTATAGGATGGTTGCCATGATTAGTGATATGTTAGATTTGTATGACTATTTGTTTATATGTATGTGGACATGTTTGTTGGTGTGGGGTATTGGGTTGAGGCAGGATAAACTGCAGACCTGGGGGGGCATATAGTTAGGCTGAAGGCCCGACGAGTGGTCTGAATACGTTGGTCATATAGTCAGGCCGAAGGCCCGACGAGCAGTCCAAATACGCTGAAGGCCCTGAGAGGTGGTCTAGACGTGTCGAAGGCTCGGAGAGTGGTCTAGATAGACTGATGGTCTGTGAGGCGGTTCAGTCAGACTGATGGCTCATTATACATGTTGTATTTGTTTATATGATAAGGTTATATCTGTATGGCGTTGATATTTTGGGGGTAACTTATTAAGCTTTCGAGCTTACATTTATCGATAATTGTTTCAGGTACTTCTGATGATCGCGGGAAAGCGAATGCGTGATCGTACAACTCATCATATTTCATAATTTTATGATTTGATTATGGGATACTCTGACATTATACTATTTTGAAAACAAGTTTTGTAATAATCATTGGTTTTAAAATTTTTTAAAATTTTAAATTTGGCATGATTTTAATGGATGTTATAGAGGTTCTCTATTAGAGGGATAGATGTGAAGTCCATTCTATGTCCCTTGTGTTCTACATGTGTTGAGACGGTTAAGCATGTCTTCATTAAGTGTGTTGTTTACGTCTTTTGTGAGTCATATAAGTTTATGGTGACATTTGGAGGTTTCAGATGAGTGGTCTATTTCCTTTCTTTCTTCTTGGTCGAACAATGTGCCCCTTTTTACTTCTCGGCGAAAGGCTTTTGATGTAATGACAGTGACTACTTTTGGATGCTTTGGAAGTTTAGAAATGAGACATTAGCTCCTAAGAAATCCATGCTTTTTGAAAACATAGTACTTTTTTTTTCCTAATAGGTGTAAGAAAAACTCTGAGTTGGGGTGCTTGGCTACAAAACCCAGCTCACACTTGCTCTATTGTTTAACGTTTCTTTTCTAGCGTTTTACTAGTTGCTAAATAATATATGTCGTTCCAAAAAATACCCCTAATAAGAAATTGGTAGTTACATAGGTAAGCTTGTACAGTCTTTTAATTGACCTCATTTAGAAAAATTAGGTAATTACGTATTTGCAATGTTTTAGTTTTTTTTAATTGAACCTGTATGATAACCGATTTGACCATCACGTCATCCCGGTTTTTAGAATTTTCATATTTTTTTTCTTAATTTCATGCACATATAAGTTCCAACATTAAAAATACATATAAAAATAAGTTATAGAGCACACCAAATGTATTTAAAAAAAACACATTTTCATAAGTTTTATATCGATCCACACACATCAAAAAGAAAATACTATAGTGTCGAAACAAAATACAGTTTTAGATAAATACACATGCATCAAAAAACTTCATCAAAAATTTCATGTTTTTTTAATTAATTTAAAAGAAGTCTGAATAGATGTAAAAAGATCACCAAAGTTTTGTTATGCAATTTTTTTTATTTAATTATGTTTTTATTCAATTTAACAGGTTCAACCAGAAGCTTTGTTTCTATTCAAAAATAGACATAAACCAATGCTAATTGAACCAATTCCTTCTGTGATTCTCAGTTCAACCGACCGATTCAAATTGATTTTTAAAACGTTGCATACTTGTAGTGAAATTTCAAACATAAACGTTTAATTGGTTATTAGTTTGATCATATATAACTAGTACTTTTGAAACCGATGGGTAATCGGGTTAGGTTGGCTCCAAAAAGTTTTAGTACAATTTCTTTTTATAAATAGCTAATCATTAAATGTAATTTTAAAACATACATCACTACAATAATAATCTAAATTTTTAAATAAAACAATTTAGGATGACATGTCATAGATGCATTAGAATTCATTTTGAATGGTTTTCTTCACACTTTTTATCCATTTTTATATTTTGCCCATTAGTTGCGCTAAACATAAAATAACCCAACTCAACATATTTATATGGGGTTTAGATTTGTTGATCGGATCTTACCAGAATTTTATAAATACCGAAGCTTCCTTATAATTTTGACTTTAGTCCAAAGCAAGTGTGTTGACTTCGAGCATCACATAACTTCTCTTTTTTAAAAAAAACTATCAAAAGTTGCACCACATGACACCCCATGTGCCTGACAACAATATTCTTTTGGCTATTTCTCATCCCATCACCACTTCTATTATTTCGACTTCATATCTTGTAAATTGGAATGATCATAGATATGAACGTCTATTTTTAATTATGGTGTGAAGAGTAAGCTTTAAGTACTAAGTTAATGCTGAAAAAATAGCATAAGATAACTAGAAAAATGTATTTGAGAGTTTAGACAAAATTCTTGTATATGAGAGCATGTTGTTTCCGAGAGTCTTTACATTATGTGACCGTTCAAAGCATAACGTATATGTATGAATAGACGGCTTTACAGACGTTTGAACCAGAGTCGTATGGACTTACGAACTAAAGTAGACAAACTTTATTTATTATTATATTTTCAATTAAGAATTTTTTAAATTTTTTTTATTGCAAAACGTTTTTATTCATTGCCAAATCAGATTTGGTCGATATACTAGATTTTATCCAAGTAAACACAGTTTTTGTGTAAAAAAAGTTTTCACATTGATATTATATAAAAGATGCTCAATTTTGATCTCCCGAAAATTTTTGTGGCATACTTCTGGACCAAGCTTTTGATCTCCCGGTATTTTTTTTTTGTGTGTTTTCTCAACCTGTTAAAAATCAAATTATTTTTCATGTATTGTTATAGATATTTGTAATGTTTTAAATTTTGTAATACTTAAAAAATGTTATGGTTAACTATTAAAGTTATATTCTTCAAAGTTTAAATTATTTGTTTAAAACACATGAAGTGTGGAAAACATGATCCAAATGGAAAGTCATAAAGTTGCAAGACATCAAAAGCAAGAAAAGAAGGGACTGTCCGGTAACAACTATCCAAGAGTAGTTGGTGCCGCCTAACCAAAATTATTTCGACTTTCTTTTACCAGGCTTGACAATTGGATTGAGTTTAGGTTAAACATGTCAAAAAACATAAACTCAATTCAACCCATATAATATATAGGTTGATGGGTTGGTGGGTTGGAAACCTCAACCCAACCCAACCCATATAACCCCTTTAAGTATACAGGTTCGCATGTTCACAAGTTAATGAGTCAAATTCAATCCATATAACCCGTTTAATAAAAAAATAACACATCTTAAAAAATGATGTTGTTTCAATATAATTTCATAAAATGATTAAAGTAATTAATATAAAAAAAAAAGTTTTCAACATAAATTCATAAAGTCAATAACATCCAAATAAAAATGAAAAATGAAAACATTCATAGAAAGTGGATGTGTTCTTTGTTCGCGACTTGTGAAATAACAACATGTATTTTTTCTTTTTTCGATTAACAAACCACAAATGCAGATTAGTCACATACAAATACGGATTGAATACAATGATACAGAATATTACGAATACGGATGGAAATCAAATTTAATATATATATATATATATATATATATATATATATATATATATATATATATATATATATATATATACATGTTGGCGGGTTGACCCGCGAACCCAAACAGATAACCCAACCCAACCCATAAAATAAACGGGTTAGTGGGTTGGCGGATCAAAAATCTCAACCCAAACCCGTCTATTTTCGGGTTGGGTTTGTATCGGGTTACATGTTGGGTCAAAAGTTATCACCCCTATCTTTTACATCTGGTTGCAGTGCAATACCGGATGGGAGCACCGCTACATACACATGGTACTGTCCAAAACCAACCGAATATGTCATGGTGTCCTGTATGTTTTTCTTAATTGTTACCATTTAAATTTAAAGATTTGTATCCATGGGGTTTTGAGGGAGAAAATGGGCAGTTGCATAGTGCTTAATTTTTTTCATTATACATTTTTATTTAAAAATAAAAAATTACATTAAATATAAGAGCTTTTTCTTTATTCGTTCTGAACCTTTAAAAATATTTAAATTTTCAAGATTAACTCTGTTTGTATTTGTATTATCTCTTGTAGTCTAGTTTTGAGATGGAAGTGTTGGGAAAGATAGACATTTTTTTATGTTTTAAAAATGATTTATTTTTAGATGATTGTTTTGTTCATTTGCACTAGAATCTAACGTGCAATGAATAAATAATTTATTGTATTGCTAATTATATATAAACTTATTTGATCATACGTAAAGAGCAATAAAAAGAATTAATATACTCACAAATGACACATTATTATTTATCAAATAGAATAAATAAACTAATAATTTATTAATTAACTATTACTAAAACAAATATTACTAAAACAAAGCAAAGTAAACAAAATATTTATTTTTTGATCAAATAAAATAACTTTTTTTATCAGCCAATGAGTTAATTAATCGTAATTAACTAATGAGTTTGAGTTATTTAACTCATAAGGATCACAAATCAAACAAGAAGAAAGAAGAAAGGCTTTGATTACATGGTAATCTATTTTTATTACTGTCTCCTACAAGCATCTTTATAGGTTGTAACAAGCATCTTTATAGGTTGTAATTTGGGTGTGTTTAAACTGAATACAATTTTTGAAAATGTAATTAAATTTTAATGTTTTTTTTGAACGATAAGCTGACATTAAAAGAAAACTAGCCACATACTAGGAGGTACAAAGTTTGGAAGGAAACAAGATGAAAAACAAAACATAACAGACAGAACAGAAATTAACTACAATCTAGAGTAACATTCAAGAAAATTGACTACAATCTAGAGTAACATTTAAGAACATGATCACTATACCATTCAACTCATCTCAGGGGTTCACCCTTCCACTTCGTCGCATTAATCCAAAATATGAACATAAATTATAGTCATTGTACCTCATAAGCCAGCACCGAGTGAGATTTAATGTGTTAAATCTTTTATTGTGCATGATTCTCAAACTAATATCATCACTATAGTGTTTAGTTGGGTAAAACATATGAGAGGTTTCGAAATTGTAATTGATCTAATTGGTGTGTTTGTCCCGTAACTTTTTTTTTTTTTGCTCATCGTTCTTTAGGCAGTGGTTTTTTTTTAATATAATTCTATCATTTCAAAAAAAATAATAATAATAAAATAAAAATTTCCCAACATAGTGATATACTAAACTCGGATAAACACCCAAAGTACAATAAAAACTTAGTATCACATATAACAAATATCTATACGTTCGTTTGTTTTTTAGCCTATGTATCACATGGATTCTTATTGGTGCTTTGGTATATGAAAAAATAAAAATCATATCCATACAACATAAATGTAGAAGCCTATTAAATTGCTTGGTCCAGAAAGGGTTGTTCTTCTTGTCCTTTTGGTTCGAGCCGCAATAGAATGCGCTGCCGGGTCAACCAAAGAACCCCACGCCTACACAAGGTATTTAGACCCAATTTAAAGCTTATCTATCAAGGCAACACATTTGGATTTGGATTTGGATTTATTACTTTTTATATAATGCATTTTACAATTATATTGCATATAAATTATTACTACTTAAACGCATGCAAAACTAAAAATATACTCGGAAGGTGAATGACATTTTGATGCCTCTTATATGAAGATAACTTTTTAGAATTACCCTGTATGTCAATAAGGAATTTTAAAAAGAAAATATAAGGGTTAACTTATAAACATATGTTCTATTTATAGGATTTGGTTGCAACCTCAAACAGACTATTATTTTTAAAAATGAGATTAGGAATTTTTTGCTAAAAACTCAACATTGATTATTACAACTTTAAGTTGTAATAATCATTTTAAACACACATTCAAACCCATTAACACATCCATTGTATTTTGTAGTTAAAGATTTGAACTTTTGTTTAAGTTTTCATTTCTTAAATTTGAAAGATTAAAATAGACGAGTCGGATAAAAAATCAAACAAAAACTTTTGTGTGGGTAGGTCGAATCTCAAACATTTCTTCTACAAATTATGTTTAAATTTGTATAGATAACTACTATGTTAAAATGAATATCCAAACTATATTATTTTAACATCTAATTTTTCAATAAAATAAATTATGAGGTCGTATGAATTAAGAAAATTTAAACAGTTTTCTACCCTTCTTTTAACTAGTTTTTTATTATATTTACTTTAATCCGTTTGGAGGTAAAACATATGCTAAATCAACTGAGTCATAAATAAATGTGTAAAAATTGTCATTAGTCACACGACATAAGTTTTGTGAATTTGGATGATTTCACATTGTTAGCTCTAAGATAGTAGCTACCACGCCTTCGTGAGTTCAATTAGATTAGAACACGAGTTGTTTTGAAGTAGAAAGATATGTGCACACGCTGTCACGCTCCACTCTTTTATAGCTGTGATTAGTTAAAACCCATTTCAAATCCAAAAGATATGTTAATCGACAAGAACAATTTTGTATCAAAATTTGACAATTCATTTTTCAGTTTTATATTTTGAAATCTGTAGGTGTAACGCCGAGTCGCCAGATATTTTTCTTATGCGATATATATATATATTAGGTGAAAACCCGTGGGATCCACGGGTGTTAATGTTAAATAGAAAATAAAATTTAATTATGTAATAAATAATATATCATTAAGTTAGAAAACTTATATAGTATTTTGAAATAACTTTTTTATTTGTAAGTATTTAATTACATAATAAATTGTAACTATTTAACTACAAATGAAGATTTTTAAAATCTTACTTTTTACTGTTTGTTAATCGTTCATGGTGATTGCACGTTAAATTAATAGAAATTGTTGTTGTTTTCATCTTTTTTTTTTCAAAACTTTCCATTGATTTATTGTGTCATGTGTTTATTTTTTAGGCTTACTAACTATAACATTGAAATCCGTTCAATGCTACTGTTTTTCTTAGGAAGCCTTAATGTCCTACGTTTGAAATGACTGATATTGTTCCTTATAATCGAAAACTACAATGAGTTTTTTGAAAATGATATAAACAGTGCTAGTTTATTGAAATATTATGTTAAAGCCCGTGGAATCCACGTGTGTTAATTTTAAATAAAATTAAAAAATTGATTATGTAATAAATAATATATCCTTAATTTAGAAAAACTTATGAATTGTAATATTGTATTTGTTTTAATAATTTTGTAATTTGTAAGTATTTAATTACACATGTAAATCCACCTATTTTATAAAAGTCATGAGTTTGTATAATGCAACATAGTATCACTTTTAGAGCTTCAGTTTTATTAAATACATGGAAGTTGTGACACACTCACAAAACAAATGCGTTGGTTGTTAAAAAAATATTTATTCTTATTAAACCCATAGTTTTGGTGTATTATTCTTGGGATTATAGACATTATAATTTTTATAGTAAGAACTGTTAATTACATACACCATTTCACTTTTTATAAATGAATCATTGTAATTTTTTAGTGCATGGTTATAGGCATTATAACTTTTTATAAAATCATAAGCTTGTACTATGCAATATACATTTGCATATAGTTAAAAAATAGTACTTGTTATTATATTAATGTTAATGTTCAAGGTTCACTTATCATTTTATATTTTCATATAATATTTATACTTTTGTATACAACTATTACACACAACAACAATTACATATAAACACAGAAAAACACACACTTAATCTCTAATTTTTTTGAACGAAAATGAAATATTATTAGAGTAAACAATAGAAGAGCCAATCAGTGGCTAATTAAAAGTATAAATAAAAACTACTTACAACACAAAAATTAAAGAGTTAAAAAAAACTACTACCACACCAGGAGATACCAATAGCAATACACTTCAAAGGGGCAACTCAACAATAGCATTGTGCTTCAAGGAAGAGCCAACAAAGGCATTATACTTTTTAACTAAAAGGGGTAGCCAACAAACCATAAAAACCTTTTAGTAATGTACAACCGGGATGACATGTAACATCTGAACCATAATAACCCCATGGGCAATATCAGCCAAAGTTGAACCAAATGACCTCTCAAGCACAAATGAACCCCTGTACCATAAAAACTTATGGGGCAAAATCAACCAAACTTGAAACAGCCACAAACACTTTTGATACCACTCAGTATCAGTAGAAGATCCAATACAGTTTAGGCAAACAATTAAAGGCAATGAACTTTGCAACAAAGCTCCAGCAGCAACAGTGAGGTCGGATGAATTTAATCAGATTATCAATGATTAATAGATGTAGTTCCAAGTTCAGGGGCATTTTTCTCCAAATCCGCAAAATTCTAATACACACACATAAACATGGTCCAAAAAACAATAAAAAAAAACAAAGCATGAAGCTTACCAAAGGATAACAAAAAAACGGATAACAAAATGATGTAAATTAAAATAAATAATTTGTTCACATTAAAAGTGAAAAAAGATGGGGAAAAATGAATGCATGAAGTAAAGATAAAAAATTGAAACTAAATAAACATGTCAAAGGAAATTAAAGTGCTTTTTAGTATTAATATCGTCAACATGTTTCTTTTGTGTATCCTATTACTAATATTTTTAAATCTATTTTATATTTATAACACACTTTTACTTTCATTTTATATCTGTAACCCAACCTTACCTCTTGAGCGGTTTAAATTAGACTGGTAGTTTTTACTACTAAACCAGTATGTACACCAGAATGTCACAAACCCAAGTCCCACCTAAATATTTAATTATAGTGGAATCAAGAAGACAAAAGAAAACAAAAAGATATGAAAAAAATAGTACCTGTAGCTTTTTTTTTACACTTCCACCTTTGACACACTTTTCACAATCACAGAACCCATAATGGGTTTTTGTTTCTTTTCAAGTTTTAAGAATAAATAGAAAGAACATAACCAACAAAATGGTAACATTAATATTGGAATACACAAAATCAATAATAATAATGAGTAAAATCAGAGAAACAGAAAATGTATGCATACATGTTAAAACTTTCTAACAGGGGAAGAGATACAAAAAAAAATGCATATTGTCATTTATTACCAAAAATGGCCAACATAGAAAGAGTGTTATGTGAACTCCATACATGTAATAAGTTATGGGCAATTAAAGCAGGTATCAAGATAAGAATATAACTTATAAACTCAATTAAACGTAAAAAAGAACAATCATACCTGAAGAATGAAATTCTCTTGCAATATATATGCAACCAAAATCTTGAATAAGGACCTAATATAAAGAACAAATAAGTAAACAACGATAGGGAAAAGAATATACATTCTAAAGTTGAAAGACATATAACACTCCAAATATTCTACTTCACAATACCGCAAAACCAAGGTACTGTGATTCCAATTAGCACCAGTGATACATATTATATTTTAAGCAAATACATTTGCAGTAATAAAAACGATGATGCATACCTGATTCTAGAAACAGAAATGTACAACAAACTACCTACTTATCAGCACCTTGGCAAGGTAAATCACTCTATTAACCTACATTCGCAAGAAGAAAACCTCAGTAAAAATATTACATATGGGTAAAAATGAAAAAAGGCTCCTTATTAAGAGTTTGTTGGTCCGTTCAAATAAAGAAAAGATTTTTGAGGATAAAGAGAAAGGGGTGTCAACAGATTAGTTAAAGGTTTTAGATCTTGTTTTCCAGAATCATAGTTAGATTTCACCAGAACCCTAAAAATCTTTGGTATCAACTTCATCGAAGCTCTAAAAAACCAAACCTTGTTCTTAAAGCTTTCAGAAGCATTTTCTTATTCCTGGTTCCTTCTACTTTTTCTATGGCTAAAAGTAGTAAAAAAACAACAGTACGAGGAACATATATAAGTCGCAAATCATCAATCATCCGTGAGGAGCAGGTAGAGGAAAGAGGTACCTTCAATCGAATCTTATTGTGTACCTTAAGCTCGGTTGAGAAAAATTCCAAATCTACCAAAACCACTTATTGGTGCCACAGTCCCAGTATCACTTTATGATGCAATTTGTGGATGGCATATTTACCATGGAGCCAGGGGAGGAATTCAAATTTCAAAAACTGTTTTTCAGTTTGTGAAGAAGGAGAGATCGAAGGAAGATCAGAAAATTCACGTATTTGATTGGCAATCCTTCAAAACAAATGAGCGTTCAGTTGGATAGCCCTGATTTGTTCACATCTTAAAATTTGAATTTCGTATAAGACATAATTTGTGGTTGACCAGAAAGCCAGCGAATGATGAGCGGCTAGATTAGGGTTTCATGAGCGGCTTTCTCCCGAACGAATGAATAAGAGGGGTAGTTTCGGAAAATCACTTTAAGTATTTTAGGCGGGATAAATTGATTTGGGGGGCTATGTGACTGCCACGTGTCAAGATTCTACTTATTTATTAGATTAGGGGATATATATATATATATATATATATATATATATATATATATAAAGAGAGAGAGAGAGAGAGAGAGAGAGAGAGATAGATACGTTCAAATGTTTCCAGCAACTTTTGTGTGCATGTATACCCAAATCACAAATTAATATATATTAAATAATTAATTAAAACAAATAAGGGCATTTTCGGTTTTTTGTATTTACAATTAATGACGTCATTTAATTTAATCTTCCAATTAAGAAAAGAAAATCAGTATTTTAAAACCCTAAAAATAACCCCTGTCGTTCATTTGCATCTACAAATCTTCTTCCTCCAGCGGTTCTTTCTTCCTCAAACGACTCTCCCTTTCGACGATAGAAACATTCAATCGATGTCTCCTCTCCAGCAACGCCTCCCCCTCCTGTTTGCGGTGATGACCCACCACCGTAATCAAGCGACCACCCTCCTCTGTCGGCCTTCATCTTCTCAGGTAAAATAGTAGAAATCATTAGCCAATCTCACATCTTAATCTTCAATCAAAAGTCGACATCTTCTGTAAATTTTTTTAAACAATTTTATTTTTTCTTCATGACTTCAAATCACTTAGCTTTTCATTAAATTTGATTGTTTTTTATTGTTTCTTTATTTATTCCACATCAGGTCACATTTATGTGGTCGTTTCTATGGATTCTTCCTATGCATTTTTGTTTCATGGAGTTTCCCTAAGTTTGAGTTTTGATTGGCTTGATTCGTATCTGTCTGCTTTTGTTTTGCTGGGGCTCCTCTGCGATTCTTGTCGTCCGGAATGGTTTTCAGGGTGGTTGACCTTTTCACATGTGGTGTTTTTTTGTTGTGTTGCTGGTTCTTTGGCTTGTGTGCAATTGTTTGTTACTGCTTAGTGGTAATGTGGTGGACTTTTCCTGGAGTTGTGGTATGATTTTTGATGTTGGTTCCTTTTACCCTGTATGTGTGTATTGAGCTTCTCCTTTGTTGGTGGTTTTCTTTTACACATAAGCATTTGATAATGCACAGAAGGTGTTCGATAGAAAGCATAAGAGATGTTTCAAGCCAAATTCACGGTAATTAACTAATTCTCAGTAAGATACCATTAGTGTTTGTTTTTTACTTTTTCTCTCTTGCAATGTATAAAAAAAACCTAATTTGTGTTGTTTTTTAGAAGAAATTAGTCTATTATGATGTGAAAGTTAAGTATGAGGTGTGAATGGATTTGTATGTATTATGTCAGAATTTATTTATATAAATCCATTCCTTCATAAAGTTTGTATTCTTTCAGAATGAATTAATGTTTATTGTTGGATTTTGATGTTTTTGTTGCATTTGTGATAGGAATGGCTTGAATGTATTCTATATATTCTTTCAGAATGTATTATGCCAGAATAAAATTTGTGTATTTTTGCCATAATGTATTCTATGTATTCTGTCATATTCAATTTATTCTATCAGAATATGTAAAGTGATAGTTAATTGCAAGTAATATGTTTTTAACCATTATTAGTTTTTATTGTATTTGTGATAGGAATGGCTGGAAGAATGCATTGAATACCTAATAGGAATAACTTGAAGAATTAATAAAGTTTGATCATACTCACAATTTTAGAATGTTGTTATTTTTTTAAGAATTTTATTCATTTTTGTTGATATTCTTTTAGAATATGTTCAAATATATTAAAAATGTATAAGGGTTTTAGTTAGTAAGAATATGCATGAATTTGTATTTAAGTTCGGATATATTAAAATATATTAGAATGTTGTTATTTTTCAACCTCGAATTCAAGAATTTTGTTATTCTTCAATAATATTCTAATAGAATAAAATTCTTAAAGAACCTCATTATAACAAAAAAAATATTCTGACAGAATAAAATCGGTTATGTTTACAAATTACTTTAGAATTAAAATTGAATTAATTAAAAAAATAAGATTTTTAAAATCAGGAGAATTTATTATCCCTAAAAATCTGAAAATTTCTTTTTATAAATATAGTTAATTGTCGAAAATACCCTTTTGCTAAAATTTATGTGATTATATGGTACATGTTATCCCATTGTACTATCATATACCCTCAAATCATGTCCATTGAATAATTTCATCTGTTGGTTCAGATCTGTGTATTCTAGCACACAATAGTTAGTAAAAACAAAATAACCGAAGCCTATATATATATATATATATATATATATATATATATATATATATATATATATATATATATATATAATGAGTGAGGTCCATACGTTGGGCGTACATAGTCACACACAACATACACATGGTGAGGCGCGGATGGGTGAAGTCCCTGCGTACGCTGGGAGTAGTCTGGCCATAAGCAAACCTTAAATTTTAGAGTTTGCACCCTATTAAAAGAACTTGAGTCCCTCACAACCCTCATCCTCTCAGCCTCTATTTCTATTAGAGTGTTAGAACCAAATCCTAAACCTCTTGCATGCATTTTGAGCTTACTTTGTGCATTTTTTGTGTTACTTGGTGGTTTTGAAGAAGAGGGTGTTTAGAGAAGAAGCAAGGATGTGAAGAGAGCTTGTAGATCCAGAAGTTTGGCATCATTTCTGACTTATTTGAGGTATAAAGCTTAAACATTGGCCATTACATGCTTAGATCCAGTTTTGGGGTGATTAATGTTATATTTTGGTCCCATAGTTTAGATTCTTTAAGTTAAAGGAGTTTCAGTCCATATGATTTGTCCTTTTAGGCTCTTGGAAGTGTTAAGAGCCATAAAAATCGGACCTTGATGGTTTAGCATCAACCATGCGAGTGTTAGATATCAACTAAGTGTGTTTATGGACTTAATTTATGTCTTAATCCCCATCCATGCATGCAAAAGCATAAAGTTTATAGTTTTATGGCTTAGGATGTTTTTATGGACCTGGATCTATGTTTTGGATGTTAGGGCTTAATGGAATAAGTCACTAAATGGATTTTGGGTTGGATGGGCAGTACGCTAGGTGTACTCTAAGGTAGGTTGTGCGTACTGGGTCAATCACTTGTATTTGATCAAGGTCAGTGTACCCTAGGCATACATGTAAAGTACGCAGCACGTACGCTTGTAGTGGACAAAAATGATTTATTGGGCTCTAGGCTATTAGGCCTTGGATTGTTGGACCTTAAGCCCACATGGGGATTAAAGACTATGGGCCTTGGGCTATAATGGATGGTATTTGAGCCTTGGAGTTTATTTGATTGGGCTTGGACATTTTGGGTTGTTGGGCCTTAGGATAAAGGGGCCCAATAAGGCAAGGATTATGAGACCATTTGGCTTAAGACATGAATTAGGTCTTGTGTAACATCCCGATTTCCAGGTATGAGTTTTTTTCCTTAAAAAGGCAACTCTTCCTTGGAACTCGTCAAGTTGATGGAATCAACTCGACGTGCTGAAGGCTTTTGGGTCGCGCATCTTTTTAGACCAACTCAACGAGTTGGTAAGGAAAACTCGATGAGTTGGCGGCTGGTTGAAAAACCCTAAATTTTAGGGTTTGCACCCTATATAACCTCTTTAAGTCCTTAAGGCAGATCTTTTATCAGCCTCCAAACCCTACTACCGGCTCTGTGAACCCTAATCTTCATTCCATCTCATCTTGTAAGTTAGTGTGGCATTTTGGAGCAAAAGAAGGAGAAGATTGAGAAAAAGAGGCAAGGATCTAGCAAGCTAAGACCTCATCTCCAGTTTGACACTCGTTTGGACCATTATAAGTATTCGAATTCGATTTTTATCTATCTATGTAGCTAGATCTTGAGTTTTGTCCTATTTTCTCCTTATTCTTGGATGTTGCAATGGATGGAGATCATAAATTCGCAACTTTATGAATCTCTAGGTCAAGATGAACTTAGAGTAGGTTAGATCTGGTCTTTAGTCAAGCTTTGATGCACGGAGTTTAGGTCATATTTCCCCTTTTTGACCTATTTTCAGTTCAAGACATGCATTGGACATGCATGTCTATAAAGCACCCACCTTTGGGACTTTTTGAGGCTTAAATCTCTTCTGGAAAAGTTGGATTACCAGATCTCAAGGATTTTGTGCTTCTTGGCTAAGTCTTTGAGTTTTCAAGCCTTATGGAAGGGATTTTGAGCATTTGGAGTAGTCCCAAAGGATAAAGTTTGAAACTTTATCCTTTTAGACACATTTAGAGTTTAAATCTAGGCCTTAGAGTCTCTAGAATCGAAGAATCAGTTGTATGTGTTAAGTTAGGGAAAACTCGGCGAGTTGGCTAGGGTTTTCGCTAACTTTCTGAGTACTGTAGAACTCAACAATTTCAAGAGGTGCACTAGACGATTTGGGTCAACATGGGCTGTTGACCTTGAGTTTGACCATGGTTTGCCAAATTGTACTTTTGATGGAATTTTGGTATTTCGGGATTTTGATGGGTCGGGTCATGATGATTATAGGCATTGATTCGGGAGATGAGATTCGGAGTCAGACCTTATCAGTTCTGCACTACTTGTGATGTGAGTTTTCATCACTATACTAATGGGTCGAAAGTACCAAGACCGACCCTTTGGATTGTTATCCTGGTCATCGTATGGTTGAGTACTATAATGATCAATTAGATCTGAATCCTGGTAGATATGATGATACTATGCTTATTGATCTGTATAATCTATGCTTGTTTGTTGATTGATTATGTGTTTAAGAGTTATGTACATGTCGACATGTATGTGGTTGGGTTGAGGCGGTCCTGCTTTGTGCTGAAGGCCAATAGAACCAGGTCAGCCAGGATAAACTGAAGGCCTAAGAGGTGGCCCACCCAGAACGAAGGCCCGAAGAATGCTCCAGACACGCTGTAGGCTCGGTGTAGCAGTCTAGACATGCCGAAGGTTTTGTATGTGTGTTGTTGTGTGATAGTTATGATTATGTATTGTAGTGGTATTTTGGGGAGACTCACTAAGCTTTGGGCTTACAATTTTGGATTATATTTCAGGTACCTCAGATGATCGCAGGAAGGCGAAGGCTTGATCATGCACCTCCTCCTGTTTTGTGTTATGATTTCTTGGAAAACTTTGATTTGAAACTTATTTTGAAAATAAATTGTAATAAATGATGGTTTGTAGTTATTTCAAAAGTTTAAAATTTTCAAGAATTTTTTGAATGTTACATCTTGGAGTCAGAATGTGACCTATGACTTATTACAAATTGATATTGCAATAAGGATAGGAGTTCATGAGTCATCAGCTGAGTACGATTTGACACCCACAGTTTGGGGTGATGCTCCTTTCGTAGAATTCGTGCGTCGAAGGCACCAAGGTCGGCCCACTAGCTATGGTATAGTACGATGATTGTCTGTGTGATAACTGTCAGTCGTGCATGAATTTCTTGATGTTGCTGTGCTTGATATATGATATTATGTGTTAGTGGTAGGTGTGAAATAGACCCGGTATCCGGTTGAAATAGGCCGAAGGGGCAGGTCGAGCACCCATATATGCTCAACACCATCCGATTGGAAAAGACCGAAGGGGTAGCATGCGTACCCATATATGTGTGACAGTATGTTGTTTTAGTATGTGGTTTGGTGGGGGAACTCACTAAGCTTTGTGCTTACCATTTCAGTTTGTATTTCTGGTACTTCCAACTCGAATGGGAAGAGGTTGGCATGATCGCACCGCATCACACTATGATTTTCCGTAGTAGAGATTTTGGGACTTATGCTCTAATAATACTTTTCTATGATTTGTCTTGATTATATACTATGACTATCTTGTGCTCTCATGGTCTTGAAATTAATGATGTTTTGTGATATGGATTTAGTAAACTTAAAAATGAAATTTTTGAGTCATATTTTTCGGAATGTTACAGTAGGGGTGAGTTTAATAATCGAAAATCAACAATCATACATTGTTTGCATGCCTCAAAGGTTGTTGGCATTCTAAAAGGACGTGAAATGTTTACATGTTGTCATATATTATTTAATGCTTAAATCGATTAAATGGCCATTGTATTTAGGATGTGTCTTGGGTATTTAATAAAATATCCATTATATTTATAGTGTCATATATAGTTGAGTGATTAAATCGATAAAATGTTCATTGCATTTACGAAACTGTCATATATTATTTAATGCTCATATTGATAAAATGTTCATTATCATAAAAAATGCTTAGTAGTAAATTTTAATTAAAAAAATGGGTTATGGACATTATTTAGGAAATCTTGGAATGCATGTGGTTATTCTTAGGTTTTTACTGCATGCCCAATTCCTCGACTCAACCATCAAGTTCTCGATAGACCAATGCTAAGTGGTTGACAATGTTTTTCTTGGAAGGGTAATCTATACAAATCCAACTTCTCATCATTTCATAATCTATTATTAAGTGTCAACTGTTTTAGTTTATTCCCTTCAAATTTTGTTGGATTAGGTGTCTAAGCCCATAACTATTTTGGCATATACTTGACCCGATTATGAGCATGGTCCTTTTGGGTTGCCTTCACCATAACAACTGATAGGATGAAGTAAGAAGAAAGAGGATTAATTATGATTTATTAATATATTATGTGAATAATACATTAAAAAAGAAATCATATTGTTTAATTAATATTAGTCAAAAATTAATTAAGAGTTAACTTTGTGGATAGAAGAGATTAATTAAATAAAAGGGACTGATACTGTAATTATAAGATAGGTACAACGATTGGGCTTAGGATCCATAAAGGAAGCATGTACGAATTCTATATGAGAGTCCATATAGAAATCGTCCAAGGGCCTTCTGGAAGGATCTTTGGGATGTTTAAGGACTAAGCACCTGGATTAGGGTTTCCTAGTTGATAACCCTAGAAGCTTAAGTATAAAAGGAACCATTAAGCCTCCAAAAACGTGAGAATTGTGAGAAATGGCAATAAGTCTGAATATTTGGGACTTACTGTTGTAGGTTCTGAAATAGTTTAGACACACATGTGAGCTATCTAAGGAAAGGTGTATGAGTTTGAGAAGCTTAGATAAAGGCTTGTCGAAGCATATCGTATTAGAAATATGAACTTTGAAGGTCAATAAGTATTGATTTCTAGAAGTCCAACTATTTTCTGAATACGTGTCAATGTTAGTGGGAGCATAAATGTTATGCTAGTATGGATATAATTATCATGTTAGTGGGAGCATGATTATTATTTCAAGTGTTGCAAGTTAGCAATATTAATTATAGAAAAGAAAATTTTCACTTTGCAAAGTTGCAGGGGTTGAAAAGTTGTTTTGCTATAATTAAGGGAGAGAATATTAAACTTCATTTCAAATCTAAAAGCTTAGATCGAGAAATTTTAATTGAATTTAGTCATAAGACATATATTCATGTTATGCTGAAAAGGTTTAACATAGGGGCATTCTATCTATGAAAATATTATAGCAAGAAATTGGTAAAGTATCACATTTTTCATTATGAATTGTGTCCCATACGCTTTGGGTATTAAGAGGGAAAAAGGACTCGAACCGGATTTGACTAAATTAATTAAACAACTGTCAATGACAATCTAAGGTTCGCCAAGGATTGGTCACTTGTGGGCAGTTGAAAGTATAGTAACGAATGGACCATAATGACATTATTATGATTAGATATAATTCTATTAGTAATGAGTTGTCGAATGAAAAATATGGAAATGTTTCCATATTGGGAGTTGGATATCAAGAATCTTTGTCTATATTAGAAACTTTTATGAAAGAAGGATGTTCAAAGGAATGTACTTTGAATGTGAGACTTCGTATCTATGGAATTGTCTTATAATAATCTCCAATAGAGAAATTTGTAATTTCATTGGCAAAGTCTTTGTGACTTTGGCTTTATGACATTACGAAAGGATCGTTACATAAAACATTAGAATCTATCATATTCTATTAGTGGCAAGAATTTGGTAATCTTACACTAGCGATAAGGATTAGGAATTGTGAAATGAGCATCACTGGAAATGTTTTCAATTGGTATATTTCACAGAGTAAGGACCATAGGAAAACAGAGTGTGCATGTTTGGAGCATGGGACAACTGTTGTTATAATTCAAGTAATAAGTTGATTATCCGAAACATTATACAATGAATAATGAGTAATTAATATGGTGATTAAATAAATGTGTTTTATTTATACTCAAAAGTATAGGGCCATATTGGATTCGATTATTCTTGTGTTTCACTTTGCATGTTTTGACTTCCCGAATAATTAGATTATTCAAACCATCCAAAGTCAATAAATACTTTGGAAGTAGGTATTGAAGTCAGACTGTCATGAATCCAACTGTAGATTGTCTGAAGCGTTTTAGACATAGAAAAAGTTTGTTGTAGTATTCATGAGTACTCCTGAAATAAGATTTGAGTATTGGATTAAACCCACACTCACTTGAATCACTTCATGGATTTTATCACGGGTGATTAGTGAGACGATAATATCTTATATTCTTGAAACGCAGACGTGTGAGTTGCAATTTACAAGTTGGTTGCACATTGATAATATGTAAACACACCAGTAACTTGGTGTTATAGAACATATTGTTGTGTGTGATTTGATGAGTAGGTACAAGCGAGCATTTGAGTCAAAGTTTATCCGTTCCTTTTACCCAAAGTAGGATAAATGTGATATCTATGGGCCCGTCGATGATTTAGTGATGACACCCTAAGCGTTTGGCCAAGCCGAGACTAAGTTGATGTGTTCAATTGTAGTCTGTTGTCAGTCATCATAAATCGGAAATCGGGAAACAACACATGAACAGTGAGTATGATTAAAATCCATGTCTCAGTTCATACGATATCTAGAATGGAGGAATATATGATCCATTGTCTAAAGGACGCGTTACTGATAAGATCAAAGTTGACAACGACTTTTGAAAGCTACGATTGTTGATCAGGTTCTGAAGTCGTACTTGCAAAATAGTTATTAGACTTATCCAAGTGGGAGACTGTTAGATTAGGTGTCTAAGCTCATAACTATTTTGGTATGTACTTGACCCGATTATGAGCATGGTCCTTTTAGGTTGCCTTCACTATAGCAATGGATATGATGAATTAAGGAGAAAGAGGCTTAATTATGATTTATTAATATATTATGTGAATAATATATTAAAAGAGAAATCATATTTTTTTTAATTAATATTAGTCAAGAATTAATTAATAATTAATTTTGTGGCTAAAGGAGATTAATTAAATAAAAGGGACTGATACTGTAATTATAAGATAATTACGAAGATTGAGCTTAGGATCCATAAAGGAAGCATGTACGGATTCTATATGAGAGTCCATATAGAAATCATCCAAGGGCCTTCTGGAAGGATCTTTGGACTGCTTAAGGACTAAGCAGTTGGATTTGGGTTTCCTAGTTCATAACCCTAGAAGCCTAAGTATAGAAGGAACCCTTAAGCCTCCAAAAACGTGTCCAACCTTCTAAGAGAAACCCCATGACGTTTTTGGTGCCTCTTTCCTCTTTCTTGTTCATCTTTGTTGCTTATGCGTTTGTGACTCCATTAGAGGTGCAAAATTTGAGGCACTAAGCTTTTAGGAGTCAATATCAAGAAGGATTTTGATTGTTAGTGCTACATAACAATCAAGGTAATATCTAAACCCTAGTTTATATGTTAATTTGATTGTTATATGCTAGTCAATTAGGTTTTATTGCTTTGGTATTCAATGTTGTATGTTTACTTAGAAAAACCTATATCAAAGTAATTAGGGTTGCATTTACACCATAGGATTGATGTTATGCACATAACACATCAAATTCTTCATCCATCCTTATTTTCACTATGTTCCATGGATGTTATCTTACATATCCTTGGTTTTTCACATACACATAATGTAACACCCGAAATCTGATTGTGTTTTTCATTCCATGATTAGTGGTTTTAAAGTCCAAGGAAAAGGTGGGAGTAAGGAGCAAAGTGAGATGCAAAAAAGCGAATTAATCATAAAAATTCATCTCAGGCGCAACGCGCCCCTTATAGGCGTGAAACGTCCCTACGGATTAGGCTTAGGCCTTATGCCTCGGGATATGGGCCTATTTAAGAGCATTAACCTCTAGGGTTTCATCATTTTCAACACCCATCACCCTAGAACGCCTCGAATGAAACCATAGCCTATTTTGAAGTGCTTAGAGCCTATCCTCTCTCCTAAGCTCGGTTTGGTGCTCTTATGGTGATCATGAATAATAGGAGCATGCAAGCTTGGGCAAGTAAGCATTGATCTTGAAGAAGTCTGCCTTCTCTGCACCTATAGACCTTATTAAGCTCTAAATATTCAAGTTTTATTATGTTTCCTACATAGATCTAGAAGTTGGTTGGGTCTTTGGTCCTTTTTAGTGAGTTTTGGTTCCTTTGAGGTTTGTTTCTTGGAGTTTGAGGAACTCTAGAGCTTTTCAATGATATTTAGGATCAAATTTGGTCGTTGGATGGAGTAAAAAGTGAATGCAAGAGCTCTTTTTGCTTCATGCATTAAGATAAGGGCATTTTGGTCACTTTTGGGTTTTAGATCTTGTTTGTTTGGGTCATCCGAATGGATACAGTTGGAAAATTTATCCATTAATACATTAAGGAGTTTCGAATCTGAAAATTGTGGCTTCTGACTTAATGGATTAAGTCGTTTAATAAGTTGTTTTGGGCTCAGACATGGGGAGCCTCTGAGTTTTTCCTGATTTCATGACTAAATTGTCTTGTAGTAGGCGATGAGCGCCTAGGAGGGGTCGCATAGTTCCTTTGACCGTTTCCTTTGCATTTTTGATTTGTTATCAAGTTTGACTTTGGGGATTGTAGATTTTAGACTTAGGTTTGACTTTTTTTTTTGTGTTTAGACGGTTTGTGAGTCCGTTCTATGCAAGTATTTATGTATGCAACAGTGATTCTTCAGTTCCTGTTTAGGTGAGTCTTCTCATTATACAGAGCTATAAACGAACTGAACGTTTAGCGAACAGTTCATGAACCGGTCAACGGAAAGTTTGTTTATTTAATAAATAAACTAACACGCACATAAATTCCCGTTCGAATAGTTAAACGAACGAACTTGAACACTAGTCTCGTTTGTTCAATTATGTTCGTGAACGTTCGTTTATGTTGTTCATTTAAGTTCGTTTATGTTTGTTCATATAAGTTCATTTTATATTCATATATGTTTAATCGTGTTTGATTATATTACTATATTATATGTTTATTTATGTTCATATATCAATTATGTTTTTTTTTAGTCTTTGTTTATTTACGTTCATTCGTTTAACTTGAACATAAACGAACGAATATGAACAATGTAATTTGTTAAAGGAACGAACACGTACAAGAAAACTCGTTTATTTATTCGTTCGTTTTCATTCATTTGTTTGGCTAACTTAAATGAACAAACACACACACACACACACACACACACACACACATATATATATATATATATATATATATATATATATATATATATATATCCTTACTACTTATAAAAGAAATCTAACTATTTCTATAAATAGATTGAATATAATAATATTATTTTTTTAAGACATCAAAACTATTAAACTTGAAGTACAACCCATTTATAATATAATAATATTAAAACTTTAACCCTATCATTTATCCCCTAAAAATCTTGTATCAAATTAATAGAAGAATTTATTTGCAAATTGAACCCGTCAATCTCAACACTTCAGCCATTTGAAGCGGTCAATGTCAACAATTTATAGATGATCTCTTCTCTCACATTGGTAACAAGTCATCTCATAATATCTATCTTCGTAATCCCTTCAAAGTAAAAAATATACACACACTCTCTCGAAGAACCCTAACCAGTAACCAAGACAGTATAACCACCACCGCCACAGCCACTCTGCCTCCTTCCGCCTTCAATCAACCACTATCACGATTACCGCTCTTCCTCTCACCCACGATATGAACTTTCTTTTGGAACATAACATTTTTCTTTAAAACATATCGTTGAAAGAAGTTATTTGTCCCCGCCGTTGTGCGCGGGTAACGGTTAGTATATATATATATATATATATATATATATATATATATATATATATATATATATATATATATATATATATATATATATATATATATGAGTGAACCCAAATTTAACCAATTTATGTAATAAGTTGGATCGCATACTACATAAACAAATTAACATGATAACTCATTTATATAAAAAAATTGGATTTTATTAAAAATATCAATCTATTTCTATTTAAATAAATAAAGTGCATTGGATTTTAAAACTTCAATAGACTCAAAATTTGTTGTAATCTCTATTGAAAATGCTTTAATTTTCTTTTAAGAAAAAAGAATAAAAAAGCAATCGTGGTCATATGTAAGAAACAGCTCAATCGAAGAAACGTCTGTCTACCACATCTCTCATCTCCGTCACCGGCGTCGTCAATGGCTACTCAATCTGCTACTTCTGCTTCTTCTTCTACCAACATTCAGCCGCCACCACCACCACCACCCAAGGAGTCGCTCGGCCGCCGTTACAAATTCATCTGGCCTCTTCTTCTCGCTGTCAATTTTTCCATCGGAGGTACACTTCATAAATACCTTTATAGAAAACATATTTAGGTTTTTCTATTCATGATGATAAATCTGATTATTTGCGTATGTTTTCGATTATCGATTACAGATAAGATTTGTCAGTACCTTTTTGCTTTTGTTATGCGTTCGACTTTGTGTTTGAAATTAGCATCGATGATTTCTTTCGATTTAGGATTCAAAATGAAAATTAGGGTCTCTAGATTCTTATTTTGTGTGTTCAACCAGAAGAATAAAAGGTTTGATCGACTCAAATTTTAGTCGATGTCATCCAAAAAGGCATCAACAATGGCGTCGATGACAAGTTAATTATTCTCGCCTTATAATATTTATGCATTTTTATGGCAAAATCTGAGTAGACCTTTTATGAAGCTGAATGATTCCAACCCCTTAATAAAGTAAAAACTTGTTCATGCCATTTATTGTGTTTTATAGCTTACCTTTTCACAAGAACAACTAAAGAGGAGAAGACAGAGGGAGAGGTGCCTGCAACTGTGGTTACATCCACTGCCATATCAACCGCCACCGTGTCTCCTCCTGCCGCCCCAAAGCCGGTGAAACCAATCCCCATTGATGAACAGATAGAGCTCTTCAAGTGGATATTGGAGGAGAAAAGAAAAGTGAAAACAAAAGATCCTCAAGAGAAAAAACGAATCGATGAAGAAAAAGCCATACTCAAACAATTCATCCGCTCAAAGTCTATCCCCACCTTGTAGACATATAATAAATACACTTGGAATTGTACATTTGGTAATGTTGTATTTTGGTTTATCCCTTACATATTTGCTTGAATGTTGTATAAAGGTGTGAAAATTGGATTGTTGTTATTGTTGTTTTCTTCATGAAGTAGGTCATGATGGATTTATATTATTGAATACAATGGAAAGAAGAATGATGGTGTGCTAGTTTTCATATTAAAACAACAAATAAAACTTAAATTCAATTTAGATACAAAACCACAAACTCCATAAAAATGAGTATTAAAACTATCCAAAAAAATGATAAATTTTTGTTGTCAATCAATCATCTACTCCCGTGTTGAATATAAAACTTGGAAACGCTGTTGTCACATCCCTAACAAATGAAAAAAAAAAAAAAAAAAAAGTCAACATAAACCTTCACAAACTAATTACAGAAATACCCTTTTTAACTGAAAAGTGACAATGGTACCTTAAAGATGGAAGAGTCATGTTTTTTAAGAGTTGGGGTCGTCGTATAACAAAGTTTCTCCACTCATCTTTGTTGATTCTTCCATCCATGTCAGCATCCGCATCAGCAAAAGTCTGAGAACAAAAGCACACAAGTCAAAATCAAAGAATGTGGATCTAATTACAAGAAGAAGAAGAAGAAGAAATAGTAGTTGATTCTGAGAAGTGAGAAGAAGTCTTGCATTATCGATTATCTCTTCAAGAATTTCTTCAGAAAGAACCATTCCGGTTTCCTTTAAAGTAGCAACAATCATTTCTTTAACCTGATAAAACATAAGTTATTAATGAGTAAAGACTAGAAAAGAGTTTTCGAGATGAAAAAGAGAATAATAACTTACTTCTTCTCTTTCTATGAACCCTGTTCGTCTTAAATCATATAATCTGAAGGCAACTGCAGAAAGGAAAACATGAGAAAAGGTAAAAAAGAAAATGATCCACCTGGAAGTGGAAGTAGGTTGTCAAAACTTACAATCAATTTTTTGTTCCATTGGGGCATGAGGATGGAAGATGCTTAAGACATGGACAAACTCCTCGAATTCAATAACACCATTTTGCTTCTCATCAAATAGATCGAAAACCTGGATATGAGTAAGAACATGATATAAAAGATTATCGAATCTTCAATCAAAAAATGTCATCAGTTTTGTCTGATTGTGAAGTAAATTGTGAGTTTAAGTAAGGATTTACCCTGTTCAAGAAAAGATTCTCTCCACCTGCTGAATTGAGTAAAGCTAATTGGAGCTCCTCCTTTATGTAAAGAAACAATAAAAACGTAAAGTGTTATTGCCAGTTGGAGCTTCTCCATAATCGTGCAATTTCTGTAGCTTTATGTAAACTCAATTACTACCTACAATTGAAAATACTTAGGTTTTGATGCTTTTGAGGAATGTTGCAATCAGGTATTTAGACGAAGTAATTGAGAAGAAATTTGGTGAAATTAAGTGAGAAGAATGAAGATATTTGAGGTAACTGAAGGAGATAGGAAATTGCAATAGCTAATTAGCATACCTTGTGTATGAGCCCATCGGTTATGATCGAATTGCTCAACCGATTGAACAATTCGCGCAATGCTTCCACTTCATTAACCGAAACTGTAACAATTTCCAGTATTAGAATATCCGAAACTGATCATAACATTCAGAATTTAGTAACAAAAATTAGGAAGGAAATGGAATACGAAAACGGACATGGAGAATTATGAGCGAGACGAGTGACGTCGTCAAAAGTGTGACCCGGCTTAACCGGAGAGCTTCTTCGATCATCGAAACAAGACGCAAAGCCGTAGATCAGAATCTCAAGTACCACCGCACACGGTATCAACGCCGCACATACTTTTTCCCCAACCGTCAGCGAGCTCGATCTCTATTTCTCCTAATCCAGATTCACATTTTCAGTCTCATACATATACGATAATGAAAATTCTCCCCCGTACAAAATAAACAGATAGAAAGCAAGTGAGTTCGGATGGAAGGCGACGATGTTTATATATATATATGCTCGTAAGAGGAAGAAAAGTACCGAGGTAGACGAGCTCGCCGCCGCTCCCATGGTTGCCGGAGAGATCTCAAACTTCTCAGATTTGATGTTGTAGTATGATGAGATCAAGGTTCGTATGAATATGCAAAATTCGAATCCAAATTCTATACTTCAATTTTCTTTTGGTAATCTCTAGTTCAAACGCATTCGTAATATCAAGATTTCGTACGCGCATTCATCGCAACACGTAACATAAAAAAGCCCTAGAAATTACATGTTTATTTTTTATTTTTCGTTTTAACGAGACATCGCTATTATGACCCGTGCAAAATTAGATTATAACCTGGTAAAATATGAAGAACATATAAATGTATCAAAAAATACGAAGTAACAAAAACAAATTTAACGTTATTGGTAACGAAAATATAAAAAAAACAATGAAATATATGTATATCTATAATTGTTAAAGAACCTTTTTATGTTACTAGTACCTTTAATCATTTTTTTACTTAGAATTTATGATTTGGGCTTCAATGACATGTCCTCAAAACAATCTGGTGATTATGTCTCACGTAAAGAATATGAATTCATATATGTTTTCCCTTTATCTTTCATCAATCCTACAAGCTCATATGTTTTCCCTTCATAAGGTGGCGTTTGGTTCATATTAATTTTTTTTAAGGAATGAAATCCAAATGAATTAGAATCTGATATGTGTTTGGTTGATATGAAATTAAATATATTTTATGTTTGGTTTGCTTATTTGTCAAAGGAATCGGAAAGAAATTCATGTAATATGACCAAAATACCATTTAAATGAATTTTGAAACTTATTCTTTTCTTAATAAAGTTAAACTAATTTCCTTAAATTATTTTTTTATTATGAAAATATTTTACAAAATTATGAGGTTATATTTTCTCATCTTCTCCACAATCTCAAAGCATGCCCCGTCTATTAAAAATAATTCACATAGGCAAAAACGCACACACCTTATATGCAAGCTTATAAAACAATAAATTGCATATCATCCATTAATAAAATCAAAATAAAAATTCCAACATGCCTACCAATACATCATATTAAAAAAATCCAAGTAATATTGGCATACTCAAAGAACAACGATGCATAAAAATTAGGTTAGTTCCTATCTTGTAAAGATAAAAATCGAACTACAAAGTATACAAAATGAGGGTGAAGAACAAGTAATTGCAGAAAATAGAAGGAATTGATATGCTTACTTGTCAACAAAGATTATGCAGGAACAAAGATAATGCAATAAAGCCCTAGAATGGCGAACCAGAATTGCAATGATCAAATGATAATATAGTTTGACATGCTATCGTTTTAGAGATAAATAATCACTTGAAATAACTTAATCGAAGGAGATATTAATCATGTCTTTGATTGTGATTTGAAAGAGTTCGCATAAGTAGTTTTGCACCGGGAAGGAAGGTCGTTTTTGTCTTTTTTGTGAAAGATATAGGATGGAATGTAGTTTCTTTATAATTAACTAATGATTTGTAAATGAGTAGTATTATTGTAGATAATGAAAACAAATTCCTTTTCTTTTGTAAGCCAAACACGCTTATTTATGGATTTTAAATTTCGTTTCTTTGTTATTCCGTAGCAATCCATGAACCGAACGGGCTAGTTTTCTTTCAAATTTTTATTACTTTTGACGGTTGGTTAGTAATTTTTTCTAGATGAATAGTTTACTTACATCAGCTAGTTTTGTATCGGAAACATATATGAGACGGTGAATAGTTTTTTTTAGGGCGGTGACTTCCCTTTCGGCTATTAGTTTATTATTAGAACATGTTAATTTCTAAAGAACCGACACATATTTTCCCATTAAAGTATATCTATATTGTAGGTTTTTGTTTTAGGTTGGAAAATCATGTTAATGCAGGGGTTAAAATAAAAGTTTGTTATTGGTTTGATTTGAAATTATAAGTACAATGCAGTTTGAGTTTAAAATGAGAGTGCATTTTTTTATTTAAGAATTTGTTGTCTTCTAAGTTCAAATTTAAAATATTTCATTGTTGTCGTTGCCAAAAAAAACGTGTTATTATCTTTAATTAAAAAATAAACATTTAATTAAAAATTGTCAAATTTAATTAATCTTATCAACAATTATCCTTTTTGATTAACAACTATTATTTTCAATAATTTATATTTGACATAAATAAATAATATTAATTTAAGTTGTAAATTTTTTTGACAATCATTAAATCGCCATTTTTATTTAACATTTTTAATTTAATTTTAAAGATTTTAATAAAAATAACTTACTTGGACTATAAATGACAAATTTATCCTTGAACAAGCCAACTTCTCTTTTTTTAGCAAAAATCTCATCTCCTACTCTAATAAAAGATTCATTTTTATTGCCACATGATATTTCCTCAACGCTTCAACAATTCATTTTCTCACTCACTTTCATTGCAAGTGAAATTACTTTATTACCGTTGAGCCATAGAATCTGCATACATCCAATCAAACTTCAATTACCAGTCTAACCATCAACATTAAAGTCTCCATAAATTCTGTTTCAATAATATGATTCTGTTTAACAATATTGTATTTCAATGATCCCAAGTATAAATGAACTGATTTGTACATAATAATTTTTCTCCGTACATAACAATTTGTGCTTTAAAATGTTGTATTGTACAACTCTATAATGCATCAAATGTTGTGTATGACAAAAAACTGTTATGTACGAATCACTTCCCCAACTATAAACACCATAAAAAATCATATTTTAATGAATGCAAAAATGCATAATGTTGCTAACATTTTTTTTTCTACTCTTCGCTAATTATCAAAATTTGGCACATCCATACATATAACATGTTTATAGTTTTGAATTTGGGAAATCTCCAATAAAGTCCTAAAATTTTGTCTCGGTTTATGTTTTAGTCCTAAACTAATTTTTGTTTACGGAAAAGTCCTAAAAACCGGCAAAAGTTTGCATTTTGACCCTTTTTGACTGGTTGAAACCGGTAACAAATTAATTTGTGACTATTTCATAAATTGATTCAAAATATTAGGACTTTTCTGCAAAAACAAAAAATATTAGGGCTTTTCTGCAAACAAAAACCTTATTATTATTATCATTATTATTATTATTATTATTATTAAAAATATAAATAATGATACTATTTTTTAATTTTGTTATTATTAATATTGTTAATAATACATATAAATATATTTAAATTTAAAAAATATTAAAAACATTTTATAAAGGTGAAAATTGAGTGGATGGTAATGCTTTAAGCATTAAAATTATGAATGTCTGTTTGTATATTCTAACTTTATATATGATCATTTCACATTTGTTATTATTGTTTTTAATTTAGAATATTAATATTTAACAATTTAAAGGAAGCTACTGATTTTTCAAATTGTTTACAAATAGTGAGCGTGTGATATGCATGTATGTGTTGTGTGTAACTATTTAAATTACCAACATGTGTGTTGCTCTTTTTCATTATTTGATCCTTGTGGTTTTTTTGAAAACGTAGTAGATATTGTGTGATAAAGCAAAAAAGTCATATTACTTTCTATTATATAAGATATTTTAATTAATGTTTTTTAATTTTGATATGGGTCACCAATATAAATATTTATTGTGGATCTGTTGGATAATAATAATAATAACAATAATAATAATAATAATAATAATAATAATAATAAGGTTTTTGTTTGCAGAAAATTTCTAATATTTTTTTTGCAGAAAAGTCCCAATATTTTGGGTCATTTTGTGAAATAGTCCCAATATTTTGGATCAGTTTATGAAATAGTCCCAAATTAATTTGTTGACGGTTCCAACCAGTCAAAAAAGGTCAAAATGCATATTTTTGCTGGTTTTTAGGACTTTTTCGTAAACAAAAATTAGTTTAGGACTAAAACGTAAACCGGACCAAAATTTTAGGACTTTATTGGAGATTTTCCTTTTGAATTTTACTACACTCCATATGTTAATTATGTTTTTAAGTTATAGCATCCTACTTTGATTTTAATCTTGTATGCCAGTGTACTTTCAATCTTTCATTTATTTCCATTTAACCTGTAATAACATTGTATTTTCATTGTTAATCTGGAATGGTAGCTTACACTATTTATGTTTTATGTCCCAGTTAGAGCATATCTTAAAAAAACATTTACATTGACCTTTTACAGGGATAATTTTTTTTTTTAAAAAAAAGTTACACTTTATGATTTAACTGCTAGCTAAGGGGTGCAATTGAGATGACAACCTTTAAATAATCTGAGGCATGAAGGGGTCAACATAAATGGACCCTCTAACTGAACACAAAATAAAAAAACATATAAAAATATACAATTGGTTTTTGTCGGTTAAAACAATTAAAAAAAGGTTTACAACTCTAATTTTTAACAAAAAGCAATCTGATGATTAAGCAAGAATAGATGGGTCAAATTTGGAAGAAAAAAAAGATCCAAATAGAAATTTAAAAGCAGCACGAAATTACAGAATTGAAAACTACTTTGTTCCTTTTGCCAGTATATGTAACGTGCTTCATTTTTTAAATATAATTACCAATACACAGTACATTTCTTTATCCATTGTAACAAGATACTTGTGCCTCTTTACACATAATAGCAATAGACATTACAATTCATTTCCCGTTAAAGTATACAAGCTCCAATCAATTCCATGTCTGTGATTTCTAACTTAATGTCCAACTATATTCTAAATTTAAATTTATGCCACTTTACTTTGTAGTTGACTTTTCATGCTTAATTTTACACAAAAATGGTATTAAGAAATGTCCATAAATCCAAATTCGCCAAGTTCTATTAAGTGTATATATATATATATATATATATATATATATATATATATATATATATATATATATATATATATATATATATATATATATATATATTGTAGAATTCCAAGGGTTATGTGTAAACCCTAATTCTTACACTTGGGCTTGTAATGGACTAATACTATATGGATACTTACATAAGCTTAACCCATCACTAATCAATCATAGATTATTAGCCCAACGTATATATATCATTGATTTACACAATTAACCCCTGTAAATTTAATTTGTCTCTTTTGATCATTAAATTAATTCTAAATTAATTCTTGATCAATACTAATTAAATAATATGACTCCTCAATTAATATATTATACTTATAATATATTAATAAATCATGAGCAACCTCTTTTTCAAATATTTATACTATCGGATTGTTCTTGTGAATGCAACCCAAAATGAACCATGCTATTCTCGGGTCAAGTACATACCAATTATAGTTATGGGTTTAGACACCCAATCCAACAATTTCAACCTTCAACAGTAATAATGTGAAAATCGAACTTGCTGAATCACAATAACAACACAATTTGCAACAATAAATCGCCAATCACATTGGACAGGAAACAAGAAAAACTTTAAACTCAGCAAGAATTTCATATCTAACAAAAACTCAATTTTTTAAACAACAAAGAAAATCAAATAAACTCAATGGTCGATCAGAACCGGTCTCTGATACCACGTATGATACGTGTACGGAAAGAAGGGGGGGGGGTAACTTCCTTTTAGATTTTCTAGTTTTATGAACGCAACGAATATTCAAAAAATAACATAAGAAAACAACAACAAAGATAACTTAATCGGCAAGAAAAATAGAAAAGATAGATTTGATAAACAATATAGACCTATAGATTTAGTATGGATGAAAACAGATCGATACCTATTGATTTGAGTTCGAATCAACCTAGAAAACATGATCTAGAATTGACAAAGAACGGGTAAGCAATTTAAAAGAAACAAAGTTCTTTATTTCAATATTCAACAAAACATATATCCCAAAAAGGTTCGACTAAGGGCTATTTATAGCCTTACAAGCTATTACAAAAATAAGGTAACTAATAAATAAAAAAGAATCTAATAAATAAAAAGGAACCTAATAAATAAGACGAAAATTATTAAATAAATGCTAAGAATAACTCAAAGTGTCTATAGAATCTTCTAGCTCTAGATCCATGCAATCAACCATGAAAATCCATTGTACCATGGTCTCAAGTAGCTTTCACACCCAACAACATATACCAATCCATTGGAACCTCAACAACAGCCCATAGGAACCAATACGTGACATCCCTAAATTTCATGGTTACAAAAGACCGATCTGTTTATGCTTTATTCGAAAATCAGAGTATATTTTAAATAAATATGTTGCGGAATTTGTTCCCAAAAATATGATAAAGAATTTATCAAAGCATTTCCGAAGAAATGTATTTTCATTAATTTACAAATATCAGGATGTCATTGTCAATACAGATCAAAAGTATAAACAAAACAACATAAGCCTCACAAATATTACACTTATTTCTACTGCCCTATAATCCATAATCTCTCATCAGATCTTTGCATCTATACTCTTTTGTCACTACCTATAATACAAAAACTGAATGGATTAGACTAGGGAGCTTGGTGAGCACATAGGGTTTTAAACCCATAATAAATAAATTTAATTATTTTCATCAATTCATTCAACCCGATTACCCGTTCCCGTTATACTCACTTTATGTCCCTAAAGCATCTATTTTAAGGGACCTAGCCTAAGGATTTTTCATTGAGATGGACAACATTGCTTAGGGGATTCCTCGGCAATACATGTCAAATAAGGCAACCATGGGGGGATGGAGTACATCATGTGAACACGTAGTTCAAATAAACACTTACAACTTGCGAGCATGCTAGCGTTCCACTGGACTGTTTAGAATTGTCCGTGGTCATGATCCATACTTCGTTAGATGATTGGATCATCGTCAACATCGAGGCCTCTCATCATTTTATTTCATCACTCATCAACTATTTTATCTACCCATGTTTGACCCAACATATTATAGATATAAAATACATATACTGTTTAGATCTGAAAAAAGGTTTAAATCTTTCATCCAGTATAGATCTCAAGATAAAAAAATACATATACAATTTAGATCTGAAAAAAGGTTTAAATCTTTCATCCAGCATATCAAGATATAAAATACGTATACAGTTCAGATCTACAAAAAGGTTTAAATCTTTCATCCAGCATAGATCTCAAGATATAAAATACATATACAATTCAAATCTGAAAAAAAAAAGTTTAAATCTTTCATCCAGCATAGATCTCAAGATAGAAAATACATATACAATTCAGATATGGGAAAAAAAGATTTAAATGTCATCCAACATAGATCTCAAAATAGAAAATACATATACAGTTCAGATATGAAAAAAGGTTTAAATTTTTCATCCAACATAGTTGTTACGATATACAAATAATATACACACATATCACATAATTTATATAAAATACTTCATATCTACATGTAAGATGAAAGTAATTATGCACTCACTTCATAAGGTGGTGATTCCAACTTGGACAACGCTTTGCTTCGACGAAACTGGAAGGTTTGCTTGAAAACCAGTCTCTACGGGGGCAGAGTTTCGAGCTGAAAAACTCTTTTTCTTGGAATCTTCGGGCACTCTGGGGCTTTCTTCTAGTACTAGGGAAGTTTCCTAGGCTTGGGAGTGTTTGGGAGGTTTAGAGAGAGAGAGAGAGAGAGTAGAGAGAGAAAGAAAGGGTTTATGGTGTGAAGAATGAAGCAAGCCTCGCACCTCTATTTATAGCTGAATTTTGGCTCAACTTGACGAGTTTTGGGCCTCCAACTCGTAGAGTAGGTGCCAAGTGTCACCATTCTGGTGGAGGACAAGTAGTGGCCTATATTGTGCCACGTCACCCCTTTTGCAACAGCACCCTGCCGACTTCTAAACCCCGTAAATTTCGCACATGAGCTCCATTTTCGACATTATTTATATCCACGTATAGGTATTGAGAAGATCTATAACTCTTATTTTGACTCCATTGGCTAATTCTCGACTGATTTTAAATTTAGCAGTATGAGAAGATTACATTGTTAAACGACCGTGTAAAATTCATAACTTCTACATACGGACTCCGTTTTCATCTATATTTTTATTGATAAACTCTTATTAATGATATCTCAATTCTCATTCAGGTTGCGTTGGCCAAAAATCGATCAATCTAAAATCGAATTCCGGGTTGTGCACTGTTATGTTAAATCTTAGGAAAATCATAATTTCCTCATACGAAGTAAGATTTGGACGTTCTTTTTATGCACATTATCGGTTTAACATATACTACTCTTTTAGATTGATAAGGCTAAAACATTATTTGTCAAAAATTCATTTTTTACGTTACGCGGTTCTGTGTCGGTTTAGCCGTAAAACTTCGATAAGTCATAACTTCTTTGTTATAACTCGGATTTCTGCGTTGTTTATATCTCCGAAATCACTGTCACGACCACTACAGCTTTCTTCATAGATATCGGGTTTATCTATATGTACTGAACTACATTGTTGGAAAAAATAATTTATTATATTTTTATAAACAAGTTTAATGCACATATATTCACATAACATTCAAGTAATTCCTCTTTATTACTTCAAGATATGTTACATTTGTTGACCCTAACTATTATATCATCGTATAAATGCTTAGCCTTGAAACACAGGCGTTATACAATAAGAGCCCAATGGGTTCCGAGATTTGTGACCTATCATAATCCGAAGTAGCTCACGTTCGCAACTGATAGCACTCCGAGAGTCACATCACATTTAGTCCAATTGCGAGAATCGCATCTAAGTACGAGAATCACAATCGCAACCAAATAGATTTCGCATCCACCAGTCGTTCACATCTAATAATACTCCTTGGTTCGCAATGCTTCTTATTCTGAGGTTCGCATCGAATAACCACTAGTGATTGTGAAGGATTACGATCGATCGCATCCAACCGATTCCAATCTCAACATGGCCTCCTTTCGTATACGACACTGCTTTCGCACTCATCAGGATTTTTGCATCCGACATCCTTTTTGGTCTACAACCATTCACATTCAAAACCCGACTTAGAACTTAAGCGGCTGCCTATCGCATTCGCATCATCCCCTCCCCTTCAAAAGGAATTGTCCTCAATTCAGCAAGGACTTCATAAAAATATTTTTCCATATGAACCTTACATACGATCCTCCCAAGCTGGTCTCTTCTTTTAAATGAAATATATCTCAAATCATTGCGTTTCTTAAAATTAGTTTTAACATTATCAATCAGTTCTTCTTTCTTTAAACTAAACATTCGATTGGACTTAGCAGCTCTCGTGAAATAATCTCAATTTCTAATCGAACATTAAGGGCAACAAGTAATGTATCATGATGTTAAAGTGCTTTGGTCATCACATTTCTTTTACCAAACTTAAGCACCTCAAAATAATGTTGAACATCTTCTCTCTACACAACGATACCCTTTAAACAACTAGTGATTTGTCTAGTTATTATGCTAAAACCTTTTATACTCCAAGGGCTCGTCTAGAACTTGATTGCTCGAAGTTGGACCTGATCAATCAACACTTCCACCTTCGCAACGACACACGTTAAGAACATAAACAAGTATTTCTCATTCTTTCCATAGATTTTCAAATACTCGTCTTCACATCGACTATATACCAAAATATCATCCAAATATTTCATCATAAACCTACTCAAAAATAATTTTAACACTTGTGAAAATCACCAACCATAGACATAAGCATTTTTGTGAGATCTAGTGTTGTACAAAAGGATTATCCCACAATCAGTGTTCTTGAACTTGAAAAGAGAAAAGAATTGAAACGTATGAAAATTAACCACACGTTTTCCATTCACTCCAAACAACTTCATATTTTACCAATCACAACGATAATGAGTTCCTTTGGATCGCAACAATGCAACTGTTCAAATCGCATCAACATAACTAGGGGTGGCAAATCGGGCCATCGTGTTGTGTTTTTGTCTGGCACGACATGACATGACAAGGAATTATATAACATGAACATGACACGACATGATGTCAGCTTTTTTAACTAAGACGAAAACAAACCAATTAAAAAACGATAAACTCAACACGACACGAAAAAGATAACATGAAATAGCAATTAATGTATTTAATTAATATTTATTCATATATAACATGGAAAACATGACAAGCACTAAAAACACAACAAACAAATGCTAAATCGTGTCAATTTCATATCAAATTTTGAACACGAACATGACCCGAAATGACGTCTTGTTTTTTGCACTCGACACGGACACGACACGAACACAACACGAACACGAATTTGAATTCCAGTTTCGTCTCAATTTCATTTCGTGTCGTGTACTTTTGTCGTGTCGCGTCATCAATTTCCACCCCTAAACATAACTGATCTGATCGCAATGATGCCACCAATCACAATTAGGGTTGATTTTGGTTATGTTCAGTGTGATGAGTCGTGGTGTCAACAACTTGAGTGTGTGATTTATTTATCATCAGATTGAGGTGAGTCTTTTCACTGTACTTGTGGGTCGATGGCACTAATGCCAACCCACTGAATTATGTTGTAGGATAGTAATTGTCTTCATGACATTTACTGATATGCTTGTATGTGCTTGCCGTCTTCGTGATTCTTGCTAGTATGACTGTATGCTTAGCTGTAGGGGTGACATAGACCCATACCAGTTGAAAGATACCGAAGGAGTCATAAGGGACTCAGAGAGTCGGAAGAGACTCATGGATTCGGAAAGGACTCAACGAGTTGGAAGGGACTTAGGGGTGAAATAGATTCGTTACAGTTTTAGACTGATATGATATGCATGTGTGATGTGTATGGATGATATGTGGTATTTTGGGGAACTCATTAAGCTATGTGCTTATCGTTTTATGTTTAAATGTTTTTCAGGTACTTCCGGATCAAAAGGGAAGTCCCTAACATGATCGCATCATATGCACATGTGTTTAGTATTTATGATTTTGGGATTGTACTTTGATAACTATTTTTCCACAATGCTATATTTTTGATGGTTTTGGTTGACTTAAAGTAAAAAAAGTTTATCTAGTATTTTTGGGATGTTACAGGTTGTGTCTTCAACAGTTAGGGACGCCCTAAGACCCAGGTGGCAGAGTGTTTTGGGTTGGGTCCAAACGGGCCACATCAGCTCCTTGCAAAAAACGAGGTGACTGTAACACGTGGTCTTATGGTCTTACGTGTGATAATGTGTTGCTTGTTTTGTTTTCGGGTTCAATATTTAATTAAATAAGCTAAAAATCCCAATTCAACCCAACTTGATTAATTAAATGGTCGAATCGTGTGATCATCAATTACTGACATTGGTAAACGAATGATTCCCCAATTTCCAGTTGATTTTATTCAACGATTGACCGAATGAAAATAATAATAAATAATAAATTGTATGAAATTAGATCAAAATACCCAACTAACCCTAACATGTGATTGAAATTAAGTTGACTAGTTTGTTTTTTAAGTTATTCATCAAAATGACCATAAATGTTAGGCTCATATATCTAGATAACGACATAATGTCCATTTACCCAAAAACAACCATTATCCATGCGGACTAGTGATATCATCATTCTCAAGTTTTAGCTCAATATTTCTCATGCATGCATTTTGTTATTTTTGAAACTACTTTACATTCGGTCGGTACATAAAGTACTCATGATTGAGCTAGATAAGAACTCATGAGCTGCGTATAGTTTTGTATTTATAGTGGACATTGAGGACAAGCAAGAATAAGCACTATAATATAAACAAACCAGAGACTAAACCAACCGTCTTACTGGTTCGATGGTTCAACTGGTCCAACCAATCAGATCGGTCTCAAAAAATGAAAAAAACCAGATGATGTCATCATTACATTATTATTAATTTTCATTCTAAGATCTAAAAACACAAATAAGATGGAATAACTCTCCAATATATTTAGAAAATAACTCAAAACTCAACTATATTGTGTTACATTCTGAAAATCATAACTCGATTCTAACAATGTATATTGTAACATCCATAAAATTCGAGCCAATTTAAAACTTTTTAATTCATATAAAACCATTAAATTATTACAATTTGTTTTCAAAATATTTTATACATCAGAGTTTTCCCAGAAACATAAACAAACCATAAGGAGCTGTAAGATCATGCCTTCGTCTTGGTGCGATCCTCTGATGCACCTGAAACAATAAACTAAAATTGTAAGCCTGATGCTTAGTGAGTCCCCTAAAATACCAACCTCATATAACCATCATCATATCGTATCAACAAATACAGAACAACGATGCATCTAGAGTCTACAGTGTGGCTGGTCCGCCCGTACCGGGCCTTCAGTCCACCTGGTCCACTCCCTGAGTCTACAGTATGACTGGACCGCCCGCACCGGGCCTTCAGTCTATCTGGTCTACTCTTGGAGCCTCGGTATGTCTAGACTACCCTCTCGGGCCTTCAGCCTATCCAGACCGCTCGTTGGGCCTTCGGCCTGACTATGTGCCCTTCCGGGTCTGTAGTCTATCTGGTTCGTCCTGGGTATGTTGGCCTATAGCACAAAGCAGGACCCACCTCAACCCAACCTCAAACAAACATCCATGTGCACATATAATAAAATAATCACATAACAGTCCATATAGAAACAAACCGATCTAACAGATCATACAACATAACAACCTCCTAACCAGGATAATGACCTAACCGGTCACTAACAATATTCCATCCTAACTACTAGGATGTAGATCTAACAAATCAATAAGCATATCAAACAAAACCCATGTACAATCCGAGATAGGGCCAGCATTGGTGCCTTAGACCCAATTGATATAGTGAGGATAACTCATTTCGAAATGTTGATCTGAATCGAAGAAGTAGATTCACGAACCACCGTCTCACCGATAATCCCGAACTATCCAAAATAGCGAATAACGAGTCAATAAATGGGAATATAAATTTTGACCAAGAATCCTTATAAAAATAGCCTCATTTACATCCCCTCTGATTTGGGTCATGGCCCAATACCTAACCCATGATCCATAAGTCCATATAACAAGGACCCATTATTGGCCCAACTTTCCAAATTGGACCCACAACCTTATTGGGCCTAAATCCAAGATCCATTACCAAGACATGGCCCAAAACACCATATCCATAATGTCCAGCCAAGGCCCAAGTCCAGCTAGCCCATAAACAGTCCAAAACTTATAGCCGGAAGTCAAAAGCCCAACAGAGGACGTACGTTGGGTGTACTCCTCTGGTACGCAGGGCGTACCTCGACTCATGTTGAATGGAAAATAGGGTCGTTGACCCTGTACACTGGGCGTATAGCTTCCTACACAGGGCGTACGCGAACTGGACAAAAACCTTCATAAGTGCTTAATAACTTAAGCACTTAAGCCCAAACTTCAAATCCATTGACCAAATCTACCTGTGACTCATAAATTCTCGAACTTTATCACTTTGGATGTCTAGAATGTTCTTAATCCATGGTATTAATCCATTAAGACCTTTCTACTGCTTGCATGGGACCTCCCAAGCCATTGGGACCTCATTTTTAACACTCAACACCCCTCCAAGAGTCTAGTAGGACAAATTATTTTGTCCAAAACACAAAATACATCATCTTGGAACTTTTAGGACAAGAAATGATTCCAAAAATGCTAGAATGGCTAGATCTATGTTATACAAACTTAAACTTTGAAGCTTTTACCTTCTGGAGCTTTTAGGTTACAACACTACTTCAGATCTATAAGCCAAACTTCTTTTCCACCTCTTTGATGCAATGACTTCAACCTTCAAGAACTCAAAATACCCACCAACTCACACTCTCTCACAAGGACTATGGTTTTGGAATGTTTTCTGAAAGATGGAGGTTGAGAGTGATGAGAGGGAATGGTCCATAAGGATGTTTATATAGCCCCCAACTCCAATTATTAGGGTTTCCATCTTTTATGAGTATGCCCAACGTACACAAGATTACGTTTAGTGTACTAGGGCGCTCCCTGGTACGTGCAACGTACCCTTATGTACGCGCAGCGTACTCCTCCTGGCCTGAAAATTACAATCTAGCCCTTAGGCTCTTCATGAATTTACTCTTCCATTCCCAAGGACTACAAATGACAAAACTTGGGATGTTACAACTCTCTCCCACTTAAACTCGATTTCGTCTTCAAAATCATTCCTTACCATTCCTGGAACCCTGACATCCCGAGGGGCACACCCACAACCATAACATCCGACGACTTTCAGAGGAGACTAAACCCAAAGGGAATCTATACATTTCCAAGGAAGACGATTCCATAATTCCATGCAGCACACAATCCTTCACCACTTAAACCCGCAATCTAGAAACCTGGATTCGGCCTGACCCTCTGGCCGACCACTCAAACTATCCATCACTATCACACTTTCCATACGACCTACTCCACCCTGAGAACATGCAGTTCCTACCCGAAAAAGAACCATGGATCATATTCTGCTGAATCCCTACCCCTACGAATCATTGCTCCGGGTATCTTGGCCTACTGCATAGGGCATGACTGCCTCAGCCTGATCAAGCACAACATGCCATCAAATGGACCATTAGAAAGAAATGCCTACTTAATACCGATGATAATTCACCTTGACAATCCTTGCCCTCCACCACTTCCAAAGAAAGCAGTCTCGTAATCGATTACCACCAACAACATACCTACCACTACCGACCCATTAGTTCAACACTCATATCTATCCCATACCACCCTTCGAGTGGAAATACTAATGTGGTGTAGATTAAGATGGCATGTGCGGAATCAAGAACACAAGGAGTAAATAATATTATACAAATGGGTTTGTATACAATTTCTCTCTCTAGTCTAACACTCCAAAATGGTTCCTTAACTAAAATGAGTGCCACTCGCTTCCTTATAAAGGAAAGTCAACTCATTGCACACACAAGTGGGTAAAGCCTCATCCAAGCATGACTTTGCACCCTAATATTCTCTCATTCAAAGTTAGGATTGGATGCCCTGAATTTAGTATCCAATGAGCTAGCGCGATCAAGACCAAACTCCCCCTCGAAGTAACATCGGTCTTCAAATCCGCAAATGCATATCCGACAAACCCACGAAGCTTCGAATACCCATCATTCTCCCCTTTTTTATAATAAAAAAATGATTATAAATCCATTAAGGGTGAGAAGCGCCCAAGGAATGAACAATACCATACTCCCCCTTGATGTGTACCAAAAATGAATCACCAAAAATATTGCACGGAAAAACAATCACGAAAAAGCCACAAAAAATTTCCAATTTGTGAAATTTTTTGACTTTTCGGGTGAAAGTTGCAAGATTTTCCAAAAACTGGGTAGAAATTGTTACTTTCTGAAACTTGCAGATACCCATTGCACCAAAAGCAGTCAAATATGCAAAACTCTAGCCCATTTGCGAAATCGGGCATAAAGCGTAAATTCGCACAAACTGCACGGACCAGAACTGAAAATTCTGCAATTTCTCAGCTTTTATTACCCATTTTTGAAGTTGGGTATAAACTGCCAATATTACGAAACTTCAGGGACTATTTAAAAAAAAACTACCTTTTTGCTCCAAAACGTACGAAGAGTATTAGGCAACCCAAACATGCGAAATTGTCATGTGACAAATATGCGAAATTTCAAGGACAATTTTCAAAAATTCATGCTCGCTTCTTCCCAGTTCATACGAAATCATACATTTCGTATAAAACCTACTACTCTTTGAATCTTATGCATCAATCTGAACACAATTAACTACCCTTCGTACGAAATTGCATCACCCCTTTCGTAC